>NC_140936.1:97954035-99154035 GCF_014529385.1 Adiantum capillus-veneris
ATCGAGGATGGTTTTACAAACCTCGCATGGCTCAGTCATTAATACTGAAGGTTGCTTGGGGTATGATTTGGCGGTTACGATGCATGGTTCTTGCAAATTGCACTTGATTTTGGTTCATTGCACCTTGAAGGCCTAAGGTCCAGATGTATACCAGATGTGGTGCCTTTATGAAGGAGCATAAAATTGTTGATGAGCTTTCTTTTGTGGTCTCTTGGACACAAATTGATTTCAAGGCTTGCATTTGCCTCGTGGGATGGGGAATGGACCTACGAGCCAGATGTAAAGCTTCGGGACTATGAGGAGCCTCAGGAGGAACTTACGAAATGCTACGTTTTGATCAAGGAGGGAATGCCAGTATGTGAGAGCTGGCCTATGCATGATGGTGCTGTTGTTAGAAAACCAGAACTGGGAAAATTAGTGGCCAACGAGCCAAAGCCACACAATGAGTCTAGTGTGAATGATTGAAGTGAAGAGGAGTGCTAGAAAGTTACTGTTGATTCCTACCTCCCGCATGACTGGAAAAGGCAAACTAGTGCGGAACAAGAATGTGCTGTGCCTGAAATGGTATCCAAGGAAATGCTTATGCCGATGTGCTGGATAATGGGACTGAAAAAGAGGTGAGGCTCGTAGAGGTCCAAGATTTGTTGAATAAGATGTAACACCCACTAGGCCTGGCCGGTGGGCATCAAGGGCAGGATAGGTTGTTGGAGGTGCCTCATGGGGTACCGTTTCCAGCTTATGCTACAGTATCGGCCTCTTTGAAGGAGACTATTCCCAAGAGCGCAGGGGAACTAAAACGGGTATGGATCCTCTATCCCACTCTGCGTCGATATTGAGAATTCCCAACTCTATCGCGCGATCAAGCAGAATGCCTCTGGTACCTTTGGTGTTGTTATGTTGTGGGAGTTACTTGAACTCCTCTGTCTGTGACTTAAAGAAATATGTGATCTTCGGCAATCACGGGATCTCTCTCATTGTGCCCCTCTTCAAGAGGTCCTCACTGTGTTTTTGTGAATCTCGAGTAAGTATAATCCGTGGCATCTCTGCTCCTAGTATCTCATGACTATAGAAAGTGGCCCAAAACCCTCTCTGAATAGACAATTAAATCGGCCTCATATCTCATAGTATATTGGGCAGCGACATATGTAATGTAGTTCTCTCTCTATCTCTATTTGACACACCTGACAAATCTTGGACTCAGTGGGTACTCCTCTAAATCTGCCTATCTCGATCTGTAGCTGATGTGAGGATGCGAGCATCTAACTAATACCACATCGTATCCTGTGGGATAGATGAGTATCCATGTATCTTGGTCTGATCACGAAACCATCCTTTGTGAGTTGGAGAAGATGCTCTCTATAGAAGTCATCTACGTACCTAGCTCATGTGCAGATTGTATGATGTATCCATGTCCTCTTCGTATCCAATTGAATTAATTCCTAACTGATGAGCCTGGTAATCTCTGCCCTTGTGAGGGGGATGGAGGTTGCATCCAGAGAGTACTAAAATGGGTGTAGCCGGTCCATACTAAAACCAAGATTCCATCTTTGCATACCTACATGATCTATCTCCAAAGACTCTAGTGCTAATCGAGCATATCTGTCTCTAGGAAGAGCCCAAGTGCTATTCATAAATGAAACTGATCGAGTAAGTACCTCCACTACCAATAAAGGAGCAGCGAGCTCCTTCCTAACAATGTCATGTGGTAGTGAGGCCTTGGCCCTAATCATCCGAGAAATCATAGACACCAATGGCTTCTCCATACATATCCATCCGTCAATACTGTCAGCTCTGCTATGATGATCAACTGAGGGGCCCCATATTTCCACTCCGTACAGCATGGCCGAAGTGGCCAAAGTGTCAAAGAGCCAAAGCTTTGTCCGAGGTTCCTCGTACGGAACCTACGAATATATCCTCTCAAGTCTCCCCAATGCTGCATAGGCTCTAGTCAATCGCGTATCTGCATCACGCCTCAGAGATCCTAGATAATGCTAGATGCTGAGATGATGACAAGAACTTGATGCAGGTGCTTGGTACTTGTTGTAGGTACTTGGTACTACTAGGCTAAATGCTGAATGATGAAAATGCTAATGGTGCAAAGATGAAATCTGCAACATGATGGCCGTAAGTGTTGAAAACTAATAGCGCTGGTGGTGCTGCAAATGCTGGGCTGAAGGCTGAAAACGCTGATGAAGACGGCATGAAAAGGTTAAACTATTGTTGGAAAAACGATGAGGTTCATGGGTCCTTGATTTGTGGTGCTGTGGGTACTTGGCTGGTACTTGCGATGTGGCGGACGACCTCCTCAATGGTCGAGATGGCATGGACAGTTGGTACGGGCTAGAGAGTAGGGCGAGTTGGCTAGTATGAAAAGATGGGGGTCTCGAATCCGCCTAATTAACAATGCGAATGGGTGCGAAATTGTTTCTCACACCCTGAGTGGAGGCTCTATGTTGCTGACGAAAGTGGATATTTGTCGAAGTCATGGATGGCGACCGGGGCTACTTGGGTTGGTGATTAATAAGCCCCCTAATGAGATTGAGCAGGGTCTGCGGAAGGTGAAGACATACGAGTTGACTAAATTTTTTTAAAGAATCCTGAGCCAAAGTGTGGCAGTGACTGATACTGGCTCTCCGAGCGGGAAGTTTTTGAGGTTCAGTAGATGAAAGCAGGGGTATGATGCATCATGGCTGGGGCTCTGTAGCGAGGTTTCTCGCTCCTTTGGACTGCTTATGTGGAAAGACTAAATGTTAGAAGAATGTTGTATGGGACCCACGAGAAGGTAGCCAATGCTGGGACGCGTTCGATTATAGAGTGACTCGCATGCGCGGAGGTGCTGAGACAACAGCACAGTCGAACATGCTTGGCCGATGCAAGGATAAGCGAGAAGGATTAGGATCGTGTTCTGGCCATCTGGTACAACAATACGCTATCTGGTACAACAATACGCATGAACGATCAGGGTAATCGACTTTGGAAGTGGCGAAACTGGGCATGGGACTCCCATATATGTAGGGGGGCACACTGATGGTGGTAATGCTTTTGGTATGGTTGATGCTCAAAGGGCTTGGCAGCCACGAGCAGGGCTCACAGGTGATTAACAGTGTAAGGAATGCGACATGGACAAAGGAAGAAGACATATCTGATGTAGGACAGAACTTGTCTTGCAAGAATGCGGGCTCCTGTGAGCACCAGCTTGGCCTCGCGTGGGTTGCTTTATCTCGAAAGTTGCCTCGTTTGGATCCACAACAAGTGAATACAAAGATCAATGAGGATAAGGGATATGCATGGCGAGTGAGCATTCACGGACCTCTGCTCACTAGAAGGTGTTGGCTAAGATAAATTCATTGGACTCATAGCAGCTAGGCAGCAGATGAACAATACACTTATTGCAACCAGCAAGGCAGTGCGTCGATATGCGACTCCAAAATGTGGGGATGGCAGCCAAGCGACTCCCTTAGGCTGATCGCGTGGACTCAGTTTATGGCAGGAGACGACACTAGGTATATGCTTGTGCATGGTGCTGGAAACTATACACCACATTCGGAGGATGACGCCTATGACTTCTTGGAGAATGTAGCGGCACTCGATGAGAAAATTGAGCTTTTTTGGGGGAGGGGTGAGTGTTACAGGTCCCATTTTGTGTGACAGGAACAGAATAATAGAGATAGACAGCAAAAGGTAGAGAAAGAGATCTTTGTATTGATGAATCTTTTCAGACTTTTGATACAACAGAGGAGCAATAAAATATATGGGCGCACTCCGTTGTACGGATCTCGAACCTCCCGACCACCCCTGAGCTTCAGTCCGCTTGCATGCAGCGTCTCACTCGCACTCGCACTCTCACTCGCATTTGCAGAAGAGGAGATCTGTGAATGATCCCCAAACGCACCACCCGTCGTGCTTTTATCCTTCTTTTCCTCGAAAAGCCTGCACGATTTTTGCACCAAGTATACCTACGAGAATAATATAAGAACGTGATCGCTAAGCGATCCGTAAAGGTTAGATTTCTCTCATGACACTTTGCACAGATCCTGTTTCACACATTGATTTTTTGTATCGCCTACAAAATAGCCAAAAGAACATACTCGTGCAACCAATTCAACATGATAATCAAAGTAAAAAAACATAATTATATACCTTCATAATCTCAATTACAATAGTCTACCATGAAGAAACAAATCCACTTCTTGGTTGATAGCAGGGAGAGCTGTATGATGTTGTATGTCTGTCTGTCCCTGTGTATACTACACTGCTGTTGCCTTCTATTTTTTTTCATCATAACTTTTACAAACGAACTCAGAACAGAGCAATCCAGGTACTGAAAATGATGGAAATAGGTATGGTCTACAAGGCACCGTGGACAGAGTTGCAAAAAACGTCTTTCTTTGGCTGAAAACGCAACTTTTAGGTCGTGACTCCTAAAAACTCTATTTTTGGGTCTCCAATACTTTTTCAACTTGTTTTAAGCCTACCCATGCATTTTAAGCTAAAATACATAAATATAAAACATTGATATTAATAAAAATCTCAATTTTACTATTTATAGACAGACTATCTGTTATTCATTAATCTTTATCAAATACGTCTTTAGTGTATTATTTAAAAAAAGAATATATGTTCTCTCTTAATATCTCAAAATCATTCATATAAGCTCTATTTAATAGACTATTCAACAATCTTTCAAATCGTGCTAAATGAAAGATGTGCCCTACTACATTCTTTTCGACTTTAAGAACTTCAAAGATAGTCTTATTACATTCTCCCCTTATCAAAATTAACTCTTTCCTCCAAGTTGGAAAGAGAGAAAAATTCTCTTTCCAAAACACTAAGATCAACATATGATGATCCTCTACTGGATAATTCTGCCACTTAACCAAAACTTCCACAATGTCTCTATTTCTCAGATGTTCAACACGCCTATCTAGCACTAAGTCTGGTTCTACAGTCAATGTTCCGTCATCTTTCAACATAGAGTTGTCTTGTAAAACATGATGCACATTAGGAGCATACTTTTTCAATAAACTCACATGAAATACAGGATGCACTTTAACATGAGAAGGCCATTCCAATTTGTAAGCTAATAAACCCATGCGCTTCAAAATTTTAAATGGCCCAACAAATCATGGAGAAAATCTTCTATCCTTTCCAAGAATCAAATGAGACTTCTCAAAAATAACTTTTAAGAAAACTATGTCACCAGTTTCATACTCCACAACCCGATGTTTCTTATCATAATACAATTTATGTCTCTTTTGAGCTTCTCTAATATTCCCCCTGATTTTGGCCAAATTGTTATCCATTTTCTCAAGCATCTCACGTGACAGTTCTACCTTATTCCTCGAGTTAAGAAAATTAATAGGTGTGGGATAGTTATGGCCATACATTGCCTCAAACGGAGTCATCCTAATTAATGAATAATATGAACTGTTGTATGCAAATTCAACCAAAGACAAATATTCATTCCAATTAGATTGATTTTCATTGACATACATTCATAACATATCTTCTAAAATATGATTCACTCTCTCCGTTTCCCCATCTGTTTGAGGATGAAAAGTAGTAGACATGCGTAACTGGGTACCTATAGAGTCAAAAGTCGCTCTCCAGAAATAAGAAGTGAACTTAGAATCTCTGTCAGACACTATGCTCTTAGGCATGCCATGCAAACGAAATACCTCTTTCACAAACAAGCGTACAATGGTCAATGCAGTATCAGTTATTTTTACAGGAAAGAAGTGAGCTTGTTTTGTGATTCTATCTACCACCACAAAGATCGAATCATACCCTCCACGAGTAGTAGGAAGTCTAATGATAAAGTCTATGGATATAGACTCCCACTTCTGTAAAGGAATGTCTAAGGGTTGAAGGTCACCAGGCATCCTCTTATGTTCAATTTTAACTTGTTGACATTCATTCATGCACATAATTCTTAACATCCAATTTCATACGCGGCTAAAAGAATGAACTTTTAATCTTTTCATATGTCTTATTCAATCGAGGATGACCAAAAAAAGGTGAATTATGATACTCATGCAAAATTTGACTCTTAAAAGCAGAATTTGCAGGAATACACAAGCGGTCATAATAATACAGATTTCCCTTATACAAGTGATATCTGTTCCCATACATCTCACCAATATTCTCACGTAATAATTTCAAAATAGGCGTATAAAAAGAATCATTTTCAACTTCAGCATGTATCTCATCAATCAAATTGGATCGCACAACAGTCAACAAATTAGACATGGGCCTACGACTCAATGCATCTGCAACTTTATTTTCTTTTCCACACAAATACTTTAAATCAAAATCATACTCATCCAGCAATTCAATCCATCTCCTTTGTCTGTTGTTTAACAATGGCTGAGTGAAAATATACTTCAAACTTTGATGATCAGTACGCAATTCAAATTTGACACCAAGCAAAAGATGACGCCAATGTTTCAATGCATGAACAATAGCAAGCAATTCTAGATCATGTGTTGCATAGTTCAATTCATGTCGTTTTAATTTCCTAGACTCATATGCAACCACTCTTCCTTCTTGTGTCAAAACACAACCTAATTGTTCACCACTAGCGTCACATGACACAACAAATGGTTTTCCCATCTCAGGCACTTTTAAAACACAATTTTCCGCTATTTTAGCCTTCAAGGTCTCAAAAGCAGTCTCACAGGTAGAAGCCCACACAAAACCCTTGTCTTTCTTGGTCAATTCGGTCAAAGGACTTGCTATCTTAGAGAAATCTTTAATGTGTGCTCTCTCATATTGTGCTAGACCCATAAAGCTTCTAACATCCCTTAATGACTTAGGTGTTGGCCACTCCACATGCAATAGTCTTAACTTTGTCAAGATCAATGTGAATCCCCTCTTTAGAAATCACTCTTCCCAAATATACAATCTGATCCTTTGCAAAAGAACACTTACTTGCTTTTGCATACAATTTATGTTCACACAAAACCTCAAATGCTTTCTTTAAGTGCAACGCATGATCTTCTTCATTCTTAGAATACAAAAAAATATCATCCAAGAATACCACAATGAAGTCATCAAGATACGGGTGAAAAATATTTTTCATTAAACACATGAAATTTGCTGGTGCATTAGTCAAACCAAAAGCAAGAACTGTAAATTCATAATGCCCATAACGTGTAGGAAAAACAGTCTTTGGAATGTCCTTGGCCTTAATACAGATTTGATGGTAGCCAAAACGAAGGTCAATCGTCGTAAATATTGTGGCACCACTTAATTAGCTAAGCAATTCATCTATGTGAGGAAGAGGATATTTGTTCTTAATAGTCTTTTTGTTTAATCCCCTATAGTCAATGCATAACCTATATGTACCATCCTTTTTCGTTTTTTGGAATAACACAGGACTACCCCAAGGAGATACACTAGGTTTAATGAAACCCTTTTTCAAAAGATCATCAAGTTGTATCTTGAGCTCTTTAAGCTCATCAATATTGAACCTGTATGGAGCCTTTGAATAAGGTGTTTCTCCTGGATATAGATCTATGGCATGGTCTACCGCTCTAGGCAGAGGTATACCAGGGAGATCGTCCGGAAACACATCCTTAAATTCATGTAAGAGATCCTCTACAAATTCTGGATTTGTCTCTTTCTCTTTATCCCCATATTCTTCTTTAATCTCATTAGCAAACACAAGCAACGTATCACACTCTTATCTAAGTCACCTTATCAATTCCATGGCCAAAACTAGATTTAGAATCTCTTTCTTTCGACGAAGAGTGTGACTTATCATCATCAAATGATTAAAGATATAAATATAAATTTTTCTTAACAATCAATCAAAACATGATTTTCAATCATCTAATTGATACCAATGATAACATCATGCATATCAATGTTTATGATATAGAAATCATCTTTATGCTTCCAACTGTTCAAAGAAGAAAAAAACAAATTTTCTACTAACTCTTTCGTTAAACTATTATTACCACTGGTTAAGTCCAAAAGTATTTCAACTTTTCAATTTAATTTCAAGTTTAATTTCTCAATCAATTTAGATGATAAGAAGCAATGAATACTATCCAAATCAATTAAGAAATTCAATTTTAAATCTCAACTTCTACGCATAAATTCGATCTCACAGAAACTTTCAAAGGACATATCAAAGACATAAAACATCACAAAGAAGGGGTATATGACTTACCTTTATCGTACACATCACCAAAAGTCTCCAATTGAGCCGTATTGTCTTATCGGTCACCTTGCTCGAGCGTTCGAAAGTCTGATGGTCGTGTTTTCTATATTGAAAGTATAATCCAAATCTTTGAGTTCTTCAATCCACGCTTCTAAATCTTCGCATATCTTTCTTATGCAATCAAACTCTTTAAGCTTAGCCTTCGTTAAGAATGATTTGGTTGTCACTTCTTCCATATTCTCATCGTTTCTTTTTCGTGTTGACGACCTCTACGTCCACCACACCGTTCACACCATCACCACTATCACCACTGCCAGGTGCCCCAGCACCGCTACGATGATTGATTGTTTCCCGGTGGATTAGCATGGTTTTCCCCTTCATGTTGGCCATCCAGGTCTACATAGATATCAGGCTCTCGTACTGCTTTGCCCCGCGAGCCTCACCACACTCCCGATTTGCAATTTTTAGATCTTCTCGTAGTCGCCGAATCAGGTCTTATTGCTCCTTCATCCTCCTCTCGTATCCTTCCATGTCCAGAATCAACCGCTTGCTCTGATACCAATTGTCACAGGAACATAATAATAGAGATAGACAGCAAAAGGTAGAGAAAGAGATCTTTGTATTGATGAATCTGTTCAGACTTTTGATGCAACAGAGAAGCAATAAAATATATGGGCGCACACCATTGTACGGAGCTCGAACCTTCCGACCACCCCCGAGCTTCAGTCCGCTTGCATGCAACGTCTCACTCGCACTCGCACTCGCAGAAGAGGAGATCTGTGAATGATCCCCAAACGCACCACCCGTCGTGCTTCTTTTCCTCGAAAAGCGTACATGATTTTTGCACCAAGTATACCTACGAGAATAATATAAGAACGTGATCGCTAAGCGATTCGTAAAGGTTAGATTTCTATCATGACACTTTGCACAGATCCTGTTTCACACATTGATTTCTGCATCGCCTACAAAATAGCCAAAAGAACATACTCGTGCAACCAATTCAACATGATAATCAAAGTAAAAAAACATAATTATATACCTTCATAATCTCAATTACAATAGTCTACCATGAAGAAACAAATCCACTTCTTGGTTGATAGCAGGGAGAGCTGTATGATGTTGTATGTCTGTCTGTCCCTGTGTATACTACACTACTGTTGCCTTCTATTTTTTTTCATCATAACTTTTACAAACGAACTCAGAACAGAGCAATCCAGGTACTCAAAATGACGGAAATAGGTATGGTCTACAAGGCACCGTGGACAGAGTTGCAAAAAACGTCTTTCTTTGGCTGAAAACGCAACTTTTAGGTCGTGACTCCTAAAAACTCTATTTTTGGGTCTCCACTACTTTTTCAAATTATTTTAAGCCTACCCATGCATTTTAAGCTAAAATACAAAATATAAAACATTGATATTAATAAAAATCTCAATTTTACTGTTCATAGACAGACTATGTGTTATTCATTAATCTTTATCAAATACGTCTTTAGTGTATTATTTAAAAAAAAGAATATATGGTCTCTCTTAATATCTCAAACTCATTCATATAAGTTCTATTTAATAGACTATTCAATAATCTTTCAAATGGTGCTAAATGAAAGATGTGCCCTACTACATTCTTTTCGACTTCAAGAACTTCAAAGATTAGTACTATTACATTTTGTGAGTACTCTTTGGGACCCTCCACTACGCCTCGAGCAGGGCTTGCTGATGGTGCAGTTATGCGAGTTGGTTGTTAGGTATAATGGGAAACACATCAAGGGTTTCGTAGTCGAGAGGATCAACCCCCGAATGCTATTAATCGGAAAGGCGAATCCGCAGAATGGCGTGGTGTGGGATCCAAGAAAAAGGATTCAAAGTTAGATTGCTGGTGCATACAACTGGATTGCCTGGCTATTCATTTTGGTTGTAAGCGTGCTCCCGTCGGTTTTCGGTTAGGGAAACTCTCAATGGGGAAGCTTAGATCAGGTTGCCTCGAGACCAGAGCAGGTAAGGTATGGGTGCAAGCCATTCCAGGCTGGAATGTGGATGGTTTTGGTCATGAGACCTTCGTTAGCTTCTGAGTCATGCATGTTCATGCACACTGACAATTCCCCATTGTCTAAGGGGAGAGAGTCGGCAGGCTCCACCTGACGCTCCTTATCATCAGTTTCACTTAAGTAGCCCGCAATCTTTCCATCTGTCTCCTAAGCCATCAATTCCCCATTTGTAAGGACCTCACACTCATTGCATCCGCCGAAATTTAGCCCAAAGGATTAGAGCCGTTTTCTGGTCTTGCTAAACAAGAGGTAAAAAAACACGTGTTGCTCCTAATGGATCAGAAGGGGGTGGTTCGAATGCAAGCCACACATGGCCATGAGATTTTTCCTCTATGAGGTGAATTGACAGAAGATGCAAGGCATCTTGCAATACATCAGACTACGCCCCCCGATGGTCCAGATGACATGGACAGATAGTATCCGGGCTAGAGAGCCGAGTGAGATGCAGGGATATAGTAGTTTGGTCCAAAAATTTTCTCAAAAATGTCAGTACTTTGGGGTTTTGGGATATAGAACCCACAGTTTGTTTTATACTCGTTTCTTGGTATTGGAACCAGATGCTCACTGGAAGCAGCATGGAGCAGGGTGGCCAGTTGGCTGTTAAGCATAAGGTCTCAGACCCACCTAACCAACGATGCGAATAAAGGGAAAGTTGTTTCTCATACCGTTAGCAAGGGCTCTATAATACTTAATGTGGCTGAGCAGGGCTTGCTGATGGTGCAGTTATGCGAGTTGGCTGGTAGGTATAATGGGAAAGACAACAAGGGTCTTGTAGTCGAGAGGATCGACCCCTGAATGCTATTAATCGGAAAGGCGAATGCGCAGAATGGCGTGGTGTAGAATCTGGGAAAAAGGATGCAGAGTTGGATTGCTGGTGCATACAACTTGATTGCCTAGCTGTTCATTTTGGTTGTAAGCGTGCTCCTGCTGGTCTTCGCAGATAAATGCTCCATGGGGAAGCTCAGATCAGGTTGCCTTGAGGCTGGGGCAGGTGAGGTGTGGATGCAAGCCATTCCGGGGTGGACTGTGGATGGTTTTGGGACTCAAACAAACACTAGACGGTCGATGGTGTCCTCCTTGAGGAATCATTAGTCAAGAAAGTATGGCAATAGTTGAATAACGGGCTGAGCCGAGGGGCCAACGAATGTCTATGCGGTGCAGTGATATATGTCAGTTGGAGTTGGATTGCATGTTGACCCGGGCAAGGTGTTGAGCTTATTGTTGAGAGAGAAAGAGAGAGCATAGAAATAGAACCCCAAAGTGTATAGAATACACACATGAGATGATGTATATATAGAGGGGACCTGGGTTCCATATATAGAGAAGCCATATATTGAGTAGCTTCACATATAAGCTCAACACCCCCGCTCAAATATATAAGGGTCCCTAACTGTGGATGAAAAAACCCTTGGGAGATCAAGGGAAAAACCCACAGCTCTATATACACCCACCGTTATATTATAAAAAACAATGAATATAAAAATGTTCATGAGGAGCTACATCACTCCTTTTACAATGAATATTTTATGAGGAGCTACATCACTCCTTTTACAATGAATGTTTTATGAGGAGTTACATTACTCCTATCCTATCAAATACAATAATGAATACAAAGGTTCAATAAAGAGGTGTAAAGGCTATCGATTAGCTCGTAATCAGAAGTGTCTCCATGAATCTGCTATGTAGCTTGTCATCACTATCGTATCACCAAACATATCTTCATGTTGTCATCAATATGACATCACCAAACATATCTTCATAAATCTTCTATTGTCACCAAGATTGTCTTCATAAAATCAATTCTTTGATGAATCCTATATAGATCATAGACTCAAAAAAACATAGTCATGAAAATTATTAGCATCGTTAGTGGAATAATTTACGTTCACAATGCCACTAGAGATGGTTCGTGATGCCACTCTTTTGACGACATATATACGCACGAAAACATATGGTACATAGAGTATGAACGTAAAAGTACAAGATGCGTGATTAAGTGATGTAAATGATATGTGTATATACCGATTTTTGTATGATATGATATGAGCAGATCATTTTTGTTTTTGATTTGTCTGCTAATTGAAAATGATTTTGCAGAAACTACTTGTGGGAAGAATCGGAATCGATGTGGTCTACAACTTTGCAGAAGGAAGTTTTTGCAAATTCTGCACCAATTTTGAGTTATCGTTCGCAGACTACGTACATACCTGAAAAACAAATTTTGTTTTTTGTTTTTGATTTCTCTGCTAATTGAAAACGATTTTGCAGAAACTACCTTGGAGAGGGATCGGAATCGAAGTGGTCTACAACTTTGCAGAAGAAAGTTTTTTCAAATTCTGCACCAATTTTGAGTTATCGTTCGCGGACTGCGTACATACCTGAAAAGCAACTTTGGCTTTTTGTTTTTGATGTCTCTACTAATTGAAAATGATTTTGTAGAAACTACTCGTGGATGAGACCGGAATCAATGTGGTCTATAACTTTGCAGAAGGAAGTTTTTTTCAAATTCTGCACCGATTTTGAGTTATCGTTCGCGGACTGCGTACATACCCGAAAAGCAACTTCCGCTTTCTGTTTTTGAGTTTTCTCCTGATTAAAAACGATTTTGCAAAAACTACCTGCGTGAGCGACCGGAATCCATGTGGTCTACAACTTTGCAGGAGGAAGTTTTTTTTTTTCAAATTCTACACCGATTTTGAGTTATCGTTCGCGGACTGCGTACATACCCGAAAAGAAACTTCCGCTTTCTATTTTTGATTTTTCTGCTAATTGAAAACGATTTTGCAAAAACTACCCGTGCAAGGGATCGGAATCGATGTGGTCTACAACTTTGCAGAAGAAATTAGCTGCTGCAGGCATCGGAATCGATGAGAAACTATTTGCTTAAGCCATCGTAATCGATGTGGTCTATAACTTTGCAGAAGAAAGTTTCTCTAAATTCTGCACCAATTTTGGGTTATCGTCTTGGACTGCGAACATGTTTGAAAAGAAAAATTTTACTTTTTGCTTTTGATTTTTCTCATAATTGAAAACTTCTCAATTATATTTTTTCTTCATCAATCATATATTTGTTAATGACGTAACTTTGCTGCAGAAGCCAGTTACATATCGTTCCGATTCAATCGAGCCATTGATGGTCGTCCAAATTCTATTGAGCTACTGTTGGTACATGATATTTTGTTATATGATATACTCGTTCATTGATTCTCGTGTTATTCTTTAAGAGATATAGTTTACGTCGTTTTATTGATAATTTCTCGTGAATATCATAGTGATTTTGATGGTACCATGATGATGTTTTGTTAGTACTTTGGTCATGGTAATTTTTGTTTTGATACCATGATGATATTCATTGATACCATGGTTATTCTTGGTGATGCCATGATGATGTTTCGTTGATACCATGGTTATTCTCGGTGATACCATGATGTTGTTTCGTTGATACCATGGTTATTCTCAGTGATGCCATGATGTTGTTTCGTTGATACAATGATTATTCTCGGTGATATCATGATGCTTTTTGTTGATACCATGATGATTTATTCATTTTTATTGATACAATGATGATGTTTTCTTAATACTTTGATGATATTCATTGATCACTACGTTGATAAATGTTGTTTTACACATATCATTTGCATAACGTAATCACACATCTTGTACGTTTACGTTCATACTCTATGTACCATATGTTTTCGTGTGTATATATGTCGTCAAAAGAGTGGCGTCGCGAACCATCTCTTATGGCATTGTGAACGTAAATTATTTCACTAACGATGCTAATAATTTTCATGACTATGTTTGTTTGAGTCTATGATCTATGTAGGATTCATCAAAGAATTGATTTTATGAAGATAAACTTGGTGACAATAAAAGATTTATGAAGATATGTTTGGTGATACGATAGTGATGACAAGCTACATAGCAGATTCATGGAGACACTTCTGATTACGAGCTAATTGATAGCCTTTACACCTCTTTATTGCACCTTTGTATTCATTATTGTATTTGATAGGATAGGAGTAATGTAACTCCTCATAAAACATTCATTGTAAAAGAAGTGATGTAGCTCCTCATAAAATATTCATTGTAAAAGGAGTGATGTAGCTCCTCATGAACATTTGTATATTCAATGATTTTTATAATATAACGATGGGTGTATATAGAGCTGTGAGTTTTTCCCTTGATCCCCCAAGGGTTTTTTCATCCACAGTTAGGGACCCTTATTTGAGCGGGGGTGTTGAGCTTATATGTGAAGCTACTCAATATATGGCTTCTCTAGATATGGCACCCAGGTCCCCTCTATATATACATCATCTCATGTGTGTATTCTACACACTTTGGGGTTCTATTTCTGTGCTCTCTCTCTCTCTCTCTGTCTCAACATCATAAACGTACCGCTTCCTCAAGTTCCCTCCGCCCACATAAATTTAGCCCAAGGCTCCCTTTTATACTCATTTTCCTTTGTCGAGTCACCTTACAATACTATCTGGTCCCGCTTCCATCTACTCCCCGTTTTTTTAAAACGTGCTTGTGTCCTCACAAGCAGCTTGATGGAGGTGAACCAATCGTCCGTAGTTGAAGGAGCTTGTCATCATTGACCAGAGGAATGAGCTGATCCGTCGTTTATCAAATACGAGATATGTACCCGATCAAATCGCAAAGCTGATTCCCAAAAATGCATTGAAAAACATAAAGTGAATCTAGACCAAGTTCAGTGAGTTTGAAATGTGTCAATTTCTAAAGTTGATCCACCACATATCAACTTATGGTATGATTTGGCATACATGTCAATCAAAGCTTTGTCAAGTCTTATGTTGTTTTTCATCAGATCTTGAATCTTTTGCCTTGGCGACTTCTTGTTTCCTTGGTTGATTTCTTGTATGATGCCACATTCCTTCCAAATGCAAGAATTAGTGATTAGGAGAGATGTTTGCCTTTGCTTTTTTTTTTTTTAAAAGACTAGGGCTTTCACCCTGGCCTTGCATATATACATTGAGATAAGTAGAGTCCAAGAGATAGCATTGCAAACATAAAGCTTACCAAGAACTTGTGTGCTGTCAAAAGTATATCACATGCTACACATGTCACTCAAAGCTTTAACAAAGCTGGTCAAGCATTGTTCTCTTATCATTCCTTTGGTAATTAGCATCAAATTATATATAACTCTATTTTCTAACTTCTTAAGTTTTACCCTTTGCTAGTTTACAAGAAGCTCTTCAACATCTACAAAGCAACTTAACATTTGACTATAACACAAGGTATATCATATTTAAGAATATTTTAAACACACATATTAAAAAATATTTTAATATTATTATTTTGATAACCACAATAAGATCAAAAAGATTTTCTTTCCAAATTAGAATATTAGTTTAAGCTCAATACAAATAATATACATATCGATATATATATATAATGAAATCTTAAGGTCACCAAATATACAAATCAATAATAAACAATACGTAATTGAAGATGAAACAAATAAACTATTACCCACGAAGAAATCATCCAAACTAAAACAAAAAGCAAAGCATACCAAGATTATAGGACATTTACGTAGAAAAACAAACTTACTTCCAACTTTTGACATTTTTAATTTAGATTTTGATTCATGGGTAAATATTTGTTCTAATTCGATGAAATCATATAAATATTGTTCTAATTGTGGAAACTTATTTTTTAAGTATGAAAAACAAAACTTAAAATATATAGAAAAAACAAATACCTATTTGCGAGGATATGAATTATCTAATCCATATCTAACATCATTTCAAAATATAAACAAACAAGACAATATAGAAATTTATAACTGCTGCAAATGTTTTCAAAACAACATTAGAGGAAAATATTGGGTAACTTATCACCCGACTTATATAAAAAAAATACTAAGAATGAACGTACATGAAGTACAAATGCTATCTACTTTAGATATATCTTATCAGTAAAAAGATAACATCTATAGCCATAGGTAATATAGAACGTACAAAGATCATTATTAGATAATCCTCTATTTTCATATCAAAATAGTAATGATTTATTAAATATTCTAACAAAAAACTCACATGACATAAACACACTATTGCTCTTTTTAGTAAAAGATAATCCATTAGTAAAAATAATTTATACTATGTATGAACAACCACAAAAAACTTTAGCAATTCCTATAATTCCTTCTAATGCAATTACTACTTTACTAAACAAACATGCATCATCTTCTCCTTATGACTTAATGATAGTAGCACACAATACAAATTATCTAGGTATCTTAGATCAAGTAAACAACACACAACTAGAATTACAATACAAAATAGGTAAGTTATCTCATGGTGGGGTTATGTATGAAAGATTAAATTTTAAAAAAATCATTAACTTATATGCAAGTTTAGACGGAGTATCTAGTTTAGAAGATATTACAATAGAGAAAGCCCTATTTCCATTTCTATCTCCACTAGGATATGGGGCTCTTGATGGAGCTTTAAAATTTCATACATATCTAAAAATGAGAATAGCCTCATTCTTCTCAATATTCACTTTATACAAGCCATACTTATTGATGATGTACCAACTATGTCAAGCTTTGATAATAGCAAATTCAACAAATTTAACAATGCTACAATCAGATATAGATAAATTCAAACTAAAAAATCCACATACATTTGATCTAGATACCATACGTTATATCATAAAACACAATATCTCTTATTCAATTCCAGGCTCTCCATCATGGTATAGTAAGAATTTAAAAGATTTATTATGCATGGTAGAGTCATTTGGTTTACCTAACTTCTTCTTAACCCTAACTTGTGACGAAGTGTCCTCTAGTAGATGGGTAGAAATAGAAGATTTAGAAAAAATTATCCAAAAGATAGACTTAAAACTCAATTGGAAAGATTGTCCAACTCAGTGCATGATGATTTTTCACAAAGGATTACATACATTTTTAAACAAATAAATATTTATTCCTAATGGATTATTAGGTACCATCAACCACTATCTAATACGATATGAGATACAAAATAGAGGTTCACCACATGCACATAATATGCTATGGGTAGATTCAAACGATATCGATCAAATATCTTTAGAGATAGATAGCCATATACCTTATTTACATACAATAAATAAATTTGTATCCAACATCAATTGAATATAAATTGCATAACTTAGTTATCAAAAAACAAATACATAATTGTAGAGAATCTTGTAAAATAGAATTACAAAATATAAAATCAAATGTAAATATGGATTTCCATACGATATTCAAAGTAATCCTAAGCCAATTATTCATGAACAAACTCAACGATGGCTTTATTATAGACCAACATTAGAACACAGGAATGTGGTCCCTTATCATGCATGAGTATTATTGTTATGGCAAGCCCATATGAATATTCAAAAATTAACTAATACAGGATTATCATATTACTTACTAAAATATGCATTGAAATCAGAACCTATAGGAAAAATAGATATCGATTCAGAAACAGTGAAAACATTAGGATTAAATAATATTAATGATATAAAACTTAAACTAATATCTTCTTATATATTAACAAAACCAATATCAGCAACCGAAGCAGCCATGGTGTGTTTAGAGATACCAATCATAAAAAAACCAGAAAAGGTAACTTATATAGATTGTTCACCTCCTAAAAAAAGACAAAAATATATACAAATTTTTTTAACCTCTATAGTACATCCAATTGATCTATATACAGCAAGACCATTAGAATTGGAGAGCTTAATATTTTATTCGTACTTTCGTCACTATAGCATTAACAAAATACTCAAGCATACAACAAAGAAGATATGTACAATGAATGATTTATTTAGAAATGAAATAGAAGAGTATAAACAATTAGTAAGATGAACCGATTTCCACCCTAACCATCAAATGGAAGGTTTTTTTTTTACTATTCTATTAAAACATATACATTTTCGTAATGAAAAATAATTAATCTCAATTAACAACACAAAAAAATCTTACTTTTTAGAATGTCAAATACGACAAATAATAAAGAATGAACAAGACATAGAGAATCTAGTTGGAAACTATTCTCAATTACATCTATTAATCGATGAATCTAGACAACAAATTACAAATCAAATACTTCAAATGAATCCCATACATAATTTAGAATAACATTTAACATCAAATGATTTTATAGAAAAATAGACCAATATTAAAACTATAGGAGAGAGTCAATATGATCCAATAATACATCTACAAGAGCTTAAACACATAGAAAATACAACTTTGACTAAAAATCGGGTGGGTTATATATAATAAATGGAACACCTGGATCTGGGAAAACATTTCTAATTCAATATATCACATTTCAATGTATAACCAAAAACATAGGAGTCTGCCTTACAGCAACCACTGAAGTAGCAACTACAAGACTTAGTCGATTAGCACGTACGTCACATTATTTTTTTTGTTTACCTAATAAAAATCAATTATTTCGTTCTAATTTAGAACCAAATGATATTCGTTCAATTAAAATAAGATCTTCTGATGTAATTATAATTGATGAATTCTCAATGATGACATCACAAATATTACATACAATTATGCTCCAAATTTCAGAAGCTTGTAATTTATCTATGCTAGAAATATTTAATACTAAAAAACTACTTCTATTTGGAGATATAGCGCAATTGCTTGCAATATGTAATTGTAAAAATAAAGACTTGGTATGCCAAAAATGTGTAATAACAAATTCTACATTTTGGAAACTAGCTATACACCACACATTATATACCTCAATCCGTAATTGTTGAGATCCAGACTTCATTGAATTCTTAAATATAATCAGAAAAATTAAACCATCTAAATCACAATTAGATAAATACGTAAAAGATACATTTATATAGGAGAAAGATTTAGAACAATATATAGATAAAGACACAACTATATTATGTACACATAATAAAGATGTCATATACTATAATGAAGTCATATTATTAAATATATTCAACCATTCAAATATATATTTCTACAACAGCACATCATATACCAAAACTACAACATTGGATAAATGATACAGAATCTCATACCCTATCCAAAGTAGCAATAGGGGCATTAGTAATGTTTACACAAAACATAGATCTAGCAATAGGTATAGCTAATGGAGCTTTTGGGACAGTCATAGATATTAAATATAACAATATAACATCTATTATAACAAAACTTATAATACGTGTAAATCATACACAACAAAATATAACTATTACAAGATCTAGATATCAAAAAAAGACATACAATGGAACATGGTATCATAAAACATCTTTTCCACTAACACTAGCATATGCAATGACTGGTCATAATTCCCAGGGATGTACTATCTTTGGTAAGTCATTGTTAATAGTTCGAAAATGTTTTTCTCCTGGACTATTATATGTCATGTTGTCTCGATCGACTAATCGAAAGAACATAAATATATTGAATTCAATAACAATTGACGATTTCTAAATACAAGTAATAAACCACTATATATATGAAGATTATTGACTTACAAAAGTATACTCCAAAGATTAAAACAAAGGTAATGTATGATTAATTATTTTATATCAAACTTAAGGTGCTAAATTTATGTAATAGGACTAATTTTTGAAGTTCTAAAAGTAAAAAAAAATGGAGTAGGGCATATCTTTTGTTTAGCATGATTTGGAAGATTGTTGAATAGTCTATTAAATAGAGCTTATATGAATGAGTTTGAAATATTAAGAGAAAACATATATTATTTTTTTAAATAATACACTAAAGACGTATTTGATAAAGATTAATGAATAACAGATAGTTTGTCTATGAACAATAAAATTGAGATTTTTATTCACATCAATGTTTTATATTTATGTGTTTTAGCTTAAAATGCTTGGATAGGCTTAAAATAAGTTGTAAATGTAGACATGTAGTAGTGTTAGTGTGTATACGCGCTTCACCAGGGGCACTTTTCTCCCACTGGGTTTTTCCCCCTGAACATCCGGTGTGAAAAGACACCTTATCTCTTAGGGTTTCATATAAGCTTTGTATCTCTGAGTTTGTATACACTATTATTCTAATACAGAGAGAGAGACTACAGAGATCTCGTACACAGGCTCTATGTCTTCTCCTTCTCCATCTTCTTCCTACTCTGAGTTGTTGTCTTCCTTCTGTTTCCTGTTTCATCATCTTCAACAATTGGTATCAGAGCAAGGTAATTTTCAGAGCCTCTACTTGCGTTTTCACGTCCGCGCGCGCAATCGCAGTTTTCGGAAAATTTGCAGTTTTCGGAGAAATAGATTTTTGGTGCGTTTACATCCGAAGACAAATTGGATGGTACCAACTATTCTCTTTGGTCTTTTATGGCCAAAAATATTTTGGTTGGTAAAGGATTGTGGGATTATGTATCTGGAGATGAAGTTCGTCCAGTTAGCATTGCACCTGCCATGCCTGGTCGTGGTGCAGCCGTTGGTGCAGGACCCTCACAAGTCACTCCAGAGCAAAAGAGATGGGATACTAAAGATGCACAAGCTATGGTCGTGATTGCCTCAACCATAAAGAGGACAATCACACCACATATTAGATCTTGCAGAACTTCTGAGGATGCTTGGAACACTGTAATACGACTAATATTTGAAGTTCTTAAAGTCGAAAAGAATGTAGCAGGGCATATCTTTCGTTAGCACGATTTGAAAGATTGTTGAATAGTCTATTAAATAGAACTTATACGAATGAGTTGAAATATTAAGAGAGAACATATATTCTTTTTTTTTTTTAATAATACACTAAAGACGGATTTGATAAAGATTAATGAATAACAGATAGTCTGTCTATGAACAGTAAAATTGAGATTTTTATTAATATCAATGTTTTATATTTATGTGTTTTAGCTTAAAATGCATGGGTAGGCTTAAACTAAGTTGTAAAAGTAGTGGATACCCAAAAATAGAGGTTTTATGAGTCGTGACCTAAAAGTTGCGTTTTTAGCCAAACAGAGACGTTTTTCGCAATTCTGTCCGCGCTATCTTGTAGAACAGACCTATTTCTGCCGTTTTGAGTACCTGGATCGCTTTGTTCTGAGTTCGTTTGTAAAAGTTATGATGAAAACAAACAGAAGGCAGTAGCAGTGTAATGTACACAGGGACAGACAGACCTACAACATCATACAGTTCTCCCTGCTATCAACCAAGAAGTGGATTGTTTCTTCATGGTAGAGTATGGAAATTGAGATTATGAAGGTATATAATTATGTTTTTTTACTTTGATTATCATGTTGAATTGGTTGCACGAGTATGTTCTTTTGGCTATTTTGTAGGCGATGCAGAATTCAACGTGTGAAACAGGATCTGTGCAAAGTGTCATGATAGAAATCTAACCTTTACGGATCGCTTAGCGATCACGTTCTTATATTATTCTCGCAGGTATACTTGGTACGAAAATCGTGCAGGCTTTTCGAGGAAAAGAAGGATAAAAGCACGACGGGTGGTGCGTTTGGGGATCATTCACCATTCTCTCTTCTGCGAGTGCGAGTGCGAGTGCGAGTGCGAGTGAGAGTGAGAGTGAGAGTGCGAGTGCGAGTGCGAGTGCGAGTGAGACGCTGCATGCAAGCGAATTGAAGCTCGGGGGTGGTCGGGAGGTTCGAGCTCCGTACAACGGAGTGCGCCCATATATATATTCAATTGCTCCTCTGTTGTATCAAACACTATCAATACAAAGATTTCTTCCTCTGTTTTGCTGTCTATCTCTATTATTCGGTTCCCGTGACAATTGGTATCAGAGCAAGCGGTTGATTCTTGACATGGAAGGATACGAGAGGAGGATGAAGGAGCAAGAAGACGTGATTTGGCGACTATGAGAAGATCTGAAAATTGCAAATCGAGAGTGTGCTAAGGCTCTGTGGGGCAAAGCAGCACGAGAGCTTGATATCTATGTAGACTTGATGGCCAACATGAAGGTGAAAACCATGCTAATCCACCTGCAAACAATAATCATCGTGGCGGCGCTGGGGTACTGCCAAAAGAAACGATGACGATATGGGAGAAGCGACAACCAAATCATTCTTTATGAAGGATAAGCTTAAAGAGTTTGATGGCATAAGAAAGATATGCGAAGATTTAGAAGCGTGGATTGAAGAACTCAAAGATTTGGATTATACTTTCAATATCGAGAACACGACCACGAGACTTTCGAATGCTCGAGCAAGGTGACCGATAAGACAATACGTACCAAGATGGCTCAATTGGAGACTTTTGGCGATGCGTACGATAAAGGTAAGTCATCTACCCCTTCTTTGTGATGTTTTATGTCTTTGATACGTCCTTTGAAAGCTTCTGTGAGATCGAATTTATGCGTAGAAGTTGAGATTAAAATTTGAATTTCTTAATTGATTTGGATAGTATTCATTGCTTCCTATCGTCTAAATTGATTGAGAAATTAAACTTGAAATTAAATCGAGAAGTTAAAAGACTTGTGGACTTAACTAGTGGTAATAATAGTTCCACGAAAGAGTTAGTAGAAAATTTGTTTTTTTTCTTTGAAGAGTTGAAATCATAAAGATGATTTCTATAACATAAACATTGATATGCATGATGTTATCATTAGTATCAATTAGATCATTGAAAATCATGTTTTGATTGATTGTTAAGAAAGAAAAATATATCTTTAATCATTTGATGATGATAAGTCACGCTCTTTGTGGAAAGAAAGAGATTCTAAATCTAGTTTTGGCAATGGAATTGATAAGGTGACTTAGATAAGAGTGTGAGACGTTGCTTGTGTTTGCTTGTGTGAGACGTTGCTTGTGTTTGCTAATGAGATTAAAGAGAATCTGGGGATAAATATAAAGAGACAAATCGAGAATTTATTGAGGATCTCTTACATTAAGTTAAGGATGTGTTCCGGACGATCTTCCTGGTATACCTCCGCCTAGAGCGGTAGACCATGCCATAGATCTATATCCAGGAGTGACACCTTATTCCAGATCTCCATATAGGATCAATATTGATGAGCTTAAAGAGCTCAAGATACAACTTGATGATCTTTTGAAAAAGGGTTTCATTAAACCTAGTATATCTCCTTGGGGTAGTCCTGTGTTATTCCAAAAGAAAAAGGATGGTACATATAGGTTATGCATCGACTATAGGGGATTAAACAAATAGACCATTAAGAACAAATATCCTCTTCCTCACATAGATGAATTGCTCAGCCATTTGAGTGGTGCCACAATATTTTCAAAGATTGACCTTCATTCTCGCTACCATCAAATCCGCATCACGGCCGAGGACATTCCAAAGACTACTTTTCGTACACATTATGGGCATTATGAATTTACAGTTCTTACTTTTGGTTTGACTAATGCACCAAAAACTTTCATGTGCTTAATGAATAATATTTTTCACCCGTATCTTGAGGACTTCATTCTGGTATTCTTGGATAATATTTTGTGTATTCTACGAATGAAGAAGATCATGCATTGTACTTAAAGAAAACATTTGAGGTTTTGCGTGAACATAAATTGTATGCCAAAGCAAGTAAGTATTCTTTTGCAAAGGATCAGATTGTGTATTTGGGAAGAGTGATTTCTAAAGAGGGGATTCACATTGATCTTGATAAAGTTAAGACTATGTTAGTAAGAGATGTAAGAAGCTTTATGGGTCTAGCACAATATGAGAGAGCACACATTAAAGATTTCTCTAAGATAGCAAGTCCTTTGACCGAATTGACGAAGAAAGACAAGGGTTTTGTGTGGACTTCTAGCTGTGAGACTGCTTTTGAGGCCTTGAAGGCTAAAATAGCGGAAAATTTTGTTTTAAAAGTTCCTGAGATGGGCAAACCATTTGTTGTGTCTTGTGACGCTAGTGGTGAACAATTAGGTTGTGTTTTGACACAAGAAGGAAGAGTGGTTGCATATGAGTTTAGGAAATTAAGACGACATGAATTGAACTATGCAACACATGATCTAGAATTGCTTGTTGTTGTTCATGCATTGAAGCATTGGCATCATCTCTTGCTTGGTGTAAAATTTGAATTGCATACTGATCATCAAAACTTGAAGTATATTTTCACTCAGCCATAATTAAATAACAGACAAAGAAGATGGTTTGAATTGCTGGATGAGTATGACTTTGATTTGAAGTATTTGTGTGAAAAAGAAAATAAAGTTGCAGATGCATTGAGTCGTAGGCCCATGTGTAATTTGTTGACTGTTGTGCGATCCAATTTGATTGATGAGATACATGCTGAAGTTGAAAATGATTCCTTTTATATGCCTATTTTGAAATTCTTGCGTGAGAATATTGGTGAGATGTATGAAAACAGATATCACTTGTATAAGGGAAATCTGTATTCTTATGACCGCTTGTGTATTCCTGCAAATTCTTCTTTTAAGAGCCAAATTCTGCATGAGTGCCATAATTCACCTTTTTCTGGTCATCCTGGATTAAATAAGACATATGAAAAGATTAAAACCTTATTCTTTTGGCTGCGTATGAAATTGGATGTTAAGAATTATGTGTGTGAATGCTTTCAATGTCAACAAGTTAAGATTGAGCATAAGAGGATGCCTGGTGACCTTCAACCCTCAGACATTCCTTTACAGAAGTGGGAGTGTATATCCATGGACTTTATCATTAGACTTCCTACTACTCGTGGAGGGTATGATTCGATCTTTCTAGTGGTAGATAGACTCACAACACAAGCTCACTTCTTTCCTGTAAAAATAACTTATACTGCATTGACCATTGCATACTTGTTTATGAAAGAGATATTTCATTTGCATGGCATGCCCAAGAGCATAGTGTCTAACAGAGATTCTAAGTTCACTTCTCATTTCTGGAGAGCCACTTTTGACTCTATAGGTACCCAGTTACGCATGTCTACTGCTTTTCATCCTCAAACAGATGGGGAAACAGAGAGAGTGAATCGTATTTTAGAAGATATGTTACAAATGTCTGTCAATGAAAACCAATCTAATTGGAATGAATATCTGGCTTTGGTGGTTGAATTTGCATATAACAGTTCATATCATTCATCTATTAGGATGACTCCGTTTGAGGCAATGTATGGCTATAACTATCCTACACCTATTCATTTTCTTAATTCGAGGAATAAGGTAGAACTCTCACGTGAGATGCTTGAGAAAATGGATAGCGAGTCGGCCAAAATCAGGGGGAATATTAGAGAATCTCAAAAGAGACATAAACCGTATTATGACAAGAAACATCGTGTTGTGGAGTATGAAACTGGTGATATGGTTTTTTAAAGGTTATTCGTGAGAAGTCTCATTTGATTCTTGGAAATGATAGAAGATTGTCTCCACGATTTGTTGGTCCATTTAAAATTTTGAAGCGCATTGGTTCATTAGCTTACAAATTGGAATTGCCTTCTCATGTTAAAGTGCATCATGTATTTTATGTGAGTTTATTGAAAAAGTATGTTCCTAATGTGCATCATGTTTTAGAGGACAACTCTAAGTTGAAAGATGACGGACCATTGACTGTAGAATCAGACTTAGTACTAGATAGGCGTTTTAAACATATGAGAAATAGAGACATTGTGGAAGTTTTGGTTAAGTGGCAGAACTATCCAGTAGAGGATGCATCATGGGTTGATCTTACTGTTTTGCAAAGAGAATTTTTCTCTCTTTAGCCCAACTCTGAGGACAGGGTTAATTTTGATAAGGGGAGAATGTAATAGGACTAATATTTGAAGTTCTTAAAGTCGAAAAGAATGTAGCAGGGCATATCTTTCGTTAGCACGATTTGAAAGATTGTTGAATAGTCTATTAAATAGAACTTATACGAATGAGTTGAAATATTAAGAGAGAACATATATATATATATTTCTTTTAATAATACACTAAAGACGGATTTGATAAAGATTAATGAATAACAGATAGTCTGTCTATGAACAATAAAATTGAGATTTTTATTAATATCAATGTTTTATATTTATGTGTTTTAGCTTAAAATGCATGGGTAGGCTTAAAATAAGTTGTAAAAGTAGTGGATACCCAAAAATAGAGGTTTTATGAGTCGCGACCTAAAAGTTGCGTTTTTAGCCAAACAGAGACGTTTTTCGCAATTCTGTCCGCGTTGTCTTGTAGACCAAACCTATTCCTGCCGTTTTGAGTACCTGGATCGCTTTGTTCTGAGTTCGTTTGTAAAAGTTATGATAAAAACAAACAGAAAGCAGCAGCAGTGTAATGTACACAGGGACAGACAGACCTACAACATCATACAGTTCTCCCTGCTATCAACCAAGAAGTGGATTGTTTCTTCATGGTAGAGTATGGCAATTGAGATTATGAAGGTATATAATTATGTTTTTTTACTTTGATTATCATGTTGAATTGGTTACACGAGTATGTTCTTTTGGCTATTTTGTAGGCGATGCAAAAATCAATGTGTGAAACAGGATCTGTGCAAAATGTCATGATAGAAATCTAACCTTTACGGATCGCTTAGCGATCACGTTCTTATATTATTCTTGCAGGTATACTTGGTACGAAAATCGTGCAGGCTTTTCGAGGAAAAGAAGGATAAAAGCACGACGGGTGGTGCGTTTGGGGATCATTCACCATTGTCTCTTCTGCGAGTGCGAGTGCGAGTGCGAGTGAGAGTGAGAGTGAGAGTGCGAGTGCGAGTGCGAGTGAGACGCTGCATGCAAGCGAATTGAAGCTCGGGGGTGGTCGGGAGGTTCGAGCTCCGTACAACGGAGTGCGCCCATATATATATTCAATTGCTCCTCTGTTGTATCAAACACTATCAATACAAAGATTTCTTCCTCTGTTTTGCTGTCTATCTCTATTATTCGGTTCCCGTGACAAACACTCTGCAACCTATGTTTGGAGGAAGAAACGCTGCCAGAATAGAGTTTTTGAAGAAACAACTTGACAAAATACAGATGGACGAAGGTGACGATATTGTCGAGCATCTTACAAAAATTAGGAATCTTAAAGAGCAATTTCTTAGCATTGATGAAGTGATTCCAGAGAAGGACTTGGTTTCCAAAACACTCAATTCACTACCACCATCTTATTTGACTTTTCAAAATTCTTTGAATCTGTCTTTGTGAGCTAATCCCGAGCCTCTTCATTTTGAAGAGTTAGTGGCTTTGCTATTGCAGGAGGATCAATCACGTAAGAACAAGTCTTTATAGGTGGATGGTATGGATCATGATCTTGTTGTAAAGAATAAAAACAAGGGTAAAGAGAGTGCTCATTACTCCAAGTCTAGTGCAGGACAATCTTCAGAGAAGTCTAAAGGTGATTCCAGCAAGTCCAAGAAGAAAGGTAAATGTCACTACTGCAAGAAACCTAGTCACTACATTAGTGAGTGTAAAAAGCGAATTGCTAAAGAAAAGAAGAAAGAGTCAAGTTTGGTTGTTTCAGCTTCTGGTGATTCTTCTACAGCTAAAGAAGAGTCTGCAAACTTTGTGCAGGATTCTTATGCTTTTGTAGTATGTTCAGATTTTTCTGCTTACAGTGTTGACGAGACACAAATGATTTCGTACTTTGATAGTGGTGCATCCAGGCATATTACTTCAAGGAAGGATTTGTTTTGTTCATTGGATGCAGCTCCAGCAGGAAAGAAGGTGACATGTGCAAATAATGCTTCTTATCCAATCAAAGGCGTTGGTAAGATTTTGATTCCCATTTCAGATGGTTCAGATTTATGCTTCCCAGATGTCTTATATGTTCCAAGGATCAAGAAGAATTTGTTGTCTGTATCCTCTCTTGCAAAAAATGGTCTTCGGGTCATTTTTGAGGATGACAGATGTGTTGTACAAGATCGAGAGAACGGTTATTCTCTTATCACTATAGGTACGCTAGAAAATGGATTATTTGTGCTAGATCGTTATGAAAAGAAGATTCAGGTATGTATTGCAGAAACAAAGACTCAGGCCATGCATGATGCTGAGTTGTGGCATGCTAGATTTGGGCATGTTAGTTGTGGTAGTTTGATGACTTTACAACGTCATAATATGGTGCATGATTTGTCTTTATTGGAGATGCCACCAAGACATGTATGTGATGGTTGCGTTCTTGGAAAGATGCACATATTTTCATTTTTGCAGGATGGTTCAGTTAGAGCGACACGAAAGTTGCAGCTTGTACACAGTGATGTATGTGGTCCTATGAGGACGCCATCTATAGGAAACAACCTTTATTTTGTGACCTTCATTGATGACTTTTCCAGGTTTTGTTGGGTGTATCCACTCAAAGCAAAGTCAGATGTGTTTGCAATTTTTCAACATTATGTCTCCATGGTTGAAAATGAAACAGGTTGCAAAGTACAGACTCTTCGTACCGATCGAGGAGGTGAATACATGTCAGGTGCATTTAAGGATTTTTTGGGAAACAAAGGCATTAAACACCAATTCACTATGCCATACACACCACAGCAGAATGGTGTTGCAGAAAGGAAGAATAGGTCTTTAATGGAGACGGCTAGATGTATGCTCAAGGCTAAGAGTTTGCCTCATAAGCTATGGATGGAGGCAGTTGCTTGTGCAGCACATGTTTTGAACAGGTGTCGGACTCGTGCCTTTGAAGACCATTACTCCATATGAAGCTTGGTATGACAGAAAACCTTCAGTCAGTTATCTTCGTGTTTTTGGTTGTCTTGCTTATGCTCACATCCCTCAGCAGTTACGTGGGAAGCTTGATGATAAGGCAATCAAATGTATATTTGTGGGGTACATTAGTGGAAGTAAAGGTTATAGACTTTACAATCCTGCTACAAACAAGATTTTTGAAAGTCGTGATGTAATTTTTGCAGAAACTACTGCTCAACCTATGGTTGCTTTTGATGTACCGCATATGCAGACACATGATGTATTTGAAGGTTTGCTTCCTTCTTTTGTGGAGAATCAAGAATCACAACAAGTTGATAATCTTGATCAATTTTTTGATCAGCATGTGACACCTCATGATGTAGAGGAAATTGTGCGTGAAGAGCAAGAAGTTCTCAGGGAAGAAAGAACCTTGCCTAAATGGGTTCAAAAAACTTTGCAGGATAGCAAGTTGGATGCACTGTTGCCACGAAAAACACGTGCTGGTACTACTTTTGGCAGAGAGCAAGTAGATATGGCTTGCTTTAGCACTCTTTGTGATGCAGATGAGCCTGATTCATTTGAACAAGCTTTAGAGTGTGTTCAGTGGAAAGATGATATGCAGCAAGAAATTGATTCTATTCATAAGAATCATATATGGGATCTAGTGGACTTGCCTACAGGTAAAAAGCCTATTGGTACAAAGTGGGTTTTTAAGGTAAAAAGGAAACAAGATGGTACTGTTGACAGGTACAAAGCAAGGCTTGTGGCAAAAGGCTATGCGCAACAGAAAGGCATAGATTATGATGAAACCTTTGCTCCTACTTCTCGTGCGTCCACAGTTAGATCACTAGTTGCAATTGCTACTCATCATGGTTGGAAAGTGCATCAGTTGGATATCAAAACTGCATTTTTGAATGGTGATTAACAGGAAGAAGTTTATGTAAGTCAACCAAGTGGTTTTATTGTAAAAGGTCAAGAGCAAAAGGTATGTAGATTGTGTAAAGCTTTGTATGGTCTCAAACAGGCTCCAAGAGCATGGTATGAGAAGATACATACTTATTTGATTGGCCAGGGATTTCAGAATAGTCCAACAGAAAGTACTTTGTATGTCAAAAAGAGAGATGGCATTCTCATTATGCTAACACTTTATGTGGATGATATGCTTCTTACAGGCAATAGTGCAGATGAAATTGAAGCGTTTAAAGATGCTTTGAGAAAAACCTTTGAGATCTCTAATCTTGGTTTGCTACATTATTACTTGGGTATTCAGTTTGTGCAATCAGAGGATGGAATATACATGCTGCAGGCAAAATATTTGCATAAAATTTTGGACAAGTTTGGTATGCAAAATTGTAAACCAATCTCTACACCCATAGAAAATGGATCAAAGTTGATCATGCACGATGCTGGAGAACCTTTTGATATACATACTTATGCAGCAACGGTTGGTTGCTTGATATATTTGGCACGCAACCCTCGTCCAGACATTCAATTTGGGGTTTCACAAGCAAGCAGATCTATGCACAGCCCAGGTATGCATCATTGGCAGGCTGTGAAGCGCATACTTCATTACCTTTCAGGTACCCCTAATCTTGTCATGTTCTTTCCAAGGGGGGATATGTATGGAAAGCACAGTTCTATGCAGCTTCTTGGTTACAGCGATTCAGATTGGGCGGGTGATTTTGACACACGACATTCCACAAGTGGCAATTGTTTTTTCTTGGGAAATGCATGTATATCTTGGCTAAGCAAGAAGAAACCCACAGTGGATACATCAACTTGTGAAGTTGAGTACAGGGCAGCTTTCACGGCAATAGTTGATTGTGTATGGATACCCAGGTTATTGGCAGATCTTTGTGAGTGTCAACAGGCACCCACTACCATTTTCACCGACACTGGTGAAAATCATTGTGGCGACGCTGGTGCACCTGACGTTGGTGATAGTGGTGATGGTGGGAACGATGATGGTGGACGTAGAGGTCGTCAACACAAAAAAAAGAAACGATGATGATATGGAAGAAGTGACAACCAAATCATTCTTTATGAAGGATAAGTTTAAAGAGTTTGATGACATAAGAAAGATATGCGAAGATTTAGAAGCGTGGATTATAGAACTCAAAGATTTGGATTATACTTTCAATATCGAGAACACGACTACCAAACTTTCGAATGCTCGAGCAAGGTGACCGATAAGACAATATGTACCAAGATGGCTGAATTGGAGACTTTTGGCGATGCGTACGATAAAGGTAAGTCATCTACCCCTTCTTTGTGATGTTTTATGTCTTTGATACGTCATTTGAAAGCTTCTGTGATGGAATTTATACGTAAAAGTTGATATTTAAATTTGAATTTCTTAATTGATTTGGATAGTATTCATTGCTTTTTATCGTCTAAATTGATTGAGAAATTAAACTTGAAATTAAATCAAGAAGTTAAAAGACTTGTGGACTTAACTAGTGGTAATAGTAGTTTCACGAAAGAGTTAGTAAATAAAATATTATTTGTTTTTCTTTGAAGAGTCGAAAGCATAAAGATGATTGTTATAACATAAACATTGATATGCATGATGTTATCATTGGTATCAATTAGATGGTTGAAAACTTTAAGCTCAAGATACAACTTGATGATCTTTTGGAAAAAGGGTCTCATTAAACCTAGTGTATCTCCTTGGGGTAGTACTATGTTATTCCAAAAGAAAAAGGATGGTACATATAGGTTATGCATTGACTATAGGGGATTAAACAAACAGACCATTAAGAACAAATATCCTCTTCCTCACATAGATGAATTGTATAGCCAATTGAGTGGTGCCACAATACTTTTGAAGATTGACCTTCGTTCTGGATACCATCAAATCCGCATTAAGACCGAGGACATTCGAAAGACTGCTTTTAGTACACGTTATGGGAATTATGAATTTACAGTTCTCGCTTTTGGTTTGACTAATGCACCAACAACTTTCATGTGTTTAATGAATAGTACTTTTGATCCGTATCTTGATGACTTCATTCTGGTATTCTTGGATGATATTTTGTGTATTCTAAGAATGAACAAGATCATGCATTGCACTTAAACAAAACATTTGAGGCTTTGCGTGAATATAAATTGTATACCAAAGCAAGTAAGTGTTCTTTTGCAAAGGATCAGATTGTGTATTTGGGAAGAGTGATTTCTAAAGAGGGGATTCACATTGATCTTGACAAAGTTAAGACTATTGTGGAGTGGCCAACACCTAAGTCATTAAGGGATGTGAGAAGATTTATGGGTCTAGCACAATATGAGAGAGCACACATTAAAGATTTCTCTAAGATAGCAAGTCCTTTGACCGAATTGACCAAGAAAGACAAGGGTTTTGTGTGGACTTCTACCTGTGAGACTACTTTTGAGACCTTGAAGGCTAAAATAGCGGAAAATTATGTTTTAAAAGTTTCTGAGATGGGCAAACCATTTGTCGTGTCCTGTGACGCTAGTGGTGAACAATTAGGTTGTGTTTTGATACAAGAAGGAAGAGTGGTTGCATATGAGTCTAGGAAATTAAGACGACATGAATTGAACTATGCAACAAATGATCTAGAATTGCTTGTTGTTGTTCATGCATTGAAACATTGGCGTCATCTTTTGCTTGGTGTCAAATTTGAATTGCGTACTGATCATCAAAGCTTGAAGTATATTTTCACTCAGCCATTGTTAAACAGCAGACAAAGGAGATGGAATGAATTTCTGGCTAAGTATGATTTTGATTTGAAGTATTTGTGTGGAAAAAAAAATAAAGTTGCAGCTGCATTGAGTCATAGGCCCATGTGTAGTTTGTTGACTGTTGTGCGGTCCAATTTGATTGATGATATACATGTTGAAGTTGAATGATTCTTTTTATATGCCTATTTTGAAATTCTTGCGTGAAAATATTGGTGAGATGTATGAGAACAGATATCACTTGTATAAGGGAAATCTATATTATTATGACCGCTTGTGTATTCTTGCAAATTCTGCTTTTAAGAGTCAAAAATTCTGCATAAGTGTCATAATTTACCTTTTTCTGGTCATCTTGGATTGAATAAGAGATATGAGAAGATTAAAACCTCATTCTTTTGGCCGCGTATGAAATTGGATGTTAAGAATTATGTGCGTGAGTGCTTTCAATGTCAACAAGTTAAGATTGAGCATAAGAGGATGCCTGGTGACCTTCAACCCTTAGACATTCCTTTACAGAAGTGGGAGTCTATATCCATGGACTTTATCATTAGACTTCCTACTACTCGTGAAGGGTATGACTCGATCTTTGTGGTGGTAGATAGACTCACAAAACAAGCTCACTTCTTTCCTGTAAAAATAAGTGATACTGCTTTGACCATTGCACGCTTGTTTGTGAAAGAGATATTTCGTTTGCATGGCATGCCCAAGAGCATAGTGTGTGACAGAGATTCTAAGTTCACTTCTCATTTTTGGAGAGCAACGTTTGACTCTATAGGTACCCAATTACGCATGTCTACTGCTTTTCATCCTCAAACTGATGGGGAAACAGAGAGAGTAGATCGTATTTTAGAAGATATGTTAAGAATGTATGTCAATGAAAACCAATCTAATTGGAATGAATATCTGCCTTTGGTTGAATTTGCATATAACGGTTCATATCATTCATCTTTTAGGATGACTCCGTTTGAAGTAATGTATGGCTACAATTGTCTCACACCTATTATTTTTTTTAACTCGAGGAATAAGATAGAATTGTCACGTGAGATGCTTGAGAAAATGGATATCTAGTTGGCCAAAATCAGGGGAATATTAGAGAAACTCTAAGTTGAAAGATGACAGAACATTGACTGTAGAACTAGACTTAGTGCTAGATAGGCGTGTTAACCATCTAAGAAATAGAGACATTGTGGAAGTTTTAGTTAAGTGACCGAACTATCATGTAGAGGATGCATCATGGGTTGATCTTAGTGTTTTACAAAGAGAATTTTTCTCTCTTTTCAACTCTTAGGACAGAGTTAATTTTGATAAGGGGAGAATGTAATAGGACTAATTTTTGAAGTTCTAAAAGTCGAAAAAAATGGAGTAGGGCATATCTTTTGTTTAACACGATTTGGAAGATTGTTGAATAGTCTATTAAATAGAGCTTATATGAATGAGTTTGAGATATTAAGAGAAAACATATATTATTTTTTTTAATAATACACTAAAGACGTATTTGATAAAGATTAATGAATAATAGATAGTCTGTCTATGAACAGTAAAATTGAGATTTTTATTAATATCAATGTTTTATATTTATGTGTTTTAGCTTAAAATGCATGGATAGGCTTAAAATAAGTTGAAAAAGTAGTGGAGACCCAAAAATAGAGGTTTTAAGAGTCGCGACCTAGAAGTTGCATTTTTAGCCAAACAGAGACGTTTTTCGTAATTCTGTCCGCATTGTCTTGTAGACCTATTCTATTCCCGTCGTTTTGAGTACCTGTATTGCTCTGTTCTATGTTCGTTTGTAAAAGTTATGATGAAAACAAACAGCAGGCAGCAGCAGTGTAGTATACACAGGGACAGACAGACATACAACAACATACAACTCTCCCTGCTATCAACTAAGAAGTGGATTTGTCTCTTCATGGTAGACTATTGCAATTGAGATTATGAAGGTATACTTTGTGCGAAAATCGAGTTGATTGATTGCCTAAAAAGTGGCTATTTTGAGAAGTCGAAGGCTTTTGGAGGAAAACAAGGATAAAAGCACAAGGAGTGGTGCGTTTGGGGATCATTCACCGATCTCTTCTTCTACGAGTGCGAGTGCGAGTGTGAGTGAGACGTTGCATGCAAGCGAATTGAAGCTCGGGGGTGGTTGGGAGGTTCGAGCTCCGTACAATGGAGTGCGCCCATATATTTTATTGCTCCTCTGTTGTATCAAAACTCTACAAAAATCCATCAATACAAAGATCTCTTTCTCTATCTTTTGCTGCCTATCTCTATTATTCTGTTCCTGTGACAATTTATTACTAGATTGATATAAAGAACTATTAATAAATTCATTTTTATATTTTTCAGATTGAAAGCTAAACAATATGGAGGTAAGCTTTTATCTCTAATCACATACTTCAATATTTATAACCTTAAATGTATAAATTGTGTTAAAATATATTAGGTCTTCAATTCTATCAAAGCTAAAGCAAAAGCCACAAAGCCACAATAGACCTACAAGAAAATGAACAAGAAGAGCAACGAAAATAAAAAAGACAACATAGAGAAAACTTATTCTTGAGAATCAAACAACTTAAATATGCAATTATCTCGGGACGTGATCCAATAAATTACATTTATGGCTGGCCATCTTAGAATGAGCCAAAACAATATATGGACGCAGCCGACAATATGTTTCAAACATGGAAAAAAACACATACTACTAAAGAACTCCTTGCAGATGGTAAATAATTCAGCTTATGTTTTTAAAAAATTACTTCTGTTATTCATAATTTCAAATACAATTACTTTGCAGGTCTAACAATACGAATTCTTAAGATATTCAAAGAAGATTTAGCAAATGAAGATATAATGCTTGAGCGATACGTATACGAAGCTCAAGCTTTACTAGATAAACACATGAATGGAATTTCAGCATATGCTATGAACTTATTGTATTTTGGCTACAACATTCCATTAGACTCTTTGAAAACTCTTGATAATAGACTAGCTTCAATCATTCTAAAAGAGTATGAGCAACTATACAACGTAAAAAACAAACAAGATCCAATCACTTTGGAGAGCATTACAGTATCACTAGATATGGAATTTGCACGAAGACAATATGGCACTACTTGCAAATTTTTCATTACTATGAATCAAAGCAATGGTATAAAATCATAATTTTTTCTCTATTTATAAATGATTATATTCTTCAAACTAAACAAAAAATTACATACCATTGTTTATAGATATGGATATAGCTAACAAAGGAGAATCATCTTTGCAATCAACTTCAATACCTATAGATATTCCATCCACCAGTCAAGGTACAATTATTACTTCAAAAATTTACATTTTACTCAAATACCAACAGGTTCAATAATATTTTAAATAAATTATCAACATAGTCAAATAATGCATTCTCACATCTCTCTCTCTCTCTCTCTCTCTCTCGCTCTCTCGCTCCACCCAAATGTGAATCCATTGTTTACTTTAAAATAACAATCTATATTTTAAATACCTTATATATTTATACTAAAACTCATAAAAGTTTATACAAAATCATTTTCAAAGAATCTAATTGTTTTTTTTACAGAAACAAAGTCTCCCCAAAAATCAACAACTCCAGAAAATAAAAGTAAGATTTTTATTTATAAATTACAATATATATCAAATTAAATAATATATATTGGACAAACGACTAATCTAAAAAGAAGGATTTTACAACATAAAGAACAACAAGCCGTTCAACAAAAAGTTCACGATCGAAAATATAGATTCAACAACAATAAAGGACAAAACAAATCACTTAGAAACACTTTATATTAAGAAATTTAGATCGATTACTCCAAATGGATACAATGTTTTTCCTGAAATCCTTCTTCTTTTAATAAATACTATTACCTAAAAAAAAGAGATCTTATATAATTTAGAGGGTTGTTACCTCTTTCCAACTCTCTCTCTCTCTCTCTCTCTCTCTCTCTCTCTCTCTCTCTCTCTCTAGTACTAAAGCTGCCCTAAAGATACACAACCAAAATACTTCTAATAAACATAAAGTGTTGATTTTAGAAATTTTTATTCAAAAAAATACATTATAGATGTAATCTATTGCAAAAATGTATACATTTCACATTAAATCTAACCCTACACAACAACTTCACACTCAACCATTAGCTAACTGCCCCATACTAGTTGATTGCAATTTTTTTGTAGAGGGTATTGGAGTTTGATTATCTTCAATCTTTTGGAGAAAGATATTATATTTATGAATTTATTGCCAAGTATCCATGGGAGAAGTAAACTGTAAGTATGAAGTATTATCTATGCTTGATGGCCCATTGTTTTCTATTAGTAGCTTTTTGATTGATGTCTTCTTGTAGTGCTGCCAAACTTATCGTTGGTCACCTGAGTACCACAAATAAGGATTACAATATAGAAGGTTCCAAGTACTACAATAAAAAAGTACCTTTACAAATAGACTCAACATCTTCTGGATGGAGGGTGCTTGCCAATGCATGGAGATATCTTTAGTCAAGGTGGAGGATGACTACACTCACTGTAAGTGTGTATCTCATGTGCCATTGATTTATTTTGACTTGTTAACTTATGTATGTACTCATGTTGTTTATTTTCTTTTTCTATTTGCTGTAGTTGCATGAATATCCAGAGTCTCGGGTCACGTGGGTGAGAGAAAAATATGTTTCTATGGTTTTGGAAAGATCAATAAACCCAAATGATCCAGACTCTCCTATGGCACCAACTACAAATTACATAGAGTCTGCTTTGCCACCAAAGAAAGGTAGAGCCACCAAGGGTTTGGATGCAAAGAAAGGGATCACAAGAAGAAGAACCCTGCAAAGAAGATCCATACAAAGAAGATCCCTTCAAAGAGGATCCATACAAGTAATAGCTCTTTAAAGAGAAGCCATACAAATAAGATTGCTTCAAAGAAGAGACATGCCAATAAGAGCCCTGCCAAGAGGAAGAGCCCCACCAAGAAGAAGAGCCTTGCAAAAATAAAAGCAGATGCAAAGGGCCATCTATACCACTCATCATTGAAATTCAAGGTTCAAAAGCCTCGTTCAGCTAAGAAGAGTAAGGGGAAGGCACCTAGCTCACCTTTCAAACTACCATTGATGTTGCCAAGTCACCCCAAGCCAACCACTCCTTGGGAGTCCAAAGCACCAACCCCTGCCAAGTCCTGAGGATTCCAAGTCACCACCACCCCCTCCTAAAGTGACTTCACCCCCTCCTAAACAGAAAAAAGAAAGGTTCTCTGAGGATGCAGAATCCTCTCAGGCAAAAATAAAAGTGTAGTTTCATGATTGATTACTCCGCAAAAGCTATGTACACTTTTGTTCATTTTTTCCATATGAACATACACCCTTTAGTGGTTCAAAATTTAATAACAACTATTCGATTCTTAACTGTGTATCATCGTCTAATGTAAATTCAAAACAACATTAATAATGATCACAACAAGGTATTGCAAAATGCAATGATTACAACATTGAACTTGTTTTTTCAAGTCCTTGCAAGTGGCTCAACTACAACTCTTTTTGGGGGAATACATGTGATGCAAGAGGTTAAATTATCTATCCTTGTGCTCACCATAATTCCATCCACTTTGAATCTATACTCAGGAGATTTTTCATGAAGAAACTCAAGAGATTCTCTAACATCCTGTAGTCTCCAATTTTTTGTTACTATAAGGCTTCTATGCTCAGTGTGTGGATGGACTGTGACCTTTAGTTCAAACTCTGGACAATTTTCATCAGAGTCAAGAGGAACCTAACTACCTGACTTTCTTCTCCATCTCCTATATTCATAGCCCAAAACCAATGACTGAAGACATAGTTGATATAAGATAGACATAGAATTTGGGCTTACTTCACGACTAATATTATCGCCAATATGAAAAGTTTTTTTGGTATTCCATCCGTCTCCAAGTACATTATCCAGTTCAATCATAGAAAGTCTTCTATTAAGCCACATCGTGTTTGTCCTTTGCAAGTCCATTGTTTTAAAACATGCCACAAAGACATGTATAAGGAAGAGCCATTGAACGTTAATCGCAATATCCTTGGCCATGTACACATGTTGAACCTTAGCTACCTAGCCATTGTTGGTCACTTAGAAAGAAAGAACACGACCTTTCCAATGATTTTTTACTTTATCTCGTTTTGTTCTCTTCAGTCTGTGTACACCTTTGCATGAAGGAAGCATTGTTACCCAGTCATTCACACAAAAAAACATGGGTTTTCAAAGACCATCCTCTCTAACGTTAATAGGATAAAGCCGAAGCAAAACACCTCTATAGCTTGGCCTCCCTGAAAGTTTAGAACCACAAACTTATCCGCTCAAACACCTGCAGCTACCACTTTAAAGACCATATCCAGATGTCAACCCAAGCTCTGGTGCTCCACTAAACCACCAAACAGTTATGCAATCACTTTTGGTTGACCGAAACAGATAATGTACCTCTCATCTTTATAGCTTCTTTCATACACCCACAACACAAGGCTCTTGAATGGATAACCAAATCCAATACTGAAGGGCAAGAGAATACTATAGACAAGTGTACACTGCAAATCTTCTTGTGACAAGGCAAGAGGGGTATATGCAAACAACCCTGCAAGCACTCGAATAGTACCACCGAGAAAAGATATCCAGCTTAGAAACCATGTTATCTCCCAAACATCTTAATACATGCTCAAAATCTTGCTTGGACGGGCAGGCTTGCTGCTGCAGACACCCGAGTCACCTAGGTGGGCTAAGAAAAAACAAGAACACTCATGATTACCACAATCTAACTGTAGATTGCCATGTACGGGAAAGTGAGGTTTGGTATTGAACTCGACTTGCAGCCTTGGTCCTCCTCTCCACCTTTGATTTCATTGCTTTGCCAGGAGTCCCTTCCCTTTGTATGGTGACACTCCAGTGGTGATATGAGAGCCCTAATACTCTAGTTCTCAGCCCTCCCTCCACAGGAGCTCCCTAAAGAACCCCTTTTTCTGATCTACAGCACTTCTCAAACCGCCTCCTCCACTAGCTGCCTCTTTTTCTCAGTGGCGCCCTGGTTATCTTGGCGCTCATTTTTTACCCAAAAAATGTCAGTTTTGATGCAAAAAATCCCAAACGGACTCAGGAAAATCCCTAAATTTGTGGGATCACTTGCATAAGCAGAAAAAGAAGAGGTAAGCATCATTTTTCATCAATATACCATTTTGGGTTACCTTCCATGCAATTCTGCAACTGCGCCTGTTAACTGCTGCTTTTTTTTACAGTTTTTGTCCGCATCAGTCTTTGTAGGCGAGATGAGTGTGCCAACATGAAACACTTGGACTATGTACATTTTCAAACCAAATTATGCATCTTATCAAGTGGAAAAGCAGGCAAATGAGCCACATCCAGGGCCACGACTCCCCGGATAGGTATGTACATGATAGCGACAGGAGTAGCCGCTTTAGAATATATCACGATATGTACGTTATTGCTTGTCTTTCCATGAATCAAGGAGTGTCAACAGTGAGGTGAATGTTTTTATTTCACACTATGTACGTGCCACATCACGACAACAGTATCTTGATGAACAGGGAAGGAAGAAAATAACAATATTTTCTCAAAATGCTATGCTCATCCATGACCTTGTCACTTGGCTAAGGAGCAAGATGGGTGAAAGCCTTCGAGCTCAAACATATTGGTTATATACCGCAAATAAATTTAATTGTAAAGGAAAATAAATCCAAAAAACATGTACTTACCACGAGATGGAAATTACTTGTACTTACCCGGAAGTCAAGTACAACCCTCAACCTGTAAGCATACCATAGAAAAATTTCTTTGACCTGCTAATCACTAAAATTAGAGATTACTGAAGTTAAAGAAATTGAACTTGCAACCTTGGGTGTTGCCTTGGCATTCCAACCCCTGGGTATGTCTTGCCAAACCAATTGCCTTGGTGCAAAACAAAGTATGAAGGTGTCCAAAAATGACAATCGACACTTATTGTGTGATTTAATAATCACATATGTGGTCATACCACAAAACTGTGCTCCTTTATGCATGCCTAGTGCTATAGACAAAATGGGAGATCCACGCTAGGCGGAAGCCCTAGTTGTTATGGACAGCCATGCTATTGGAAAAGCTTGCTGCATCTATATGCCGTGCTAGCCTATACGAGTGTAAGTTTATCAAAACCCAGCTCGCTCGTCTCACCAAAACATGTAGTGCTTACAAAATACCCATATGTAATGAGAGGATTCTTGCTTGGCATTTAACATCAATGTGGAATCCACAAGGTAGGTCTGGTTAAGCTGGAGAACAATCACCCAAGGAATTCCAACAATTGGGTCTTACCCCAGATCTGACAATGACTCGTAGCCAACGTGTGTGATTCCTAGCCCTTTGGAAACTAGTGTTCAATCCACTAACCGATGAGGAATAACTTGGATGGAAGCTTTTGCCCAAGTTCTAGCTGAGAGTTAGAGAACCTTGGCTCAGGCTGTCTCACAAGCAAAACATGTTAATTATTCCTTGAGAGAAATAAGAAGAGAGAGAAGGAGAGCATGGGGGGCTGAGAAACTTTACTTAAATTGGTATGACATGTATAGTTGGTCCCATGCTCGTGTGCATATTATGTCTAGCGTGCAACTTATCCTATAAGCATGCAAAAATCTACCTTGATGATGCTCTCATCAAGAGAGGTAACTAAAACCATATCATGACCGTCCTTCTATGTAGGGTGCGAGGAGAGCTTAAATATGGCACTTTGCTTATGAAGTAAGGCCTAAATTTAGGCTCCTTTTAGTGTTGGTATGCGAAGACAGCAACCAAAAAGAAAATTATGGAAAACATTCATAACTAATATTGTCCTTGACAGAGTGACTGTGTGAGAGCAGAAGCGTACACCTCCTCCTTAGAGCGTGTTTGATATTCTAGAGAATGATAGTAACTTGCCAATGCCATGGAGTTTTTCACTCAACAAGACTGGCAAGCTTTTGATGCCCGATTTTGCAAGCTAGCTGTATGGGTCCAAATATTGGCTACACAAGTGGAAAATCTCACACAATTAATTTACAACATGTTACCAAATTCAACTTCTCACTTGCCGGCAACCCAAGGGGTCGTCTGCCCACCAATTATGACCAAAGTGGTCCAACAAGAAGAAGAGAAATTGGTTGTAGATACAGATCTGGTCGTGATCAATGTGGTCAAGAAGCAACTATCACAAGCGCATGTGTCCAATGTACGACAATGTAAGAATGATGCATGAGTACCTGAATTAACCTAAACTCTAGTTTTGGTGCAGGGCAAAGTAGTTATATGACTTTTGAACATGTTATGCTCAAACATTTTCTCATACTTGAATGTGGATTTTCAGAGTATTGTATGTTTTCTGAAATGGGTAGTGTTATGCCCCAAATTCGTTTTTGGTATAGTAGTTTTTGGTACGACTAGTTACATAATCTTGGCTTATACGATCAACAAAAAACATTATGAGGTGCATACAAGATCACTAAATTAGGGTGTATATGATACACGTGTCACACAATTTTACGTTTCGCATTTACTTTGAACAATATTTTTTGTTGTGCAAAGCTAAATGCTTCAAGAAAATCTATAAAGTCTACATTTTTCAAATACCTTTTTGAGTTGTTCAAAATGATCAGCCTGGATTGAATGTACAGAATCTTGGAACGTTTTGGCCGAATTGATCAAGAAAGACAAGGGTTTTGGGTGGACTTCTACTTGTGAGACTGCTTTTGTTCTAAGTTGTGTCCTTCATCATATATGGTGTGAAAATTTTGCAATCCTATCTTATACATCTTCTTGTAACTAGATATGACTATGACTATTCTCGTCAATGGTTTTCCTTCTGGCCAACTTTCTTCCTCCTTTTCAAGGACAAGGATTTCCTAGTTAGAAAGCATACATGTTGCTAATTCTTGAAGGCAATGAACTCTCTGATGTTGTTCTTGGAAATCATATATGCCAATCTCAAACTATTAATCCAGATCATGGCAACGTTCTTGTCACTAAAGGACCTATATTTAAAGAGTGACATTTTGCGTATACGGATTGGCAATGACATGATAAAGAATCTGATCGGCATATTCTTTTTTATCACATTGATTCTCTTTTTCTTGATGTGTATAAACTTTCTACTTTCCACAACGTATGGAAGTACTTTATTACAAACTTTCAAAAGAAATCTATTACAAAAATACTTTATTTGAGAGGTTTTCTTACCCAGTTACAATATGAAGTTGGTACTACTATGATGGGACATATTGAGTGTTTCAAATAGATTACTATAGATCATGTTTCCCAAAAACAAGTGCCAGTATGCTTCTCCTTGATAGGATGAGGGCCGAGGAAATCACAAAGGTGGTCGTCACAGTAATAGTTATTCTCATTCAAATTTCTTAGCAAGTACTGTTCTTACTATAACATAAATTGTCATACTGAAAATGATTGGTGGGTACGTCAATATGATAAAAAATATAATATTATCACTAAAAAAACCAATTTTATCTACAATATTCTTCTTCATCCCACTCATATGTGTTATACCATCGATTCGATAGAGAACGCCATAGAGCATATGTTGCTGAACATTATAAAATCTTATATTAGAAATAAGCTGCTTTCTATATTTGGTTACTCTAGAAAGAATACTTCATGTACGTGATTTTTCACTTTTTATTATCAATTTTGGTGCAACAAGAAATATGACATATCAGCTGAAGTGACTCCATAACTATCATCCACTACCAGTTCAATGTGTTGTCCATCTTACTAATGATACGACTTGTCAAGTAAAGGATATTGGATAATTATATCTTGGTACCTCATCTTCTTTCACTTCAATTTTACGAGGGGTGCTACATGTTTCAAATCTTCAATGTAATATTCTTTCCGTTGCTAGACTTGTTGATCTTTGTTGGATTTGATCATATCAAATGGTGTATTAAGAAAGATGGACAGACTATAGCGACTACTTCTCTCAATGATGTTTTAGCAAATGTTTTCACTTGTCCAAGTGATCATGATTGCAAGGTATGGCATCATCGCTTTTTTCATGATGATTTCTCAAAACTCCTTGATCTTCATCGTTGTAATCTTGTTAGTGGCATGGATCTCAAAGCTCATCCCCAAATGGAAATCTTTGAGTGTTGTGCTCTTGGAAAACATAATTGTAAACCCTTTCTTCTCTCAAATATAGCTCATTCTCATGATATATTCGATCTTGTTCATAATGATATATGTAGACCTATACCTTCTTTGAGATCACAACGTCGTTACTTCTTTGTGTTTATTGATGATTACAGTTGTATCTGTTTCCAAACAATTCCATAAGATTGCAAAGCTTCAGGCTGGTCCTCGCCTCAAGAAGGTTCGTAGTGAGAATGGAGGCGAATATGTTTCTTGACAGTTTGCAAGTAACTATGTTGATAGTGGTATTCATCATCAATACACTAATTTCATATTCACCTCAATAGAACGGTTTTGTTGAACAAAATAATTGTAATTGTAAGATGTATGTTGATTCATTCTGGATTATCTTATGTTTTTTGGATTGAAGCTACTTTGAAAACAATATTTATTCAGAATCATCTTCCTACTATCCCACCTTTAGGTAAGATACTCATCAGAGCATTAACAAGTGACATTCCTTCTATATCTCATTTTCAAACCTTCAGGACGTATTGCTTATATAGAAGGTCCCAAACAAACACGAAGAAAGCTTGATGCTTTATTGGATATTTTGACACTTCCAAAGGATAAAAATTATATGAACCTTCCTCCAAGAAGTAATCGTGAATCGTGATGCTACTTTTAATGAACAAGGTATGGAAGACTTGTGGTCCATTGATGATGTTGATGATACTAAATTACTGCTTCACGCTTTTCCATTTCTCTCACATGATGAAACTCTCACCATAGAGAAACTTTCCTCTTCACATCCATCCATTTTGAATGTTACCAATGATGATATTGATATTTTTTTGACATACCTACTGATAACATGGTTGATGTCATGTTTCTTATGATGATATTATCGATAATGGTTTCTCTATTTTTGAAAATTGTGTTGCTTATACTGAAGCTATTTCTTCTCCACAAAAGGATCAATGGCAAGAGGCTATGGAAGCAGAGTACGATTCTCTTATCTCGAAAGGTATATAGATACTAATTGAACTACCTCCTAGTTGTACAACTATTAAGTGTAAGTGGGTGTATAAGACAAAGGTAAAAGCATATGGATCTTTTGACAAGTTCAAGGCATGTTTAGTTGCAAAGGATATTCCCAAGTTGTCGGTGTTGATTATCAAGAGACCTTTTCACCAGTTGTTCGTATTATAAGTGTTTGAGTTTTATTGGCATTTGCTGTTCAATTTGATTTAAAAGCTCATCAAATGAATGTGCAAACTGCTTTTCTGAATGGTGATTTGGAAGAGGAAATTTATATGGAGCAGCTAGAGGGTTTGTTATTCCAGGTAAAGAAGACCTTGTTGCTGAGCTTCATAAGGCACTATATGGTCTCAAACAAGCTTCGTAGGCTTGGTATAGAAAATTTGATCTTCTTCTCATCTCTAAAGGATTTATCTCTTACTCTTCAAACCCCAACTTATATATAAAGCTCCAAGGTGGTAGTTTTGTGATTATTTCTCCTTATGTGGATAATACCATTCTTGTTTCCAATGATCGGGATTACTTCAACAAGAAAAAAATTTGTTGTCTTTGTCATATGATATGGTGGATCTTGGAGAGCTTCACTTGTGTCTTGGTATTCAAAGTCAAAGGAACCACACAAACAGTAATTGTTTTGCTTTGGAAATCAAAGTTTATTGCAAATACGATTCAAAAATTTGGTTTGAAATCTACACATCCGGGTAACACACCTTGTCTTGCTAGCTCTACGAAGAACACTTATGAAAGTGGTAGTCACCTGATATTTTGTTTGTTACTAATTATCTTGGACAACATCTTGCACGTCCTTCTTGTAAGCTTTGGTCTCTGCAGCATCATGTATTGAAATACTTAAGAATCACTACAGATTTTGGTTTGGTCCATCGACAATGATTGACATTAGACTCTATGCAATCTCTCTCACTTTTGGGTTACACAGATGTAGATTTGGCAAGCTCACATTTATCTATGCAATCTACTAGTGGCAATTGCTTTGCTCCCACAAGTATGTGGTAGAAGAGATGTTGTGAAAGGATAAATAAGTATGGAACACGGTAGTTTAACGCTTGAAATTATTGTTCAAGATCATACACTGACCCTTGACTTTCAAGTTATGAATATGGACCGTATTGATGTAGTTTTAGGATGGAGTGGCTGCATGGTTTAGGAAACACATTGCACATTGGTTATGAACACAACGTTTTATCCTTTATGGCCAATGGTAAACATGTGTTCTTGCTTGGTGAGAAAAATATACCATATGTACGTCTTATATGTACAACCAAGCTTTCTACTTTATAGAAAGTAGATTAAATAGCTGATGAAGTCTTTTTGTGTTACTGCTTGTGTAATGCCAAGGGAAAACCCAAGGGAGGTCACGAACCGGGACGGCTTCCAATGGAAACGGGATCCTAGGGACAAGGTCTTTAAAGGGAGGTTGGGCGGAGGATCAAGGATGATAGTTCCCAAAGTGTCACGTTGGTATTAGAGACAATAGATCTCAATGTATTAGCAAACATGGCTAAGAGCCGTACTCAAGAGAACTATCAAAAACTTGCCACTCAGCAACAAGGTTAGTAAATTTTCAAGTTCTGTTTGTTTCTGTCTATGTTTTACTTTTGATTTTGGAAAAGATCTCTCTGCTGTGCAAAGCAAAGTGCTTGGGCAGACACCATAAGACGTCGCTCTATAAAGCAAAGTGCTTGGTCTGACTTCATGGGAAACACGGAATCTCTTATGTGCCATAGTATTACCGATTGACTTGAGATCAATGATAATGGCACACATCTTTGGCACTATGTAGATATAATCTCATAGTTTACACAACGATGCTTTGTGATGTATTCATGCGAGTGTAATCATGCAAGGCACGTATACCAAGGGCTCACATGATTGAGACTGTCATTGAAGCCAAGGGATTATTATTTATTTTTTTGCTTTGTATGCATGACATACTAGTACGATATCCGTACAACAACCATCATTGCATACACTTCCGCTATACCATTAGCTACTCTATCAAGGATGCGCTCAGTTATTGATATTTTAAAATATTATGTTTTTATGTTTATTCATAGGAAAAGTTCCATACATATGCCCCTGCTACAGTCACGATCACATACAAGGTAAGTTGATCAAGATGTGACTTATGATACCTCTCTCTCCAAGGACGTGGTATAAGTACATTATTGTAAGCTTATAGAATAAGCTAAGACACAGACATGGTCTGCACTGGAACATATGAAAGGGGCATACCACACATTCAAATAAGGAGTTTTCCTCAGCCCAGCATTCTCTCCCTCGCTCTCTCTTTCCAAATTCTATGCGGGAAAGGTGAAACTAGGCATGATTTTATTGACATCATACAGAAATCATATGCTAAGCTACTGGGCTCATGTAATTTCTTAATGCAATAAAACATTTACCATCTTATTGTGTCATCTCTTTAGTTGCAATGAACTTTGTCATTGTTTTGAAGTTACTTTAAGTTGTCCTTCAGGTTATCTGTGTGCACTTGTCTTGAAATACTAATGTTCCCTTCATTTTCTAGGCCCCACAAAAATTTGTGTCGAGAACCAAGTTAGCCAATAATGTTTGTAGTTGACAAGTTCTTGTCATAGTTGGATATCAATAGTGGTTGGTGAAAGGATGTTCACAAGGCACCATAAAACAAACGAAAGATCATTATTCATATTTCTAAATAAAGGACATCTAAATCTGAAATGTGAACATGAAACATATAGTTGCTAATAGTACAATTAGCCTTTATAGAAATTACGAAGAGAATGGGATATGGGAGGGCCTCTTATTTGGAAGTTTAAGTACTTTAAACTTAATGAATCTTTGACCAAATGCTAGAATGGTGGGGTAAGTGGTGGACTTTAGGACATATGCACAAAGGTTCCTTGGATCAAGTTAGTGGCTTAGACCACTCAAGTCATGGTAGATTTTGATATTGTGACCATAACTTCCATATACAATATGAAATATTCATGGAAGTATAGTTTTAATACGTTAAAAAGATGATAAGACTTCTATTTGATTTCAAAGGACCCAAAAAATGGCTTTTTAAAAAAAGTTATACAATAGGTTGCAATTTATTACTGAGCCTAAATGAGTATTGAATTCCATCAATCTTTATTGAGATATTGTAGAATCTTCACAACTATACTACATACCTAAAATGGAATTTTCAAAAAAAATTGAGCCAACTTAAGAAGTATTTAAAGACCATATTAGGTAAAGTGGGAAAATCCCAATTCCTAGGTTGGACAACTTTCAATATATCATGTATAAAATATAGAGATTTTGTCAAAAATTTGAGTTTTCTTAAGGTCTCATTCCACTTTATGCACATACAATACACAATGAAAACAACTAAAATACCATGGTTTCAATCAATTGGATTATTAGGAGAGGAGTATATTGCATCGATTATCGTTGTCTATGTTCTACTGTCCTACCTACAACTTATCTCAACATGGAGAGCTTGGTTTCTAGGTCCACCACTTGTCCAAGTTAATGTAAAAGTGACTCAAGGTTCACAACTTGTGAAAGCAAGGATCCATTGAGGAATACAATCCACTTGGCTATTTTTCCTTAATTTATTGCATGTGACATTCAAGCAAGGTCCACTTCTAATCTATAACTTCTTAATTTGAGGCATGGGGCATACATAAAATATGTAGCATATGCTCTATTGCCTCATAGGAAGTTTGGTTTCAAGGTGCACTTATCCATGCTAGCCTATCTTGGAGAAATGATGGAGCTTGCTTCTCTCCTTGTTTCAATGGAGACTAGCTTGGACAAGTGGTGGACCTTTGCTTCTCTCTATGTTTCAATAGAGTTAGCTTGGACAAGTGGTGATCTTGGAACAAAACCCCCATGTAAAACATATCATGGGTATTCCAAGTGATTAGAAAGATTACCATTTAAGATATAACCTTATAGGTTGGACAACTAGATCTTGGCTTGGAGAAATGGTGGACCTTTGATTCTCTCCATGTTTCAATGGAGTCTATCTTGGAGAAATGGTGGAGCTTACTTCTGTCCATGTTTCAATGGAGCCTAGCTTGAACAGTTGGTGGACCTTTGCTTCTCTCTATGTTTCAATAGAGTTAGCTTAGACACGTGGTGGATCTTCAAACTAAACCAACTACTATCAATGTTGCCTAGCTTGGACAAGTGGTGGAGTGTTTTTCTACTCCATGTTTCAATGGATCTTAGCTTGGACAAGTGTTGGACCTTAAAACAAAAACCCCATGTACAACATAGAATGGATTTTCTAGATTTCAATGGAGTCTAGCTTTAACAAATGGTGGAGCTTGTCTTCATCCATGTTTCAATGAAACTAGCTTGGACAAGTGGTGGACCTTGTAACAAACCCCCCCATGTACAACATATCATTGGTTTTCTAAGTGATGGAAAGGAATACCATTCAAGATATAAACTTATAGCTTGGATAAGTAGTTGACTTTAAAACCAAATTCATCATAATACAAGGAAATACAGGTCAGCCAATTCCTAAATCTTGAGACCAAACCTCCCATGCTATTAGAGATAATATATTGGATAAGTGGTGGACCTTCTATTATTTTCCCATGCCTAGTTTATGTTGGAGCTATATATGGCTCACTCTACTCAACTTGGTCTCACCTATATATTTGTATCTTGTCCTCAATATGAATCAGTCTTTGGGAGCATATATGGTGTGTCTCTTGTCTCGTCTCTCTCTCTTTCTCTCTACATCTCAACATGGTATCAGAGCAGTAACGATCATGCCGATTCAATTCATGGTGACAAAACAGTATGTGTATGCGATTTGCATGTAAGATTCAAAAATTGCTACAAATTTTATTTTTGAGCATTGATTCTTGTTAATTGTGGTTGTTTTGTGTTAAGAAGAATATGATTAGTGTTTTTTGTGACGTTTATTGCTAATCAATCTAATCGTTGATTACGTTTTCTCGTTGATGACACCCTGAACTTCATCTCAATTTTTCTTGCTGTTCTGCTCAAAATTTGGAGAAACGGGAAAAGCGCAATGGAGAGTAGCGCAATGGCACTTTTCATCCAAAACTTGTTCGTCTCCTCGAGCTCTTCGATTTGAGTTCTAGGTTTGCGTCAATCGGAGCTCGCAGCAGAAAGTTATGCTGTTTTTACTGCAATTGAGCTTGACGCAGCTTTCTTCGTCCTACTTCTTCGTGAAGCGTCCGCGATCGTTTTTCTTATTTTGGCGTTAACTTTTTTGAGAAGATTTAGCTTTTTGCTATTCATATTGTGGCCGTCAATCTTGCATCTCACGCCACTTTATTTTGAGGACTCTTTTATTATTAACGTCTCCTTTACCCTGCCCTTTTTGGGTGACGTCTCTCACATCTTTGGAAGTTCCTTGAGCATCCTTCTTACGTTTATCGTTGACAGAACGCAGTCCTCATATCTCTCTCATTGTCAATTGCGGCCTTCACCATATATGGTGTGCAAATTCTGCGATCTTATCTTATACGTCTTCTCGCAACAAGATATGGCTATGAATATTCTCGTCAACGGCTTTCCTTCTGGCCAGCGTTCTGTTCCTTCTTTCCAAGGTCAAGGTTTTCCAGGCTGGAAAGCAAAGATGTTGTTAATTCTTGAAGGCGATGAACTCTCCGATGTTGTTCTTGGAAATCGTGTTTGTCCGCCTCAGCTTGTTGATACGGATAATGATAACGTGCTTATCACTGAAGGACCTATATTTGAAGATTGGAATGTTGCCTATACGGATTGGCAACGACGTGATAAAGCAGTTCGTCGGTATATTCTTTCTGCTCTTACTGATTCCCTTTTGCTTGATATGTACGAACTGTCTACTTCCCACGACGTATGGAAGTACCTTATTGCAAACTTTCAGAAGAAATCTGTCACAGAAATACTTTATTTGAGAGGGTTTCTTAACAAGTTACAATATGAAGTTGGTACTGCCATGACGAGACATATTGAATCTTTCAAATCTATTATTAATCAACTTGCTGCTGCCGGTGATCCTGTTCCACAAAAGCAACTAATTACACTTCTCCTTGATACGGTGAAGGAATCTTCTTATGATAACATTGTTACTATTCTCTCTAATAAAGATGGTCTTGATTTCGACCAAGCCTGCATGTCTTTAATTGAATACTCTCAACGTCAAGAACGTCATAATGCTAGTCATGATACAGCTATGATTTCACACGAGGAGACTGAGTCACAACAGATGGAACGGGCTTTTTATGCTCGAAGGCGTCCATTTCAACGAGGAAACCGCAGAGGTGGCCGTCGCGGTAATATTTTCTCTCGTCTCAAATTTCCTAATAAGCAATATTCTTACTGCAACAAAAATGGCCATACTGAAGATGATTGTTGGGCACGTCAATATGATGAAGAACACAATATTACCACAAAACAACCACGTTTATCTAGAGACTCTTCTTCTTCTTCTTGTGAATATTGTGGACGATCTGATCATCCCACTCATATGTGCTATAAGCGTCGATTTGACACAGATCGGAATAGAGCATATGCTACTGAACATCGAAACAACATTGTACCAGAAACAAGCTGCTTCCTATGTTCAGTTGCTCCAGACAGAATACTTCATGTACGTGATGGATCACTTTTTATTGTCGATTCTGGTGCTACAAGAAATATGACATATCAGTCTAAGTGGCTCCATAACTATCATCCACTGCCAGTTCAACGTGTTGTTTATCTTGCTGATGATACTACTTGTCAAGTAAAGGGTATTGGAGACTTATATCTTGGTACCTTATCTTCTTCCACTCAAATTTTGCGAGGAGTATTACATGTACCAGATCTTCAACGTAACCTTCTTTTAGTTGCTAGACTTGTTGATCTTGGTTTGTTTGTTGGATTTGATCATACCAAATGCCGAATTGAGAAAGATGGACAGACTATAGCCACTGCTCCTCGAAATGATAATTTGTTTGAACTTTCTCTCAACGATGCTGTAGCAAATGTTGTCACTGCTCTAGGTGATCATGATTGCAAAGTATGGCATCACCGTTTTGTTCATGTTGATTTCTCAAAACTCCTTGATCTTCAACGTCGTGATCTTGTTCATGGCATGGATCTTAAAGCCCATCCTCATATGGGAATTTGTGAATTTTGTGCTCTTGGGAAACACAATCGCAAACCCTTTCCTCTTTCAAATACAACTCATTCTCATGACATATTGGATCTTGTTCATACTGATATATGTGGACCTCTACCTTCTTCGAGATCACAATATCGCTACTTCATTACTTTCATTGATGATTTCTCAAGGTATACGACAGTATTTCTACTTAGACAAAAATCTGAAGCCTTATCTGTTTTCAAACAATTCCACAAGGCTGCGGAACTTGAAACTGGTCGTCGCCTTAAGAAGCTTCGTAGTGACAATGGAGGCGAATATGTTTCTCGAGAGTTTGTGAGTTACTGTGCTGACAATGGAATTCATCATGAACACACTATTCCATATTCGCCTCAACAGAAGGGTGTTGCTGAATGAAAGAATCGCACTATTCTCAATGCTGTAAGATGTATGCTGATTCATTCTGGCTTATCTCGTGTTTTTTGGGCTGAAGCTACTTTGACAGCAGTATTTATTCAGAATCATCTTCCTACTACTGCACCCTCTGGTAAGATACCCATCACAGCATGGACAGGTGACATTCCTTCTTTATCTCATTTTCGAACCTTTGGATGTATTGCTTATATTCATGTTCCCAAAGAAACACGAACAAAGCATGATGCTCCTGGTCTTAAAGTTAGTTTTATTGGATATTCTGACACTTCCAAAGGCTACAAATTCTATGAACCTTCCTCCAAGAAAGTAATTGTGAATCGTGATGCTACTTTTAACGAACAGCTTATGGGAGGCTCATGGTCCATGGATGATTCTGATGATACTAAATCATTGCTTCAAGCTTTTCCATTTCTTTCAGAAGATGAAACTCTTCCTGTAGAGCAACTTTCCTCTTCACAACCATCCATTCCGAATGTTGCCAATGATGATATTGATATTTTTGTTGATCTGCCTATTGATTTTGAACATGGCTCATGTCATGTTTATGATGACGATATTGCTGATAATGCTATTTTTACTTCCGAAGTTCCAATTACTTATGATGAATCTATCTCTTCACCACAAAAGGATCAATGGAAAGAGGCTATGGAAGCAGAGTACGATTCTCTTATCTCTAAAGGTACATGGATACTAGCTGAATTACCTCGTGGTCGTACAGCTATTAAATGTAAGTGGGTGTATAAGACAAAAGTAAAAGCAGATGGATCTTTTGACAAGTTCAAGGCGCGTTTAGTTGCAAAAGGTTATTCCCAAGTAGCTGGTGTTGATTATCAAGAGACTTTTTCACCAGTTGTTTGCATTACAAGTGTTAGAGTTTTATTGGCATTTGCTCTTCAATTTGATTTAGAAGCTCATCAAATGGATGTGCGAACTGCTTTTCTTAATGGTGACTTGGAAGAGGAAATTTATATGGAACAACCAGAAGGGTTTGTTATTCCAGGTAAAGAAGACCTTGTTGCTCAACTCCATAAGGCACTATATGGTCTCAAACAAGCTTCGCGAGCCTGGTATACAAAATTTGATCTTTTTCTCACCTCTAAAGGATTCATCTCTTGCTCGTCAGACCCCAACTTATACATAAAACGCCAAGGTAGCAGTTTTGTGATTCTTGCTCTTTATGTGGATGATACCATCCTTGTTTCCAATGATTTGGGATTTCTTCAGCAAGTGAAAAAGTTATTGTCTTCTGCATTTGATATGGTGGATCTTGGAGAGATTCACTCGTGTCTTGGCATTCAAATCCAACGGAACCGTACAAAAGGTATTTTATTCCTTCGACAGTCAAAGTTTATTGCAGATACTATTCAAAAATTTGGTATGGAATCTGCACATTCAGCCAACACACCTTGTCTTGAAAGCTCTACGAAGAACACTTCTGACAATGGCGGTCAACTTGTCACAAATCAACCTTATGCTAACTTGATTGGATGTCTTCAGTTTGTTGGCATGAACACTCGTCCTGACATTCTGTTTGTTGCTAATTATCTTGGACAACATCTTGCATGTCCTTCTCTTAAGCATTGGTCTGCTGCAAAGCGTGTGTTGAAATACTTGAAAGGCACTACAGATTTTGGTTTAGTCTATCGACGACAACTCACATCGGATTCTATGCAATCTCTTTCTCTTTTGGGTTACACAGATGCAGACTGGGCAAGCTCACATTTATCTATGCGATCTACTAGTGAAAATTGCTTCTTTATAAATGGTTGTCTTGTTTCTTGGACTAGCAAGAAACAACGTTGTGTTGCAGTTTCTACAACTGAGTCAGAATATGTTGCGGCATCACTTGCAGCTCGTGAGTTGATTTGGCTTCGACAAATGCTGGTTGATATTGGTCACTCTCCTCTTTCTAGCACACCCTTGCGGTGTGACAACCAAAGTGCTATTAGTCTTGCAAAAGACTATGTTCAACATAATAAGTCAAAGCACATTGCTGTCCATTATCATTATGTCAGGTATGAAGTACGCAAAGGAACCATTGTGGTTGAACACTGTCCAAGTGACCAGATGATTGCAGACATTTTGACCAAAGGCCTCAACGAGTCACGTTTCATCCTCTTGCGCTCGGAGCTTGGAGTTGCTTCGACCTCACTCTTTCTAGATTAGCTTCTTTGCTATTGTAATAGCTTTGTACATATGACATTGTAATCTTTTAGGTACCATGCACTATGCACACTCCACATTTGCACATTGTGATCTCTAAGTCACTAGAATATTTGTACATAGATGCACAATTCACTTTCACATCATCATCGCTGATTCATGTTTTCACATTGTATAAGGGCTTGGGTTTTTCCCTTGAACTCCCCAAGGGTTTTTTCATCCAAAGCTAGAGACCTTTGTTTGAGTGGGGGTGTTGGAGCTATATATGGCTCACTCTAATCAACTTGGTCTCACCTATATATTTGTATCTTGTCCTCAATATGAATCAGTCTTTGGGAGCATATATGGTGTGTCTCTTGTCTCGTCTCTCTCTCTTTCTCTCTACATCTCAACAGTTTATACAACCGGTACACTTCGCAGCTATAAAGGTTGGACGAGTTGTGGAGCCTTGTTTCTATCCATGTTTTAATGGAACCTAGCTTGGACAAGTGGTGGACCTCGGAAAAAAGCTTCCATGTACAACATATATGAGGTTTTCCATGTTTTAATGAAACCTATCTTGGACAAATGGTGAAGCTTGCTTCTCTCCATGTTGATTTTGGAACTACCTTAGACAAGTGGTGGAGCTTTTCTTTTCTACTCTTCATAATACAATGAAGTATATGTTGGTTACATGGTGAATCTTAAGGCCAAACCTCCCATTTTACTAGAGATGATAGGTTGGACAAGTGGATCAACCTTCTATCATTTCTCCATGACTATATTGGACAATTAGTAGACATAACATCTCTCTATGTTGTCTAGAGATGAGCTTGGACAAGTGATGGACCCTGCTTCTCTCTTCCCTTGGTTTACTAGTTTGAAGACTCAGTATATATACTTTCTTAGATCTAGCTTGAACAAGTGGTGGACCTTGTATCCACAATCTTAATTCATTACAAAAAAGTATATGAAAAAATAACATAGGAATCTTGGTTTGAAGGTCAAGCAATTAGGTTCCAAATGCACATAATAATATATTTTCCACCCATATTAAAAGAAAGTTAAATATGTTATTACCAAATTGACAAAGGTAACGTCCAAGAATTATATCTTTCCATCTTGTCAGATCTAAATCTTCATCAAGGCGACATGCATGTATACATCAACTTTCAAGCCATTCAAGAATACATGGACTTAGATTCCATAGTTTTGTTTTCAAAGTCTTTTAGGTTCTAAAACTCTTTCACATAAAGTATGTAATGACAAAATTCTTGAAGCAAACATTTGTGCCCAAGAAAAAGATACCTCTCACATATTTAAAGTCCATGAATTCTCTGATCCACACTTACAAGTTTTATTTTGACATCAAACATCAATTCTTTCATAGTTCCAAATAAATGCAACCTTGATATGAATTGACAAAAAATGAATTTCTTTTACTATATGACCCAACATAGGCCCCAATCAAATAAAAAATGAGTCCCCAAAAATTTGGGTGCACTCTAGCAATACATCAGAGTCCCCTTACAATAGGATGCACTCCAATAGTACATTGAAGTCCCCTTAGAGTAGGGTGCACTCCATTCAAGTGTTCATAAAATTGACACACCTTAAAAAAAAAAAAAAAAGACTATATCACATTATACAAATGTTGAAAGATACACACTAGAATAAAAAAAGCATCTTATGGCCATATTTATTCAATGCTTTCGTGTTGACACACACCAAGGACATAATTTGTCTCAGAATCACTATACTGATTTACAATTGTGTTGTATGTATAGACTCTCTTATCTCTTGCATACAACCATCCTACCAACCATGGAATTATGGTTCTCTGCAAGAAGTTTTGAAGTTGCTTGGAAGTTTGCCTCCACATCTTTGGAAATATAAGATATGTCCCTGGCATGTTCCACATCACCCTATATGGAGTGTCATCAAAAATTAAGGTATTGTTTGCATCCAAATCCTCAAATATCTTCCAAATATCACTCAGATTTTTGTGATAAACCCTTGTAAATCCTAACATGATATTTTGATTTTGGCAATTTTTGTTACTCATAAACACCTTGAACTTGGTATACTGCTCAGGAAAAAAATTTTGTGTGATGCGTTGCACCCTTGTTAAGTTATAGCAACTCCATATCCATAGCTCAAAGTATTCAGCACAAAAATTCAAAAAACTTTGTGCATCTGGTCGCACCACATGATAAACTTCATCTTTGTCCTCCACAAGTCGCATGTGTTGAGCCCAAGATGGCATAGAATCTCCATGTTTCATTTCAACTATCTTGAGAAGTAACCCCTCTAGATCCAAGATAAGTACTCTTTTGATGTCCTTGAAAGCAAGTGGTAGGTGATAAGGAGGTGATTCATTCCTTGGACAAGGTCTTGGAGGAGGTTGGATGGGTAATTCAATCGTTTTCTTCAATTTATGCCAGCATATAGCCAATCCATTTTTCTGTAATGGTTCTGAAATTAAAGAACAAGAACACTTAATGCAAACACAACAATAGACATGAGTTTTACATTGTCTACCCTAAGGTTTTATTAGATACCAAAATCCATCTATGATCTACTCATTAATAGAAAGAAAGTCAAATTAAAATCCTGACTCTTTTTTATGCTACACTCTCTCTTAGTCTCAATACCATGGAGTTCAACTATACTTAAGTAAACTAATAACTACTACTTGTTGTTCAAGGTATGCTTGAAGTGCGTAAGGCTTAACCAATGCTCTAGTGTAGAATGGGTATTTAGGTCTCAAGGTCTACCACTTATCCAAGCAAAGATCCATTTAGATATGGAAACCCAATTTTTCTTAATATAATGATATAGAGTGGACAAGTGGTGAATCCTGAGACCAAACCACTCATGCTACTAGGGATAATAGGTTGGACAAGTGGTGGACCTTGAATGTAAACCCCCCATGTACAAAGTATCAGGGGTTTTGGGTATTTCAATGGACTCTAGCATCTTGGAGACATGGTGGAGCTTACTTCTCTCCATGTTTCAATGGAGTCTATCTTGGATAAATGGTGGAGCATCATTCTCTCCATGTTTCAATGGAGCCTAGCTTGGACAAGTGGTGAACGTTTGTTTCTCTCTATGTTTGAACAGATTTAGCTTGGACAAGTGGTGGACCTTGGAACAAAATCCCCATGTAAAACATATCATGGACATTACAAGTGGTGAGAAAAAATACCATTCAATATATAGCCTTATAGGTTGGAAAAGTGGTGGACCTTAACACCCAATTATTATTAATATAATGACATAGAGTGGACAAGTGGTGAATCTTGCGACCAAACCTACTAGGAAAAGTAGGTTGGACAAGTGGTGTACCTTGAATGCAAACCCCCCACATACAAAATATTACTCATGCTACTAGGAATAATTTGGTATTAAGGTCCATGTTTCAATGGAGCCTAGCTTGGAAAAGTGGTGGACCTTTGTTTCTCTCTATGTTTCAATAGAATGAGCTTGGATAAGTGGTGAACCTTGGAACAAAATCCCCATGTAAAGCATGTCATGGGCATTACAAGTGGTGAGAAAAAATACCATTCAAGGTATAACCTTATAGGCTGGACAAGTGGTGGACCTTAGCACCCAATTCCTCTTATTATAATGACATATAGTGGAAAAGTGGTGAATTGTGAGACCAAACCTACTAGGGATAATAGGTTGGAGAAATGGTTGACCTTAAATGTAAATCACCCATGTACAAAATATCATGGGTTTTGCGTATTTCAATGGAGCCTAGCATCTTGGAGACATGGTGAAACTTACTTCTCTCCATGTTTTAATGGAGCCGATCTAGGAGAAATGGTGGAGGTTCCTTCTCTCCATGTTTCAATGGAGCCTAGCTTGGACAAGTTGTGGACCTTTGTTTCTCTCTATGTTTGAATATGGTTAGCTTGGACAAGTGGTGGATCTTGGAATGAAACTCCCATGTAAAACATATCATGGGCATTTCAAGTGGCGAGAAATGATACCATTTAAGATATAACCTTATAGGTTGGACAAGTGGTGGACCTTAACACAATATAATGACATAGAGTGTACAAGTGGTGAATCTTGAAACCAAACCACTCATGCTACTAGGGATAATAGGTTAAACAAGTGGTGGGCCTTGAAATAAAACCCCCTAGAGTGTTTCAATGGAGCCTAGCTTGGAAACATGGTAAATCTTGCTTCTCTCCATGTTTCAATGTAGCCTATCTTGGATAAATGGTGGAGCATCATTCTCTCCATGTTTCAATGGAGCCTAGCTTGGACAAGTGGTGGACCTTTGTTTCTCTCTATGTTTGAATAGAGTTATCTTGGAAAAGTGGTGGACCCTGGAACAAAAAACCCATGTAAAACATATCATGGGCATTACAAGTGGTGAGAAAAAATACCATTCAATATATAACCTTATAGGTTGGACAAGTGGTGGACCTTCACACCCAATTATTCTTAATATAATGACATAGAGTGGATAAGTGGTGAAATTGGGACCAAACCTACTAGGGAATATGTTGGACAAGTGGTGGACCTTGAATGTAAACCCCCCATGTACAAAATATCACTCATGCTACTAGAAATAATTTGGTATTAAGGTCCATGTTTCAATGCAGCCTAGGTTGGAAAAGTGGTGGACCTTTGTTTCTCTCTATGTTTCAATAGATTTATCTTGGACAAGTGGTGTACCTTGGAACGAAATCCCCATGTAAAGCATGTCATGGGCATTACAAGTGGTGAGAAAAAATACCATTCAAGGTATAACCTTATAGGCTGGACAAGTGGTGGACCTTAGCACCCAATTCCTCTTATTATAATGACATATAGTGGAAAAGTGGTGAATTGTGAGACCAAACCTACTAGGGATAATAGGTTGGAGAAATGGTTGACCTTAAATGTAAATCACCCATGTACAAAATATCATGGGTTTTGCGTATTTCAATGGAGCCTAGCATCTTGGAGACATGGTGAAACTTACTTCTCTCCATGTTTTAATGGAGCCGATCTAGGAGAAATGGTGGAGGTTCCTTCTCTCCATGTTTCAATGGAGCCTAGCTTGGACAAGTTGTGGACCTTTGTTTCTCTCTATGTTTGAATATGGTTAGCTTGGACAAGTGGTGGATCTTGGAATGAAACTCCCATGTAAAACATATCATGGGCATTTCAAGTGGCGAGAAAGGATACCATTTAAGATATAACCTTATAGGTTGGACAAGTGGTGGACCTTAACACAATATAATGACATAGAGTGTACAAGTGGTGAATCTTGAAACCAAACCACTCATGCTACTAGGGATAATAGGTTAAACAAGTGGTGGGCCTTGAAATAAAACCCCCTAGAGTGTTTCAATGGAGCCTAGCTTGGAAACATGGTAAAGCTTGCTTCTCTCCATGTTTCAATGCAGCCTATCTTGGATAAATGGTGGAGCATCATTCTCTCCATGTTTCAATGGAGCCTAGCTTGGACAAGTGGTGGACCTTTGTTTCTCTCTATGTTTGAATAGAGTTATCTTGGAAAAGTGGTGGACCCTGGAACAAAAACCCCATGTAAAACATATCATGGGCATTACAAGTGGTGAGAAAAAATACCATTCAATATATAACCTTATAGGTTGGACAAGTGGTGGACCTTCACACCCAATTATTCTTAATATAATGACATAGAGTGGATAAGTGGTGAAATTGGGACCAAACCTACTAGGGAATAGGTTGGACAAGTGGTGGACCTTGAATGTAAACCCCCCATGTACAAAATATCACTCATGCTACTAGAAATAATTTGGTATTAAGGTCCATGTTTCAATGCAGCCTAGCTTGGAAAAGTGGTGGACCTTTGTTTCTCTCTATGTTTCAATAGATTTATCTTGGACAAGTGGTGTACCTTGGAACGAAATCCCCATGTAAAGCATGTCATGGGCATTACAAGTGGTGAGAAAAAATACCATTCAAGGTATAACCTTATAGGCTGGACAAGTGGTGGACCTTAGCACCCAATTCCTCTTATTATAATGACATATAGTGGAAAAGTGGTGAATTGTGAGACCAAACCTACTAGGGATAATAGGTTGGAGAAATGGTTGACCTTAAATGTAAATCACCCATGTACAAAATATCATGGGTTTTGCGTATTTCAATGGATCCTAGCATCTTGGAGACATGGTGAAACTTACTTCTCTCCATGTTTTAATGGAGCCGATCTAGGAGAAATGGTGGAGGTTCCTTCTCTCCATGTTTCAATGGAGCCTAGCTTGGACAAGTTGTGGACCTTTGTTTCTCTCTATGTTTGAATATGGTTAGCTTGGACAAGTGGTGGATCTTGGAATGAAACTCCCATGTAAAACATATCATGGGCATTTCAAGTGGCGAGAAAGGATACCATTTAAGATATAACCTTATAGGTTGGACAAGTGGTGGACCTTAACACAATATAATGACATAGAGTGTACAAGTGGTGAATCTTGAAACCAAACCACTCATGCTACTAGGGATAATAGGTTAAACAAGTGGTGGGCCTTGAAATAAAACCCCCTAGAGTGTTTCAATGGAGCCTAGCTTGGAAACATGGTAAAGCTTGCTTCTCTCCATGTTTCAATGCAGCCTATCTTGGATAAATGGTGGAGCATCATTCTCTCCATGTTTCAATGGAGCCTAGCTTGGACAAGTGGTGGACCTTTGTTTCTCTCTATGTTTGAATAGAGTTATCTTGGAAAAGTGGTGGACCCTGGAACAAAAACCCCATGTAAAACATATCATGGGCATTACAAGTGGTGAGAAAAAATACCATTCAATATATAACCTTATAATTTGGACAAGTGGTGGACCTTCACACCCAATTATTCTTAATATAATGACATAGAGTGGATAAGTGGTGAAATTGGGACCAAACCTACTAGGGAATAGGTTGGACAAGTGGTGGACCTTGAATGTAAACCCCCCATGTACAAAATATCACTCATGCTACTAGAAATAATTTGGTATTAAGGTCCATGTTTCAATGCAGCCTAGGTTGGAAAAGTGGTGGACCTTTGTTTCTCTCTATGTTTCAATAGATTTATCTTGGACAAGTGGTGTACCTTGGAACGAAATCCCCATGTAAAGCATGTCATGGGCATTACAAGTGGTGAGAAAAAATACCATTCAAGGTATAACCTTATAGGCTGGACAAGTGGTGGACCTTAGCACCCAATTCCTCTTATTATAATGACATATAGTGGAAAAGTGGTGAATTGTGAGACCAAACCTACTAGGGATAATAGGTTGGAGAAATGGTTGACCTTAAATGTAAATCACCCATGTACAAAATATCATGGGTTTTGCGTATTTCAATGGAGCCTAGCATCTTGGAGACATGGTGAAACTTACTTCTCTCCATGTTTTAATGGAGCCGATCTAGGAGAAATGGTGGAGGTTCCTTCTCTCCATGTTTCAATGGAGCCTAGCTTGGACACGTTGTGGACCTTTGTTTCTCTCTATGTTTGAATATGGTTAGCTTGGACAAGTGGTGGATCTTGGAATGAAACTCCCATGTAAAACATATCATGGGCATTTCAAGTGGCGAGAAAGGATACCATTTAAGATATAACCTTATAGGTTGGACAAGTGGTGGACCTTAACACAATATAATGACATAGAGTGTACAAGTGGTGAATCTTGAAACCAAACCACTCATGCTACTAGGGATAATAGGTTAAACAAGTGGTGGGCCTTGAAATAAAACCCCCTAGAGTGTTTCAATGGAGCCTAGCTTGGAAACATGGTAAAGCTTGCTTCTCTCCATGTTTCAATGCAGCCTATCTTGGATAAATGGTGGAGCATCATTCTCTCCATGTTTCAATGGAGCCTAGCTTGGACAAGTGGTGGACCTTTGTTTCTCTCTATGTTTGAATAGAGTTATCTTGGAAAAGTGGTGGACCCTGGAACAAAAACCCCATGTAAAACATATCATGGGCATTACAAGTGGTGAGAAAAAATACCATTCAATATATAACCTTATAGGTTGGACAAGTGGTGGACCTTCACACCCAATTATTCTTAATATAATGACATAGAGTGGATAAGTGGTGAAATTGGGACCAAACCTACTAGGGAATAGGTTGGACAAGTGGTGGACCTTGAATGTAAACCCCCCATGTACAAAATATCACTCATGCTACTAGAAATAATTTGGTATTAAGGTCCATGTTTCAATGCAGCCTAGCTTGGAAAAGTGGTGGACCTTTGTTTCTCTCTATGTTTCAATAGATTTATCTTGGACAAGTGGTGTACCTTGGAACGAAATCCCCATGTAAAGCATGTCATGGGCATTACAAGTGGTGAGAAAAAATACCATTCAAGGTATAACCTTATAGGCTGGACAAGTGGTGGACCTTAGCACCCAATTCCTCTTATTATAATGACATATAGTGGAAAAGTGGTGAATTGTGAGACCAAACCTACTAGGGATAATAGGTTGGAGAAATGGTTGACCTTAAATGTAAATCACCCATGTACAAAATATCATGGGTTTTGCGTATTTCAATGGAGCCTAGCATCTTGGAGACATGGTGAAACTTACTTCTCTCCATGTTTTAATGGAGCCGATCTAGGAGAAATGGTGGAGGTTCCTTCTCTCCATGTTTCAATGGAGCCTAGCTTGGACAAGTTGTGGACCTTTGTTTCTCTCTATGTTTGAATATGGTTAGCTTGGACAAGTGGTGGATCTTGGAATGAAACTCCCATGTAAAACATATCATGGGCATTTCAAGTGGCGAGAAAGGATACCATTTAAGATATAACCTTATAGGTTGGACAAGTGGTGGACCTTAACACAATATAATGACATAGAGTGTACAAGTGGTGAATCTTGAAACCAAACCACTCATGCTACTAGGGATAATAGGTTAAACAAGTGGTGGGCCTTGAAATAAAACCCCCTAGAGTGTTTCAATGGAGCCTAGCTTGGAAACATGGTAAAGCTTGCTTCTCTCCATGTTTCAATGCAGCCTATCTTGGATAAATGGTGGAGCATCATTCTCTCCATGTTTCAATGGAGCCTAGCTTGGACAAGTGGTGGACCTTTGTTTCTCTCTATGTTTGAATAGAGTTATCTTGGAAAAGTGGTGGACCCTGGAACAAAAACCCCATGTAAAACATATCATGGGCATTACAAGTGGTGAGAAAAAATACCATTCAATATATAACCTTATAGGTTGGACAAGTGGTGGACCTTCACACCCAATTATTCTTAATATAATGACATAGAGTGGATAAGTGGTGAAATTGGGACCAAACCTACTAGGGAATAGGTTGGACAAGTGGTGGACCTTGAATGTAAACCCCCCATGTACAAAATATCACTCATGCTACTAGAAATAATTTGGTATTAAGGTCCATGTTTCAATGCAGCCTAGCTTGGAAAAGTGGTGGACCTTTGTTTCTCTCTATGTTTCAATAGATTTATCTTGGACAAGTGGTGTACCTTGGAACGAAATCCCCATGTAAAGCATGTCATGGGCATTACAAGTGGTGAGAAAAAATACCATTCAAGGTATAACCTTATAGGCTGGACAAGTGGTGGACCTTAGCACCCAATTCCTCTTATTATAATGACATATAGTGGAAAAGTGGTGAATTGTGAGACCAAACCTACTAGGGATAATAGGTTGGAGAAATGGTTGACCTTAAATGTAAATCACCCATGTACAAAATATCATGGGTTTTGCGTATTTCAATGGAGCCTAGCATCTTGGAGACATGGTGAAACTTACTTCTCTCCATGTTTTAATGGAGCCGATCTAGGAGAAATGGTGGAGGTTCCTTCTCTCCATGTTTCAATGGAGCCTAGCTTGGACAAGTTGTGGACCTTTGTTTCTCTCTATGTTTGAATATGGTTAGCTTGGACAAGTGGTGGATCTTGGAATGAAACTCCCATGTAAAACATATCATGGGCATTTCAAGTGGCGAGAAAGGATACCATTTAAGATATAACCTTATAGGTTGGACAAGTGGTGGACCTTAACACAATATAATGACATAGAGTGTACAAGTGGTGAATCTTGAAACCAAACCACTCATGCTACTAGGGATAATAGGTTAAACAAGTGGTGGGCCTTGAAATAAAACCCCCTAGAGTGTTTCAATGGAGCCTAGCTTGGAAACATGGTAAAGCTTGCTTCTCTCCATGTTTCAATGCAGCCTATCTTGGATAAATGGTGGAGCATCATTCTCTCCATGTTTCAATGGAGCCTAGCTTGGACAAGTGGTGGACCTTTGTTTCTCTCTATGTTTGAATAGAGTTATCTTGGAAAAGTGGTGGACCCTGGAACAAAAACCCCATGTAAAACATATCATGGGCATTACAAGTGGTGAGAAAAAATACCATTCAATATATAACCTTATAGGTTGGACAAGTGGTGGACCTTCACACCCAATTATTCTTAATATAATGACATAGAGTGGATAAGTGGTGAAATTGGGACCAAACCTACTAGGGAATAAGTTGGACAAGTGGTGGACCTTGAATGTAAACCCCCCATGTACAAAATATCACTCATGCTACTAGAAATAATTTGGTATTAAGGTCCATGTTTCAATGCAGCCTAGCTTGGAAAAGTGGTGGACCTTTGTTTCTCTCTATGTTTCAATAGATTTATCTTGGACAAGTGGTGTACCTTGGAACGAAATCCCCATGTAAAGCATGTCATGGGCATTACAAGTGGTGAGAAAAAATACCATTCAAGGTATAACCTTATAGGCTGGACAAGTGGTGGACCTTAGCACCCAATTCCTCTTATTATAATGACATATAGTGGAAAAGTGGTGAATTGTGAGACCAAACCTACTAGGGATAATAGGTTGGAGAAATGGTTGACCTTAAATGTAAATCACCCATGTACAAAATATCATGGGTTTTGCGTATTTCAATGGAGCCTAGCATCTTGGAGACATGGTGAAACTTACTTCTCTCCATGTTTTAATGGAGCCGATCTAGGAGAAATGGTGGAGGTTCCTTCTCTCCATGTTTCAATGGAGCCTAGCTTGGACAAGTTGTGGACCTTTGTTTCTCTCTATGTTTGAATATGGTTAGCTTGGACAAGTGGTGGATCTTGGAATGAAACTCCCATGTAAAACATATCATGGGCATTTCAAGTGGCGAGAAAGGATACCATTTAAGATATAACCTTATAGGTTGGACAAGTGGTGGACCTTAACACAATATAATGACATAGAGTGTACAAGTGGTGAATCTTGAAACCAAACCACTCATGCTACTAGGGATAATAGGTTAAACAAGTGGTGGGCCTTGAAATAAAACCCCCTAGAGTGTTTCAATGGAGCCTAGCTTGGAAACATGGTAAAGCTTGCTTCTCTCCATGTTTCAATGCAGCCTATCTTGGATAAATGGTGGAGCATCATTCTCTCCATGTTTCAATGGAGCCTAGCTTGGACAAGTGGTGGACCTTTGTTTCTCTCTATGTTTGAATAGAGTTATCTTGGAAAAGTGGTGGACCCTGGAACAAAAACCCCATGTAAAACATATCATGGGCATTACAAGTGGTGAGAAAAAATACCATTCAATATATAACCTTATAGGTTGGACAAGTGGTGGACCTTCACACCCAATTATTCTTAATATAATGACATAGAGTGGATAAGTGGTGAAATTGGGACCAAACCTACTAGGGAATAGGTTGGACAAGTGGTGGACCTTGAATGTAAACCCCCCATGTACAAAATATCACTCATGCTACTAGAAATAATTTGGTATTAAGGTCCATGTTTCAATGCAGCCTAGGTTGGAAAAGTGGTGGACCTTTGTTTCTCTCTATGTTTCAATAGATTTATCTTGGACAAGTGGTGTACCTTGGAACGAAATCCCCATGTAAAGCATGTCATGGGCATTACAAGTGGTGAGAAAAAATACCATTCAAGGTATAACCTTATAGGCTGGACAAGTGGTGGACCTTAGCACCCAATTCCTCTTATTATAATGACATATAGTGGAAAAGTGGTGAATTGTGAGACCAAACCTACTAGGGATAATAGGTTGGAGAAATGGTTGACCTTAAATGTAAATCACCCATGTACAAAATATCATGGGTTTTGCGTATTTCAATGGAGCCTAGCATCTTGGAGACATGGTGAAACTTACTTCTCTCCATGTTTTAATGGAGCCGATCTAGGAGAAATGGTGGAGGTTCCTTCTCTCCATGTTTCAATGGAGCCTAGCTTGGACAAGTTGTGGACCTTTGTTTCTCTCTATGTTTGAATATGGTTAGCTTGGACAAGTGGTGGATCTTGGAATGAAACTCCCATGTAAAACATATCATGGGCATTTCAAGTGGCGAGAAAGGATACCATTTAAGATATAACCTTATAGGTTGGACAAGTGGTGGACCTTAACACAATATAATGACATAGAGTGTACAAGTGGTGAATCTTGAAACCAAACCACTCATGCTACTAGGGATAATAGGTTAAACAAGTGGTGGGCCTTGAAATAAAACCCCCTAGAGTGTTTCAATGGAGCCTAGCTTGGAAACATGGTAAAGCTTGCTTCTCTCCATGTTTCAATGCAGCCTATCTTGGATAAATGGTGGAGCATCATTCTCTCCATGTTTCAATGGAGCCTAGCTTGGACAAGTGGTGGACCTTTGTTTCTCTCTATGTTTGAATAGAGTTATCTTGGAAAAGTGGTGGACCCTGGAACAAAAACCCCATGTAAAACATATCATGGGCATTACAAGTGGTGAGAAAAAATACCATTCAATATATAACCTTATAGGTTGGACAAGTGGTGGACCTTCACACCCAATTATTCTTAATATAATGACATAGAGTGGATAAGTGGTGAAATTGGGACCAAACCTACTAGGGAATAGGTTGGACAAGTGGTGGACCTTGAATGTAAACCCCCCATGTACAAAATATCACTCATGCTACTAGAAATAATTTGGTATTAAGGTCCATGTTTCAATGCAGCCTAGGTTGGAAAAGTGGTGGACCTTTGTTTCTCTCTATGTTTCAATAGATTTATCTTGGACAAGTGGTGTACCTTGGAACGAAATCCCCATGTAAAGCATGTCATGGGCATTACAAGTGGTGAGAAAAAATACCATTCAAGGTATAACCTTATAGGCTGGACAAGTGGTGGACCTTAGCACCCAATTCCTCTTATTATAATGACATATAGTGGAAAAGTGGTGAATTGTGAGACCAAACCTACTAGGGATAATAGGTTGGAGAAATGGTTGACCTTAAATGTAAATCACCCATGTACAAAATATCATGGGTTTTGCGTATTTCAATGGAGCCTAGCATCTTGGAGACATGGTGAAACTTACTTCTCTCCATGTTTTAATGGAGCCGATCTAGGAGAAATGGTGGAGGTTCCTTCTCTCCATGTTTCAATGGAGCCTAGCTTGGACAAGTTGTGGACCTTTGTTTCTCTCTATGTTTGAATATGGTTAGCTTGGACAAGTGGTGGATCTTGGAATGAAACTCCCATGTAAAACATATCATGGGCATTTCAAGTGGCGAGAAAGGATACCATTTAAGATATAACCTTATAGGTTGGACAAGTGGTGGACCTTAACACAATATAATGAAATAGAGTGTACAAGTGGTGAATCTTGAAACCAAACCACTCATGCTACTAGGGATAATAGGTTAAACAAGTGGTGGGCCTTGAAATAAAACCCCCTAGAGTGTTTCAATGGAGCCTAGCTTGGAAACATGGTAAAGCTTGCTTCTCTCCATGTTTCAATGCAGCCTATCTTGGATAAATGGTGGAGCATCATTCTCTCCATGTTTCAATGGAGCCTAGCTTGGACAAGTGGTGGACCTTTGTTTCTCTCTATGTTTGAATAGAGTTATCTTGGAAAAGTGGTGGACCCTGGAACAAAAACCCCATGTAAAACATATCATGGGCATTACAAGTGGTGAGAAAAAATACCATTCAATATATAACCTTATAGGTTGGACAAGTGGTGGACCTTCACACCCAATTATTCTTAATATAATGACATAGAGTGGATAAGTGGTGAAATTGGGACCAAACCTACTAGGGAATAGGTTGGACAAGTGGTGGACCTTGAATGTAAACCCCCCATGTACAAAATATCACTCATGCTACTAGAAATAATTTGGTATTAAGGTCCATGTTTCAATGCAGCCTAGCTTGGAAAAGTGGTGGACCTTTGTTTCTCTCTATGTTTCAATAGATTTATCTTGGACAAGTGGTGTACCTTGGAACGAAATCCCCATGTAAAGCATGTCATGGGCATTACAAGTGGTGAGAAAAAATACCATTCAAGGTATAACCTTATAGGCTGGACAAGTGGTGGACCTTAGCACCCAATTCCTCTTATTATAATGACATATAGTGGAAAAGTGGTGAATTGTGAGACCAAACCTACTAGGGATAATAGGTTGGAGAAATGGTTGACCTTAAATGTAAATCACCCATGTACAAAATATCATGGGTTTTGCGTATTTCAATGGAGCCTAGCATCTTGGAGACATGGTGAAACTTACTTCTCTCCATGTTTTAATGGAGCCGATCTAGGAGAAATGGTGGAGGTTCCTTCTCTCCATGTTTCAATGGAGCCTAGCTTGGACAAGTTGTGGACCTTTGTTTCTCTCTATGTTTGAATATGGTTAGCTTGGACAAGTGGTGGATCTTGGAATGAAACTCCCATGTAAAACATATCATGGGCATTTCAAGTGGCGAGAAAGGATACCATTTAAGATATAACCTTATAGGTTGGACAAGTGGTGGACCTTAACACAATATAATGACATAGAGTGTACAAGTGGTGAATCTTGAAACCAAACCACTCATGCTACTAGGGATAATAGGTTAAACAAGTGGTGGGCCTTGAAATAAAACCCCCTAGAGTGTTTCAATGGAGCCTAGCTTGGAAACATGGTAAAGCTTGCTTCTCTCCATGTTTCAATGCAGCCTATCTTGGATAAATGGTGGAGCATCATTCTCTCCATGTTTCAATGGAGCCTAGCTTGGACAAGTGGTGGACCTTTGTTTCTCTCTATGTTTGAATAGAGTTATCTTGGAAAAGTGGTGGACCCTGGAACAAAAACCCCATGTAAAACATATCATGGGCATTACAAGTGGTGAGAAAAAATACCATTCAATATATAACCTTATAGGTTGGACAAGTGGTGGACCTTCACACCCAATTATTCTTAATATAATGACATAGAGTGGATAAGTGGTGAAATTGGGACCAAACCTACTAGGGAATAGGTTGGACAAGTGGTGGACCTTGAATGTAAACCCCCCATGTACAAAATATCACTCATGCTACTAGAAATAATTTGGTATTAAGGTCCATGTTTCAATGCAGCCTAGCTTGGAAAAGTGGTGGACCTTTGTTTCTCTCTATGTTTCAATAGATTTATCTTGGACAAGTGGTGTACCTTGGAACGAAATCCCCATGTAAAGCATGTCATGGGCATTACAAGTGGTGAGAAAAAATACCATTCAAGGTATAACCTTATAGGCTGGACAAGTGGTGGACCTTAGCACCCAATTCCTCTTATTATAATGACATATAGTGGAAAAGTGGTGAATTGTGAGACCAAACCTACTAGGGATAATAGGTTGGAGAAATGGTTGACCTTAAATGTAAATCACCCATGTACAAAATATCATGGGTTTTGCGTATTTCAATGGAGCCTAGCATCTTGGAGACATGGTGAAACTTACTTCTCTCCATGTTTTAATGGAGCCGATCTAGGAGAAATGGTGGAGGTTCCTTCTCTCCATGTTTCAATGGAGCCTAGCTTGGACAAGTTGTGGACCTTTGTTTCTCTCTATGTTTGAATATGGTTAGCTTGGACAAGTGGTGGATCTTGGAATGAAACTCCCATGTAAAACATATCATGGGCATTTCAAGTGGCGAGAAAGGATACCATTTAAGATATAACCTTATAGGTTGGACAAGTGGTGGACCTTAACACAATATAATGACATAGAGTGTACAAGTGGTGAATCTTGAAACCAAACCACTCATGCTACTAGGGATAATAGGTTAAACAAGTGGTGGGCCTTGAAATAAAACCCCCTAGAGTGTTTCAATGGAGCCTAGCTTGGAAACATGGTAAAGCTTGCTTCTCTCCATGTTTCAATGCAGCCTATCTTGGATAAATGGTGGAGCATCATTCTCTCCATGTTTCAATGGAGCCTAGCTTGGACAAGTGGTGGACCTTTGTTTCTCTCTATGTTTGAATAGAGTTATCTTGGAAAAGTGGTGGACCCTGGAACAAAAACCCCATGTAAAACATATCATGGGCATTACAAGTGGTGAGAAAAAATACCATTCAATATATAACCTTATAGGTTGGACAAGTGGTGGACCTTCACACCCAATTATTCTTAATATAATGACATAGAGTGGATAAGTGGTGAAATTGGGACCAAACCTACTAGGGAATAGGTTGGACAAGTGGTGGACCTTGAATGTAAACCCCCCATGTACAAAATATCACTCATGCTACTAGAAATAATTTGGTATTAAGGTCCATGTTTCAATGCAGCCTAGGTTGGAAAAGTGGTGGACCTTTGTTTCTCTCTATGTTTCAATAGATTTATCTTGGACAAGTGGTGTACCTTGGAACGAAATCCCCATGTAAAGCATGTCATGGGCATTACAAGTGGTGAGAAAAAATACCATTCAAGGTATAACCTTATAGGCTGGACAAGTGGTGGACCTTAGCACCCAATTCCTCTTATTATAATGACATATAGTGGAAAAGTGGTGAATTGTGAGACCAAACCTACTAGGGATAATAGGTTGGAGAAATGGTTGACCTTAAATGTAAATCACCCATGTACAAAATATCATGGGTTTTGCGTATTTCAATGGAGCCTAGCATCTTGGAGACATGGTGAAACTTACTTCTCTCCATGTTTTAATGGAGCCGATCTAGGAGAAATGGTGGAGGTTCCTTCTCTCCATGTTTCAATGGAGCCTAGCTTGGACAAGTTGTGGACCTTTGTTTCTCTCTATGTTTGAATATGGTTAGCTTGGACAAGTGGTGGATCTTGGAATGAAACTCCCATGTAAAACATATCATGGGCATTTCAAGTGGCGAGAAAGGATACCATTTAAGATATAACCTTATAGGTTGGACAAGTGGTGGACCTTAACACAATATAATGACATAGAGTGTACAAGTGGTGAATCTTGAAACCAAACCACTCATGCTACTAGGGATAATAGGTTAAACAAGTGGTGGGCCTTGAAATAAAACCCCCTAGAGTGTTTCAATGGAGCCTAGCTTGGAAACATGGTAAAGCTTGCTTCTCTCCATGTTTCAATGCAGCCTATCTTGGATAAATGGTGGAGCATCATTCTCTCCATGTTTCAATGGAGCCTAGCTTGGACAAGTGGTGGACCTTTGTTTCTCTCTATGTTTGAATAGAGTTATCTTGGAAAAGTGGTGGACCCTGGAACAAAAACCCCATGTAAAACATATCATGGGCATTACAAGTGGTGAGAAAAAATACCATTCAATATATAACCTTATAGGTTGGACAAGTGGTGGACCTTCACACCCAATTATTCTTAATATAATGACATAGAGTGGATAAGTGGTGAAATTGGGACCAAACCTACTAGGGAATAGGTTGGACAAGTGGTGGACCTTGAATGTAAACCCCCCATGTACAAAATATCACTCATGCTACTAGAAATAATTTGGTATTAAGGTCCATGTTTCAATGCAGCTTAGGTTGGAAAAGTGGTGGACCTTTGTTTCTCTCTATGTTTCAATAGATTTATCTTGGACAAGTGGTGTACCTTGGAACGAAATCCCCATGTAAAGCATGTCATGGGCATTACAAGTGGTGAGAAAAAATACCATTCAAGGTATAACCTTATAGGCTGGACAAGTGGTGGACCTTAGCACCCAATTCCTCTTATTATAATGACATATAGTGGAAAAGTGGTGAATTGTGAGACCAAACCTACTAGGGATAATAGGTTGGAGAAATGGTTGACCTTAAATGTAAATCACCCATGTACAAAATATCATGGGTTTTGCGTATTTCAATGGAGCCTAGCATCTTGGAGACATGGTGAAACTTACTTCTCTCCATGTTTTAATGGAGCCGATCTAGGAGAAATGGTGGAGGTTCCTTCTCTCCATGTTTCAATGGAGCCTAGCTTGGACAAGTTGTGGACCTTTGTTTCTCTCTATGTTTGAATATGGTTAGCTTGGACAAGTGGTGGATCTTGGAATGAAACTCCCATGTAAAACATATCATGGGCATTTCAAGTGGCGAGAAAGGATACCATTTAAGATATAACCTTATAGGTTGGACAAGTGGTGGACCTTAACACAATATAATGACATAGAGTGTACAAGTGGTGAATCTTGAAACCAAACCACTCATGCTACTAGGGATAATAGGTTAAACAAGTGGTGGGCCTTGAAATAAAACCCCCTAGAGTGTTTCAATGGAGCCTAGCTTGAAAACATGGTAAAGCTTGCTTCTCTCCATGTTTCAATGCAGCCTATCTTGGATAAATGGTGGAGCATCATTCTCTCCATGTTTCAATGGAGCCTAGCTTGGACAAGTGGTGGACCTTTGTTTCTCTCTATGTTTGAATAGAGTTATCTTGGAAAAGTGGTGGACCCTGGAACAAAAACCCCATGTAAAACATATCATGGGCATTACAAGTGGTGAGAAAAAATACCATTCAATATATAACCTTATAGGTTGGACAAGTGGTGGACCTTCACACCCAATTATTCTTAATATAATGACATAGAGTGGATAAGTGGTGAAATTGGGACCAAACCTACTAGGGAATAGGTTGGACAAGTGGTGGACCTTGAATGTAAACCCCCCATGTACAAAATATCACTCATGCTACTAGAAATAATTTGGTATTAAGGTCCATGTTTCAATGCAGCCTAGCTTGGAAAAGTGGTGGACCTTTGTTTCTCTCTATGTTTCAATAGATTTATCTTGGACAAGTGGTGTACCTTGGAACGAAATCCCCATGTAAAGCATGTCATGGGCATTACAAGTGGTGAGAAAAAATACCATTCAAGGTATAACCTTATAGGCTGGACAAGTGGTGGACCTTAGCACCCAATTCCTCTTATTATAATGACATATAGTGGAAAAGTGGTGAATTGTGAGACCAAACCTACTAGGGATAATAGGTTGGAGAAATGGTTGACCTTAAATGTAAATCACCCATGTACAAAATATCATGGGTTTTGCGTATTTCAATGGAGCCTAGCATCTTGGAGACATGGTGAAACTTACTTCTCTCCATGTTTTAATGGAGCCGATCTAGGAGAAATGGTGGAGGTTCCTTCTCTCCATGTTTCAATGGAGCCTAGCTTGGACAAGTTGTGGACCTTTGTTTCTCTCTATGTTTGAATATGGTTAGCTTGGACAAGTGGTGGATCTTGGAATGAAACTCCCATGTAAAACATATCATGGGCATTTCAAGTGGCGAGAAAGGATACCATTTAAGATATAACCTTATAGGTTGGACAAGTGGTGGACCTTAACACAATATAATGACATAGAGTGTACAAGTGGTGAATCTTGAAACCAAACCACTCATGCTACTAGGGATAATAGGTTAAACAAGTGGTGGGCCTTGAAATAAAACCCCCTAGAGTGTTTCAATGGAGCCTAGCTTGGAAACATGGTAAAGCTTGCTTCTCTCCATGTTTCAATGCAGCCTATCTTGGATAAATGGTGGAGCATCATTCTCTCCATGTTTCAATGGAGCCTAGCTTGGACAAGTGGTGGACCTTTGTTTCTCTCTATGTTTGAATAGAGTTATCTTGGAAAAGTGGTGGACCCTGGAACAAAAACCCCATGTAAAACATATCATGGGCATTACAAGTGGTGAGAAAAAATACCATTCAATATATAACCTTATAGGTTGGACAAGTGGTGGACCTTCACACCCAATTATTCTTAATATAATGACATAGAGTGGATAAGTGGTGAAATTGGGACCAAACCTACTAGGGAATAGGTTGGACAAGTGGTGGACCTTGAATGTAAACCCCCCATGTACAAAATATCACTCATGCTACTAGAAATAATTTGGTATTAAGGTCCATGTTTCAATGCAGCCTAGCTTGGAAAAGTGGTGGACCTTTGTTTCTCTCTATGTTTCAATAGATTTATCTTGGACAAGTGGTGTACCTTGGAACGAAATCCCCATGTAAAGCATGTCATGGGCATTACAAGTGGTGAGAAAAAATACCATTCAAGGTATAACCTTATAGGCTGGACAAGTGGTGGACCTTAGCACCCAATTCCTCTTATTATAATGACATATAGTGGAAAAGTGGTGAATTGTGAGACCAAACCTACTAGGGATAATAGGTTGGAGAAATGGTTGACCTTAAATGTAAATCACCCATGTACAAAATATCATGGGTTTTGCGTATTTCAATGGAGCCTAACATCTTGGAGACATGGTGAAACTTACTTCTCTCCATGTTTTAATGGAGCCGATCTAGGAGAAATGGTGGAGGTTCCTTCTCTCCATGTTTCAATGGAGCCTAGCTTGGACAAGTTGTGGACCTTTGTTTCTCTCTATGTTTGAATATGGTTAGCTTGGACAAGTGGTGGATCTTGGAATGAAACTCCCATGTAAAACATATCATGGGCATTTCAAGTGGCGAGAAAGGATACCATTTAAGATATAACCTTATAGGTTGGACAAGTGGTGGACCTTAACACAATATAATGACATAGAGTGTACAAGTGGTGAATCTTGAAACCAAACCACTCATGCTACTAGGGATAATAGGTTAAACAAGTGGTGGGCCTTGAAATAAAACCCCCTAGAGTGTTTCAATGGAGCCTAGCTTGGAAACATGGTAAAGCTTGCTTCTCTCCATGTTTCAATGCAGCCTATCTTGGATAAATGGTGGAGCATCATTCTCTCCATGTTTCAATGGAGCCTAGCTTGGACAAGTGGTGGACCTTTGTTTCTCTCTATGTTTGAATAGAGTTATCTTGGAAAAGTGGTGGACCCTGGAACAAAAACCCCATGTAAAACATATCATGGGCATTACAAGTGGTGAGAAAAAATACCATTCAATATATAACCTTATAGGTTGGACAAGTGGTGGACCTTCACACCCAATTATTCTTAATATAATGACATAGAGTGGATAAGTGGTGAAATTGGGACCAAACCTACTAGGGAATAGGTTGAACCCCTCATGTACAAAATTATGGGTTTAGGGTATTTCAATGGAGCTTAGCTTGGAGACATGGTGGAGATTGCTTCTCTCAATGTTTCAATGGAACCTATCTTGGAGAAATGGTGGATCATCCTTCTCTCCATGTTTCAATGGAGCCTATCTTGGACAAGTGGTGGACCTTTGCTTCTCTCTATGTTTTAATGGAGTTAGCTTGGACAAGTGGTGGGTCTTGGAACAAAACCCCTTTGTAAAACATAGCATGGACATTACAAGTGATGAGGAAAAATATCATTCAAGATATAACCTTATAGGTTGGAAAAGTGGTGATGGACCTTGACAAGTGGTGAAGGATACCATTTAAGATATACCCTTATAGGTTGGACAAGTGGTGGACCTTAACACCCAGTTATTCTTAATATAATGACATAGAGTGGATAAGTGGTGAATCTTAAAACCAAATCACTCATGCTACTAGGTATAATACGTTAGAGAAGTGGTAGACCTTGAATGTAAACACCCCATGTACAAAATATCATGGTTTTAGGGTGGTTCAATGGAGCCTAGAATCTTGGAGACATGGTAGATCTTGATTCTTTCCATGTTTGAATGGCACCTATCTTGGAAAAATGATGGAGGTTACTTCTCTCCATGCTTCAACGGAGCCTAGCTTTGACAAGTGGTGAACCTTTGCTTCTCTCTATGTTTGAATAGAGTTAGCTTGGACAAGTGGTGGACCTTTGCTTCTCTCTATGTTTGAATAGAGTTAGCTTGGACAAGTGGTGGACTTTGGAATGAAACCCCCATGTAAAACATATCATGGGCATTTCAAGTCGTGAGAAAGGATACCATTTAAGATATAACCTTATAGGTTGGACAAGTGGTGGACCTTAATACATAGTTCTTCTTAATATAATGACATAGAGTGTACAAGTGGTGTATCTTGAGACCAAACCACTCGTGCTACTAGGGATCCTAGCTTGGACAAGTGGTGGACCTTGGAAAAAAGTCCCCCTGTACAACATAGCTGAGTTTTTTCATGTTTTAATGGAAGAGAGATTCGACAAATGGTGGAGCTTGCTTATCTCCATGTGGATTTTAGAACTAGCTTGGACAAGTGGTGGATCTTTGCTTTTTTACTCTTCATAATACAATGATGTATAGGTTGGTTACATGGTGAATCTTAAGGCCAAACCTCCCATCTTACTAGAGATGATAGGTTGGATAAGTGGTCAACCTTCTATCATTTCTCCATGCCTATAATTAGACAATTAGTAGAACTAGCATCTTTCTATGTTGTCTAGAGTTGAGCTTGGACAAGTAGTGGACCTTGCTACTCTCTTCCCTTGGATTATTAGTTTGAAGACTCATTATATATACTTGCTTAGATCTATATAATTACTCATTAGTTAGGTTACAAGTGGGTATGTAATTTGTTAGCCTCAAGGGACTTTGAATATTGAATAGTAAGAAAGTCAAGTGCTGGTTTGAAGATCTTTTTCTTATCTAAACTAGACTCTAACTCAATAATAAGTTTCATAAGTTCCACGAATTGTCCTATCTAGGCTCCAAAAGAGTCTTAATTGGTTTGTGCTAGATTCTAACTTCCTTGATGGGGTAGAATCCTAGAAAAATGAGGCACTATAAGTTTTACCTTAGCTCAAATGGATTTTTCACTTAAACTCGACTGCAATTTGGCTATCTAGTCTTTGTCTCGATGTAGTTTAACACTAGATACATAGTAATGATATTTAAGCTTCATGTCTCTTCACTTGATCGAGATATGAGACCATACTTTCAAGGTCACCACTTGTCTTACCTAAAGACCAATGTGAGACATGGGAGCAAGAAAGCCATCCGATATTGTTTTAAGGACTATTACATAGGCAATCAATAACTTAAGTAAAGCAAAAAGACTTGAATCTTTCACAATTAATAACTTAAGTAAAGCCAAAAAGACTTGGATCTTTGACAGTTTTTTTCAAACTAAAAAAGCACAATCTCATGCTAACAAAACTATAAATCGCAATTGAAAGGTTTGAACAAGAAAAAGATCAACAATCTTAATAAGAAGGATACTTTTCATTTCATTTGATGATTACAAACTAAAAGAAAGTCTCTCAAGAAATTGATAAACAAAAAATGTAGGTGACTTCTTCATTATTTTGAGCAAAAATATCAAAATCTCTATTGATTGAGCTCCATCTAGTAGTATCCTTTGTAAGATCCTGCAGGAAGGAATAAAAAGAAAGATTTGTTAGATACCATGCACATGAGTGTTCAAGCATGTGTATCAAGAATATATGACATGTCACTAGTACCTTAGGGTTGCTTTCTATACAGCCTTAGAAGATTGTTCTCAGCTTTCACCTTATTTATATAAGCCTTTGCTGTGGTTGCCTTCAAAACTCCTTTTGTGTTACAACCCAATTGCCTAGCTAAAGTGGTCAATTGTGACGCCTTCATGCTTTCAATGGGTGTACGCTCCTTTGCCAAGATCTCTTGTATTTGGGCTCTTATCATTTCATTGCGGTGGCTTGTGTCACTTGCATCTTCAATGATAGTTTCATCTCTGTCACCTTTTGCAGGTGGTATTCTTCTTGTAAAGAACACCTTAGCTGACCAAACATCATTTTTCTACTTCCAATACTCCATGATTTGTTTGTATTCACTATCATTTGTCACTATAGGTTGTCCATAACGATTAGAAGCAATTAAATCACGCACATCCCTTCTCTCATCAAGCTGAATCAAGTATGGCAGTAGCTCCTCCAAGAGAATATTTTCAACCATCTTCTCAGCATCAAATTGTGGTGGAAAAATGCAATTGTTTGCTGGTGAAATACATCCCACTTAAGGAGAGTCATCAATAAGCACTGTTCTTTGTGGATCACATTCAAACCCCATGGCAATTTTGGCTAGAGGCTTGAACATTGCCTCAACGTTTGGATTGTCGGGTCTAAACAATTTTTGAGTTTGAGCGGTGTAGCAAACATCTTGCAACCAAATTGCAAAGAAAGGAAATGTATCCTCAGCTAAGTTGTTTAGTGCTGCAAGGATTTGATACACATTATTCCTAGTAGCTGTCGACCAAATTGCAACATTAAACCTCTGTAAAATAGTCTTCAAGAATTGGATGCAACCTGGCCTGAGTATAATATATCTTTTTGAATACATTTTCACTGAGTTGTGGTGTGAGGATGGTTGAGGGGAACGTTTCAACAATATACCATTTAAATCCAATATAATTGTAAGCATGGATTTCTCAACATCTACGCTACATGACGTAGAACCAATTGGCAATAGCTCGTGAGTGGACTTTTCAGTCTCTTTTGATGTATGTTGCATTTTTGAAGCATCGATTTCTTGGTTCTCATTATTGGAAGCTTTCTCAAGTTGCACAACACTAGACTCTACTATAGAAATATCATCCATCTTGGGCACTTTAGAAACCATAGAATCTATGGATTCTATAGTTGTTGACTGAACCATAGGAGCATTATCCATCCCAGTTTGTGAATCTAAGAAAACACACACACAAATGGTATCTCAAAACCACTAGAATTTTATTCACCATATTTATATGTAGAACTCCTAGTAAGAAATTTGTCACCACTTGGAGTGACCATGATAGGTGTTACATTGGGCTTTGGTTCCAAGGTCCACCACTTGTCCAAGCTAACTCTATTGAATCATAGAGAGAAGCAAAGGTCCACCACTTGTCCAAGCTAGGCTCCATTGAAACATGGAGAGAAGGATGCTCCACCATTTGTCGAAGCTAACTCTATTGAAACATGGGGGGTTTACGTTCAAGGTCCACCACTTGTCCAAGCTATTAGTGCTAGTAGCATGAGTGGTTTTGTCTCAAGACTCACCACTTTTTCACTCTATGTCATTATATGAAGAATATTAGGGTGTTAAGGTCCACCACTTGTCCAACCTATAAGGCTATATCTTAAAGGTTATTCTTTCTCACCACTTGGAGTGACCATGATAGGTTTTACATGGGGGTTTGGTTCCAAGGTCCACCACTTGGCCAAGCTAACTCTATTGAATAATAGAGAGAAGCAAAGGTCCACCACTTGTCCAAGCTAGGGTCCATTGAAACATGGAGAGAAGGATGCTCCACCATTTGTCCAAGATAGGCTCCATTGAAACATGAAGAGAAGCAAGATGCACGATGTCTCCAAGATGCTAGGCTCCATCAAAATACCTTAAACCCACGATATTTCGTAGATGGTGGGTTTACTTTCAAGGTCCACCACTTGTCCAAGATATTATTGCTAGTAGCCTGAGTGGTTTGGTCTCAAGATTCACCAATTTTCCACTCTATGTCATTATATGAAGAATATCTGGGTGTTAAGGTCCACCACTTGTCCAACCTATAAGGCTATATCTTAAATGGTATTTTTTCTCACCACTTGGAATGTGCATGATATGTTTTACATGGGGTTTTGTTCCAAGGTCCACCACTTGTCCAAGCTAGATCTATTACATATATATTATACATACAATATTCAACTAGATTCTCTACCTATCATGTCCAGTAGCATGGATGCTCTAGCTTTAAGGTCCACCACTTGTCCAACCTATACTCTCTTATGTAAGGGAGATCTCGCTATAAATTCAAAACCTTCCCGCCTAAATTTAAAATATCCCTCCCAAATTTTAAATATCCCGCCTAAATTTTAAAATATCCCGCCCAAATTTTAAAATTCAAACTTTTTTATAAAATCTAAATTTTACCACTTAAATTTAAAATATTCTACGTGAAATTGATTTTAAATTCAAGTTTACCACAAAAAGATATCATTATACCACCTAATTTCAAATATGCAAACCTCAAATCATTATATTGTACATAAATTCAAACAAATTCAAATTAACAAGCTTAAACTGATATTAGTTTGCATAGATATGAATTTATCACACCTAAATTATGTCACCATGTTAGAGAGAGTGGTTAGAGAATTTGAACAAGGTCCACCACTTGTCCAACCTAGATACCAAGAAGGATTGAGTGTACAAGGTATTGTTTGGAGGTCCTTATAGTCCACTGGTCTCAAGGTCCACCACTTGTGGTAAGGGTCACCAAAAAGTGTATATATTCATCCAAAAAATACACGTATTTTTGGTCTACATGTCCTAGTTTCAACCATTTATGTCCATTAGGTGTATCACTAAACAACACTACTTTTTTTGAGAAACAGAAGTTACAATCATATCTACAAATGGATTAGAGGAAAATCAGCTCAGCATACATCCAGAACTCGCTACAAGAATCGACTTTAACAGATCACGCAAGTAATTCTTCCATTCAATTTTACTAGTATTACAATGTGTTAGGTATTTGTGATATTTATGTATGTATATATACTATGTGTGCATATCGTAATTAAGTGTAATTGTGTATCTGCATTATGTATGAGTATTACAATGAAATAACACAAATATACATACATACACATAGATAACACAGACGCACACATACATGAGCATGTATTTTCAAGAGAGAGATAGCAAGATATAGAGATAGATAGATAGATAGAGAGAGAGAGATAAATACGTGTTTTTTAGAGAGAGGAGAGAGAAAGATAACAGATTTCACTGTGTTTATGTATGTGGAGGAGAGCAAGACGATGTATGGGAATATGTGCACGTATTTTCAAGAGAGGGACAACAAGATAACAGATTTCATTGTGGTTATGTATGTGGAAGTGAGGAAGACGATGTGTGGGAATATGTGCATGTATTTTCAAGAGAGAGACAGTAAGATAACAGATTTCACTGTGGTTATGTATGTGGAAGAGAGGAAGACGATGTGTGGAAATATGTGTATGTGTGCGGGGATACTTTTAAACTATGTATCTCTGTCTTTTGACGAGAGAGTGTGTGTGCAAGAAGAGTTACAGAGAACCATCTTCTCTATATGGAGAAAGACAGAGAGTGAGAGAGAGAGAAATACCTGGTTTTTCTCTATTTGTGAGGTGTGCAATGTCTCCTGAGAAGAAGCTATGCCCGATCCTGCCCTTCTAGAAAGCGTTGTGTACGCTGCTGTTTCTTTATCTTGTGCGCGAACTTTCAATCCTGTGCACTCCACCTGTGTGTTGTGTACGATGCCGAGCTTGCTCCTCCACGCGCGCGTATACTCCAACTGTGTGCGATCCGTGTGCGCTTTCTGTGTGTTTGCTGCTCGCCTGCTTTCTCTGTGTGCGTTGCTCCTGCGCTCTCTGTGTGCCTAGTCTTGATACGGTTTATTAGAATGCCACGTATGCTACAAGTCCATGTTTTATCATAGGATTAAAAAAAACAAAAGCAATATAAAACATTAACCAATTCACACGGCCAAAATTAAATAAATCATGGTTGAAAATATGAAAAACATGCGTAACTCTATACTAGGAATTCACTTTAAAAAAAAAAAATCTTTGGGCGCTGCCCCTAGCCCCGCGGGGGCGCTACCCCTCGACCCCGCCCAGAACAATATCCCAAAATCAACCTCCCAAGCCCCGCCATTGAGAGTGCTATATTCCACATCCCCATCAAGAGAGCTACCCCCAAACCTCACGTGGAAGCGCTGCCTTGTCACCCTATTGTGGCATTGCCCTAAGACCCCGCATCTGGAGTGCTAAATGGGAACATTCTTCATTAGTGAAATTTTGAACATAAATTATATTAGCATATACTTAAATATAATACAAATATTACATATTAACTATACTACTAATTTACTATAGCAGTTCTAAATTATGTCCCATACTATATTTAAGGTGCCAAAGGTTTGGCCTTATGGTCCTAGATTTAGCCAAGTGGTCAACACATATAGGACCAAGTGCACACTGTGCCACAAAACTTGGCCACCACTTTACTTGCCAAAGTTTAGGCCACATGGTCAATCCTAAGTTTCCAATGTTCTTATTATGTCACCTTTTGCCTCGTGGAAAACCTAGGCTTGTTTTCACATACTCAGGCACTTCAAGCCACAATAAATTTTCATTACTCTTCGGCAACCCTTTTGTTCAAGTCTTTGAAAAAACATTGTTTAAGGCCACCCTAAACCATTTTCATTTAGGGGTGTCTAAAACTAGCTTTTTGGCAATTCGAGAAGAAAATGGTCAAAGTTTTATACTTAGTTTTAACCACTTCACCAATTCAAATATTGGAAAGAAAGGTCTTGTAATACTTTTCTTTGGACATCACACATTAAAACTAGGTCCCTCACTTGTCCAAGCTATGCTCTAATACAATAAAGGGCTTTTGGTTTCAAGATGCACCACTTTCCCAACCTTGATTCCATTAAAGAATCTAGCTCTACTTAGACATTTAATAGCAAGGTCCTGCAGCAGTTCAGATTGAACATTTTCCATGGCAGCTAGGTCCACCACTTATCTAAGCTATGCTCTAATAGAGTAAGGGGGTTTTGGTTTCAAGATCCACCACTTGTCCAAACTTGATTTGGGAAGCAAGGTCCTATAATAGTTTGCTTTGGACATTCACCATTACAACTAAGTCCACCACTTCTCCAAGCTATGTTCTAATATACTAAGGAGGTTTTGGTTTCAAGGAGAACCACTTGTACGACTTTGTTTTTTGGAAGTAAGGTCTTTACATAGTTCACCTTGGACCTTGGACATTGGATACTACAACTAAGCCACCACTTGTCCAAGCTATCCTCTATATATAGCCAAAGGGTTTGGGTTTCAAGATTCACCACTTTTCCAACCTTTCTTCCATTAAAGAAAGGAGGGGCATTATAACTAGGTCCACCACTTGTCCAAGCTATGCTCTGATATAGAAAGGGATTTTGGTTTCAAGGTCCACCACTGTTCAACCTTGCAAGACTACTTGGACATTGGAAAGCATAGTCCTATAGTAGTTGATAGGTGGCATGGGTATTACAACTAGGTACCAAAGCCTATGCTCTCATATAGCAAAGAGGCTTTGCTTTCAAGGTCCACCACTTGTCAACCTTTCTAATAAAGAAATGAGGGGCTATTTAAAATGGCAAGCAAGGTAGCAAGGAGGTGTTTCACCTTGGATATTGGGCATTATAACTAGTCCACCACTTGTCCAAGCTATGCTCTAATAAAGAAAGGGATTTTCGTTTCAAGGTCCACCATGTGTTCAACCTTTCTAATATAGAAAGGGGATTTTTTGTTTCAAGTCCACCACGTGTTCAACCTTGAAAGACTCAAGGGATACTTGGACATTGAAAGCATAGTCCTATAGTAGTTGATAGGTGGCAATGGGACTTGTGGTGGTACAAAGATAGGGCTGGGAAATGTCTCCATACTAGTGGAGGAATGCTTGAAGGATGTGGTCCTACCTTTTCCTACAATGGATACTTCATCTCTCCAAGGCTCATTATGGAGTGCTGTTCGATGGTCAAAGCTTCTTTTGCAATCTTTTGTATTAAATGGGAACTTAATTGATCCACACGAAAGCTACAATGGTGATGAAGAACATGATCATTCTGATCCTCTAGTTACAGATGCAATACCTATGACAAGCCCAGAATTTGAAGCAATGATTCGAGAGTCTTGGAGAAATCAGAGGGTCCTTTTAAAAGATGACACAATGATGCAAACCATGAATGAAGGGACCATCTTATATGTATTTCCACATGATTATGTCAACTTTCAGGAACTTGGTCCTGATTGTGTGGGTGTGGGTATTGAAAGAGAAAATGCAAGCATTGATGATGTGGTTGAAGTGGGTAGCATCACTTTGCTAAAGTGGCCCATCAAGCAGACAACAATGTTGAATGGGAGCCCATTACAACGCTTTGTTCCTGTTGATGGCATGCATGCTACATATGAGGATGTATCCAACGATGACAATGTTGGAAAAAAACTTGATGGGAGTAATGTTGTCCAGTTGTCAAGGAAGAGACGATACACTTTCATGAACAGGACTCAAAAATCAAAAGCAGCACCAGCTTCGACTTTTTACCTTTCAAACAAATCAATTCAAAGGGTATCATGCATTGATTGTTGTGCACAAAAATGCTTCCAATTTGCAGATCGTGATATGGTGACAAGGTTACGACAACAATTTTGGGGAGAGTCTCAAAAATCACGCACTAATTATGTTTATGATGTTCTTTCTATATGTTATCAGAAAGATGAGAAGTCACGATACCAATTCAGGCTAAATGGCTCTATTGTTTGTTGTAGAGCATGGTATGAGCTACATGGAATACCAAAGACATCATTTTATCGATACAAGGAGAACTTTGAAAATGGTGTGCGCCAATATGTACATGGGAACACATGTACATTGAGAAGGGGACTTCAACATACTAGTTTAGCAAGAGCACTACTAAATGAGTTTGTGGAAAACAACTCTGAGAAGATGCCACATAGAAGTAGAACACTGCTAGATGGCTCAAGAGAGACTCAATTGGTGATTCCATCAACATACAAACAAGTGGATATTTTATGTGAAATCAACACGACACTTGACCAAATGGGCTATGAGAAGAAGCTATCCCAATCTTCTTTTGGTAGAATTTGGAACAAAGAGTACCCACATGTCACTTTAACAAAGACGAGTGAGTTCTCTAAGTGCAATATTTGTAGCTCAATCAAGGCAAGGTTAGAAGCTAAACCTTCTCTTGAAGAGAGAGCTCTTCTCTTGAGGAGAGAGAAGTTCACATGGCACAACAAAAGAGTTGCAGAAGCCTATATTATGCATGGCGCACGTATTCAGAAACTCAACCACAAAAATATGTATGCATAATCCATGATAAGATGGATCAAAAGAAGACTGCCATTCCTAGATTACGCATTGTTCCCAAGGGTGTGGATTCAGGATATAATCTGCAGGTGGCATTGATTGGCATGATCACTCATGGACATGGAGAAGGTCATTACGGACACTTTGTCTTGAATGGTTTGTGGCCAGCTGATCCAAATCTTACAATTGGCTCAATTGCTAATTGTTTACATAACCTCGAGAGGATAGATAAGCATCCTCTTGGTGATCTAGTAACAAATGGACTTCCAAGGAGCAATATTTCACTACTACATGCTTTGAACTCAAGGGATGCTTTGGACTACCATAACTTGAGTGATGGAAAAGAGCCCATTGTGCAGTCGTCAGAAATTGCAGAAGAGGAATTGGGGTCAACATTTCGCAGATTGCCAGAGAACTTGTTGCTACAATTGGATAATTGTGCAGGGGAAAACAAAAATCGATACTTATTTGCCTATTTGTCAATGCTTGTTGCAAGGGGTGTTTTCAAAACCATCCAGCTGGGATTTTTAATGGTTGGGCATACACATGAGGACATAGACGCCATGTTTAGTAGGTTTTCAGAGAAGTTGAGAGTTACACAAACCTATACTTTGCCACATTTGATGGATACATTACGAAACAGCTCATCTTCATCTCCAGCTCCATTTTTTTCTCACAAAGATCCCCGATTTCAAGCAATATTGTGATGGCTATCTTTGTGATGGACAAGACATACTTGTTGGACATTCCAAACCGCTTCAGTTCAGGTTCTTTATGCAGGATGAGACACCAATGATGCAATATAAGGCACATGTAGGTGTATCAAGTTGGAGTGGAAGTATTCGCCTTTGGAAAACAGACACAGAAGGCAAGCCAATGTTACCACATGGAGATCCACCTCTAGTACAAATGGCGGAGTATGTCAAGGCCCACGAAGAAGTCATTTTGGGGCTAAAGAACTATATAAAATTTTGGAAAAATTTAGGGAATGGTTCAAGTATTCCGCGATATTATAGACCCGTGATAGATTATTGGAGTAAGGTAATTGAAGAGATTGGAAAAGCAATCATATCAGAGGGAGTCTTGTATGAAATGTTTTGGCCAAAAACTCAAGAATATTCTCACCTACAAAGCACTACAATGAATTTGCAACAAGGAGCAGAAAGATTCCTAGGCCTTGAAGAGTTGAACGATCATTTTTGTGGGCCTCAACGAGATAGGCCAAGGGAAGAGTTTGACCCTATGTCTGATGTGCACCAAGGTGACTTTCTTATGCTTGTTCCGAGTGACACAGAAATCTATCCAGTGTGGCTTGCAATGGCTTTATCTGACATTGATAATGAGCCTACATCACCAAACTACAGAAAACTCTTGATTCAATATTGGGCACCTTGCGCGAGAAAAAGTGGGATGACAGATACTCAAGCTTACAGTAATTGTTGGAAGGGTTATTGGGCTGTCAACTATAAGGACCCACAAGTGTGGGAAACTATAGATGCAATTGTTTGGTCTTGGAGACCCAACAAAGAAGGACCATTTTCTAGAATAAAGATTCCAGAAAGACATGCTCTAAAAGCCAAAGAAGGCCTCACTCGTGCACATCAGCCACACTTGGATCAAAGTTCAGATATGGTATCAAATGTGGAGTAGAATTATGTGGAGCTTCTATTGTGACTATACTAGTCAATTTGTAAACAAAATCTTTTTTGTATCTTCCTTTGTTTTATGTAATTTATAGTTATTATTCAAATCCATGTGTTGTACATCCTCTTGACTTTTGGTGTTTATCAACACCACAATCCTATGAGATTTTCACTTTATTTACGAGCCACACACCTCAATTTTTCCCACTTTAAGTGGAAAATTCCCAAATTACATGAATTCAGTCGATTTGGAGATTCTCATAATGTGAGATTTTTACCAAAATACCTAATATGGTCTTTTTAACCTACATTACTGTTTGAGACCCGAGGGGTCTGTACCAAGCTCCGTGCGACACGGCACACAAAATCCTTGTTTGAACTGCGCATGATGGCCAAATCAATGTTGAGCTTATATGTGAAGCTACTCAATATATGGCTTCTCTATATATGACACCTAGGTCCCCTCTATATATACATCATCTAATGTCTGTATATATTCTACACACTTTGGGGTTCTATTTCTGTGCTCTCTCTTTCTCTCTCAACATGGTATCAGAGCAGTACGTTTTTGTTTTCAATTTTTCTCCTGATAAAAATCGATTTTGGAGAAACTACCTGCGAGAAGCACCAAAATCGATGTGGTCTACAACTTTGCAGAAGGAGTTTTTTCAAATTCTGCACCAATTTTAAGTTATCGTTCGCGGACTGCGTACATACCTGAAAAGCAACTTTCGATTTTTGTTTTTGATTTTTCTGTTAATTGAAAACAATTTTCCAGAAACTTTCCCCTAAAGGGACCGAAATCGATGTGGTCTACAACTTTGCAGAAGGAAGTTTTTTCAAATTCTGCACCGATTTTGAGTTATCGTTCACGGACTGCGTACATGTCCGAAAAGCAAGTTTCGTTTTATGTTTTTGATTTTTCTGCTAATTGAAAACGATTTTACAGAAACTACCTTCCATGGGACCGGAATCGACGTGGTCTACAACTTTGCAGAAGGAAGTTTTTTCAAATTCTGCACTGATTTTGAGTTATCGTTCGTGGATTGCGTACATACGTGAAAAGCAAGTTTTGTTTTATGTTTTTGATTTTTCTGCTAATTGAAAACGATTTTACAGAAACTACTCGCGCAAGGGATCAGAATCGGTGTGGTCTATAACTTTGCAGAAGAAAGTTTCTCTAAATTTTGCACCGATTTTGGGTTATCGTCTCGGACTGCGAATATGTTTGAACATCAAAATTTTACTTTTTGCTTTTGATTTTTCTCATAATTGAAAACTTCTCAATTATATTTTTTCTTCATCAATCATATATTTGTTACTGACGTAACTTTGCTACAGAAGTCAGTTACATATCGTTCCGATTCAGTCGAGCCGTTGATGATTAATTGTCCAAATTCTATGGAGCTACTGTTGGTACATGATCTTTTGTTATACGATATACTCATTCATTGATTCTCGTATAATTATTCTTTTAGAGATATAGGCTACGTCGTTTTATTGATAATTTCTCATTGATACCATAGTGATTTTGATGGTACCATGATAATGTTTTGTTAACTGGTCATGGTGATTTTTGCTGATACCATGATGATATTTCATTGATACCATGGTTATTCTCGGTGATGCGATGATGATATTTCATTGATACCGTAGTTATTCTCGCTGATTCCATGATGATATCGTTGATTCCATGGTGATTTTTGTTGATACCATGATGAAGTTTCGTTGATACCATGGTTATTCTCGGTGATGCCATGATGTTGTTTCGTTGATACCATGGTTATTCTCGGTGATACCATGATGTAGTTTCGTTGATACCATGGTTATTCTCGGTGATGCCATGATGTTGTTTCGTTGATACAATGATGATTCTCGGTGATATCATGAAGCTTTTCGTTGATACCATGATGATTTATTCATTTGTATTGATGCAATGATGATGTGTTGTTAATACTTTGATGGTATTCATTGATCACTACATTGATAAATGTTGTTTTATGTAGTATATACACATATCATTTGCATCACGTAATCACACATCTTGTACTTTTACGTTCATACTTTATGTACCATATGTTGTCGTGCGTATATATGTCGTCAAAAGAGTGGCGTCGCGAACCATCTCTTATGGCATTGTGAATGTAATTATTTCACTAACGATGCTAATAATTTTTATGACTATGTTTTTTTTTTTGAGTCTATGATCTATGTAGGATTGATCAAAGAATTGATTTTATGAAGACAAACTTGGTGACAATAAAAGATTTATGAAGATATGTTTGGTGATGCCATATTGATGACAACATGAAGACATGTTTGGTGATGCAATATTGATGACAAGCTACACAACAGATACACGGAGACACTTTTGATTTCAAGCTAATCGATAGCCTTTACACCTCTTTATTGAACCTTTGTATTCATTATTGTATTTAATAGGATAGGAGTAATGTAACTCCTCATAAAACATTCATTGTAAAAGGAGTGATGTAGCTCCTCATAAAATATTCATTGTAAAAGGAGTGATGTAGCTCCTCGTGAACATTTGTATATTCAATGATTTTTATAATATAACGGTGGGTGTATATAGAGCTGTGGGTTTTTCCCTTGATCCCCCAAGGGTTTTTTCATCCACAGTTAGGGACCCTTATTTGAGCGGGGGTGTTGAACTTATATGTGAAGCTACTCAATATATGGCTTCTCTATATATGGCACCCAGGTCCTCTCTATATATACATCATCTCATGTGTGTATTCTACACACTTTGGGGTTCTATTTTTGTTCTCTCTCTTTCTCTCTCAACAATCAAGCCTTTTGCACGTTGTGGTGCACGGAGCTTGATCTGGACTCATCCATTCCTGAAACACCCCCTGACGCAGTTCTTTTGTGCATAAGATGCTTGATTTGGCCATAATCTGCAGTTCAAATAGGGATTTTGTGCGTCGTAGTGCACAGAGCTTGGTACAGACCCCTCAGGTCCTGAAACACCCCCCGACGCGGTTCGTTGGTGCAAAAGATGCCTCATTTGGCCATAATATGTCCCAAAAACATGGCATCGCATGGAAAACTCCAATTTAAAGCTCGAAAAATGAGACATATAACTTGATCATGTTGAAAAAAAAACTCCATACTTTGATGGACCCAATAAGTCGCGAACGCAACACATTCTTTTGAATCTTTTTCCAAGTGACCCCATTTTCTTAGATAAGTAGACTTCTTACAAAGAGGGTATGCAAGACCACACCCTTAGTGACCATGCCAAAGAAAGTTTAAAAGAGGAATAAGAATACAGCTCAAATCACAGAGGAACGAACAATCCTATAGAGTGAAGAAAAAAGTACAAGACCATTGTCCTTGCATGGAAACAACAATCACCTCCTCCCCCACCACCAATGAATAAGAAGAATAGGGAATGGAGATCCATCATAGTCTCTTTGCATGATATACAAAAATATAAAAAGAGCATAAATCCCATAATTTCCAAAGCTCCATACTAAAGGCTGGAGCATGAAATAATTAACAATTTTTTCTTATACTACTGAAGTCCAACAGTCTTTGAGAATGTCATTTGACAAAAAGAAATTGATGACCCTTTATCACCATTGCATGCAAATGGAGTAGATGGAAGCCTAGAACCTCCTCTATCACCTCATCTTCATCTGGGTTTTAATTTATGTTGTCCATCAGATTAGAGTCATGTAGGAGCACAAGCTTCATTAAGGCCTCTTCATGCTCACTTATATATATCTTTAACGTCCCTATCTCTCCTCGTGCTTTTTCCTTTGTTCTTATCCCTCTCCATTTGTTTAAACACTAGAAAAGCTAGGCACATGTCCCAATTAAGAAATTGGATATATACCTATATATCCCATGCCCAATTCGATGAAGTCATTGTGATCATCTACCTTGTAATCCCTCTTAGCAAGCCCTTTGACATTTCTAATGTGCCGTTCAACTATTCGGAACAATAGAATTGTGGGGAAATATTTTCAAGTCCACAATCTCTTGAAAAACAATATTGGAGTCGAGCGCCTCCCATACTCCCATTGTTTGCTTCCATCTTCTGTATGGAAATTTCAATGACAAGACTTGCTTTGCAATATGGTATCTGCATACCAATTTTCACCAATAATAGATCATTTGATGTGGCATAAGCGTGGCCATAAAGGAATATCTCTTGTGAGGGAAGATCTCAAGATAAACACTCTGCATATAAAAACTTGCCAAGGTCCACATAAATAGCTTCGAAGCCGCTTGTAAAAGATTCCATTGACTCCCACTCTACAGAGTTATATGGAAAAATATATGAAAGGAAAACACACCAAATTATGCACATATTGCATAAACCTAAGAGGTAAAAGCATAAATGGTACAATCCAAAACATTTAAATAGAAGCAGAACATGTACAATTTGCAAGAAACCTAGGTTGAGGCAAAGACATGTCAAGCACCAATAGAGAATCTATATACACATGTTGTACCTTTGGTAGATGCTTTCCATCTTAAGTTTTCTTTTTTAAACCCATGATCTTCTTATTCCAATGATGTGTCTAAGTAGCCATACGTTTGTGCTTGATACCTTGTGTAAACTGCATGAATTTAGCTGCATTTTTATCCACATAAATAATCTAATGTCATGATAGCAAGTGAAGAATCGCTATCGTCTTGCACATTGGTGCAACTTATTGAGTCTATAAAACTCCCATATTGATGAGAACCACAATTTTTATTAGTGTGGCATATTGAGAAATGCTAAGACGTATACAAAGACAGACAATGGCACTACTACAAATCTCTACATGCAATATGAAAACAAAAACCAGCATGGTGAGTGAGCAAAGATACAAGAACATTGGAAGTAGGGATGAAGCTCACTGTCCTTACCAACGCATATGTTGAAGAAGGCTAGTAATCTTACCCAGCAATGCCCCTATGACAAACCTCCAGAATGATGTGGATGAGTGAGGAGAGATCATTTCAGAGCTAGATTAGGAACAAAGACCGAGGAAGGTGTTGATGAAGATACTCAAAAGCAATTACTTCTTTTGATCTATACCTTCATGTAGAGGTTTGAAGGTGAGGTTGAGTGATTAACCTCACCTTCAAACCTAGAAGAGGAAGAAGGGCCAAAGATGGTGCTGATGAAGATACTCTAGAAGTAACCGTGTTGCAAATCTGCAGCGTTCCATAGAGGTGTGAAGGTGAGACTCAGTTATCAATAGAGAAGGGAGGCGTTGATAAAGATACCTTCGAAGTATCCAATAGTGTAGACCTACAGCTTTTTGTAGAGGTGTGAAGGTAAGGCTGAGTGATCAATGGAGAAGGGATGTGACGAGACACGGGAATACAACAACTAAATAAAAGAAATTTGCAAGTACACAGAGTAGACGCATGAAATCAGAGATGTATATTGAAATGAATTCCTGGGTACAAGAAGAGCGTATCTCGTATCAACCTCCCGACCACCCCTGAGCTATCTCACTCTCAATCTCACTCTCAATCTGTGCACAGTTGTCAATCGCACTCTCACTCTCACTCTCAATCTCACTCTCACTCTCAATCCCAATACAAGGTGCCTTCACTGTAGAAATATCCTCCTTCTCCACAGGCTGTCTTCTTCACGCGAGGAAATATGCTATTTTCGTCCTTCTGTCAGTCTTTAGCAAAAGAGGCCCAAAATAGGTTCCAAAAAGAGACGTCCTGTATTGAAACGCATAAAAACCACAAAACGCAACCCACACTCGCGAGTTAGAAATTTTAAAAACTTTTTTTTTCTTTTTTTTAAGTCCACAATTTTTGGCCATTTTTAGCGAGCCGTAACTCCCAAACGATTCAGAATGTGACCAGGTCTGTCTCACATGAATATGTTCGTCTCATCGAGCTCTTTGAAAGTCATGAGATGCAAAAATTCATATCCTGCTCAGTTTGCGCAAAAAATTACCTGCAAGTCAGCAATTTTCACAAAAACAGTCTAAAACAACATTTTATCACTTTTTCTCTAATCTACGGGCTGAAACGGGCATCAAAATGCAGGAACCAGCAAAAACACAAGAAACAATATTTTTCCTCGTGTCGAGGGCTACAAGTGCTACATACAAAACTTTTCCAAATTTCGACCATAGTACCCTCAAAACTGGCTCCCGAGGGGTGTCCCGGGTCAAAATTTGAAACTTCACAAGAACGATTAAAATGAAGTCCTATACTGTGGAAAAATGTTGAAATGAACATCTAAACAAAAATATTCATCAAAACTTTGCAGAATAAGTCCTATTACATTCTCCCCTTGTCAAAATTAACTTTGTCCTCAGAGTTGGAAGAAGGGGTATTCAGCATGAAAAACATCTAAATCTACCCAGGAGGCATCCTCTACGGGATACATATCCCACTTAACCAAAACTTCAACAAGAGTCCTACTCCTAAGCTGTCTAACTCTACGATCAAGAATCATCTCTGGTTCTATATTCAATGACCCATCATCTCGAAGGTCATATCTCTCCTGCAAAACATGACAAGGATTAGCCACATACTTCTTCAATAAACTTATATGGAAAATAGGATGCACTTTGACATGAGAAGGCAATTCCAACTTGTAAGCTAATGAACCAATGCGCTTCAAAATTTTAAATGGCCCAGCAAATCGTGGAGACAATCTTTTATCCTTTCCAAGAATGAAATGAGACTTCTTAGGAATAACCTTTATGAAATCCATTTCGCCAATTTCATACTCCACCACATGATGTTTCTTGTCATAATACAATTTATGTCTCTTTTGAGCTTCTCTAATATTCCCCCTGATTTTGGCCAACTCGCTATTCATTTTCTCAAGCATCTCACGTGACAGTTCTACCTTATTCCTCGAGTTAAGAAAATTAAAAGGTGTGAGACAGTTGTAGCCATACATTGCCTCAAACGGAGTCATCCTAATAGATGAATGATATGAACTCTTATATGAAAATTCAACCAAAGGCAAATATTCATTCCAATTAGATTGGTTTTCATTGACATACATTCGTAACATATCTTCTAAAATAGGAATCACTATCTCCGTTTCCCCATCAAATTGAGGATGAAAAGCAGTAGACATGCGTAACTGGGTGCCTATAGAGTCAAAAGACGCTCTTTAGAAATGAGAAGTGAACTTAGAATCTCTATGAGACACTATACTCTTGGGCAGGCCATGCAAATGAAATATCTCTTTCACAAACAAGCGTGCAATGGTCAATGCAGTATCAGTTATTTTTACAGGAAAAAAGTGAGCTTTTTTTGTGAGTCTATCTACCACCACAAAGAACGAATCATATCCTCCACGAGTAGTAGGAAGTTTAATTATAAAATCCATGGATATAGACTCCCACTTCTGTAAAGGAGTGTCTAAGGGTTGAAGGTCACCAAGCATCCTCTTATGCTCAATCTTAACTTGTTGACGTTGAAAGCACTCACACACATAATTCTTAACATCCAATTTCATACGCGGCCAAAAGAATGAACTTTTAATCTTTTCATATGTCTTATTCAATCCAGGATGACTAGAAAAAGGTGAATTATGACACTCATGCAGAATTTGACTCTTAAAAGAAGTATTTGCAGGAATACAGAAGCGGTCATAATAGTACAGATTTCTCATTCATCTCACCAATATTTTCACGCAAGATTTCAAAATAGGCATATAAAAAGAATCATCTTCAACTTTAGCATGTATATCATCAATCAAATTGGACCTCACAAAAGTCAAAAAATTACACACGGGCCTACGACTCAATGCATCGGCAACCTTGTTCTCTTTCCCAGCCAAATAATTTAGATCAAAATCATACTCACATAGCAGTTGCAACCAACGTTTTTGCCTATTGTTAAGCAATCGTTGAGTGAAAATATACTTTAAACTCTCATGACCAATCGTTGATTCAAATTTCACACCAAGAAACAAATGATGCCAATGCTTCAATGCATGAACAACAACTCCCAATTCCAAATCATGTTCAGGGTAATTCACTTCATGTCTCCTCAACTTCCTAGATTCATACGCCACAACTCTCCCCTCTTGGAAAAAGACACATCCCATTTGTTCCACGTACACTTGCATCACATGTTACCACAAAAGGTTTCCGAAGTTCTTGGATTTTCAAAATACAATTTTCAGCCACCCTTGTTTTCAATGTTTCAAAAGTAGTTTGACATGATTCAGACCAAAAGAAACCATTGTTTTTCTTTGTTAATTCAGTTAAAGAGCTTGCAATCTTGGAAAATTATTTAATATGAGCTCGTTCATACTGTGCAAACCCCATAAAGCTCCTCACATCCCTCACGGTTTTGGGTGTTGGCCATTCCACAATTGCGTTGACTTTATCACGATCAATATGAATGCCCTCTTTTGAAAAATTACCCTTCCCAGATATACAATTTTCTCTTGGGCAAAGAAACACTTACTCAACTTGGCGTACAATTGATGCTCACGCAGGATTTCAAGAGTTTTCCTCGGATGCAATTCATGATCCTTCTCATTTTTAGAATAAACAAAGATGTCATCCAAAAATACCAGGATAAAGTCATCAAGAAATGGATGAAAGATATTGTTCATCAAACACATGAATGTCGCGGGTGCATTAGTTAAACCAAAAGCCAAAACTGTAAACTCAAAGTGTCCATATCGTGTATGAAAAGTAGTTTTAAAAATATCTACTTCCTTAATTCTAATCTGGTGGTATCGAGATTGTAGGTCAAGCTTTGAAAATACTTGTGCACCGCTAAGTTGACTCAGTAACTCATCGATGTGAGTAAGGGGATATTTGTTTTTAATGGTTCGTTTGTTGAGCCCCTGGTAGTCAATGCAAAGTCTATAAGTCCCATCCTTCTTCCTCTCGAAAAGAACAGGGCTACCCCAAGGGGATACACTAGGCCTGATTAACCCTTTCTTTAGCAAGTCATCAAGTTGGATTTTTAGTTCTTTGAGTTCATCTATGTTGAACCTGTAAGGGGCCCTGGAGTATGGTTCAGATCTCGGATAAAGGTCTATCCTGTGGTCCAAGGATCTAGGAGGAGGCCTACCGGGCAGGTCATCGGGAAAAACATCCTTCACTTCATCAAGGAGCTTATCCACATACTCAGGATTTTCTCCCTTTCCCTTTTCAAGTTCATCTTTTAATTCCTTTGCGAAGATTAGGAAGGTATCCCAGCCTTGTCTCAGCCGCCTTGTCAGTTTCATGGAAGAAATCAGAATGGACTTACAATTTCTTTGCTCCCCTTGAATAGTATGACAAGTTCCATTTGAAGATTTAAAAGAGATTTGCCTTTCTTCACAATCAATTAAGACATGATTTTCAGTCATCCAATCCATGTCAATAATTACGTCATGCACCCCCATGTCTATGACATAAAAATTTACTTTATGATTCTGACCATTCAAAGAAAAAGACAATTTTTCAATTAGGCCTTTTGTTAGACTTTTCTTTCTAATGGCTAATTCCACGGGTCTTTTAATTTCCTGAGTTAATTTCAAATTTAGTTTCTCTACCAGTTTTGTAGACAAGAAGCAATGTATGCTACCCGAATCAATTAGGAAATTCAATTTCACATCTTGGATTCTACCCACAAATTTTATCACATAAGCTTTCAGATGTCACACTTAACACGTAAAACACCACAAAGGAGGGTCAGATGACTTACCTCTATCATCCGCTTCGTCGATGGTCTCCATGTCCACCATCTTGGCCCGCATTGCCTTGTCGATTTCTTTGTTCGGACATTCGAACGTCCGGTGTCCTTGCTCGCCACATCGGAAGCACAATCCTAGTCTTTGAGCTCTTTCAAAAAATTCGGGGTCATGTTGCTAGCGTTGTGGAGGTTGCTTCTTCTGATTTTCATTTCCACCTCCAATTCCCCCATTAGGAAAATTTCCTCGTCATTGTCCATTGTTACCTTGCATGTTAGGGAAGGGTTGGTTTGGTGGCCCGTTGAAATCATCCTCCTAGTTTGGTTGAATTTGTCCCACTTCTCATAATTTTCTGCCTTTGCTACCGCATCTAAGAAGCCAACGCAACCTGCACCCTTCACTTGGAACTTGAGAATATCTCGCAGGCCTTCAATAAACTTCATCTTTAATGCATCACCAGTGACCTATGGAGCATATTTATGCAAACGCAGAAATTGCTCTTTGTACTCATCTACGGACAAAGGTGTTTTGTCTCCTTCTTGCTGCTTGAAACCATAAATTATATTTTTTTCTCCATATTATAGTGAGGAACAATACCTTTTCTCATTCTGCACGGAATTCCTTCCATGCAATCACACTCTGGTTGGTACGGGTCTGCATGTACGACTTCCACCATAGCTTTGCGACACTACGGAGTTGTAGGATAACAATCTTTGCCTTTGCTTCTTCAGAAGACTGCCGCAAAGCAAAGAAGTCTTCAAGTTCCTCAATCCATGCTTCCAAGTCTTCGCCCGTCTTCCGTATCCCATCGAATTCATTAAGTCTAGCCTTCTTGAAAACTTGTTTGATGGCAGCTTCTCCCGTGTGCTCGTCGTCTTCTTCCTCGCTTCTCTTCCGTTTCTTCTTCTTTGATCCTTCAACACCAGATAGATCTACGTAAATTCCACCACCATCTCCTCCACTTCCAACATCTCCTCATGATGTACCCTTCCCTTTATCGGCTCTTTAACGTCTGTTAAGATCTTCAGTGAGTCATCGAATGAGTTCCGCTTGTTCTTGCAATCGTTTTTTGTATGCGTCCATCACTGCCGCAAAATTGAAAAGGCTCTGATACCACTTGTCACGAGACACGGGAATACAACAACTGAATAACAAAAATTTGCAATTTCACAGAGTAGACGCAGGAAATCAGAGATGTATATTGAAATGAATTCCCGGGTAACAGAAGAGCGTACCTCGTATCAACCTCCCGACCACCCCCGAGCTATCTCACTCTCAATCTCACTTTCATTATGTGCAGAGTTCTCAATCGCACTCTCACTCTCATTCTTACTCTCAATCCCAATCACAAGGCGCCTTCACTGTAGAAATAACCTCCTTCTCCACAGGCTGTCTTCTTCACGCGAGGAAAAGTGGCTATTTTCGTCCTTCTGTCAGTCTTTAGGAAAAGCGGCCCAAAATAGGTTCTAAAAAGAGACGTCCTGTATTCAAACGCATAAAAACTACAAAACGCAACCCACACTCACGAGTTAGCAATTTTAGAAACTTTTTGTTTCTTTTTTTCTTTTCTTTTAAGTCCACAATTTCTGGCCATTTTCAGCGATCCAAAACTCCCAAACGGTTCAGAATTTGACCGGGCCTATCCCACATGAATTCGTTCGTCTCACCGAGCTCTTCGAAAGTCGTGAGACGTGAAAATTCCATATGCTGCTAAGGTTGAAACAGGCATCAAAATGCAGGAACCATAAAAAACACAAAGAAGCAATATTTTTTCTCGTGTCGAGGGCTACAACTGCTACATACAAAACTTATCCAAATTTTGACCTTAGTACCCTCAAAACTGGCTCCCGAGGGGTGTCTCGGGTCAAAATTTGAAACTTCACGAGAACGATTAAAATGAAGTCCTATACTGTGGAAAAATGCTCAAATGAACAAAATGTACTTTAAAAAAAGTTATTCATCAAAACTTTGCAGAATAAGTCCTATTATATTCTCCCCTTGTCAAAATTAACTCTGTCCTCAGAGTTGGAAGGAGGGGTATTCTGCATGAAAAACATCTAAATCTACCCACCAGGCATCTTCTACGGGATACATATCCCACTTAACCAAAACGTCAACAAGAGTTCTAATCCTAAGCTCTCTAACTCTACAATCAAGAATCATCTCTGGTTCTACTTTCAATGACCCATCATCTCGAAGGTCATATCTCTCCTGCAAAACATGACAAGGATTAGCCACATACTTCTTCACTAAACTTATATGGAAAACAAGATGCACTTTGACACGAGAAGGCAATTCCAACTTGTAAGCTAATGAACCAATGCGCTTTAAAATTTTAAATGGCCCAACAAATCGTGGAGACAATCTTTTATCATTTCCAAGAATCAAATGAGACTTCTTAGGAATAACCTTTATGAAATCCATTTCGCCAATTTCATACTCCACAAGACGATGTTTCTTGTCATAATACAATTTATGTCTCTTTTGAGCTTCTCTAATATTACCCTTGATTTTGGCCAACTCGCTATTCATTTTCTCAAGCATCTCACGTGACAGTTCTACCTTATTCCTCGAGTTAAGAAAATTAAAAGGTGTGAGACAGTTGTAGCCATACATTGCCTCAAACGGAGTCATCCTAATAGATGAATGATATGAACTCTTATATGAAAATTCAACCAAAGGCAAATATTTATTCATTCCAATTAGATTGGTTTTCATTGACATACATTTGTAACATATCTTCTAAAATCCGAATCACTATCTCCGTTTTCCCATCAAATTGAGGATGAAAAGAAGTAGACATGCGTAACTGGGTGCCTATAGAGTCAAAAGACGCTCTTTAGAAATGAGAAGTGAACTTAGAATCTCTGTCAAACACTATACTCTTGGGCATACCATGCAAATGAAATATCTCTTTCACAAACAAGCGTGCAATGGTCAATGCAGTATCAATTATTTTTACAGGAAAAAAGTGAGCTTTTTTGTGAGTCTATCTACCACCACAAAGATCGAATCGTATCCTCCACGAGTAGTAGGAACTCTAATTATAAAATCCATGGATATAGACTGCCACTTCTGTAAAGGAGTGTCTAAGGGTTGAAGGTCACCAAGCATCCTCTTATGCTCAATCTTAACTTGTTGACATTGAAAGCACTCACGCACATAATTCTTAACATCCAATTTCATACGCGGCCAAAAGAATGAACTTTTTATCTTTTAATATGTCTTATTCAATCCAGGATGACTAGAAAAAGGTGAATTATGACACTCATGCAGAATTTGAATCTTAAAAGAAGAATTTGCAGGAATACAGAAGCGGTCATAATAGTACAGATTTCTCATTCATCTCACCAATATTTTCACGCACGATTTCAAAATAGGCATATAAAAAGAATCATCTTCAACTTCAGCATGTATATCATCAATCAAATTGCACCTCACAACAGTCAAAAAATTACACATGGGCCTACGACTAAATGCATCGGCAACCTTGTTCTCTTTCCCAGCCAAATAATTTAGATCGAAATCATACTCACATAGCAGTTGCAATCAACGTTTGCCTATTGTTAAGCAATCGTTGAGTGAAAATATACTTTAAACTCTCATGACCAGTCGTTGATTCAAATTTCACACCAAGAAACAAATGATGCCAATGCTTCAATGCATGAACAACAACTCCCAATTCCAAATCATGTACATGGTAATTCACTTCATGTCTCCTCAACTTCCTAGATTCATACGCCACAACTCTCCCCTCTTGGAAAAAGACACATCCCATTTGTTCCCCACTTCCATCACATGTTACCACAAAAGGTTTCTGAAGTTCTGGGATTTTCAAAATACAATTTTTTAGCCACCCTTGTTTTCAATGTTTCAAAAGCAGTTTAACATGATTCAGACCAAAAGATACCCTTGTTTTTCTTTGTTAATTCACTTAAAGGGCTTGAAATCTTGGAAAAATCTTTAATATGAGCTCGTTCATATTGTGCTAACCCGATAAAGCTCCTCACATCCCTCACGGTTTTGGGTGTTGGCCATTCCACAATGGCCTTGACTTTATTAGGATCAATATGAATGCCCTCTTTTGAAATTACCCTTCCCAGATATACAATTTTCTCTTTGGCAAAGAAACACTTACTCAGTTTGGCGTACAATTGATGTTCACGCGGGATTTCAAGATTTTTCCTTAGATGCAATTCATGATCCTTCTCATTCTTAGAATAAACAAAGATGTCATGCGAAAATACCAGGATAAAGTCACCAAGAAATGGATGAAAGATATTGTTCATCAAACACATGAATGTCGCGGGTGCATTAGTTAAACCAAAAGCCAAAACTGTAAATCAAAGTGTACATATCGTGTATGAAAAGCAGTTTTAAGAATATCTCCTTCCTTAATTCTGATCTAGTGGTATCCATATCGTAGGTCAAGCTTTGAAAATACTTGCGCACCGCTAAGGTGACTCAATAACTTATCGATGTGCGTAAGGGGATATTTGTTTTTAATGGTTCGTTTGTTAAGCCCCCGATAGTCAATGCAAAGTCTGTAAGTCCCATCCTTCTTCCTCTAGAAAAGAACAGGGCTACCCCAAGGGGATACACTAGGGCTGATTAACCCTTTCTTTAGCAAGTCATCAAGTTGGATTTTTAGTTCTTTGAGTTCATCTATGTTGAACCTGTAAGGGGCCCTGGAGTATGGTTCAGATCTCGGATAAAGGTCTATCCCATGGTCCAAGGATCTAGGAGGAGGCATATCGGGCAGGTCATCGGGAAAAACATCCTTGACTTCATCAAGGAGCTTATCCACATACTCAGGATTTTCTCCCTTTCCCTTTTCAGGTTCATCTCTTAATTCGTTTGTGAAGATTAAGAAGGTATCACAGCCTTTCTCAACCCCCTTATCAGTTTCATGGAAGAAATCAGAATGGACTTACAATTTCTTTGCTCCCCTTGAATAGTATGACTAGTTCCATTTGAAGATTTAAAAGAGATTTGCCTTTCTTCACAATCAATTAAGACATGATTTTCAGTCATCCAATCCATGCGAATAATTATGTCATGCACCCCCATGTCTATGACATAAAAATTTCCTTTTTGATTCTGACCATTCAAAGAAAAAGACAATTTTTCAATTAGGCCTGTTGTTAGACTTTTCTTTCCAATGGCTAATTCCATGGGTCTTTTAATTTCCTGATTTAATTTCAGATTTAGTTTCTCTACCAGTTTTGTGGACAAGAAGCAATGCGTGCTACCCGAATCAATTAGGAAATTTAATTTTAGATCTTGGATTCTACCCACAGATTTGATCACAGAAGCTTTCAAATGTCACATTGAAGACGTAAAACACCGCAAAGGAGGGTCAGATGACTTACCTCTATCATCCGCTTTTTCGATGGTCTCCATTTCAGCCATCTTGACCCGCACTCCCTTGTCGATTTCTTTGTTCGGACATTTGAACATCCGGTGTCCTTGCTCTCCACATCGGAAGCACAATCCTAGTCTTCGAGCTCTTTCAAGAAATTCGGGGTCATGTTGCTAGCGTTGTGGAGGTTGCTTCTTCTGATTTTCATTTCCACCTCCATTTCCCCTATTAGGAAAATTTCCTCGTCGTTGTCCATTGTTACCTTGCCTGTTAGAGAACGGTTGGTTTGGTGGGTTCCGCGGATTCGCTGCAGTATTGTTCTGATGATGGCCCATTGAAATCATCCTCCTAGTTTGGTTCAATTGTCCCACTTCTCATAATTTCCTGCCTTTGCCACCGTATCTAAGAAGTCAACGCAACCTGCACCCTTCACTTGGAACTCGAGAATATCTCCCAGGCCTTCAATAAACTTCATCTTTAATGCATCACCAGTGACCTCTGGAGCATATTTATGCATACACAAAAATTGCTCTTTGTACTCATCTACCAACAAAGGTGTTTTGTGTCCTTCTTGCTGCTTGAAACCATAAAATGCAATTTTTTTCTCCATATTGTAGTGAGGAGAACAATACCTTTTCTTAGCTTCTGCACGGAATTCCTTCCATGCAATCACACTCTCGTTGGTACGGGTCTGCATGTACAATTTCCACAATAGCTTTGCGACACTACGGAGTTGTAGGATAGAAATCTTCGCCTTTGCTTCTTCAGAAGACTCCCGCAACGCAAAGAAGTCTTCAAGTTCCTCGATCCATGCTTTGAGGTCTTCGCCCGTCTTCCGTATCCCATCGAATTCATTAAGTCTAGCCTTCTTGAAAACTTGTTTGATGGCAGCTTCTCCCGCGTCCTCATCGTCTTCTTCCACGCTTCTCTTCCATTTCTTCTTCTTTGATCCTTCAGCACCAGATAGATCTACGTAAAGTCCACCACCATCTCCTCCACTTCCACCATCTCCTCCTGTTGTACCCTTCCCTTTATCGGCTCTTTCATGTCTGTTAAGATCTTCAGTGAGTCATATAAGTTCCGCTTGTTCTTGCAATCGTTGTTCGTATGCGTCCATCACTGCTGCAGAATTGAAACGGCTCTGATACCAGTTGTGATGAGACACGGGAATACAACAACTGAATAACAGAAATTTGCAAGTACACAGAGTAGACGCAAGAAATCAGAGATGTATATGGAAATGAATTCCCGTGTACAAGAAGAGCGTAGCTCGTATCAACCTCCCGACCACCCCCGAGCTATCTCACTCTCACTCTCAATCCCAATCACAAGGCGCCTTCACTGTAGAAATAGCCTCCTTCTCCACAGGCTGTCTTCTTCACACGAGGAAAAGTGGCTATTTTCGTCCTTCTGTCAGTCTTTAGCAAAAGTGGCCCAAAATAGGTTCCGAAAAGAGACGTCCTGTATTCAAACGCATAAAAACCACAAAACGCAACCCACACACGCGAGTTAGCAATTTTAGAAACTTTTTCTTTTCTTTTCTTTTAAGTCCACAATTTCTGGCCATTTTCAGCAAGCCGTAACTCCCAAACGGTTCAGACTTTGACTGGGTCTGTCTCACATGAATTTGTTCGTCTCATTGAGCTCTTCCAAAGTCATGAGACGCGAAAAATCTATATCGTGCTTAGTTTGCCCGATAAATTACCTGCAAGTCAGCAATTTTCACAAAAACAGTCAAACAACATTTTATCACTTTTTCTCTAATCTACGGGCTGAAACGGGCATCAAAATGCAGGAACCAACAAAAACACAAAGAAGCAATATTTTTCCTCATGTCGAGGGCTACAAGTGCTACATACAAAACTTTTCCAAATTTTGACCATAGTACCCTCAAAACTGGCTCCCGAGGGGTGTCCCAGGTCAAAATTTGAAACTTCACGAGAACGATTAAAATGAAGTCCTATACTGTGGAAAAACGCTGGAATGAACAAAATGTACTCTAAACAAAAATATTCATCAAAACTTTGCAGAATAAGTCATATTACAAGGGAGGTTTCAAACCTCTGTTGCAAGAGGTATTTGGAGGGAAAAGTGGGCTTGAAGAAAAGGATGTAGGTTTCATAGCTAAAGGTGAGAGAGAGTAGATATAGCAACCTTAGAGAGTAAAGAGGGGAGAGAGAATGTCAGCACATTTTTTGAAAGATCCCTTTTTAGGGAGGGAGCGGGGGGAGTCAATAGCCTACATAGAGAGAGAGTTCAAATTTTCTTATTTTCTCATTTTACTAATAAAGAAAAGACACCTCCACCTCTAGGCCTATAAGTTTGACCACTCACTTTTAGAGCTTGTCACACCCACCATTTCAGTCCACATGGAAGTCCCCCATTTGCTCATTCCTTAAGGTCATTTTTAGTCAAATAAAGAGGCTCTTCTATACCCCATTCCCTTCCTAATAATTTGGACAGTTTGAATTTTTGGTTATGCCTTTTGGTTTAACTAGTGCTCCAACTAGATTTATGACACTCATGGATAGTGTCTTACATCCTTATCTTGGAAAATTTGATATAGTTTTCCTTTCTATCTTTTCTCTCTCTTTCCCTCTCTCCCTCTCTTTCTCTCCCTCTTTCCCTATCACTCTCTCCCTCTATCCCTATCCCTATCTCTTTCCCTCTCTCTACCTCTCTCTTTCTCTCCCTCTTTCCCTATCACTCTCTCCCTCTATCCCTATCCCTATCTCTTTCCCTCTTTCCCTCTCTCTCTCTCTCTCTCTTTCCCTATCCCTATTTACCTCTTTCTCTCTCTCTTTCCCTATCCCTATTTCCCTCTATCTCTCTCTTTCTCTCCCTCTATCTACTCTCTCTCTTTCCCTCTCTCCCTCTCTTTCTCTCCCTTTCTATCTACCTCTCTCTTTCTCTTTCTCTCACTATTCCTATCTCTCTTTCTCTCCCTATTTCTATCTCTCTCTCTTTCTCTCCCTATCTCTCTCCCTCTCTCTCTCTCTCTCTCTCTCTCTAACATGGACTCGCTCTATCCCTATCTCTTTCCCTCTCTCTCTCTCTCTCTCTCTCTCTCTCTCTCTCTCTCTCTCTCTCTCCCCTCTTTCTCTCATTTCTCTCCCTCTTTTTAAATCTCTCTCTCTCTCTCTCTCTCTCTCTCTCTCTCTCTCTCATTAATTCTCTCTCTTTATTTATCTACATCTATCCCTCTTTCTCTCTCACTCTCTTTATCTATTTCTCTCTCTCTATCTAACATCTCTCTCCCTTTTCATCTATTTCTCTCTCTCTATCTAACATCTCTCTCCCTCTTCATCTATTTCTCTCTCTCTCTATCTAGTATTTACCTCTCTTTATCTAACATTTCTCTCCCTCTCTCACTCTCTTTATCTATTTCCCTACTCTCTTTAAATCTCTCTCTCTCTCTCTCTCTCTCTCTCTCTCTCTCACACACACACACACAAATCCTTTTGTTACATATTTACATTTTGTGTAGTATCATGAGACACCTTTGTTAGAGGTCTTGCCTTTTAAGTGCCACAATTTCTTTCCATCAAACTCAAATATCTCTCTCTCTCTCTCTCTCTCTCTCTCTCTCTCTCTCTCTCTTTCTTCATTTACCTCTTTCTGTCTCTCCATTTCATCTAACACTATCCAAACAATCATTTTCAAAACGTGCATGGAAAATCAATCATTTCCAAACATACATAGCAAAGCAACCGTTTTCAAACGTGCTTAGCAAAGCAACCATTTCAAACAAGCCGTGCAAAACAACCATTTCCTAATGAACGAGGTATGCTATAATGGATTCTCTATTTTCTCTATTTTTTTTAATTTGTGTGTGTGTAGTCGAAAACAAAAGGGGAAGAGGGAGGATGTGCTTTTGTTTTTACCTATTCTTTGTAGCATAGTTGAGCTTCAAATAGGTTGAGCGTCCAAAGAAGATGGCGGAATACCTCTTGCCGAAACTTGGATGAAACCCTCTTCGATGAAACTTGAGAAGCTTGGAGAAGGAGAGAGGGGGAAGGGAGAGGTGGGGGGGGGGGGGGGGGGGGGGGGGGAGAGAGAGGGGAGAGGGGGGGGGGGGGGGGGGGGGGGGGGGGGGGGGGGGGGGGGGGGGGGTTGGGGGGAGCTTGGGAGCGATGGCGGAGAGCAAGAACGCAGGGTATGCTGCAAAAACTCGGCATACTCTGCCTTCTTTCTTTTTTTAGGCGCCAGTTATTATCGCGGCTATTACCGCGATAATAACGTGGTATATTCTGTCTTCTTTCCTTTTTTAGCCGTTAGTTATTATCACGGCTATTACCGCGCCTATTATCGCACTAATTATCACGCATATTACCGCGGCCAGCCATTTCAAATGGATACATGCGAATCCGAGGGGGGGGGGCTACAAACCACCCCCCTACCCTTAGCTATACATTATTTCATTTTTTAGCCTTTTGATTTTTTTGATGAATATTTTTAATTTTTTATGGATACTTTATTTTGTAGTATTTTTAAATGTTATTAATTGAATTTTTTAAAATCTCTTTTAATCAAAAAATAATTTGAACACTCATTGTCATTTATTCCCTTTGACTTTAACTATATATAATTTTTCTAATGGAATTAAGTGTTTTCTAATTTATTTATTTTTAGGACACATGACTAAATAAACAACCTTTCGCATGTGCAGGACATCCACTGGGATGATCGTGGTCCTCTTGATGGCCCAGAGTGAGATCATTGGCTCAAGGAAAAACTAGCTTGTCCTTGCAACAAGTGCAAAGTGGAAATTCCTCTGTTGAGGTGCATTGCTTTGGAGCACGTGGAGAACGAAGGTCTTTGGCATCCTCGGAAAAGCGCTCGGAGAGATGATAGCACGACTCACTCGTCGCTTGAGGAGGTGCCCCATTGGTCTGTGTTCAGTGGTGGTGCACCGGCACGCAAGGACAAACGGCAGAGGCAAGAGTGACTCGGCGATTTGGGTACACCACATGGTGATCCTGCCATTGGCTCTACGTCGGCAGCTACTACTGCGTCTTCGACGCACTTTGAGGTAGAGAATGAGTACATGTTTGACATGTGTGATGAGTTACTCGCTCATGAGCACGACGTTGTGACGTGTTTTTACGGAATGATGCAAGACACCCCAAAGACTTTGGAAAGGGTTTTTTAATGCTTTTGGGTCCCTTATATGTAAATAAAGCATGCTTATACAAAGTGTACAAAGGCGGTGTGTGCCAACTGTCTCTACGCATGCGGGCCAGTTGTGCGGGGTGCATAGTTTTGCTATTTTTGTACATAGACGTGTTGAGACTTGAAAGAGTCACTTAGTACTTGAAAAATATGAACAAAATTGATTTTTTATCAGCTTGAGGTCGTGAGTGAGTGGGGGATTTGAGAGAGGAAGATCTAGCAGCAAGAAGCCCTGATTGCCGCGAGGGATAGAGGCATTTGGGAGTAGAGCAGCCTGTCTTGCTAGTCGAGGGTCCGATGTGTTGAGTTGAGAGTGTGTCTCTTCTAAATGGGATGATGAAAGTGGGTGCTTAGCTCTGCATATTGACCTCTCTTCATCTTGTTTTGAGGTGTGGTGGCTATGGTGTGTGCAGCTCCTTGTGGTGCAGCTTGTCGAGGGTAAACTATGTGCTGCAATGCCTTGCTTGTACATATATCAAAGGGCAAGGTTTCCCCCAATTTTTCCATCACCTTTTTTGTTGAACTTTGTGGATTTTCAAATTAAGCTTGATTTGAGTGGATTTTGGTCAAGCTATGTGTATATATGGGAGCGCCTATGGAAGCCCTACTAGCACATGGAAGGGAGTTTGAAAAGAAGTGAAGCTCTTTGAGTTATGGTCAAAAGTGGAGAGATTTCCATGGTTTTTTGCTCAATTTTTTCCTTGATTTTATTGCTTCCTTGGTGTCTTGGAGTGTAGTGGGAGTTGTAGCAGTGTAGAGGGGAGCTAGTTGAGGTTGAGTGTGTGTGAAATTGAGAAAATTAGTGAGAGAATATCAGCCCATATTATCTCGAGAGAGATATACTCTTCATCCTCTTTTCTTGGTGTTGGTTTGAGGTGTTGTAGAGGCCAGCCCCCCAATCCTTCACATAAACTGGAGCCCCACGGAGGAGAAGAGAATCCTTCTAACAGGGTTTTGATCTACAGATTGGCATCCATTTGAAGATCAACTCAAGGCCTATGGCGGGAGATGGGTATGAAGTCTTCAAGGGTGGGAAAGGAGAAGATGTGGACAAGTTCATCCGAAGGATCGAATTGATTGCATTGAAGAGCAATAGGGACGATGGTGCATTCAAGGTACGTTTGGTGAGTTTGCTACTTGAAGATGAAGCACGTGAATGGTATGAAGATAGGCTTGAAGGTGGTGTAAAGGGAGATTGGAATCTTCTTTCTCATGCCTTGAGAGAAGAGTTTGAGAAGGAGGATGATCCTGAGTATTTGTGGAGAGAGCTAAGCAAGCTGCAACAAGGAGAACATGAAGACATCAATGTGCACATAAACAGGTTTGAAGCTTGTTGGAGAAAGATCATAAAGGGACTTGAAGAGAATCAAATTCCCCCTGATTTCTTGAAGAAAGATAGGTTTGTGGTTTTCTTACATCAAAGCATTAGAGACAAGGTGGAGCTCAAGGACCCAGGGACCTACAATGAGGCAGTAAAGGTTGCTAGAGAGCAATGGAGAAAGAAGGTGAGAAGGCATGAAATGGAAAATAGGGAAAGAGAAGAAAATGTACATCAAAGGGATGGTTATGTATCAACAAATAATGTGGTCGAGCCTTTGCCTTTGGATATGCATGTTGAAAGGGAAATCCATGTAGAAGCTCCAAGAGTGGACAATAGAGGACAGGAATCCTTTCACCAAGACATTCAAAGATTGACAGAGCAAATAGGAAACCTCAACCTTGCTATGCAAGCTATCCAACATCAAGTAAGAAGACCTCAAGGAGAACGGCCTCAAAGGAATAGAGGTGATAATGTGATGTGTTACAATTGTGGGGAGAGAGGGCATATATCGCCTAATTGCAATCAACCAAGGAGAGAGCCAGGAGGTATATATCCTATCATACAAAGACAAATAGGTAACGAAGGAAATGTAAATGGAAATGTGCAACCTCTCCAAGGTCAAGGACTTGCACAACAACAGCGACAAAATCAAGCTCAAGCACCTCCGCAATTTAATGTAGGAATTTTGGAGGGAGTTGAGGAGGGAGATGAAGATGATGAGGTTGATGTCTTTGCAAATAAGAGAACAAGGGCGCAAAAATCAGGGAGTGAAGGACTTTTCAAAGAGGAAAGAGCAAGGACAAAGCCAAGGAGAGATGTAGATAAAGGCAAGGCACCTATGGAAGAGGCTGAAAGTAGTAAGCAGGCAAAGGTAAGGGCAAGAAGAAGGAAGATAGGCATGGATGATTTTCAGCTTGGAAAGGTTCAATCTGCATACAATCTCTTAGAAGACTTGAAGAACAAGAGGGCCGACATATCATATGGGCAACTCTTGCATTTGAGCTCAAGTATGAGAAGGCACTGGCATAAACTAGCTAGTGTTAGAAGGGTGAAGGTAAAGACACGCGATGCACATATAGTGCAGCTTCATAAAGTTACTGATGTTTTGCCTGTGGTTGATGCTTGGATACATGGAAGGAGGGTGAATAAGGCGTACATGGATGGTGGAGCCCAAGTGTGCGTTATGACAGAGGAAACAATGCAGCAATTGGGATTGCAGCTCACAGGCAAATCCTTATTCAGTGTGAAGATGGCAAATACTAGTAGAGTGAAATGCTTGGGAGTTATTCATGACTTGGAGCTTAATGTTTTGGGTCAAAGGGATGTCATGGACATTCATGTGATGCTTGCAAAGCTTGGGGCATATCCAGTTATATTGGGTAGACCTTGGTTGATTGCTATGAGGTCACGGCAGGACTGGTACAGGGGATGTATTGACCTCTTTGTGGACAGGCCTAAAGAGAAGAGAATTAGATATGATATGAAAACATGTAAGGTGCTGGAAATTGATGATGAAACAGCTATGTATCAAGATTTATCTCCATCCACTTATGACATGTGTGACAGTTCTTCTAGTGCATCCTCTACATGTACTAACGATGAGGTTTATGACCAAAGTCTTCTTGATCTTGATGTAGATCTTTGTGGGATACATGTATATGATAAAAATTGTGATAAAGAGGATGCTATGAGATCAGAAAATGACCATCGGTCTGATCATGAGCCGAATGTACCAAAAAATGAATTAATGGATATGCTTGCAGGTGACCTGACTAGTCGTGAGATCGAGAGAAGCATATGACGCATTGTTTGATAAGTATCCCAAGTTGTTTGCCAAAGATTATGCTCAAATGAGGGGAACAAAGATTGTTGTTCATGAAATAAAGCTTAAAGAAGGTGCAAAGCCTGTTGCTCAAAAGCTAAGGAGATTGGGCATCATTCAACGAAAGGTGTTGGAGATAGAGGTGAGTAAGCTTTTGCAAGCTGGTTTTATTTACCTTGTGGATGATGCAGAATGGGTTTCCCCTGTGGTTATAGTCCCAAAAAAGAGAAATAAATGGAGAATATTTGTGGACTATAAGCCATTGAATGCGGCAACAAAGCGGCATCACTATCCCCTTCCCTTTCAGGATGAGATTTTGGAGACTGTTGCAGGTCATGAGAGATATTCGGTATGTGATGGGTTTAGTGGGTATTTTCAAATTGCGATTGCATATGAAGATCAAAAGAAGACCAACGTTTTGACCCCATGGGGAGTGTTTTGCTATAGGGTGATGCCCTTTGGCTTGATTAATTCTTATGCGAGCTTCCAAAGTTGGATGGACAAAGTATTGGGGCCTTACCTTAGAAGCTTTGTAAAAGTCTTTATGGATGATTTTTGTGTTTACAATGATAGAATGCTTCATGTGAAAAATCTTGATATGGTGTTTAAAAGGATTGATGATGATGGGGGTCAACTCAATCCTTTAAAATGTAAAATTGCAAGAGCTAGAGTGATACTTCTTGGCCATGAGGTAAGTGAGAATGGGATAGCTCCAGATCCTGCAAAAGTGGAATGTTTGCTTATGATGGAGAGTCCTAAAAGTACAAAGGAATTGATGAGTTTTGTACAAAAGCTAAGGTACTTGTCAAGGTCTTTTTGTATGCTTCCTGAATATGTACACCCTTTGCAAGAAGCAACACAAAAAGACCCTTTCCTTTGGACGGAGCATGAGCCAACAGCTTTTGAGGACGTCAAGGAAAAGCTATCTACATTACCTTTGATGATGCCTCCTTGTTGGGATGAAATGTTTTATTTGATCTTGAGCGTGGGTGAGCATGCTATTGGTGCAGTATTCATGCAAAAAGGAAAAAAGCAATCTTATATGAGGCCGGTTTACTACATAAGCAAAGTGAAGAATGATGCACAAAAATCTTGGCATGAGATCGAGCAATTGGTTTGGGCATTGGTATATGCAACAAAAAGGCTGAAATCTTATCTTATTTTTAAGCCTTTTGTGGTGTTAACATCATGTAGTTTATTGCCTCATGCACTAAGGTATCCTGGGGATAGTCCTAAATTGCAAAAGTGGATACTTAGCTTGCAACAATTTGAAATGAGCTTTACTAAGGAGGATAGTGTGAGAGCAAATATGGCGGATATGATCACTTTTAAAGAGATTCATGCAAGGAGTGAGTTGAAGAAAGATTTGGAAAAGAAGATAGCACCAAGCCCAACTATGCATGCGGAGCTTCAGGATGTAGAGGGTACCTTATACTTTGACGGGGCTTTCAAAAGGTGCATTAATAAGGGCACTATTGGTTATATATTTGTGGATAAAAATGTCATTGAGTGCTGGTTTTGGAAGCCAAGAAGTGGATGTAAAGAGTAATAATGAGGCTGAATATACAAGCCTCTATTTGGGCCTGGAAGAATGTGTCAAAAGACATGTAAGGAGGCTTTTAATCAAAGGTGATTCTATGTTGATTGTGCGGCAAGTTCAAGGTACCTAGAAGGAAAATCAAGAAGGCATGAAGGGCTGGTTTTTCAAACTGAGGAAGTTTTTAAAGTCTTTTACTTCCTTTCAAATATGGCATGTACCACGAAATATGAATGTAAGGGCTCATGAGTTGGCGGAATAGGTGTTCACAAAGGATGTGCATGCGGTGATAATTAGAGAGCCAAGGTATCTTGGAAGGGAATCCCTCCATGAGGAAGAACATGTGTTGCAAACGGGTTTTGCAAGAAAGGGATTGGCTTCTCAACAAAGGCATGCAATCACACGAAGAGCTACGAGGTATGTCTTGATTGGAGAGCAAATGTATCACAAGGGGGCTGATGGTGTCATGAGAAGAGTTCTCTACCATGATGAAGTTTTTGATTGCTTAAAAGCATGTCATGAGGAAGGATGTGGAGGCCATTTTGGAGTGGAAATTACAAGAAGGAAAGTATTGAATGCTCAACTTATGTGGCCAAGTATGAATAGGGATGTTGTGCATTGGTGTAGAATCTATCACGAGTGCCAAATATATCAAAAGAGAAAGCTGATACCTGAGCCTTTGAGACACATTGTAAGCTATGGACCTTTTGAGAAGTGGGGTGTGGATGTAATTGGTCCTCTTCCAGGAACTCTAAATGGGAAGCACTACATACTTAGTGAAGTGGATTATATGACAAAATGGCCAGAAGCAAAGGCTAGTAGAGGGGCTACAAGCAAAGATGTATGCAACTTTATTTTTGATTGCATATGTTGTAGATTTGGAGTGCCATTGGAGCTTGTAAGTGATCAAGGGAAAGAGTTTAGGAATGATCTTATCACTGAATTGGTGGAGAAATTGGAGATCAAACATAGGTATGCTACTCCTTATCATCCACCATGCAACGGGTTGGTGGAGGCATTCAAAGGAGTTTTACAGAAGATATTGTTCAAGCTTGTGGAAGAACATCCAAAAGATTGGGATATGTATTTGGAGAGGGCATTGTGGGCATGTAGAGTGACTCAAAAATCATCCACATGCTTCACTCCATTTCATTTGGTATATGGAGAAGAGTGTGTTTATATGCCGATTAATGTGATGCTTCCTTCATTGGAGGTCATTTTGAAGCATAGTTTCGTTGAGGAGGAGCATGTAAAAGAGAGACTGGCATCTATGCATAGCCTCTTGTTGGATAGAGAAAGTGCCATTAGATACTATGAAGACTTGGGAAGAAGAAGGGCTGATGTATTCAATGAAAAGATAAAGGAAAAAGGGCTATGTGAAGGCATGTTGGTTATGAGGTATAATAGTGCTTTGGACAATACCTTTCAAACAAAGTTCAAGGCAAAGTGGGAAGGTCCTTTTGTGGTGCATAAGGTGTATGATAATGGAATCTATCAGCTCAAGGACTTGGATGGAAATATGCATAAGCCAAGAGTCAATGGGATCCGAATCAGGCCTTATGTGACCAGAATCATGTGATGAAGCAAGAAATGTACATGAAACACTTGAAAGTGTTCCATGCTTGTTGGGGGGGCAATATGTGATGTGTTTTTACGGAATGATGCAAGCCATCCCAAAGACTTTGGAAAGGGTTTTTTAATGCTTTTGGGTCCCTTATATGTAAATAAATCATGCTTGTACAAAGTGTACAAAGGCGGTGTGTGCCAGCTGTCTCTACGCATGCGGGCCAGTTGTGCGGGGTGCATAGTTTTGCTGTTTTTGTACATAGACGTGTTGCGACTTGAAAGAGTCACTTAGTACTTGAAAAATATGAAAAAAATTGAGTTTTTATCATCTTGAGTTCGTGAGTGAGTGGGGGATTTGACAGAGGAAGATCTAGCAACAAGAAGCCCCGATTGCCGCGAGGGATAGAGGCGTTTGGGAGTAGAGCAGCCTGTCTTGCTAGTCGAGGGCCCGATGTGGTGAGTTGAGAGTGTGTATCTCCTCAATGGGCTGATGAAAGTGGGTGCTTAGCTCTGCATATTGACCTCTCTTCATCTTGTTTTGAGGTATGGTGGCTATGGTGTGTGCAGCTCCTTGTGGTGCAGCTTGTCGAGGGTAAACTATGTGCTGCAATGCCTTGCTTGTACATATATCAAAGCGCAAGGTTTCCCCCAAGTTTTCCATCACCTTTTTTGATTTTTTTTGCTGAACTTTGTGGATTTTCAGATTAAGCTTGATTTGAGTGGGTTTTGGTCAAGATATGTGTATATATGGGAGCGCCTATGGAAGCCCTACTAGCACATGGAAGGGCGTTTGAAAAGAAGTGAAGCTCTTTGAGTTATGGTCAAAAGTGCAGATATTTCCATGGTTTTCTGCTCACTTTTTTCCTTGATTTTATTGCTTCCTTGGTGTCTTTGAGTGCAATGGAGTGTAGTGGGAGTTGTAGCGGTGTAGAGGGGAGCTAGTCGAGGTTGAGTGTGTGTGAAATTGAGAAAATTAGTGAAAGAAGATCAGCCCATATTATCTCGAAAGAGCTATACTCTTCATCCTCTTTTCTTGGTGTTGGTTTAAGGTGTTGTAGAGGCCAGCCCCTCAATCCTTCACAACGTGTGGGAAGAGGATTGTCAGCCCTGCACTAAACGAGCTGCCGAAATGGAGGATAGATTGATGACGATTGCCCCTCTTTACGATGGTGCCCGGTACTCGATGCTTTGAGCCTCGTTGGAAGTACACAACTTGCAAGAAAAATTTGTTTGTAGTAATGCAAGTGTCGATGCACTACTTCTGTTAGTATGGAATGTGGCTTTTATATACTCTCTCCCTCTCTCTTTATGGTGTCGTCTTCTAGGAATTATACTAATACTCGTGTTTGTTGTAGTTTAATGGGAAAAATGTTGCGAGTTGATCACCACATGCCTTCAGATCGTCGAGGAGCTAGATCGTATGTCACTGCACTTGGAATGGAGTGTGAGCGCATCCATGCGTGCGTCAACGATTGCATGCTATACCGCAATGAGCATGCACATGCTACCTCATGTCTCGTGTGCGGGGAGGCACAAGACAAGATAGGTGTGAGCGAGACACACCTACCCTACAAGTTATTAAGACATTTTCCATTAATTCCTCGCATCCAACACATGTTTAAAAGCAGGCCTACCGTGGATCTTCTCGCGTGGCACGCAAACCATCGCTCAAATGATGGAATGATGCGTGTCCCTGCCGATTCACCTGCATGGAGGCACATCGAAAAGCAATGGCCAGAGTTTGGGTTAGAGCCTCAACACTTGAGGATTGGGTTAGCAAGTGATGGTTTCAAACCCTTCGGCACTAAGTCTACTTCATGGACAACATGGCCTGTGGTGATCGTCATCTATAATATTCCACCATGGGAGACAACCAAGAAGGGAAATATACTTCCTTCCTTGCTAGTGCCAGGGAAGTACAAAGTGTCAAATATTGATATTTACCTCAAGCCCCTCATCAAGGAGTTGGAGGAGTTATGGAGAGTGATTCTTGTTGTCGATGTCTCAATTTCAAAGGGGGGGAGAGAGGCTCAAGTGAGGGGAATCCTTATGTGGACTATGCATGACTATCCTAGCCTTGGAGAGATTTCTAGTAACCCCCTGTCCTCTATCCCTCTTTCCCTCATCTCCTCTCTCGCTTTAGCTCCATTTAGATCACTTTAGCTCACTCATCTCTCTAACCATATGATATGTATGTAGGGTTGTCCGCATTGGGCCACAATGCATGTCCTACTTGCAAGCCATCATTGGTGACGGAGAGGCCAGATTCCTTGTGCAAGGTAATCTATCCAAAAAACCATCGTTTCTTACCCCAAGGGCATATCAAGCACAAGGCTCCAACAAATGGGAAGGCTCCTCGAAAGCTCACAATGGCACATTGGGAAACCATTTGGGAGGAACACCACAACAACAATCCGGCTCTGTGTCCTCCACAAAAAGGTATATCAAGGTATTCCATATTTTTAAGGCTTCCATATTGTAAGGACTTAAAAATACAACATCTTTTGGATCCCATGCACATATTCAAGAATGTATCCCAAACACTATGGGACCACTTTATTGGCAAGAAGGACTCTTTGGGTGCGAGGGAGGATTTGAGGCTTTTAAAACGTCTCCCCGCCTCTGCCACTCCACGGAGTGCCCCAAATGGAAAGATTGTGCTTCCTAAAGTACCATGGATGCTAGAAAAAGAAGAATTAGACAAGGTAAAGGGTACCATCGCCTCTATCACACACCAACAGGATACATGAGGTCGCTAAAGGGAGCTTTCACAAAAGCAAATAACGGTGGAAGCATTCAATTGTATGGGTTGAAGTCCCACGATTGGCACAAGATGCTACAAGTAATCTTCATACTCCCTATTCTATCTATAGTTTGTGTGTATGACTATCACTCACTTTCCCTTTCCCTGATTTACATTGTAGTTCATTCTGCCAATGAGTATGTGTATATGTCGGGACAAAAAAATCAGGGACACTATTTTCAAATTAGGGGAGCTAGTAAGGTACACCACAAGTTTCCACTCAACTACAACTTTTTTATGTACACCATAATTTCAACTAACACTTACTGTATGCAGATTTGTGAGCTCCAAGGAAATTGAAATAGATGCTATCCCTGCTACTCAAAAACTTGCAACAGAAACTGTGTGTGCCATTGAAGATGCATTTCCTCAATCGGTCCTTCTTAGGAAAATTCACCTCTTGGTTCACGTGGTGGAGGAGATAGCTATATGTGGAGTAGTGCATGCACGATGGATGTTCTTCTTAGAGAGGTTTTTAAAGGCTCTAAAGATATTGTGCGGGTCAACTAAAGGCATGTATGGCCGAAGGGTGGATTTTTCAAGAGGCATTTGTTTACGTATCAGAGTATTTGGCACAAGTTGATCCTTCATGAATGCCTCGCATGTGGTCTAATGAGGAAGATTCAAGGATGACTTCACACTTGACAAGTGGAAAGGGGAAACTACTTAACATGGATATGAATCTATCCTGAGTGGTCAATAACTTTTGCATTCTCAATGCAAAGATTATGACCAAGTGGGTGGACTTGTGGACAGTGGCAAAGGCCAGGCGTTTGCAAGAGAGGGAATCATGGAAACAAGCACATGGAGGAAGAAGGGCACCCCCAATTCCTAGACACCTTGCATGTTTCCCATATCTCATTAGTGCAGAGTGGATCCATGAGAGAATGACCGAGGCAAAAGCACGCGGAGAAGACATCACCAACAAAGAATGGGAGTATGCACGAGGCTACTTACCAAAGGTAGAGTACTCATATACCTAAACCATATTGTCTCGCTATTTCTTGAAATTATCTTTAATATGTATTTGATAAACTAATATATTTTTTTCTTTTGTAGTGCCTTTCCTTTAACTCTATGTGGTCAAAGGGTCGTCACTTCCGTACACGCCACATTGACGAGCATAGAACCACCATGGATTGTGCCATCATGGGAAACTTTGACACAGACGATGGTGAGGCCAGGTACCTCGGAACTATTGAAAGGATACTAAAGGTTAATTTGAGAACCTTTCATAGCTTCATCTTCGAGTGCGAGTGGTTTGCAAATGTGTCTAGACGGCATGAGAATGGCCTCTACATGGTGGACTCTAGTGTGCATCACACAGGGAGGTATAACAATTTGGTTTTACTGCACAATTTTGAGCAAGTGAGTGACATGTACCTTTTTTTTTTTCTTATTTACTTGTTGTAGTGTCAGTTATACCAATGTTACTCACTTTGAGCTTCTGTTTTATAGGTCATTATATCCCAGCAATCCACTAACCAAAACTTTGGTTCCTAATTCCCGTAACACCTCAGAGGAGAACCATTTTTTCCACTAATGAAGTGGAGACTATCTTCAACCCTCTTCCACCTCCGACTCTAGATGAGTTGGAAACAGAGGAGATGGAGGTCGATGAATCAAGTCCGGCGGCAACAAGTCTTAGCGAGGATGATTGTCATGATGATGAAGATGATGAGATGGAGGATGACGAGCTCAAAGATGATGAAGCTTGCAATGCATCCACAAACAACAATTCCGTTTCTCTCTTCATTGATTTAGGAGCCATGGGCTTAGAATTGGATGATGCTTCATGTAGAGATCTTTTGAAAGATGATTCATAAAGATTTTGCAGTTATGAAGTTTCTTGATCGTGTAATCCATTCATCTCTCTCTCCCTCCTCTTCCTCTCTTTAGATTTGAGAATATGCTTAATTATGTTAATCAATTGACAATGATTCTTTTAGTTGTAACCAAGGTAATCTTAGGCTGGGTTCATACGAGGCTGGAGGAAAAAAGGCTTTCTGCAGGTCTACCGCCGCCTCAACTGAACGGTGTTGGAGTAAGAAGAGCAAAAAATAGAGAGAGGCCAGCTGCTCTTCCGAGGAGGGGGGTGCCGTAAGAAAAATGGTGGGCCCGGAGGACGATGATACCTGTTGTAGCAAATAGGCTTTTTCCACCCAGCTTAGACGCCCCTGTTGGAAGCATTTCCGCCGCAGCGTTTGAATCGGGCCTTATATCCCCCTGCCTCCTTCTCCCCCCTCTTTCTCTTTTTCTCTCTCTCTTTCTTTCTCTTCTTTTTTATATTTGAAAATTATATACAATATTCTTTAATTTTTATTGAGAGGAGGGAAACACCAAAATTTGAACGGGGGGGGGGAGTTAATCCAGAATTTGAAAGTTTAGACGTTAAATTTGGGCAGCGGATATAACGACCGTATGAGCGCGGTAATAACAATGGTAATAACAATGGATAAAGTCGTGGTATTACTTTAAACACAAAAAAAACCCCGCCCTCCTCTCTCTTGTTTCTCTCATTGAATTTACACCTTCTCTCTAAAAAACGCGGTAAAACAGCGCGATAAACACTTGGAGATTTTCATAGTGTGTTCACATGAAAGCGAAGAGCCATGAAGAAAACCCTACCTTGTCAAGATGACAAAAGCATTCTTCAGTAACATAGAGTCGGTAGGCCAAGCTCCTCCCTATTCATTTCATCAGTACAAGGTCAACAAATGTCATTGTTTGCTCCATCGGTATATTGGAATTGGCCTTCTTTTGCAGTGAAGCCTCCTACGTAGCGATCGTAGTAGCATTGTGTGCAACAAGAACGAGTTCCTAGCTGAAGAGTATGTCCAGCTTCAACTGCCTTACTCAGCTCGTTTCTGCAAGTGCAACTAGTTGTGGCCATCATTATGCCTCTCCAAGTGTAGCTCATGCAACTTCAACAACCCTGCATGTGCCCTCATCCATGCTTCAACGTTTATGGAAATGATATGCAAAAAGTCCCCATGCCTAATTCTCAATATTCACAACAGTTTGCCTGTGCAGCAGCAAGCCACACCTTCCAAACCCTTTCTATATTTTGCAGATCATCAAGTTGGAGGGTACTTCGGAAGCTAATTGCCGACGTGATGAACACTCTCAAAGAAAACCTCACCCCCCCAAAAAAAAGACCTTAAGAGGTAGTGACAGGTGGAGTAATGCAAGTACAAACCTGCCTCTGGGTACAATGCAATGGAGGTTAAATGTCGGTGCAGGCTTTGGGGGTGGTTTGGATGGGCAAAGAGGCAAAGTATGAGGAGATACATGTGTAGCAGAGGTGAGAGGTTGAACCAATGCTAGAAGGCAAAGCCGCAAGGGTGAAAGCAAGAGGCGGGCTCGAGGGAGCGTGAGCAGGTGGATGTCGGAGGCAAGCTTGCGGGTCTGGACAGAGAGTGGAGGTGGTTTCTGAAGAGGTTTTGCAGGTCAGAGAGATGATGTAGGACACTTCAGTTTGGGAAGATGGCATGTGCAACCAGGCGTTAGATGGACTCGAGCAGAGGCGAAACAGGGGAATATGAACAGATGGTGGAGATAGGCTTACATTCAGAGAGGAGAAGAAAGGTTCAAGAAAAATAAAAACTTATCTTAAGCGTTACAATCAATGTATTCAAAGAAGGCTTAGATATTGTCTACTGAATATAGTGCCTTCCAGTACGGGGACGCCGACCTCGAGATGTCCATTATCATGTGAAGTTAGGAAGCACGATACATAACATGGGTCAGCCAACAAGGAGGCAAGAAGACATAATTGCTGATGGAAGCAGCTTGAGAGCGAGAGAGAGAGAGAGAGAGAGAGAGAGAGAGAGAGAGAGAGAGAGAGAGAGAGAGAGAGAGAGAGAGACTAATTAGAGGACACAGAACATAAAGTTACATCTACATATTTTGTGTATGGTAGCGAGGACATATATTCACAACACTGCACGTTCCAATTGCACAAGTGCAACTCCAACTCGACAACACTGCAAGGTCCATTATGTGCATGCAATTACAGTCCAAGAATCAATAAGCTAGGGATCAAAATTGCAGCCAACTTGAAACTAGCTTATTGTCCATAAGCTAGGTCATGGTTTAAAATTACTGCATTGTATAAAGATTGGAGCATGCAATGTGACATCTTTGCTCACAATCTAGAACTATGTCCCTCCTGCATGACGGCATACCTCACATATATAGCAATAAACTAGATCGACAAACAAATGAAATAGACACTTTTACTGCTCTTGCTTGTGTATTAGCGCTGGGTGCTTTGTCATCAGAGCGGCAACAACAAGACTTAACAACATTGCATCTACAATCCATTATCATCTCAAGATATTAGCCACAAATCAACAGTATCCCCTCTCTATTCATGAGATCGATGTCATGTGATATTTGGACATAAAAGAGGCGGATATTATAAATATAGATGAGCTATCCATGTTAACCAGCCCAACGACTTTTGACCTTATCGTAAGACAAAATTTCAACGTAACAAGTAGTACATTGGCATATCCCTTCAACAATAAATGTGTTCTCTTGCTCAACTACCCTCAGTTTGTACTCACACATGGGAGCTTTGTAGCACATACCATATCACAAGCTCGGTCCACTAGCTACTTGTGCAACTTTATACAAGATGTCATGCTTTGTAAGACATGCAATGGACCCTGAATTTCTTCAGTTCTTGATCGTTATTTGTGAAAGAAAACCAACTATAGATGAATCAATTGTACCTTCGGTGCATGTATTTTAGATGAATCAAACTGACATTACAAAAGTTGAAATGAAAACGTACGTGGGAAACATAAATTTCCTTCAGTAGTGGCTCCTAGGCCCTAAGTTCAATGAGATGGATTTGATCGCAATTGGCATGCATTGTATGGTCATTGAAAACAGTGACTTGACAATTGGTGCGGCAAATGGTGCAACATGCATTGTTGATGCCATAACATAAAACACAAAACATGAAGTTACATGTATCACTATTCTCATTCATTGTATCGAGAATAACTACAAAAGAAGAAAGGTAAAACACAAATAACTACAAAAGAAGAAAGACAACATACACTCAACATCCACCTTTAAAACTGCAAGCCGACGTTCTACGCTACAAGACCATTTAATGAAAATTTTCTTTTTAAAATACTTCTCGTTTTCAAGAATTTACATGCAACACATATACTAGAAAAAGCATTCATCAGTAGACATAGTAGTATAACGTTGCTTGGATATAATCTCAATTGTAACCATCCCTATAAACTCTAATAATTAATGCACTTAACTTTGTCTGCTCCCATAAACATTATATGTGTACCTGGGAGCCTGTTATCGTTCTCTTGATTGGTACTATTATTGTTATCGTCTTTTTGCACTATCGTCGTCATTGATGCTATGGTTGTTATCGTCTTATTGCACCTCGTTGTCATCAGGGATTTGGTAGTAGTTGTGATTATACAGCACTAGTGTGTCATATCATTTTTGTGATGGCTTGTGTTTATGTGCACACATGTACTACATTCTTGTTATATTTGCACATGGCATCATTATTTGCTTCTTTGTCGTCTCTAGAGCGGCGTCAGGAACCGTCTCTAAGGACAAGGTGATGTGATTATTTCGAACCTTCACATTTCGATATATTTCTTGATTTAATGTTGTTCACAGGATAAAAAGCCACGTCAAGCAACATGTACATGGGCTCAAAGATATTGAAGAATTTGCATCAATTCGATTGTATATATATAGGGTTGTTAAACTTCCAAAGACGCTTGAGAGCGCACATTGTATATTATGGACTGATGTAGCTCCTCAAAAATGAATTTTGTAAACTTTCATAATTGTTAGTTTAACAGTGCATTTATATCGCGCTGTGGGTTTTTCCTTTATACCCCCAAGGGTTTTTTTATCCATTGTTAGGGACTTCTATTTGGGTGGTGATGGCGGGAAAAAGAGCAGTGCAATCGGGTGGCCTCTGTACTCGTGCACACTCCACAAACCTCGCCTCATGCAAACAAGCAAAGAACAAAACAAAGGGGGCACCACCCTAAATTAAGAGGTTTAGGGACCTCACACATAGTGCACATAGGCAAGTGAGACTTCTGGCATTATGATGGCATCAAAACATATGGCAAAACACATAGAAACGAATCTTAGGGACCTTATGTAGCATATATATACACAAGACATCAGCTTAACAATACAACGGCATCTGATCATACATAACAAGGATATAGAGAAGCAAGCCAAGGATGGAATAATCCCTTGTCAAAAACAATCAACCCAGCAAGTAGGTATGATCCTACTAGCAACACATCAATACCTTAGAGAATGATGGCGAGGATGGTGGCCATGGAGCATGAGAGAAGACTCCTTATTTAGGTTTTAGGGCTAGTAATGTAGCATACTAGAGGGAGAGAGAGAGAGAGGGAGAGAGAGTAGAGCTCCATCCATAGCTCCTCCTTGTGAGCAATGTCGTCATAGCTTCGTTGCTTGGTGAAGTGGGTGAAGTGTTGGTTTTGAGTGAGAGAAGGCCTCCTTATATAGGTTTCTGAGAGGGTTTAGGATTAGGTATAAACATGCTTAAATCCGCTGATTGGGGTTACTTTTTGCTTAGGGTGGTCAACAGATTGAGGTCACCTGATATGTCACCATCAAGATATTCTCTAGAGTGATGTGAGAGGGGAGGGTAAATGCTGATTTTTCTGATTGTGACACATGGGGATAAGGCCTTGACCAACATTTAAGAGCAGGTAAGGTGGCTGTTGAAACTGGAGGTTCTGCACATGTTAGGGGGGGACCTGCGGGGGGGAGGTGGCAGCTGGGTCTTCCTGAATATCAAATTCTCAAAAAAATCCTCAACCATGGCTTCTTTTGGCATGTGTTCTTTGAAAAAATCAGCATGTCTCTTTTCAACTCAAAAGTCTTCATCCCTGTTGAAGCACCTTTACCATAAGATTTTCCCTTTTTCTCCTCCTGTAACTGCATTGTTGATGCCCAATCACTGCTTCTAGTAACAGTGAACTGTTACCTACCAAATACTTATGGTGCAGTAAAAAATATTTACCATGGGTAAAAAAAGTTACTGTAGGTAAAAAGTGATTTGTATTTACCATGTAGGTGAAAAATATTTACTGTAGGTAAAAAATATTTACTGTCGGTAAAAAAGTGAAAACGGAGTATGCTGTGCTGTGAGTCCACACGAACATCCTCGTGTAAATTTCACTAGAAATTCACACCTAGAATGGGCTATTCTGTAAGATATAGGTTGTAGGCATGCATAAGAGCTCGTTCCCACGTATCTTCTGTCCATGGCACTTTTTACTCTTTGGTGCTTGTGAAGTAGATTTTTCTTCTCTTTCGAGATTCCTTGGACTAGAGTATCCTCATCTCCCCAACAACTGACTGTGCCTTTATTGCATCTTCAGAAGGGGTCCTAAAAACCATGCATCATATAGCCCTCCCCCTTAAGCTAGAGGTATTTGATTCCTTTAGATGTAGGTTGTGCTACAATAGGGTTCTCTTGAATACTTACCCACCTAGTACCAATTGAATTTGCCATGTTACTGCTTTCTTGGCTGATGCACCCTGTTTAGTCGTTTCTGATGAATAATTGTATCCATCCATGACTAACAACTGGTCTCCTAGACCCTTGAAAGTCATACCCCATCCATTGTCAATATCCACTTTCACTGGTAGCATTCTCTTTTTTTCTTTTTTTCTTCTCTTTTTTTTTTTTTTTTTTGAAACGACTATGTACATGATTGTTACCTTAGTTGGAGCTCGAATATGATGAGCTCTCCTCTGAACCATCCTTAGCATTGATTTCACCAACATATGGCTGTGAAAGACGACATTGGTAGGCCTTCAATCGCGAACAATTTACCGGGGTCTGATGTACCTTACCATCTAGGTCACCTAGTTGGTAACTACCATTTGAGAACCTTTGTATCACTACAAAAGGGCCTTCCCACTTAAGCAAGAACTTACCATCCTTCCTGCGATCAAAGCGATTGTCGTATCTGAGCACTAAAGAACCTTCCTTGATACCTTTCTTGACAAGGTTGCGATTGAACTTCTTTCGTTTCTTCTCTGCCTGGGCTGCATAGTACTTCACTGCTGACTCTCGATCTAGCCCTAACCTCTCCAAATCGATGATTCTTCCTTCCACCTGCTTCTCTTGACTATCCTCTTGATGTGCTTTTAGAACTCAGAGGCTCGCTAGCTCCACTTCTATAGGCAATAGTGCCTCTTGCCCGTAAACCAAGTGAAAAGGTGTATACCCCAAGGATGTTTTAAAGGATGTTTAGTAGGCCCAAAGTGCTGCATCTAGGTGTTTGTCCCATGCCTTAGGATGTAAATGCACTTGCTTAGTGATGATTTTACATATCAGACCATTTACCTTTTCCACAAGACCATTGCACTGAGGGTAGTATGGTGTAGAGTGCCTGCGCTTGATTTTTAACTTGCTCATGAATTGCCCAACTAAATTAGCTCGAAATCCCGGTCCCCTATCCGAGAGAATCTCCAAAGGTGTGCCAAAACGGCAACAAAGGCATTCAAAAATGAAATCACTCACGTCCTTGGCTATGATGCGCTTTGTGGGACGAGCTTCTGCCCATCTGGTCATGTACTCCACCCCCATAATGATGTATTCCTTCCCTGATTGAGTGCAAGGTAGTGGCCCTATTGCATCTATCCCCCATTTTTCAAATGGCCTATAGGTTTTGATTGGATGCTGATTTTCATGGGTAAGACGCCTTGGTCCAGCTTTTTGGCAAACCTCACATGTGCGGCACCAATGTTGTACATCTCGATGGAGGCTTGGCCACGTGAACCCTGCTTGTAAAATCTTTCTGCTAGTAATCTCTTGTGCAAAGTGGCCACCACACACACCTTCATGACAACTAAAAAAAATATCCTTTACCTCTTGGGATGCAGGAACTCTCCTTAAGACAGCATCTTTCCCTCTACAATACAAGTCCTCATTTACTAAGCTATAGCTGGTAGCCTTTTTTGCCAACCACCTACGTTCACTTTTACTCATACCAGAGGGTGCTTCACAATGCTCAAGAAAGTAAAGTAAATCATGCAGCTCCTCCTTTCCCTGGTATAAAGGACTTTTCACAAGGATAGCACCTACTATGAGAGTTTGTAGTTCTTCACCTGCTAAGGCATCTGCTTCTCGATTTTGATCTCTAGGTACAAAGTGCACTCGAACTTCTTTAAAACCCTTCAACAAGGCCTTTGCTTCCCTCATCTTAACAGACAATTTGTCATTTTTACAGGCCCATACACCAACCATTTGCTTAACAATCAACATGGAGTCACCAAAAACATTTAGCTTTGTGATGCCCTGAGAAAGACAACATTGCAACCCTAAAACAAGGGCATGGTACTCTGTTTCATTGTTAGAATGAACCTCTTTTAGATGAAACCCTTTTGCAAAGATCTTCTCCTTCTCTGGACCTAATATTACTATGCCTGCTGATGCCTTCTCTTTGGTCCTCTTGTAAGCCCCATCAAAATACAGACTGTGTGCTCCCAGTAGAACTTCAAGCTCCGGGATAGGCGGTACCTTACTAGGTGCCTCTTTCTTGGCCTTCTCATAACACCTTTGTGTGAGGACATCTGCCAAACAAGCACGGGTGGAATCCTCTACTTGTAGTGTGTAGTCAAACTCTTGAAGCTGCACCACCCACTTTGCTATTCTTTGAGACAATTCCATGTGTTGTAGGGCATATGGAAAAACCTCCTCAGTTGTGATCACCACAAATTGTCTCGGAAGTAAGTAAGCCCGAAACTTCTCCACTGCAAACTTAAGAGCTAGCACCAATTGCTCAGTTGCAGTGAAACCCTTTTCAGCAGCTGTCATCACTCTACTAGAGAAGTAGACTGGTCTCATGAGAGATGTCTTTGGGTCTTTTTGCATCAAGACAGCTCCTAGAGCTTCTGGACCTACACTAGGATTTACATAGAATAATTCACCCCATGTGGGTTGTAGGACGACAGGCAATGAGCTCAAAATGGTTTTAACTTCTTGAAAGCACCTTTCACCCTCCTCACTCCATGTCAATGTAGTGTGTTTAGTGAGCTGCTGCAAAGGATAGATTGCATGAGAAAGGAGATGTATGAATCGTCCCATGTAGCGAACCTTTTGAATGAAGGAGAGTAGTTGCTTCACGTTTGAAGGAGTAGGTAAAGCTAACAATGTCTTTACCTTTTCAGGGTCAACCTCAATACCATCTTGAGACACAACATGGCCTAGTAGAGTGACCTTGCTCTCACCTATGTGGCACTTGTCTTTATTCAATTTCCCACCCAATTGGGCCAGACGGGTGAAACCTTCATCAACCTTGGACAGATATACTTCCCTAGAGCTGTAAATGCAAAAATCATCAATGAAGACTCGTATGGACTTACCAAAGTAAGGTTGAAACACCAAGTTCATAAACCTCTGGAAAGTAGTTGGGGCATTAGTTAAACCAAAAGGCATAACTCTATAAGCAAAACACCCCCAAGGTGTTATGAAGGTAGTCTTTCTTTGGTCTTCATCTGCAATTCTGATTTGGAAGTAGCCTGAGTACCCATCACACACTGTGTACCTTTCATGTCCTTTCAGGGTTTTGAAAAAAACCTCCAAAACCATAGTAGATCCACTCATTTTGTAAAATCCTTTCATGAGGTTATAGTTCAAGGCCTACTACACATAGAAAAAATAAGAAACTTGTAAAATTTCTCATCTTTTGGTCACACCAAGCCTCCAAAGTTAATGGACCAGTACATTTTCATCAAAACAGTCATTTCTTACGTTTTGTTGCATAAAAATAAGATTAGGGATTTTTGTAGGACTTGAGATAAATTCCCTAGTTAACTTCAATGGGTTCGTGATCAAAACATATGATTGCTTCTCACTCACTATTTTTTGTTTTGTCAAAAGAAATAGGTACAAAAAAGTTGAATTTTTTACCATTCTGCAAACCTATCATCAAAGTTTCTATAGCCACGCTCAATACAAATAATATATGCATGTTTTCTTAGTTCCTTATTGTCCTTTAGGTTTACAAGGAGCCATGGAGCATGTCAAAAGAATAATACATCTCTTACCAAGGGGAATCTTGGGGACAAAGATGAAGTGCTAAATACAACAAACATGAAAAAACTGGGTTCAACATTATGAGTTGTAGAATCCCATAGAAACTATTCAATATCTAGCCAAATTTGATCCTTATGACTAGATATGGTTACTACCTACAAAATGCATGTAGTTGTCACAAGAAACTAGCAATATTGAAAAAGCTATACTTGATATACTAGAATGTTTCGTTTTCTTCTATAATTGAGAAAATCAACCATCATTGTCTACTATGCAACATAGGGTATTAGGTGCCCCAAAACTCAAGGAATATTAGCTTTATGTTACAATATGCGACATAGAGAATCAAAACTGCATTTGGATATCATGAAAGCCACCAAAAAAATCATTGAAGAGCTAAAATTGGCTAAAAAACAGGATTTGACAATTTTTGTAATTTGGTCATAACTTACAACTTTAACATTTATTTCTCCCTAGAAGCATCACGACATGTTGAGGACTACTAAAGATAGTTCTCTAGCATTATAGACCTCACAAACATGAATTCTAGAGTGGTATAGTTGCAAAAAGTTGAAAAAAGCCAAAAACAGGACCCGTTTTTTCACACAGTTTAGGTTGTGAAATGTTGTGCAAGGAGAAGGTTAAAGATGGAATTGATATTCCAAAAAAATGTCAAGTTTTTTTCAACTCATGAGACAAATTTCTAGACACATTTGGAAAAGTCTTCATCCTGAAAATAGTCATCTAATTGACTAACCATGCTAGAACCGTGCTAGCATCTTTAGTGCCATCAAAATCCTTGCAAGTGAAGCCATTTCTACTAATTTTGTTTTGCTTTAGTGTCGGTGCAGATTCTATGCATATAGAAAGTAAGAATTTATCTTCAAGGTCTTGCCTTCATATTTGTTCATAAGTAAGAGATTGTTGTACTTTAGCAATTTTCTTAGCAACTGTGGGTGTCTAGCGGTCAACTACATTTAAATTGGTTTCCGGGTCTGATTGAGCGGACTCTGGTCGAAAACAAACTTTTTTGTACGTCCGGTGGTTGTCATTCGCCGCTGCTTGAGCACCTGCCCCTACTTGCCCGAATGCCCACCCTAACCCGGATTGCCTGTCCTCACTACCCAGCTGTCTGCACTGCCAACTCCTATTATGACCCCTCTTCCCACGGCCATTGGCCCTACCCTTTGAATCTCACATTCTCCAAGGGCCTCCAACAAAAAGGCAAGCCTTCCCACGAGCCTCAAAGCCTCCAAAGTCTTACAAGAGGAACTCCAAGGTTCTTCAAAAGATTCCAAAGCAAGTTTAGAAGGATTTTCTCAATACACCAAAACTCAAATACATGACTTAACCAGTCATGGATTATTCAATCCACCAAAACTCAATTACATGACTTAGCTTGTCAAACAATTATTATGAAGAAAAACAACTTGATCACCTATTCATAAAGTCACCAAAATGTCATATAGGGCTCTACAAAAGATCTCTCTATGAGAAAACATAATAGAGGTTTCAATCATAATTATGATACACATCAACTGCATGTTGTATTATTTTGGTAATTTACGCTATGGATAAAATGATACACACGAGGAAGTTCGGGGTAGACAATGAAAATTCATTCCCTTAAGGTCAATCAAATGTAATTGTCGATAACAACCACAAGAATAGCGTAGGTTGTTGAGAATCCAAACTTTAATCTAAGGCTCTGATACCAGTGGTGAGGTGTCCAACCCTAGAAGATTGGAACAACTTGATATTTAGCCTTCTTTTATTCACAAGTTCTATTGATGTCACCCTACTCCAATTCCACAAAGCAAGGATACAAGTATTAGAAAAGACGAAGACCTCTATCCATCGCGATTGTGGTTGTAAAAAGGATCATACACCACAAGCCAGGTCGATAAATTAAAGGAATCTAAGGGAAGCTATTTCCTATATCATAAAGATAAAATCCCAATGATATATCTAGGATCTATAAACAATGCCCTTTTTTCCACATTTAAGAGATACGGTAGTCATTCATAAAGCATAATTGTGATATAAGACTTATGCTTAACTAACTAATAGTCTTATGAAAAGTACCTGATTAATTGGATCCACTTGTCCATAGAAATAGATTCATTTTGATACTAGTCTCCCACTTTCCACACCCCAATTATCCATTCCTCTTGCTTTTTAATTACAACAACAATGTTTTACATGTACAAACAGTGTTCCTTTATTAATGTTGGGCACATGTTCTTTCATACAACCCTTCAAATATCCCCAAAATAATTTTTTCTCAAAAAATACCTATGAAGAGAGTCCTATATTTCAAAAAAAAATAAAATGTATTTTCCTTATGCGCTATCCACGGAGTTTGCCTGTCTAACCAACAGAGCCTTTGCAAAGGATTTATTTTTTTGCTAAATGCGAATTGTGCATACTTTTCCAATTGCTAATTTCAAGGCATCTTGCTAACTGCAAGAAATTTGATAACCTTAATTTATTCTCCGCTAACCATGGGATTATCTCGCTAACCGTGAGGCATCTCTCTAACTACAAGAAATCTTGCTACCCGCAAGGCATCTTGTTAACCACAAGGGACATAAGATTTTCCTTCAAGAAATTTTCTCTTTAATTGATTCTTTAGAGGTGATCAATAAACCCTTCATATCAGTAACAAGTTATGAAACAATAACAATTTATCAAGAAATAACAATTTATCAAACGAATCTTTCACTATTCTACAAAATCATATGCCTGTTTCTTGTGATACAATCACAAGAAAGTTTCTTGGATGGTTTAAGGGGAGTTTCTTGAATAAACTTACTAGGTTAGCATGTATAATGATACAAAGGTAAAAATTGTTGTAAGAAATATTTCCTCTCATTAAAAGTCAAAGGTATGGGAATTGATTTTTTTTCCAACTAGTAGTGTTTATGTGTCTAATCTTCCACTATGATATTTGCATGATAAAAAATTGGGTGCATAAATTGCATGGAGAGTCGAGTTTGAGAGGGAAAGAGTCACAAATAATAGACTTGAAGAGGCACTTAGCATTATCGTTTATGCATGACATGCTTTTCCCAGGTCAATCACATAGACAAGAGGATAAATGTTTTGTATTCAAGATGTCAACAACAATAGGGCCAAGCTCAGGCATTGATCTTGTCAATAGAATGCAGAGAACTAGAAATGGAGATTTTAATAGAGTATGGGTATGCTTTGATCACATACGACGGATAGAAGGATTGACCACTATGGCATCACATGTTTACGACCTGAGGCAAGTAGTCTTCCACTAGAAGATTGTATAGCACAAATTTTCTTGTACATATTGATAAATAGTGAATCTTAATGTGGTTTTTTCTTTGTACTTAGTGTGCAAGAGTTAATTATGATTTCCATTTGCAAGATGAAAGAGGAAGACACTATCGCTTAGATGATATTTTGGCAACAAATGATCGATGTGGTAGAGTGCAATGTGGTGCCTCCATCGAACTTTGCTAGGTTTATGGCAGATGAAGCCCAAGAAAATTGGAATGCGGTACATACAATTTTTAATGGAGGACCGAAAAAGGTGATGGAAGTTAGGGAACAATCTTGCCTTTTTGATTGGGAACAAAGTCTAGGGATCCACACCACAAAATATGTAGTCAATGCATTTCAAGATGAGCACAAGCGGCTATGTCGAATGTGGCGGTGTAAGCAAAGCACTGAAGATGCAGAGGCTCATTATTGATTCATTCAAGGTTGGTGGAAAATAGGAAAGGTGGCAGATGCGAATCTTGGCACAATGGAGTGCTGGTTAATTTGGTGGTATGTGAGGTACCCTCACTGGAGCAAGGAAACCCTTGGGGTAAGTAGTGATCAATGTTTTGGAATAGGATTTAAGATGTCCATGTAATTAAGCCTTGTATGAAGTCAATGGGATACTATTCCATTGTTTTGCAGTCTGTGGATGACCATTTCATCAAAGTCATACCTCGAAGGAATCTCTCAGAGTCACGTCATGCATCATGGCTAGTAGATGAAGGTCACAAGCAAAAAAAATCTTTGTATGATGCAATAATTTTGGACATTGGCAACACACTACTTCAACAATTCAAACAAATGGCATATAGGGAGGGTAAGTATATTGGAAGTGAACCAAGCATAAGCAAGATGAGAGATAAAGCAACTCAAGGAAATTCGACACACCTAATCCATCACAGACTAGTGGTGTTGTGAACGGAGACACAAGCCTTCCAAAGATGCGTGAGTTTTTTGGAGATAGAGTTACAGTGATGAAGCAGCGCAACATATTCACCCATATTAAAGGTGTGGAGGAAAATATTTCACACAGGCAAGAGTATGTCACTAAGAATGTTGCACGCCAAAGAAAGTCCAAGAAATTGTCGTTTGATGGAGTAGCGCAGAGAGCTAAAGTACCCCCTCTAAAAGAAGAGAATGCCGGGGTGATGATTAGGGCCATGGAGGTTGCCATAAATGACACCATGTGGGACATTAGAAGGTGAAAACTGGGGAGTAGGTTCACCTGCCAAGGAATCATCAAAAGAGGAAAGTGCAAGAAAAAGGTGAATGTATGTAGTGAGGGAATAGCTAGCCCAAGTTTTTGGGGAAAACGAAATTGGGAGGGATGCAACAATGACACATGGATGTGGTTTTGGAGCGACAATGATGTGATCTAGAATGTATGTCCACACATTGTGATGCGACCTCCAAGGCTTCCACTTGAGTGGCCAGTGGCACAAGGCACGTCCTTAATTGAGATTTAGAAATAAAGGCATTGCACCTTGCAGGGTTCCATATTGCAACAGAATCTATGGAAGTGTAAGCGCAAAGACGTGCAGGCAGGTATAGACCACGTGTTTCTAAAGAGGCCTCCAAAAGGATAGACAATGCACTAGTGTTAGAGATGGACACAACACAAGTGGAAGTGATAAAGACAAGCAAACATGAAGTGTTCGTTGTGGAAACTCACAACTCAAAGTTACGTGATGATAAATACTGAGTCACAATAGCTTAGAATCCCAGTTGTACTTGTAGAGACTTCCAAAGGAGGGTAGGGGAGGGAATGACCTATGTGGCTTGCAAAACTTGTATTACATCTACTTCAGATTGTTTGGAATGCACAAAAATTAAACCACAACATGTTCATTCATCAATCTAGTCCAGGTGACAATGAGGTCAAAACTTTATTGGAGGCCAAAAGGCTGTTATAAGAATTCTGCATTTTTGGGTTTCATTATTCTATTTGAGATGTGAAAATGATGAGAATGTATTCAGTTGACCACATATTGACTTTTTGCACTATTGTCTTATAATCTATAATTCACGTTTAAGCTAGCATGAGAGAGAGAGAGAGAGAGAGAGAGAGAGAGAGAGATGGGGGGGGGTGTTACTCTACTGGAGGGAGATGCGGAAATGGATTGTGGTGGTAGGAGTAGGGGCAGCACATGGTGGCAACAAGCTAGAACCACCAACAACCAATTTTTGGATAGGGTGGTGGTGATGATGGGTGCTAAGGGGCGGTAGTGATGGTGGGATGAAAACAGAAAGCTCGCTCCGTAATCGCCCCCTAGGGATTGCGTCTTTTTCTTTAAGCACTATTACAATTTGGCCAAAATCTACATCTGGTACTGTTTTGAAAAGCACAACAATTTAGTCATCATTATCTATAGGGAATTTTATATATTTCAAATGTGTGCAAATACCAGTGAGCCTATTGACAAGAGATGACACATCTTCTCTAGGCTCCATAAGAAATTCGTAAAGTTGCAATTTCGGCGCAATTTTAGAATGCTTGGCAATAATGCCAAAATGATGCTCTAAGGTTATCCATGCTTCATGTGAAGTGGTGCAATCATCCAAATAATGTACAAAGTTGTCATCAAGGGATGTGAGCAGAGTGTTGAGAGCTTGCTCATCTTTAGCTGCAAATTGTGCCAAGCTTTGCCACATTTCTACTCTGTCATCATCACTCATTGGCTTAATGACAGACCATAATTGATTTTGCATTCGGCAGCCCTTGGTCTTTGCCTGCCACGTGTGAAAACCATGGCCATTGAATTTGTCAATTCCCTTTTCTCCCATGATGGTGCACTGCCATGTGTGGTGAGAGGAAGGAAGGTCTTACCTAGGTGATTGGGCAGTGTCTAGTCCTTGTGTACACTCAACCTCAAAGGATTTTACAAAATTATTTGTGAAGTCACTCTCCAATAATATGGAGCACCTCTTCACAAAACTTGGAAAATTGCTTTGGTGTGCAGACTTCTAAGCACAATTGGTAAATATAATTTTGGGCACTCTGGAAAAAGTAGCCGAGGCGTTTGAGACGGGCTAGCTTGAAAAATTTACCTTTAGAGCGAGTTTTGATTGGCTTGCTGATGGGTTTGCAGGAACTTAGAGGTTTTTCTGTCGATCTCAGAGAAGAGGCAAAGATACTGGCTATGGGAATGACCTATTTGCCATGCCGAGGTGCAGAGTTCCTGGCTGCGGGGAAATTTTTATGTTGCAAACTAAATAAGAATAAATTTTTAGAGCCAAATATTGACATAGAAAACTGATAGAGGTCTCGTTGGCTTGGTTGGGGGGGGGGGGGGGGGGGGAGGGGGGAGATGTGGCGATTGTTTCTTTGTAGGATGCTTGTTGATAGGGCCAGAGCCTCTGTGCTTGGGGGCGGTGGCAAGGTGTCTGTAGCATGTGGTGGACAGTACCAAAAGTTGCAGTTGAGCAGGTGTTGTGGTTACAGGCAAGCTGTAGCGAAAGAGGGCTCTGGCTGACTAGGGTAGCATGGGCGCTTAGCTAAGGTGGGTGTTGAAAAGGAGCTGTAGAGATATACGGGTGCTGCCGGATTAGCATTGACTGTAACTGGGTTTGACATACTATGGTTTCCAAATCAACATCCAATGTCGATGCAAATTCTACAAGACAGTAGATTAAATTAGCTTAGATGGGCATGAGCGCAGTGCAATGATCTGGAGTAGAGGATTGCAGGGTTCCTAAGCCAACCAAACAATAGGTACAAATGGGCGGGGTTGTGGCTACATCAATAGCTTGAACAAATTTCAAGCACTGGAAATCAATTGTGCTCCCGGGCAAAGATTACCCCCCGCCTACAATTCAACCAGTTGTTGTCATTGGCCCAAGGACTGGGCAGGCACGTGAGGAGGGCTTGGTGGAGCCGCAAGCGATTGTGGCATGGCTATTTTGTATGGACCTACGAGGTGGGCCCAACTGGGTGGTTGTATACTGGCTGGTGTCTTTTCTCTCTCTTAAAGAAAAGATAAGAAATGAGCTCGTTTTGTTTGTCTCTATTCAATTCAGAAATATGCAGATTGACCTCTCGACTGCGAAAACACAAGCTACCAAGAGGGATGATATTCATGTGGAAGAGAGGGAGGGCAAGGGGGAAAGTGGCCCAACCACCAACAGAAATGCATAATCAGCAAAATAATATAGCAAGCTAAAAATAGAAGTTGATATATGGAAGGCCTTTCGTGTGATCCTCCTCTCGAGGGCGGTGATGGCAGGTCTAGCATGTTATGTCCCATGGTATACATGGTTGGTGCTCTGGTATCGTGTTAGAAGGTGCATCAAAAAGAGAGAGGAAAGAGCCAATGTAGGAAAGATAGAGAAAATACATAAATGTGGAAGGCTTGCAAGTTCACTAGCTCTAGATGACAAACTTTGCTAGTGATTCACTAAGTGATTCCCCACGTCAAACACACACATATGTATGTATGTGTTTGTGAATTAGCCCTAGTGATATATATATATATATATATATATTCACCATGGCTCAAATATCTTTGTCAAATATCAAGATAAAAAGAAAAACTCTCATGCTAGAGATAACATCTGGCCAGGATAAGCTTGAGAAAGGCAAAGTGCTGGTGCAAACCCCATATGTGCATAAGATTCTTTTCTAGCAAGTGTATGGCTAGGCAACCCACAAACAAGGTCCAATGCACTTTATGAGGAGCTTGTAAACAAGAAGACCTCTCTCTCTCTCTCTCTCTCTCTCTCTTTCTCTCTCTCTCTCTCTCTCTCTCTCATATATATACACACACGCGCGCACACACACACATAGACAACATGCTAAAGCTTACTCATATGCATCAAATATGCATTATATAGAGAAGCTTGTGTATTTTTTCTTGTGCATTATATAGAGAAGCTTGTGTATTTTTCAATGAGAGGACATGACTGTAAATTTTGTTGTATTTTTATTCTTATAAAAGTGGCAGACACCAAAATGGTGCCGCCTCAAACTCTATAAATGAAAATCCCCTCACACACAAATGTGAGTGCACGCGATTGATTGGACGTCAATGTGTCATCTCTCTCTCTCCCTCTCTCTCTCTCTCTCTCTCATGCGCCATCTTTCTCCTCCGTCTCTTTCTCTATGTGTGGCGCAATCTCTGAGTATTTAATACATTTTAATTAATGTTATCTCCTACTCTAAACTACAACATTATCTCCCTACTCTAAATTAGGAAAAATACTAGTCTAGCTGCTAGGTTCAATGATTGGCTACTTTAATATTCCAAGCAATCCCACACATCGACTACTTCATCATACAAGACAGCGTTCATATAATTAGGCCAAGCCCATGTGTCAACTGCTTCATCATAAAAGCTTGACTAGCTACTGAAACGTACACAATATTCAAAACATCAAGCTAACAGAGTTTTCATATCAATGACGCATGCATCCTGCTTAAATCTAGACAATCCTGCATACATATCATATGGTTAGAGAGATTAGTGAACTAAAGGGATCTAAAGGGAGAGAGAAAGAGAGAGAGATAGAGGATAGGGGGTTACTAGAAATCTCTCCAAGCCCAGGATAGTTGTGCATAGTCCACATAAGGATTCCCCTCACTTGAGCCTCTCTCCCCCCCTTTGCAACTGAGACATCAACAACAGGAATGCCTCTCCATAACTCCTCCAACTCCTCGATGAGGAGCTCGAGGTAAATGTCAATATTTGACACTTTGTACCTCCCTGGCACAAGCAAGGAAAGAAGTATATTTCCCTTCTTGGTTGTCTCCCATGGTGGAATATTGTAGTTGACGATCACCACAGACCACGTGCTCCATGAAGTAGACTTAGTGCCGACGGGGTTGACACCATCACTTGCTAACCCAAGCCTCAAGTGTCGAGGCTCCAACTCAAACTCTGGCCATTGAGTTTCGATGTGCCTCCATGCAGGTGAATCGGCAGGGACACGCATCATTCCATCATTTGAGCGATGGTTTGCGTGCCCCCCGAGAAGCTCCATGGTAGGCCTGCTTTTAAACATGTGTTGGATGCGAGGAATTAATGGAAAATACCTTAATACCTTGCGGGGTAGGTGTGCCCCGCTCACACCTATCTTGTATCGTGCCTCCCCGCACATGGAACATGAGGTAGCATGTGCATGCTCATTGCAGTATAGCATGCAATCGTTGACGCAAACATGGATACGCTCATACTCCATTCCAAGTGCAGTGACATACGATCTAGCTCGTCGAGGATCTGGAGGCATGTGGTGATCAGCTGGCAACATTTTGCCCATCAAACTACAACAAACATGCGTATTATTATAATTCCTAGAAGACAACACCATAAAGAGAGAGGGAGAGACTATATAAAAGCCACATTCTATACTTACAAAAGTAGTGCATCGACACTTGCATTACTCCAACCGAATTTTTCGTACAAGTTGAGTACTTCCAACGATGCTCAAAGCACCAAGTACCGTGCACCGTCATAAAGAGGTGTTTGGGCACTCGTCATCAGTCTATCCTCCGTTTTGGCAGCTCGTTTAGTGCAGGGCTGATAATCTTCTTCGCACACGTCACGCTCATGAGCTAGTAATTTATCACACATGTCGAACATGTACTTGTCCTCTACCTCAAACTGTGAAGAAGACACAACCCAAATCGCCCAGTCGCTCTTGCCTCTGCCGTTCGGCCTTGCGTGCCGGTGCACCACCACCGAATATAGCCCAATGGGACACCTCCTCAAGCGACGGGTGAGTCGTTCTATCATCTCTCTCTGTGCTTTTTCGAGGATGACAAAGCCCTTCGTTCTCCAGGTGCTCCAAAGCAATGCGCCTCAAGCGAGGAATTGTCCTTTTGCACTTGGCGCAAGGACAAGGTAGTTTTTCCTTGAGCCAACGATCTCGCTCTGGGCCTCCAAGAGGACCACGATCATCCCAGTCGATGTCTTGCACATGCAAAAGGTTGTTTATTTAGTCATGTGCCGTAAAAAATAAATAATTAAAAAACACTTAATTCCATTAGGAAAATTACATATAGTTAAAGTCAAAGGGAATAAATGACAATGACTGTTAAAATTATTTTTTAACTAAGAGAGATTTTTAAAATTCAATTATTAAACATCTAAAAGTACTACAAAATAAAGGCTAAAAAACTTCATCAAAAAACTCAAAAGGCTAAAAAGTGAAATAATGTATAGCTAAGGGTTGGAGGTGTGGTTTGTACACCCCCCCCCCCCCCCCCCCCCCCCTCTCTGCAACCTTGGATTCGCATGTATCCGTTTGAAATGACTGGCCGCGGTAATATGGGCGGTAATAGTAGTGGTAATAACGGCCGCCTAAAAAAAGGAAGGAAGATAGAGTATGCCGCGTTTTTGCAGCATACCCTGCCTTCCCTGCGTTTCTTGCTCTCCCCCTCCCCCAGTCCCCATTTCTCTCTCCTTCAACAAGCCTCCCCTCTCCCTCTCTCCTTCTCCAAGCTTCTCAAGTTTCGTCGAAGAGAGTTTCGTGCAAGTTTCGACAAGGGGGTATTCCGCCATCTTCTTTGGACGCTCAACCTATTCGAAGCTCAACCGCGCTACAAAGAAGAGGTAAACACGAAATCACATCCTCCCTGCTCCCCTTGTGTTTGCTACTACACACACACACACATACTCTCTCTCTCACATACACACACACACATAAATAAATAAAATAGAGAAAATAGAGAATCCATTATAACATACCTCGTTCATTAGGAAACGGTTGTCTCGCATGACTTGTTTGAAATGGTTGTTTTGCTAAGCACGTTTGAAAATGGTTGCTTTGCTACGCACGTTCGAAAATGATTGATTTGTCATGCACGTTTTGGAAATGATTGTTCAGATAGTGTTAGATGAAATAGGAAAGAGAGAGAGAGAGAGAGAGAGAGAGAGAGATTTAAAGAGAGGGAGAGGAATGTTAGATAAAGAGAGTGAGAGAGAGAGAGAAATGTTAGATAAAGAGAGGTAAATGTTAAATAGAGAGAGAAATAGACAAAGAACGAGAGAAATGTTAGATAGAGAGAGAGAGAGAGAGAGAGAGAGAGAGAGAGAGAGAGAGAGAGAGAGAGAAATAGATAAAGAGAGTGAGAGAGAAAAAGGGATAGAGGGAGATAAATACAGAGACAGAATTAATGAGAGAGAGAGAGAGAGGGAAAGAGGGAGAAAGAGAGAGAGAGAGAGAGAGAGAGAGAGAGAGAGAGAGAGAGATAGATAGAGAAAGAGAGGGAAAGAGGAAGATAGGGATAGGGAAAGAGAGAGAGTAGATAGAGAGGGAGAGAGGGAGAGAAAGAAAGAGAGAGAGGGAAATAGGGATAGGAAGAGAGAGAGAGAGAGAGAGGAATAGAGATAGAGAGAAAGATAAAGAGAGGAAAAGGTAGAAAGAGAGAGAGAAAGAGAGAGATAGAGAGGGAGAGGTAGAGATAGAGAGAGATAGAGGGAGAGAGGGAAAGAGGGAGAGATAGAGTGAGAAAGGGAAAGAAGTAGAGAAAGAGAGAGAGATAGTGGGAAATAGGGATAGGGAAAGAGAGAGAGTAGGTAAAGACGGAGAGAAAGAAAGAGAGAGATAGAGAAAGAAAGAGAGGGAGAGAAAGAAAGAGAGAGATCGAGAGGGAGAGAGAGAGAGAGGTAGAGAAAGAAAGAGAGAGAGAGAGAGAGAGAGAGAGAAAGATGGGGAAAGAGGGAGAGAAAGAGAGAGAGATAGAGAGGGAGAGAGGGAGAGAAAGAAAGAGAGGGAGAGAAAGAAAAAGAGAGATAGAGAGGTAGAGAAAGAAAGAGAGAGAGATAGAGGGAGAGTAGATAGAGAGGGAGAGAAAGAGAGGGAAAGAGGGAGAGAAAGAGAGAGAGGGAGAGAAAGAAAGAGAGGGAAAGAGGAGAGAAAGAAAGAGATAGAGGGAAAGCGGTAGAGAAAGAGAGAGAGAGAGAAAGAAAGAGAGATAGAGAAAGAGATGGAGAGAGGGAAAGAGGGAGAGAAAGAGAGAGATAGAGGGAAAGAGGTAGAGAAAAAGAGAGAGAAAGAGAGGGAGAGAAAGAAAGAGAGAGAGAGAGAGAGAGAGAGAGAGAGAGAGAGAGAGAAAGAGGTGGAGAGAGGGAAAGAGGGAGAGAAAGAGAGAGATAGAGGGAAAGAGGTAGAGAAAGAGAGAGATAGAGGGAAAGAGGGAGAGAAAGAAAGAGATGGAGAGAGGGAAAGAGGGAGAGAAAGAGGGAAGGAGGTAGAGAAAGAGAGGTAGAGAGAGAGAGAGAGAGAGAGAGAGAGAGAGAGAGCGAAGGGCAGCCCATCCCCAAGCTTGGAGGGTGTAGGTAGAAGACAATGGGTTCCACTTATAAAACAGGCTTATCTATGTTTTGCAATAACGGGATGAAGTGGCTCCCTCACTTTGTGAGGCCATTCTATGACTTGGTGGATGTCCCTGTGGTCACTCTTGTGGACGTACGCGAAGCCCAAAAAAGTGGTACCCAAGTCCAAATCCACCATGACCTTAGCCGAGACCTCCATGGATGGATTTAAAATTCACGTAATCACTCAAAATGACATTAGAGTGAACATCAAGTTGGCAAGGTGAATCTTTTGTTAACGTTGACAAAGTCATGCATTTAAACTATTGGATGAAGGGGGAAGAAACCAATTTTGAAAAAAGCCAATATATATGGTTGTTAACGTTAATTAACGTTTTGTGATCACGTAAATTTTTTGAGTGATCACGTAAATATTAAATCCTTGCCTCCATGCCTCGGCAGAAGATGTCATCCATGTTTGGCTTCTCATTTGTGAGAGTGCTTGCTTTACATGGAGGCGCAGACATGACTCTAGGATGGAGAGAGAGAGAGAGAGAGAGAGAGAGTCAAAGAAATAGAATTACTTATTGCATTACGTGAGAATTGTAATGTTACAATCAATTGATCACTTAGATGTTGAATTTAGGTGCAGCCAACACAAAACGATGGCTACATTTACAACCTTAACATATATGTGTGTACATATATATCTATTTATTCATATATGTAGGCACTAAGTACGAGAGCATAGCATCCGAAGGTTGACGCTTCTTCTTGGTTATAGTCCTTTTTTAATCATGGTGTTGTGGTCATTGATCCACTCATGCATAGATTATCGCAACGTTCCTTTGGTTTTACCACGGTTAAGACTGCCATGATATCTAAAGAGGTGCAGTTGACCTTTGGTACTACTAGCCTCTACTTAGGTCTACTAGTATGTGTATGTATCTATGTGTTTGTATGCTAATATATATATCCTTTGGGAGAGAATTGTAATGTTACAATCAATTGATCACTTAGACGTTGAATTTAGGTGCAGCCAAAACAAAACAATGGCTATATTTACAACCTTAACATATTTATGTGTGAACATTCTGTTTATGCATGTATGTACGCGAAGCCTGCAAAAGTGGTGCCCAAGTCCAAAGCCACCATGACCTTAGCCGAGACCTCCATGCCATGGTAGAAGATGTCGTCCATGTTTGGCTTCTCATCTCTGAGAGTGCTTGCTTTACATGGAGGCGTAGACATGACTCTGGGATGGAGAGAGAGAGAGATAGAGCGAGAGATAGAGTGAGAGAAATAGAATTACTTATTGCATTACATTAGAATTGTAATGTTACAATCAATTGATCACTTAGATGTTGAATTTAGGTGCAGCCAACACAAAACGATGGCTACATTTACAACCTTAACATATATATGTGTGAACATTCTGTTTATGCATGTATGTACGCGAAGCCTGAAAAAATGGTGCCCAAGTCCAAAGACACCATGACCTTAGTCGAGACCTCCATGCCACAACGGAAGATGTCGTCCATGTTTGGCTTCTCATCTCTGAGAGTGCTTGCTTTACATGGAGGCGCAGACATGACTCTAGGATGGAGAGAGAGAGAGAGAGAGAGAGAGAGAGAGAGAGAGATAGAGTGAGAGAAATAGAATTACTTATTGCATTATATTAGAATTGTAATGCTACGATCCATTGATCACTTAGATGTTGAATTTAGGTGCAGCCAACACAAAACGATGGCTATTTTTACAACCTTAACATATATATGTGTGTACATATATAAATGTTTATGCATGTATGTAGGCACTAAGTACGGTGTCAAGAAGTTGGCGGTCTTGCCAGGAAGGCACCAGGTCTCTTGCTGTGAGAGTTTGTGAGGAAGTTCAAGGGTTATAAGAAGGAGCTAAGATGTAGATAACATAACTTCTAGAGCTAAAGAAGAAATGTAGCCAAAGAAGCCGCTCACTTTCCCTTACAAACACACACGTGATGGAGAGAACTCATGAAAGATAGTCAAAACAAAACAAAAATGAAAACATCGAGATTACGTTCGTATTGTATCATGGGTAGGATAAAAGGGTTAATTTATGAGTTAATGATATTTTATCTTTTTTGTCCAAATAAGCTACGGATTGCTCTTTGGAACTGTAGCTTTGTGCTTACTATAATGTATATGCTTTGTCTAGCGATTGGGATTAGTTGTGAGTACAAATCCCCTTGATTCATAATAAAATAACCACATTCACATCAAAAGAGAAGTCATAGTCAATAATAGGTAGTATGATGGGATCTGGTGAGAGAAGTATTTCGTTGAGCCTTTCAGGACCAAATAGAAAACACTATGCGTTGCTGGAAGTGAATCTTTTGACTAATCCAAATGTTGACCCTAATAGATTGCACAGAATGGAAATGAAAGAAATTGCCTCCATGTGGATTATGGTTATTCATGAATGATAAAGGTGATAAAGGTGTGAAAGAAGTGAAAGGAGAAGAGGAAGAGAGTTTCTCTCCCAAGACCTATTGTTTCCCTTAAGCAATAAGGATACTGCGGGGAGAGAAGTACCTGTAGCAAGGAGATTCTAGAGTTTGTGGAAGAGAATGAGAACCTTAAGAGAGAGAGATGATTGTGAAAGATGAAGATATGGTTACTAACCTTGTGCACATAATTGTTTCCCGCAAGAAGGTTGTGCGTGCCCGTTACATTCACAAGATTGCTGCTTGAATACCTTCCAATGAAACAATTAGGACACAACAAGAGAGATGAAAGGAGGAGTAAAGATACAATTAGAGATAGATCTAAGTGTGGTGGTGGTATTAAAGATAGATAATGAGAGATAGAGACAGAGTTAGAGACAAGTATTGGACTAGATATGCAAATGAAAGAAAAACTAGCAACATATATCTTACATGAGAGCAATCATGACCACCTTAATGGAGACAGAAGATGAGGCAAGACTTCAGCCTTTCTTCAAGGGAAAGTATGGCACTAATATGAGTGTGTCACTATGGAATTGAGCTATTCTCACTCACTCATAAATTGCCCCTCAATGAAGAGAAGGTTGCCCTTTTTATAGGTGAGGGAGACATGTTTTACATAATCACTTGATTAGGCTAAAGAATTAACCCAAATCAAATTTTCTTTGGATATTTCTTAAAATGGGCAATATTAGGACTCAAAATATCATGAAATTCAGTATTTTTGGTCGTTGAGGCCTACCTAGGCATCTTCTGTGTGGCTCTAGCAGGGGGTCCCAACTTGCGTGTCTTGTCCTTCAAGGCATCTTTGAGGTGTCACATTCACATGCTTGTGTCTTTTATCCTCCAAATATCTTATTTTATGGAAAAAGACCAAAATTACCTCTTTTCACTTGATTCACCTATTTATGATCTCTTCTTGCAGTGTAGTTGTGAGAGGATTTTTCACTGTTTTCTTATAACTTTTGCTATGTAACTCGGATTAACATGCTTCAAAAAGCAAAATTGGCCTACCAAAATTGGCCTTCTCTCCACGCCCTTAGGTCGGGATTTTCAAATTGGGATGGTCCAAGAAGCTTTGGATCTTCCTTTTCATAAAGTCTTCTAGTAGGCCCTTCCCTCTTGTATGTATCCAAGAAGGTATGCATTATTGAAGGGTTATATTATTAAATAAATGTGAAAGAAGAAAATAATTTATATATGGTAGGGTATAGCTACGATATTAGAAGAAATATACAAATGCTATTCCCCCAGACAAAAAGAGGCACAATCATTGATACTTCTCTTGCAATACTTTCTAATAGTAATGTACATTTATATTACTTCAAAGGTAAATACTAAGGTATGGTAGAAAGATTTTATTTATGCATATGAGCATTATATGAAGTATACTTATGCGTCAAAAAGTCACAAGATAAATTGTTTAATGCCCCTTCCCACTATATACGTGCCACATCACGACAACGGGAGCATAGCATCTGAATCTTAGACACTTCCTCTTGGATATAGTCCTTTTTTAATCATGGCGTTGCGGTCATTGATCCACTCATGCATGGATTACCGCAACGTACCTTTGGTTTTACCATGGTTGAGACTGCGATGATATCTAAAGAGGTGTAGTTGAACTTTGGCACTACTAGCCTCTACTTAGGTCTACTAGTATGTATATGTATCTACGTGTTTGTGTGGTGATTTTTCTCCTGATTGAAAATAATTTTGCAGAAACTAGGCGTGAAGAAAGTTTTTTCAAATTCTGCACCAATTTTGAGTTATCCTTCGCGGACTGCGTATATGCCCGAAAAGCAGCTTACATTTTTTGTTTTTGATTTTTCTCCTAATTGAAAATGATTTTGCAGAAACAGCCCGCGAAGACACTGAAATCAATGTGGTCTATAACTTTGCAGAAGAAAGTTTTTTCAAATTCTGCACTGATTCTGAGTTATCGTTTGCGGACTGCGTACATGCCTGAAAAGTAACTTTCGTTTTTTGTTTTTTGATTTTTCTCCTAATTGTAAACGATTTTGCAAAAACTATTTCCTTGAGCCATCGGAATCGATGTGGTGTACAACTTTGCAGAAGAAACTTTCTCTAAATTCTGCACCAACTCTGGGTTATCGTTCTCGGACTGCGAATATGTTTGAAAAGCAAAATTTACTTTTTGCTTTTGATTTTTCTTATAATTGAAAACTTCTCAATTATATTTTCTCTTCATCCATCATATATTTCTTACTAACGTAACTTTTCTGCAGAAGCCAATTACATATCGTTCCGATTCAGTCGATCCGTTGATGATCGTCCAAATTCTATTGAGCTACTGTTGGTACATGATCTTTTGTTATATGATATACTCGCTCATTGATTCTCGTATAGTTATTCTTCTAGAGATATAATTTATGTCATTTTATTGATAATCTCTCGTTGATACCATAGTGATTTTAATGGTACCATGATGATGTTTTGTTAGTACTTTGGTCATGGTGATTTTCATTGATACCATGATGATATTTCATTGATACCATGGTTATTCTCGGTGATACCATAATGTTGTTTCGTTGATACAATGATTATTCTATGATGCTTTTCGTTGATACCATGATGATTTATTCATTTTTATTGATACAATGATGATCTTTTGTTAAGACTTTGATGATACTCATTGATAAATGTCGTTTTATGTAGTATATACACATGTCATTTGCATCAGTAACAAGGCATCTTGTACTTTTACGTTCATACTTTATGTACCATATGTTGTCGTGCGTATATATGTGGTCAAAAGAGTGGCATCGCGAACCATCTCTTATGGCATTGTGAACGTAATTATTTCACTAACGATGCTAATAATTTTCAAGATCATGTTTTTTGAGTCTATGACCTATGTAGGATTGATCAAAGAATTGATTTCATGAAGACAAACTTGGTGACAATAAAAGATTTATGAATGCAAGTTTGGTGATCTCATATTGATGACATGTTTGGTGATGCGATATTGATGACAAGCTACATAGCAGATTCACGAAGACACTTCTGATTATGAGCTAATCGATAGCCTTTACACCTCTTTATTGAACCTTTGTATTCATTATTGTATTTGCTAGGATAGGAGAAATGTGACTTGGCAGGTAATCTTCGCTTGCTGATGCTATTCGCCCTCACTGCGCCATCGCTGCCCCCCCCCCCCCCCCCCAGCGCTGCCCTGTGCCTCCCCCTCCCCTGCCCTGCTTGCCCCGCGTTGCCTGCCCACCACTACCGCCCCTGCTTGCCCGCCCGTGCTGCTTGCCCATCATTGCCCCTGCCCGTGCCCCCCCCGCCATCCCCTCCCGCCGCTACCTATGCTCTCGCTTTAGCCGCCCCAACCCGCTGTCCCCCCCCCCCCCCCCCCCCCTCGTCCGCCCGCACACGTGTGTTGCTTTTTCTTCACCCCGACAGCTCCCTGCAATTGGCGCGTTCAGCACTGAGTCAATCCTTGGGGCAGTGCTCTGCGTGCCTAATTGCAGCGTCCTTCCATCGCCCTCTTCTTACGCCACAGCAGTAGACACAGATGGAGGCTCCAGCTTCGCCACAGAGGGACTCACCAGAAGCCCCCTCGCCCGACCCCGCTGAGCCCACCATTCGACTTTCTCTCTTGCCGATAGATCAAGCGAGCCTTGGCGCAGAGGTAGAGCGATTGTAGGCCACTTCCGTCATCTGCAAGATTCTTGGCACCCGACCTAGCAGAGGAGAGCTGCGAGACCTTCTCCAGGCCTGTCTTCTCGCAGAGGTGGGCAAGATCTTGGATGTCCAGATTCTCGGACGGGGTTACTATTAGATCGAGTTTGAGACCTCTGAGATGGCGTCCAAGGTCATCGCTATGAGTCCACTGGCCATCCGAGCATCACGTGCCCACTTTCGACAGTGGCGTCATGGTTTTGACCCGGCTTCGGATGTTCTAGTAGAGGAGGTAGACATTGTTGGAGCTATATATGGCTCACTCTACTAAACTTGGTCTCACCTATATATTTGTATCTTGTTCTGAATATGAATCAGTCTTTGGGAGCGTATATGGTGTGTCTCTTGTGTCGTCTCTCTCTCTTTCTCTCTACATCTAAACATGGTATCAGAGCGGTAACGATCACGCGCCGATTCAATTCATGGTGACACAACAGTATGTGTATGCGATTCGCATGTAAGATTCAAAATTTCTACAAATTTTATTTTTGAGCGTTGATTCTTGTTAATTGTGGTTGTTTTGTATTAAGAAGAATATGATTAGTGTTTTATGTGGTGTTTATTTCTAATCAATCTAATCGTTGATTACGTTTTTTTGTTGATGACACCCTGAACTTCATCTCAATTTATCTTGCTGTTCTACTCAAAATTTGGAGAAACGGGAAAAGCGCAATAGAGCATAGCGCAGTGGAGCTTTCCATCTAAAACCTGTTTGTCTCCTCGATCTCTTCGATTTGAGTTCTAGGTTTGTGTCAATCGGAGTTTGCAGCAGAAAGTTATGTTGTTTTTACTGCAATTGAGCTTGACGCAGCTTTCTTCGTCCTACTTCTTCGTGAAGTGTCTGCGATCGTTTTTCTTATTTTGGCGTTAACTTTTTTGAGAAGATTTAGCTTTTTGCTATTCGTATTGTGGCCGTCAATCTTGCGTCTCACGCCACTCTATTTTGAGGACTCGTTTATTATTAACGTCTCCTTTACCCTGCCTTTTTTGGATGACATCTCTCACATATTTGGACGTTCCTTGAGCATCCTTCTTACGTTTATCGTTGAGAGAACGCAGTACTCATATCTCTCTCATTCTCAATTGCGGCCTTCACCATATATGGTGTGCAGATTCTGCGATCTTATCTTATACGTCTTCTCGCAACAAGATATGGCTATGAATATTCTCGTCAACGGCTTTCCTTCTGGCCAGCGTTCTGTTCCTCCTTTCCAAGGTCAAGGATTTCCAGGCTGGAAAGCAAAGATGTTGTTAATTCTTGAAGGCGATGAACTCTCCGATGTTGTTATTGGAAATCGTGTTTGTCCGCCTCAGCCTGTTGATACGGATAATGATAACGTGCTTATCACTGAAGGACCTATCTTTGAAGATTGGAATGTTGCCTATACGGATTGGCAACGACGTGATAAAGCAGCTCGTCGGTATATTCTTTCTACTCTTACTGATTCCCTTTTGCTTGATATGTATGAACTGCCTACTTCCCACGACGTATGGAAGTACCTTATTGCAAACTTTCAGAAGAAATCTGTTACAGAAATACTTTATTCGAGAGGGTTGCTTAACAAGTTACAATATGAAGTTGGTACTCCCATGACGGGACATATTGAATCTTTCAAATCTATTATTAATCAACTTGTTGCTGCCGGTGATCCTGTTCTACAAAAGAAACTGATTACGCTTCTCCTTGATACGGTGAAGGACTCTTCTTATGATAACATTGTTACTATTCTCTCTAATAAAGATGTTCTTGATTTCGACCAAGCCTGCATGTCTTTAATTGAATACTCTCAACGTCAAGAACGTTGGAATGCTGGTCACGATACAGCTATGATTTCACAAGAGGAGACTGAGTCACAACAGATGGAACGTGCTTTTTATGTTCGAAGGCGTCCATTTCAACGAGAAAACCGCAGAGGTGGCCGTCGTGGTAATATTTTCTCTCGTCTCAAATTTCCTAATAAGCAATGTTCTTACTTCAATAGAAATGGCCATACTAAAGATGATTGTTGGGCATGTCAATATAATGAAGAACACAATATTACCACAAAACAACCACGTTTATCTAGATACTCTTCTTCTTCTTCTTGTGAATATTGTGGATGATCTGATCATCCCACTCATATGTGCTATAACCGTCGATTAGACACAGATCGGAATAGAGCATATGCTACTGAACATCGAAACAACATTGTACCAAAAAAAAGCTGCGTCCTATGTTCAGTTGCTCCAGACAGAATACTTCATGTACGTGATGGATCACTTTTTATTGTCGATTGTGGTGCTACACGAAATATGACATATCAGTCTAAGTGGCTCCATAACTATCATCCACTGCCAGTTCAACGTGTTGTTTATCTTGCTGATGATACTACTTGTCAAGTAAAGGGTATTGGAGACTTATATCTTGGTACCTTATCTTCTTCCACTCGAATTTTGTGAGGAGTATTACATGTACCAGATCTTCAACGTAATCTTCTTTCAGTTGCTAGACTTGTTGATCTTGGTCTGTTTGTTGGATTTGATCATACCAAGTGACGAATTGAGAAAGATGGACAGACTATAGCCACTGCTCCTCGAAACGGTAATTTGTTTGAACTCTCTCTCAACGATGCTGTAGCAAATATTGTCACTGCTCCAGGTGATCATGATTGCAAAGTATGGCATCACCGTTTTGTTCATGCTGATTTCTCAAAACTCCTTGATCTTCAACGTCGTGATCTTGTTCATGGCATGGATCTTAAAGACCATCCCCATATGGGAATTTGTGAATTTTGTGCTCTTGGGAAACACAATCGTAAACCCTTTCCTCTTTCAAATACAACTCATTGTCATGACATATTGGATCTTGTTCATACTGATATATGTGGACCTCTACCTTCTTCGAGATCACAATATCGCTACTTCATTACTTTCATTGATGATTTTTCAAGGTATATGACTGCATTTCTACTAAGACAAAAATATGAAGCCTTATCTATTTTCAAACAATTCCACAAGGTTGCGGAACTTCAAACTGGTCATCGCCTTAAGAAGCTTCGTAGTGACAATGGAGGCGAATATGTTTCTCAAGAGTTTGTGAGTTACTGTGCTGATAGTGGAATTCATCATGAACACACTATTCCATATTCGCCTCAACAGACCGGTGTTGTTGAAGAAAAGAATCGCACTATTCTCAATGCTGTAAGATGTATGCTGATTCATTCTGGCTTATCTCGTGTTTTCTGGGATGAATCTACTTTGACAACAGCATTTATTCATAATCATCTTCCTTCTACTGCACCCTCTGATAAGATACCCATCACAATATGGACTGGTGACATTCCTTCTGTATCTCATTTTCGAACCTTTGGATGTATTGCTTATATTCATGTTCCCAAAGAAATACGAACAAAGCTTGATGCTCCTAGTATTAAAGTTATTTTTATTGGATATTCTAACACTTACAAAGGCTACAAATTCTATGACCCTTCCTCCAAGAAATTAATTGTGAATCGTGATGCTACTTTTAACGAACAGCTTATGGGAGGCTCATGGTCCATGGATGATTCTGATGATACTAAATCATTGCTTCAGGCTTTTCCATTTCTTTCAGAAGATGAAACTCTTCCTATAGAGCAACTTTCTTCTTCACAACCATCCATTCCAAATGTTGCCAATGATAATATTGATATTTTTGTTGATCTGCCTATTGATTTTGAACATGGATCATGTCATGTTTATGATGATGATATTGCTGATAATGCTTTTTCTACTTCTGAAGATCCCGTTACTTATGATGAAGCTATCTCTTAACCACAAAAGGATCAATGGCAAGAGGCTATGGAAGCAGAGTACGATTCTCTTATCTCTAAAGGTACATGGATACTAACTGAATTACCTCCTGGTCGTACGACTATTAAATGTAAGTGGGTGTATAAGACAAAAGTTAAAGCAGATGGATCTTTTGACAAGTTCAAGGCGCATTTAGTTGCAAAAGGCTACTCCCAAGTAGCTGGTGTTGATTATCAAGATACTTTTTCACCAGTTGTTCGCATTACAAGTGTTCGAGTTTTATTGGCATTTGCTGTTCAATTTGATTTAGAAGCTCATCAAATGGATGTGCGAACTTCTTTTCTTAATGGTGACTTGGAAGAGGAAATTTATATGGAACAACCAGAAGGATTTGTTATTCCAGGTAAAGAAGACCTTGTTGCTCAACTCCATAAGGCACTATATGGTCTCAAACAAGCTTCGCGAGCCTGGTATACAAAATTTGATCTTTTTCTCACCTCTAAAGGATTCATCTCTTGCTCGTCAGACCCCAACTGATACATAAAACGCCAAGGTAGCAGTTTTGTGATTCTTGCTCTTTATGTGGATGATACGATCCTTGTTTCCAATGATTTGGGATTTCTTCAGCAAGTGAAAAAGTTATTGTCTTTTGCATTTGATATGGTGGATCTTGGAGAGATTCACTCTTGTCTTGGCATTCAAATCCAACGGAACCGTACAAAAGGTAATTTATTCCTTTGACAGTCAAAGTTTATTGCAGATACTATTCAAAAATTTGGTATGGAATCTGCACATTCAGCCAACACACCTTGTCTTGCGAGCTCTACAAAGAACACTTCTGACAATGGCGGTCAACTTGTCACAAATCAACCTTATGCTAACTTGATTGGATGTCTTTAGTTTGTTGGCATGAACACTCGTCCTAATATTCTGTTTGCTGCTAATTATCTTGGACAACATCTTGCATGTCCTTCTCTTAAGCATTGGTCTACTGCAAAGCGTGTATTGAAATACTTGAAAGGCACTACAGATTTTGGTTTAGTCTATCGATGAAAACTCACAGATGCAGACTGGGCAAGCTCACATTTATCTATGCGATCTACTAGTGGAAATTTCTTCTTTATAAATGGTTGTCTTGTTTCTTGGACCAGTAAGAAACAACGTTGTGTTGTAGTTTCTACGACTGAGTCAGAATATGTTGCGGCATCACTTGCAGCTCGTGAGTTGATTTGGCTTCGACAAATGCTGGTTGATATTGGTCACTCTCCTCTTTCTAGCACACCCTTGCGGTGTGAAAACCAAAGTGCTATTAGTCTTGCAAAAGACTATGTTCAACATAATAAGTCAAAGCACATTGCTGTCCATTATCATTATGTCAGGTATGAAGTACGCAAAGGAACCATTATGGTTGAACACTGTCCAAGTGACCAAATGATTGCAGACATTTTGACCAAAGGCCTCAATGAGTCACGTTTCATCCTCTTGCACTCGGAGCTTGGACTTGCTTCGGCCTCACTCTTTCTAGATTAGCTTCTTTGCTATTGTAATAGCTTTGTACATATGACGTTGTAATCTTTTAGGTATCATGCACTATGCACACTCCACATTTGCACATTGTGATATCTAAGTCACTTTAATATTTGTACATAGATGCACAATTCACTTTTTCATCATCACCGCACTGGTTCATATTTTCACGTTGTATAGGGGCTTGGGTTTTTCCCTTGAACTCCCCAAGGGTTTTTTCATCCAAAGCTAGAGACCTTTATTTGAGTGGGGGTGTTGGAGCTATATATGGCTCACTCTACTGAACTTGGTCTCACCTATATATTTGTATCTTGTTCTCAATAAGAATCATTCTTTGGGAGCGTATATGGTGTGTCTCTTGTCTCGTCTCTCTCTCTTTCTCTCTACATCTCAACAGACATCCACATCTCGGTCTTCTTCTTGGGTTTACGGAGGGAGTACTTACCACTTCTCTCTAGGATCGGCTCCGCCATTGGGGTTGTCCTGGAGACACCTCGTATGGTAGCATCAGTAGCTGCCAAGGTGGCTGGCATTCCCTCATTTCGAGTTTTGGTCAGAGATACCCACACGCTCCCGAAGGTTATCCTTTTGCCTCGGGTGAGTGGGGGTTGGTTTAGACAGAGTGTGGAGTACTCTGGCCTCCCAAACCAGTGCTTCATTTTTCGAGAGATGGGCCATCTAGCAAAGGCTTTTCCATGGAGGAGGCCGCGACCTGCACCACAGCCTCAGCCCCAGCCTGCCAGGGCAGGCCCGCAGCCACAGTCAGCGGCACAGCGCACACATGCCGAGCCACCCTCCGAGCCTGATGCTCCAGCGAAGGAGGGGTGGCAGCAGGCCCGTGGTCGATGACGACAGGGGCCAGAGCATCATCCTGGCACTCATAGTGGCCCTCAGGCGCCTACTCAGTAGTAGTGGGTTCCCATGGTGTACCGCTTTGGTCCTCTTCAACAGGAGGAGAGCCCTGTGCCTGCCCCCATATCCGCTTCACCCTCGACAGCCTCTCTCCCCCCTGAGAGATCCCCCCCTCTTCCTCATCCTCCCCCCACCTTCTGCTCCCGTCGCCTCTTCACCTCGCCCCTCTACCTCTGTTGCCACATCCGGCCCCTCTTCTCCACCGCTCCCCGCAGCTCCTTCTCTCCCCCCTCCTACTCCTGTTCCACAGTCGACCCAGGGGACAGGGCCTTCTCCAGCAACTAGGAGATCTCTTGGCAGCGCCTTCACCACGAGTCGCCTAGCGAGAGAGGGTCAGCCTTTCTTACAGCCCCATCTGCAGATTCATACATCTTCCCTTGTAGCTATTCCTCGTGGTATGATGAGCATTGACATTGACATTCCTCGTGGTATGATGAGAATTGACATCCAGCACCGCTGGGACTTCTTCGACTACCGCTTCACTCGTTTTCTCAGTGATTCCGAAGCAGACCATGAGGCATCCTCCTTCAGGGTCCATCCTTTGCTCCTTGCCACTAGGGGGATAGAGGCCTTGGACTCGGCAGTTGGTTTCTCCTTCCCCCTCTGTGGCAGGGCCGAGACAGAGTGGACCCTCGACTCAGTGTTGGGATGGTTGCATCCACAGATCCTAGAGTTCTCTCACCACATGGGAGAACTTGGAGTTACAGATATGCAGCAAACTTTGTGGCCATTGGCCAAGTTTGCGGTGACACTCCCAGACTCAACAGGATGTAGGCACATTGTGGTGTACTTCTTTGCTGATACGCAGTGTTTGCCTTGCTATGCATACATTCATGAGAGCTTCTGGACAGAGGAGGTTGCTTTATGCATGGTGCGCTCTGCTTGGGCTTGGGCTAGGCACTCACTATAGACACGCCTATCTAGAGGATGATCAGATGCAGATTACTCCCCATCCAAGCCAGCCTCGAAGATAGCCCGTCTAGCTGATGCGGCAACATCTGTTCTTTCTAGCTCCCCATGAGGATCGTCTCATGGAACGTATAGGGACTAGGTGGGCCCCAGTTTTAGCGTCAGCGGGACCGATTGGGTCAGGAGCTTCGGCGTTGCCTTGTGGGAGGAGAGATTGATCTCATTATGCTTCAGGAGCACCATCTGTGTGAGAGCCGCATTTGGCGATGTGGTCAGATTTTGCGTGGACGATATGATTCCTTTTGGTTAGCCGCCTTTGGACCTGAAGGCATCTAGGGTGGGGTATGTATGACTATTGCGGATTCATTGCAGCAGGCCATTGTGGGCAGATGGATTATTGTGCCAAGCAGGGCTCAGTGGATTACTATGCAGGTTTAGTGTGGCCTTGTGGGTTTTCTGAACATATATGCGCCCAATGTGGCGAGTGCTCGTGCAGAGTTTTGGTCACAGATTCTTGAGTGTTTGCCGTAGGCAGATCATTGGTGCATAGGAGGGGACTTCAACATTTTGGAGGACCCTTCTGATAGGATTGGTGGCAGCCATGCTACTGTGCATGGAGTCGAGTTGGGAGCTTGGGAGAAATTGTGTATGACTTTGAGGGTCTCAGATATATGGCACCACTCTGGTTTTGTGAGGCCCCAGACAATCTTGCCTTCTCTAGATCAGACCGCAGAGTAGGAGGAGTGAATCTATCATGGATAGATCACTTCTACACAATGACCACTTCAGTGACTTGGAAGGATCAGTGGGCATCCTGGCAGGGACCTCCTTCTTGGACCATGCACCAGTGATCCTCATAGTGGCAGACAGGCAGAGGAGTGGGAACACGATGCTCCGCATCCCAAAGAGGGTCTTGTTGGACTTAGCACTCAGAGAGAGGGTAGAGGCTCTCTAGATAGAGGGCATGGATAGACAGGATTCTGCTACAGATAGAGTGGCCTTAGGCCTAGCTCAGATTAGCCACTTTTTTCTTCAGGAGTCTCTAGCTCGCTGGGCTGCAACGAGAGAGGCAGAGCAGTGTCTCAGACGGGGCATTGCTTCATTACAAAGGATGCAGAAGCAGCATCCAGACAGTCCATGGTTAGAGACGCAGTTATAGCAGGCTCAACAAAAGCTTGCTAGCATAGAGGAGAGCTGTCATCAGTTCGCTTTTCACCGACATGCATCTCAATGGAGTCAGGTGGGTGACATAGTGACTGGTGCTTTTTTTGAGAGAGAGGGACCTCGGCACTCGCATGCCAAGGTCAGTCAGTTGAGGAGGCCCAATGGGTCAGTTGCTTGTGAGCCCGAGAATATGCGTGCAGTTGCTACCGACTTCTATCGTGAGTTACTATCTGTTGAGCCCCAGTCAAAGCGACAAAGATGCATGCAGGGAGCAGGTTTGGGCACAGATTCCATGTCTTGTGACTAAGGAGATGCGCCAGAGGCTAGAGATGCCACTTCAGCTTGAGGAGCTGCACACGGCTCTTAGGGCCCTCCCGAGTGGTAGCTATCTAGGTGAGGATGGGTTGACTCCTAGTTTTTTCTTGGAGTATTGGGACCGGCTTGGCCCAGATCTTTGTAGTGCTTTTTAGTACATTTTGCACACAGGAGTGATGCCTGATAGCATGAGTGAGGGCCTGATCTACCTCATTCCCAAGGAGGGTGGCTCCTTGGATGAGATTCGACAGTGGCGCCCCATCATCATCCTCAACTCAGCCTACAAAATTCTTGCCAAGGCTCTGAGTTTGAGGATTCAACCACTTTTATAGAGCCTTTTACATGGGTCTCAGACAGGTTTTGTCAAGGAACGCATTATCCTTGACAACATCTTTACTTTCTAGGAGGCTTCTGCCCTATCACGGCTCCGTGGTGAGGACCTTGTGATTCTTCTTCTCTATTTTTAGAAGGCATAGGACAGAATTAACTAGGAATTTCTAGAGGGCACTCTACGCAGGATGGGCTTCTCAGATGCTTGGATCAGAGGGGTGTCAACCTTGTACAGACAGGCTCACAATCAGGTGCTTTTGGTAGGAGGTAGAGGTGATCGCTTCATGCTTACATGCTTGGTCAGATAGGGCTTTCCTCTTGCCCCCTTTCTCTTTCTGTTCTATGTGGAGGCGATGAGAAAATTTTTGGTGTCACAGCACGTTGGTCTACGCGGCTTAGCACTCCCTATTCGGGGAGATGAGCTACTGGACGCTGAGTTTGCCGACGACTCAGCCTTGTACCTAAATGGCCAAGAGGCCAATCTTCACAGATGTGAGCAAGCTTTGGAGACCTTCTCTTGTGCATCATGCGCACTGATCAACTGGGGAAAGACAGTGGCTTTCTCGGTTGGTAGTACTCCCGTGCCAGATTGGATGCCAAGAGAGGGTTTCAGGTGGATTCCCCCCGGGACTGCAGTTCGGTACTTAGGTTGTCACATTGGTTTGGACTTGTCTCCCGAGCAGCAGATTGCTCCCCTTCTCCTGTCCATCAGGAGAAAGGTGTTACATTGGAGCTCAGCACGACTTTCTCTGGCTGGCAGAGTAGTGGTTGCCAACCAAGTTTTGTTGGCGACTATGTGGTACATCACTTCCTTCTGGATCTTTCTGAGTCCTTGTATCAGCCAAGTAGAGAGGCTGATCAGGAACTTCCTTTGGTCAGGACGTGACACTCAGATAGCCTGAGCCAAGGTGGCTTGCAAGGTCATCACGCTTCCTTGTTCTCAGGGAGGGCTTAGGATCATTGATCCAGCACAGTAGAGCAGAGCCCTTCTTGGGAAGTTCATAGTCAGAGGACTTCTTCCACGTGAAGAGCCCTAGAAGGAGTTCTTGCTGCAGAGGCTTCATGTCAGGGTGCCTCAGTCTAGAGGCCCTTGGAAACCTTCGACCACATGGATCTTTATAGAGATGCACAGAGTTGGCTTGAACAGGAGACTGGAGGACCACCTCGTTGTCAGTTGGCTTCAATCTTGGGAGCTCTTACAGTGTGGCCTGGAGCAGAGACGGCCCACGTTGGTGCAACCAAAGTTGGTCTGCGTTAGAAAGTGTGCTATGCAGTGCAAAGGGTGCTAGCATGCACATGGAAAAGGGCTAAAGCAGGTATAAAGACCCTGGGCAGGAGAGTGGATGTGGAAATGTATGCTTAAAGTGGTTTTTTAGGCCAGGGGGACCTCCAAATCGAGATAATTGAGATGGAAGGTCAAGGTGTCCAAAGTGAGGAAATGTGTCCTAGAATGAAGTGTTCGAGGTGCTCTAGAAGCTCGTCCAGACGGCTCGTCAAACGGGACCACGGTGTGAAAGATATGCCAGTTCGAAGTTAGAAGTCTTTGCAGATCTCGACGGACAAGGCAGATACAGACAGGTGGCCAAAACTGGGATCAGTGGATACATGTGTAAAGCTCAAGCTATGGAGCATTCCGGTCTTTTCGGTTTGCCATTCGGAGCTCAAATGTGAAAGTTATGGCCTGTGGAATATTTACCGAGGGTCGGATACGTGCTCACTGGGCCACGTTGGTAAGCGCGCACACACAAGTTTTCTTGAGCTCGCTAGGGTTCTGAAAAATTGCATGCAATGTGGGGAGTCCACCGAAATTGGCAGCTCCCTGATCGGAGTTATGGACATCGAGATGGGCCCAGTTCAAGTTGGCAGGTGGTGATGGCGAAAAAGGATCGGGTGGTTTTCCCCGTCTTTGGAAATGTTTTCAAAGGCCATGGTACGGAATGTCGGGGAAGCGCGAGGATTTTGGGGCCCGCAAATGGATCTCCCGTGCAACATAGTTGGAGAATTCGGATGGCAAGCCCTGGTTGTGTTGTGAGCACTGAGCACCAACCATGTGGGAAACAAGGACTCTTTGGTTGCGAATTGAAAAGGAAAGGAAAAAAGGTGGCTAGAGTCAAGGGGGGGAAGAAGGAAAAAAAAAAGTTCAAGGCTTGGTTGGAAAAGGCAGTCAAAGTTACTTTGCCTTGAGAAACAAAAAAGGGGAAAGTGAAGAAAAGAAGGGGCGCCATTTTTGTTTCGAGGGTTTTCTTCTTGCTGGGGAGGGAGGAAGAAGAGAGTTGGAGAAAGAAGGCGGCTTTGTGCGCTCGGTGGTTGAAATCGCCACGCCATGGTGAAGCGTCATCCGTGAAGCGGGTTGGAACGGCAAGTTCTCTGCGGAAAGGGGAGCCAACGAGGGCTTCCACGAGAAGGAGTTACTACGCAAGCGAAGAGGGTGGTGGATTTTTTGTCGAATTGTGTGCCCAGGGAGTCGAGTTTCGAGAGAAGTGTGTGCCCCACGACACGGATTGGTGATGGCCATGGTGGAGCTTAGAGCACGGTTTATGGAGTTTGTAGAGGGTGCTTTCCTTTGAAGGAGAAGTTTTCATTACTGATTTTGGTGTCATCTTTCCCCCCTTTCTTCTTTGCTCGTCTCCAAGGTGTGCGGTGCCGATGTGTGTGAGCGTCTGCACCCCCGAGCCCCTTGTGTGTGTGAGAGAGAAAGAGAGAGAGGCGTTGAGATGTGGAAGAGCTGGAAGCGGGCAAGATCGATGTGATCCTTGTTTGAGGATTGTGCAAAGTGTATGTGCATTGGGTGAAGTGCAGGCGAGGCCCTGCTAGTGTGAGTTGGTCTTTTTGAAGGTGTTTTCGAGAGGACAAGGGTGCTGTGAATACCCTTAGCTATATAGGGGCCATTGTGTGTGTGTCGGGTGTGTTCCCCATTCCCCCTCCCCATCTTCTGGTGCCCCCGCTGAGGAGCACATTGATTGCTCCCTGGTGATACGTTTATAAGCAAAAAATGTGGCAGAGTGTTGGCCCGATTTTCAGTGGTGAAGAAGATGCGGTGTTGGGGGATAATTGTGCGAAAGGTGAGCCGAGAAGGCGCTGGGCCCCTGGCTCTGAGAGGTGTGGGGAAAAGAGATGCAACAGGCACAATTAACAAGACAGAGCTCGAAACCAACGGTACTCTCAATTCCAATTAATGCACAATAGTCATCATTAATCAATCATTAACACTAGAATGGTAACCTAACACGACATAAAAGTGTCCTTTCAGGGTTTTGGGAAAAAATTCCAAAACCATAGTAGATCCACTCATTTTGAAAAATCCTTTCATGAGCTTATAGTTCAATAACTACTACATATGGAAAAAATGAGAAACTTGTATTTTTTCTCATCCCTTGGTCACTACAATCCTCCAAAGTTGATGGACCAGTGCATTTTGCCCAAAACAACAATTTCTTACGGTTGATTGCATATAAATAAGAGTGGGGATTTTTGTAGGACATGAGATAAAATGCCCCGTTAACTTTAATGGGTTGGTGACCAAAACATATGGTTGCTTTTAATTACCTCACTATTTTTTTTTTGGGCAAAAAAAATAGGTACAAAAAAGTTTCATTTTTGCCATTCTACGGACCTATCATCAAAGTTTCTATAGTCACACTCAATACAGATACTATATACATGTTTTCTTGGTTCCCTTTGGGCCTTTGTATTTAAAAGGAGCCATGGAGCATGTCAAAAGGATAATGGATCTCTTAGAATTGGAACCTTGGGGGCAATGATAAGATGCCAAATACAGCAAACATGAAAAAACTGGGTTTAGCATTATGACCTTTAGAAACCCATAGAAACTACTCAATATCTAGCCAAGTTTGTAGTCTATGATTAGATATGGTTACTACCTACAAAATACACACAATTGGCCTAAGAAACTAGCAATATTGAGAAAGTTATACTTGCTACTCTAAAATGTATCGTATTCTTCAGCAATCAAAAAACTCAACCATCATCATATACTATGATATATAGCATATTAGGTCCCCCAAAACTCAATGAAAATTAGCTTTATGTTATACATTACACTTACACAATCAAAATTGAATTTGGATATCAAGAAAGCCACCAAAAAAATCATAAAAGTGCAAATTTTGGCCAAAAAACAGGATTATGCAATTCTTGTAAATTGGTCATAACTTTCAATTTTAACACATAGCTCTCCCTACAAGCATCAAAACATGTTGAGAACTATGAAGGCCTAAGATCTAGCCATATAAACCTCACAAGCATGAAGTTTAGAGTGGTATAGTTGCCAAAAATTGAAAAAAAGCCAAAAAGAGGACACGTTTTTTCACACAGTTCAGGTTCAAAAATGTTGTGCAAGAGTAAGGTTAATGGTGAGATTGATACTTAAAAGAAAATGCTAAGTTTTTTTCAGCTCATAAGGCAACTTTGCGGATATATAGCACCTAGTAATTCATTTTCATACTCTTCAAATAATTCAAGCAAAATGGTCACTTAACAGGACACAAAAGTGTCCAAGGACATAAAAGTGTCCCGTTACCATTCTAGTGTTAATGGAGGCATAATGCTCCTTACAAGATGAATCCTGGCTTAATCCAGGTGCTAATCAAGAATTTAACAAGACTTGATTTGGCCCGCTTTCTGCTTCTTGCCGTTAAGGCACATGAGTTTTCCTTTCAATGGTCGTCCGCTTTGGCTTCTGCTTCCCGATTCAAATGGTTAACGTTGGCTTAAAATCTTTGGCCTGGCTTAGGAAATTGGTCTAGAAATGGGATTAGAGATCAAGCTTAGCTTATGAGAGCAAGGGCTTTGGCTTCAAGAGATTAGGCTTGAATTCGAGAGCTTGACTCATGGCTTAGGGTTAGAGGCTCGAGAGTTAGAGAGCTTATGAACGGCTAATGAGAGATTAGAGAATCAAGAGGATCTTGAATACCTTTGGTTAGGCTTGGATGACATATCTCCTTAAGAGTCGGTTAGTGGAAGCTTAAGCGATTGAGCTTGAGGTTCATGAGATTAAGGATTACTTAAGGGATTAGGAGCTTTAGTGAGTGCTTAGAAGATAATCCGAGCGGTTTATGAGGGGGATTATCTTAAGGGCTTAAGGGGTATGAGGATAAGGAGAGCTCCCGATGATGAGGAGAAGGCCCAAGAGCTTAAGGGGTATGAGGAGAAGGAGAGCTCCCGATGATGAGGAGAAGGCCCAAGAGCTTAAGGAGCTTGGCCTCCCAAATACCATGCTTCCCCGATGATGATGAGCCTTGGCTTCCTCTTCCTTTTAGAGTAACTCCACACCCAAGACGATGATGATGAATCCCCCCAAGACGTTCCCCTTTTGCATGGCCTTTTCTAATTTTAGCCATCCCATTAGTGATATCGCTAATGGGACTGGCTACTTAACGACGTGGCAGTCATGAATTGCATAGCGCCATTTGCGGCGGATATAGCACCAAAAATGCGCGCAATCCATCACGATGTCGAACATTTGAATACAGTTGACAAGTTACACATGTCTCTACAAACTGAGATACATCTTTATACATACCCTTCCACCATTATTTTTCTTTCAACTTGGAGAAGGTTGCCCATACACCCCTGTGTCCAGCCCATAGACTCTCATGAAACTCTTGCATGAGCTTTACTTGAGTCTCTTTTTTACATATAACCCGTTGTGGTGTAGCACCCTTTTGTTTAGGATGCTTCCACAAGTAACCATCCCTCAAAAAGTACCCATATGCTTTCCTTCGTATCCTCTTGAATTCTTGTTCAGACCAATCATCCTGTTTTGTTAGAGTACTCAAGTAGCTTCCAATAAGAAGCCAATCACCTTCATAAAGCTCTTTCAAGAATGATTCAAGTAGATTAGTCATGCAGACATTGTTACCTTTGACATGAGAGATAGAATAGAACTTTGTGCCTACATCATCTCCCTCGTCAATCATTTAGGACTCATCTTCATACCTTGCCCTTGATAGCATATCTGCCACTGTATTGTCTTTACCTGCAATGTGCTTAAACTCAGGATTTAAGGACTTAATGTAGGCAATCCACCGCAACATAGCAATGTATGGAGTTAAGCAGGTTGTAATCATCCCAAGAAGTGGTAGACAATCTGTTTCTACAACCACACATGCACCAATTAGGTACTCTTTCCCACTTTTCAAGACTGTAACCATACCCGATAACTCTCTCTTTATTTGTGGATAGTTTTTTGGCGAGCACTTAGCACCTTTGCTCCAAATCTTACCACATAACTCTGTCCTTCTTTGTCATCTTGCCCTATTGCCCATCCAATCCCTGTAGGACTGGTGTCTACTCTCACAATTACTGGCCTTTGACACTCATAGTCTACCTTTCTCAAAGTTGTTGCTGACTGGAGCAACTCCTTTAGATTTTTCATGGATTTTACATGTGCTTCTGTCCATTTAAACTTCTGATTCTTTCTAAGCAGCTGATAAAGAGGATCAGCTACATGTGCATAATGTGGAATCAAAATAAAATAGAAGACACATGCTCCCTGAAACCTTCTAACCTCAGTGATTCTAGTGCACGTTTCTTTCATTCTTTGGATGGCATCTACCTTTGTTGGACAAGGTTTCCTACCATATGGCCCGCACATGTGCCTCACAATAAGCACTTCATTGACACCAAATAAAGCCTTTTTCCCTGACAATGTAAGATTCACTTCTTTCAACCTAGACAAAATTTTAGCACAATCATTTATGTGATTTACCACAAACCTGCGACATCCCTTGAGATCTAAAGCTTCATCTTTGTCACTTTCTTCACATCCTTTGATAGGCAAATCATCAATGAAAGGCATTGTGATTTGAGGAATAAAGTCACGAAGACCTTATTTATCGCATTCATCATATGTGCAACCGAGTTGGTTGCTCCCTGTGGCAAGGTACACATCCTTACCAAACCCAAAGGTGTCCTCATGGTTGTCAAGTCTCTGCTTTCGATTGCAAGCTGAAACTGATCATACCCTGAGTAGAGATCCCCCATTGAGTAGATTGCCCTCCCTGCAAATGCCTCTGCAAACTCATCCACAATTGGACCTGTACCTACATTTCTAATCGTCACCTTGTTCATTGGTTTCATATCTTAGATGAAGCGTAGAGAACCATTCTTCTTTGGAACTGTGAACCACCTGTTTGAGTATGGAGCACAAGAAGGCTCCAAGATTCCCATTTTGATTTTCTCATTCAGTAGCTCTACTAACTTCGGCAAATAAGCCTTTGGAACCGGAATAGACCGCAGATTCCAAGGCACATGAGGTATTCTGAAAATTACCATAGGAGCTACAATAGAAGGATCAACACATCCTATCTCATGTGGCTCAAATGAAAAACCCTTACCATGCTTTGAAAGCATTTCTTTGAAGCACTTTGTCTCCTCCTGTGTTAGAAACTCCTTGCGACCAATCTGCAAGTCTTGGAAAGACTCCTTTGTGAAGGTATGCCCAATCTTTTTAGGATTCCTCAAACTTGGTTGTAAAGAAGCCTGCTCAATCTTTTCCCTGTTGTTGGATGGTAAGGGTGAAGCCACTGGTTTCACCTTCTTTGCTACACTCTTGTATTAAGTTTCAACATGGACTTCTGGGCCAACTGTTTGGCTTCCTTTAAAGGCTTCTATTACTTGATACATTTCCATAGAGCAAAATTCCACAACTTCATTTTCAAGATGCAAATTAGACCCCATTATAGCATCAAGCTCACCCATAGTATCTATAAAAGAAACTTGTTCACACAAACCCAAAACATTTTCAGTAGGCTCTAGCAACCCACTCTTTTTCATGCCTATTTGTACATTATGCACATATTGCCTCTCACATCTCTTCAAATCTTCAAGTTTTGTAAAACATACTGATCCATTCTTTGTTACCAAGGAGCTTGTTGAAAACGCTTCACCTATTTTTGGATCAGGTGAGACCCTTTTTCTTTCTGTACCACTGCAATCCCGCTTTACAATGGTACTTGGCCAAAACCCATCATTTCTCTATGATCATGAAACTCTTTGCTCAACTTTGGTAGAGGATGTTCTCTGAGGTTGTCACGATTTCTTTCATGGTTCACAGAAATTGTGAGAAATTGGACAGCTCGTTTACCATCTTTGCTACGTATCCTAGCATATGCTGAACCCTCATCCATTACCTTTGTTTCCATTCGAACTCCCACAATGTAGGGTTGTCCAAGGATGAGATGATATGAAGATGTATCCTGTACAAAGAAGTTTTGGTCAATCTTTACATCACCTATTGTTACCTTCACACCTGGACATGCTGCATACAATTCACCGGATGAATTGTTTGCCACTTTTACCATCTAGCCATGATCTGTGTCCATTGTCCATTTGCACTTGTTGTAGAGACTCTTTGACATTATGTTTATTTCTGAGCCATGGTCAATCAAGGCAACAAATGGCTCTTCAAGATCACCTACCTTGACCAAAGTTTCTATAGTAGCCCTTTCCCAATGACTTCGTGAATAGTAACTCCTAGGAATATTTTCAACTTCTTCATCATCATTTGAGAAATTCACTTGCTTCACTCTCCCACTAGATTGGTAGCATCCTACCACAGCTCCAGCATTCTCCTTATTTTGCAGTTGCATCCCTTGTGTCTTTGAGGTTTCCCCTTCAACCTGTGGACGAGAAACTTTAGAAAGGGTTTGCCTCTTCCTCTTGATGATGTCAATGATCTCCTCATGGAATTCACGCTTTGCAATGCCAAGAACTTCTCCCAGAGTAAACTCAATCTTGCTATTCAATATCCTTTCCTCCAAGACTTTCTTTAAATCTGTAGCAACCTCAATATTAGATTGTAGTTTATAAGTTGGGCCTTTTGTCTTACCTTTCGTTGGCTCTTTCTTCTTTCTTGTTGTAGACTCCTCCATGAGTACTTCGGGTGGAGATGCTCCTTGTGTTGAGGGTGTTTGAGAAGGCATTGAGTCGCTTCTTCCCCCACTTCTAGAAGCTCTTTTTGATGGTCCTTCATCAGCATTCTCACGTCAACGCTTCTCTTCTACAATTGCCTCATTTTGTTGGCATTTTGTAATGTAGGCATGCACTGACAATGAGTCCACTGGAACATTCCATCCTGTTTCTAGACGTATGCAATCACCTGCTTCATGTAGAATCTCTTTTGTAAGCTTTCCCTTTTTAGCTAATTGCATGACATTTGGCCAAATTTGACCATGATGGTCACTCACCTCTTCATCACAAAAATGTTCAATTTTTACTCCATAGTTAGCTGCCTCAACTGAAGAGGTGGCATGCTTAGTTGCCATATCTTCAACTAAGGTTTGCATTCCCCCCTTCCCAAAGTTAGTTCTCAAGGGTAGACCTGTCTCTCTTAAGTGGATTTTACCATCCTTAAAAAAGACAACTCTTTTGACAAAGCATCACTAAAATCATCACAATCCCTTCTTGCATGGTCTGTACTATCACATAAAATACATCTATTAACAAACCCTTCTTTGGGCTGTTGTCTTTGCCTAGGAAGTGGCCCTGATGGTTGGCCTTTTTCTTCAATCTTTGCAAACTTCACCTTCAAGTCATGCATTCCCTTCACAAGCTCATCTAGCATGGACTCATCAAACTTAGGAGCGATAAAAGTAGGCTTTACCATTTTGTCAGAAGTTGAGGTGGAAGGACTTGTAGTGTTTACTACCATCTTGTCCCTTCTTCTTTGTCATTTGGAAAGCAGTGAGACAGCACCTTCAACCTCATTCCGGTCGGTCTTTAGTCCTTGCTCAGCATCTTTATCTTCAAGAAGAAGCTCCAAATTTTCTTGAAACTCTTTACTTGCAGCTTGTAAGAAAAGATATGTCTTCTCTGCATCTAGTGTGGCCCTTTCTGTCCTGGTGAGTTGTGCATAGCGCCGCTCAAATTCCCTAAGTAGCTCTGTTATTGATAGTCCTTGCTTTGGCTTGACTACCCATACTAAGAATGTTTTTTTGGTCACTCTCTCAGAGTCCTCCATGAAATATTCCTCCTTTAAAGCTACTTTGAGTTCTTCCCAATTTCTCCCATGCCCATCTTTAATTACCCTAACATGCTCTCTAATTTCTGGAGCAACAACTAGCTCAAAGCTTTGAATCATCTCACCTTCTGACACGCAATGTAGCTCCATCTTCTTCACATACTCGCGTAAGTACTTGGTTACATCTTTGCCATTGAACTGATACATTCTATTGACGACTGCTTGTATTGCCTTCGTTGCTGAAATCTCCCTTCTTTCAATGGCATGTTGTTGTTGCATGAACATTGCAAATGCTTGAAACATTTGCATTGTTGCTGGGTCAAAATGCATACCCTGTTGCTCAACATGATCACCCATGGTTATCCACAAAATCTCACCCTGGCAGTCTCACGTCGGGTTCACCAAAAATATATCGAGAAATTTGCGATCTTGCCAGGAAAGCACCGGGCTTATGGCTGTGAGAGTTTGTGAGAGAACTCAACAAAAACTATATGAAGGAGTTAAACCATAGATGCCATGAAGACTAGGGTTTGGAAAGAAGTGCAATCAAAGAAGACTCACTCTTTCTCTCTTGCACTCACACACACAAAGAAAGAACACAAAAGAGAATGTCAAAACAATACAAAGATGAAAACATCAAGGCTATGTTCATATCGTATCATGGGTAATATGAAAGGGTTAATGGATGAGTTAATGGCATTCAATCTTGGCTGACCAAATAGGCTACGAATTGTTCTTTGGAATTGTAGATTTGTGCTTACCATAATATATATATTTTGTCTAGTGATTGGGATTAATTGTGTGTACAAATCCTCTTGGTTCATAGCAAGATAACTACGCTTACATCAAAAGAAAAATTATAGTCTATGAGAGGTAGTATGATGGGATCCAGTGATAGAAGTATTTCATTGAGCCTTTCAGGGCCGAAGAGAAACACTATACGTTGTTGAAAGTGTATTTTTCGGCTAATCCATACATTAATTCTAATAGATCGTACAAAGTAAAAGCGATAGAAATGATCATCATGTGGGTTATTCATCTAGGATAGTATGTGAGAAATGTAGATATGAGAGAAGTGAAGAGATGAGAAGTTTCCCTCCCAAGCCCTATTCTTGCCCGTAGGCAATAAGGATACTGCGGGGAGAGATGTACCTGTAGCAAATAGAACCTAGAGAGGATGAATTACTAAGAATGAGAGAAATAGGTTTGGTTAAGGAGATGAGATTAGATACATATATATATTTTGGATTAGATATGAAAATGAAAACAACAAGAAATCAAGAAAACATCAATGTAGAACGCATCTTACTTGAAACCCTTCGGCACCATTATTGATGGGAGAGAGAAGAAGAGTGGATAATTCCACTTTGCTTGATACATCAAGTGCAAGACCTTCTTTGATTAGGCTTGATCTTCCAAGGTTAGCTTGTTGCAAGAATGGCTAGTCTCCCTCTAGGAGAAAGTATAGGCTTGGGCTTATGTTAATGGCTAAGTACAATTAGGCATTACTACTCACTCTCTCAAGAATTCCTCTCATCAATGGCTTGAATGCTTGAGTTTCTTTTCAAGAAAGAAGAGGTCCCCTTTTATAGGTGAAGGGAACCCCCAATGGTTTACATAAGAAGAGAACAGCTAGTGTGAATAGGAATTGGAAAAGTTGGAAATGAGCTGTCCCTGCATGATGTGGGCAGACTGGGGTCCAGTATTTTGATCATATCTCCTCAACCGTGGCTCCAAATAAAAAAATAAAAATATGGTCAGAAACTTCAGCTCATTAGCTAAGATTTTCATTTTAAAATCATTTTCCAATTTGGATTGGAACCTTGTGTAAAAAATTCATCAAAATAGGGTCCATTTCTGGCAGCAAAAGTCTTCCCGTGGTCCCCTTAGCCTAGACTTTCATTTAATTCCAAAGGACACCTCATGCCATATGAAAGCATGACATTGCTCCTTGAAAAATTTTTGTAATCATGCTTGCAATAATGCATTAAAATAAGTGTATTTTTGAAATCATGCCACCTAGTGTCCCACTAGGATTTGATTCCCTCCTAGTAGCTATTTAAAAAAAAATATAAGAAAAGTATAAAAAATACATAGAATATATATATATTGGAGTTTACCCTAGATATAGGATCTAGCTAGGGTGTGAGATGATAATGAGATAGTAGAAATAAAGAACCAATGCTTTTTGCCCCAAGTTAAAGAGGCGGAGCTATTGAGCTTTTACCATAGTATTTTTTTATGGTAAAGTAAGGATAGATTACCCTTGAGAAAAATAATAGGATGAGATAGAAGGCTTATTATTATACTTAAATATACATATGTACATTATATGAAAGATAATTATGTATGTAAAAAGTTACAAGATAGATCTTGTAGCATGCGTTCCCACTATGTACGTGTCACAGCACGACAGCGTGCCCTGAATGGAAATATTGTTCTTCCTAAAGCACCATGGATGCTAGAAAAATAAGAATTAGACAAGTTGAAGGCCAGTACCATTGCCCCTAGTCGCACACCAACAGGATACATGAGGTTGCTAAAGGGAGCTTTCACAAAAGCGAAGAAGGGTGGAAGCGTTCAATTGTATGGGTTGAAGTCCCACGATTGGCACAAGATGCTTCAAGTAATCTTCATACTCCCTATTCTATCTATAGTTTGTGTGTATGACTATCACTCATTTTCCCTTTCCCTGATTTACATTGTAGTTCATTGTGTCGGCGAGTATGTGTATATGTCGGGACAAGAAATTCAGGGACGCTATTTCCAAACTAGGAGAGCTAGTAAGGTACACCACAAGACTCCACTCAACTACACCTTTTTTATGTACACAATAATTTCAGCTAGAACTTAGTGTATCCTTATGTGTTTTCTTGCAGATTTATGAGCTCCTAGGAAATCGAAACAGATGCTATCCCTGCTGCTCAAACACTTGCAACAGAATTTGTGTGTTCCATTGAAGATTCATTTCCTTGATCGGTCCTTCTTAGTCAAATTCACCTCTTGGTTCATGTGGTGGAGGAGATAGCTATATGTGGAGTAGTGCATGCATGATGGATGTTCTTCTTAGAGAGGTTTTTAAAGACTCTCAAAGATTTTGTGAGGCTACAGTCTCAACCAGAGGCATGTATGGCCGAAGGGTGGATTGTTCAAGAGGCATTTTTTACATATGAGAGTATTTGGCACAAGTTGATCCTTCAATGCCTCGCATGTGGTCAGACGAGGAAGATGCAAGGATGACTTCACACTTGACAAGTGGAAAGGGAAACTACTTAACATGGATATGAATCTATCCCGAGTGGTCGAGAACTTTCAATGCAAAGATTATGACCAGGTGGGTGGACTTGTGGAGGGTGGAAAAGGCAAGGTGTTGGAAAGAGAGGGAAGCATGGAAACAAGCACATGGAGGAAGGAGGGCACCCCCAGTACCTAGACACCTTGCATGTTTCCCAAATCTCATTAGTGTAGAGTGGATTCATGAGAGAATGACCGAGGCAAAAGCGTGCGGAGAAGACATCACCAACAAAGAATGGGAGTATGCACAAGGGTGCGTACCAAACGTAGAGTACTCATATACCTAAACCATATTGTCTCGCTTTTTCTTGAAAGTATCTTTAATATGTATTTGATAAATTAATATATTTTTCTATTTTGTAGTGCCTTTCCTTTAACTCTATGTGGTCAAAGGGTTGTCACTTTCGTACGTGCCACATTGACGAGCGTAGAACCACCATGTATTGTGCCATCATGGGCAGCTCTGACACAGATGGTGATGAAGCTAGGTAATTAAAAGTATACTAAATGTTAATTTTAGAACCTTTCATAGATTCATCTTCGAGTGCAAGTGGTTTGCAAATGTGTCTAGATGACATGAGAATGGCCTCTACATGGTGGACTCTAGTGTGCATCACACAGGGAGTTATGACAATTTACTTTTACCGCGCAATTGTGAGAAGGTGAGTGACATGTACCTTTTTTATTCTTATTTGCTTGTAGAATTAGTTATACCAATGTTACTTACTTTGAGCTTCTATTTTATAGGTCATCTATATCCCAGTAATCCACCAACCAAAACTTTGGTTCGTAATTCCCGTAACACCTTGGGGAAGAACCATTTTTTTCACTAATAAAGTGGCGACTATCTTCGACCCTCTTCCACCTCCAACTTTGGATGAGGTGGAAATAGAGGAGAAGGAGATCAATGAATCAAGTCCGGAAGCAAGTCTTAGCGAGGATGATTGTCATGATGATGAAGATGATGAGATGGAGGATGATGAACTCGAAGATGGTGAAGCAGGCAATGCATCTACAAACGACAATTATGTTTCTCTGTTTATTGATTTAGGAGCCATGGGCTTAGAATTGGATGATGATTCATGTAGAGATGTTTTGGAAGATGATTCATAAAAATTTTGCAATTATAAAGATTTTTGGTCGTGTAATCCATTCACCTCTCTCTCCCTCCTCTTCCTCTCTTTAGATTTGAGAATATGCTCAATTATCTTAATCAATTGAGAATGATTATTTTAGCTGTAAACAAGTGTAATCTTATATCCCCCGCCTCCTTCTCCCCCCTCTTTTTCTTTCTCTCTCCTTTTTTTTTGGGGGGGGGGAAGTTTTATATTACATATTTACAATATCATGTTGAAGGTGCTAAACCTTAAATTTCTCAATAATGTGAAGCACTCTTTCTCTCAGGCTTTTGTCATGTAGTACTAGTGCATCCTCTACCATCCTATCCCTGATGACAGACAAAGGAACTCTATGATTGAACTTAGAGACATCCTCAAAGGCCTGTGCATTTCTCATAGACCATATGAACCACAGAAACCAAACTCTAAAGGATTGGATGGAAAATTCCAAGACTGAGTCCTGGTGACTATTAACTTTGGAGAAATTCAATTTGAATTTTGTGATCTAGCTGTACCCCCCAAGCATCTGACCACATACTTGCTGACCATTTCCACCATTCAGATACAAGTTTGCAATGCCAAAATACATGTCTGACTGACTCATCCTTGTTATATACATTAAATTTACCATTGGTGAAGCCCTTCTTAGACAGATTCAAAGTAGTGGGGAGCACCCCAGTATAGACTCTCCACAAGAAGAACTTAAACTTGAATTGGTTAGGAATGGACCAAATAGCAAATAACACTTTGTCCCACCATTTTTCCTGCATATGTAAGGACCATTGTTTATTACATCTTTTAGATATACATGAACTTGGCAAAGCTTCTACATAGAATACTGAGGATGGGGAGTTCCAGGATTTAGCTGTATAACCAGGCAATAACCAATCCGTGTCCTTGTCTTGAACATTTGGTTTTCCCAGCACTTTCAAGCTGTATACATGGGCTCCAAGATGATGTTATAATCCTCTCTGATGATTGGCCAGCCTAAATTGTCTCCTGGCAACACAAAACACTTTCAATTGCAAGTCAGAGTCCAACACTTGATTGATTTGCACTATCCCTTTTTTAAAAAGGGAAAGTGCAGACTTCCCCATTAATTTGGCAGTGGAGATTTAAAAACAAAGCTCCAAAATACATTTTCCGCTCCTAATGAATTTCCTGTGTACCTGATCCTTCCTTTCCATAACAAAACACAACAAGTCTTTTTCCAAGATCTCACAAGCATAGTAGACATGTCAAAACCAGTTTTAGTTGGAGCAAAAGTAAAAAATTGGTCCCAACTAGACATGTGCCAAGTTCCGTGAAAGTAAACCACAGTAGAATCTATCAGTTTTTGCAATAAAATAGACCAATCAGTGTCAGTTTCAAGCATATGTTTTATCAAACATTCCCCCTTCTAGCCTGTGCGTGTATCTTGAAATCCATGATGTGCATCCCTCCCTTAGAATAAGGCTGAGTAATTTTATGCTAGGCAACCATAGCTGCATCAGTTGAAGAGGCATTTCACAAAAACTAAGCCATCCAAGACACACACTTCTGCAAAATTTTGTCAGATCAGTCCAAGAGAGGCAGATAGAAAAACATGTAAGGCACAAAAATAGATTGAACAACTCTTAATCTGACATGAATGGGCCATTCTATACAATGCCAAGTTGCTATTATAACCTGCACTTTCTCAACTACCCACTACTGGAGATGTCTTCCTATTGGATAGCCCAAGTGCCTGAAAATGTGCCCTTTAGGGTACCTTTTACCTGACCAAATAAGTGCAGCAAATTCTCTTGCAAAGATGTCAATCAAGGATGCTTTTGCTAAATTGATGCTCAAACCAGCAGCAAGAGCAAACAAACCTAAGGTTTTAGTGCATCTCAAAATATTGACATTGTGAGCTTTCAAAAAGAGGAAAGTATCATCTGCAAAACCCTTCCCTAGAGTATGTTTAGACCCTAACTGTAGAGTTTGCAAGAATCCAAATGAAGACAGAGAATCCAAATATGCATATAAAGGGTGGGTAGCAACTGCCAAAAAAGAGGACTAACTGGGCAGCCATGCCTCACTGATCTAGCCGTATGAAGTTTGTCAGATAGCCTACCATTGATCACCACTCTAGAGAAAGCCCCACTGCCTAGCAAGTTTATGAATCCACTGACTCTAGGCCAAAATCCCATTTTCTTTAGAATGCTGGTAACAAAGTCCCACTGTACTGTGTCAAAAGCCTTCACAAAATCTATTTGAAACATCACAGTATCTTGTTTATAGTTGATAGCATGTTCAATTCCCAATTGGATAGTCAAGATGTTGTCATAGATAGATCTTCCACCCACAAAGCCAGTTTGAGCTGGGTGTATGCATTTTCTCAATTCAGGGGTCACCCTAATGGCAATGACCTTGGCCAGAAGCTTGTACAATATTCCCATCATAGTGATGGGCCTCCAATCTGTTAAGGTCTTGGGGAACATAGTTTTGGGAATCAATTTGATTATGCCCTGTTTCAGTGCAGGATCCATGCATTCAGATACCAGATAGTATTGAGCAATGAACAGATTATTTTATTCAGAGGTGTCCAGAAAGAAACCATGAACTCTTTAGAGAGACCACATATGCCATGGCAATTTTCATTGGGCAACTTCTTCAGTGCATATAGAATCTCATCCTCATCTAGTGGCTGCTCGAGTCTCAATGCTGTTGACTTCTCAATGCATGGATCAGCCACTTGCAGCAAATTTTGAATTGCATTAGCCTTTGCTTGTGATACATCAGGCCCAACATTCAGGAGACCATCATAATAATTTACTATTGCTGCCATAATGTAAGAGCCCTTACACAGTGGAGGCCCATCCCCATGATGCAACATTGTCAGACTCTGCCTTTTTTTTGTGCTTCAATTTCTTGTAAAAGCCCTTGGATACATCCTTACCATCAGTAATCACCCATTGTCTACATAAGTATCTTTGCTTTTTGGTTTGAGCTATCTCCCATTCCAAAATTACCCCTCTAGCTTGAGCCAGTTTGTGTAATTCAGTTTGACTAAGGACAACAGATTTGTTACCATCTTTCAGAACTAATTCTCTGGCAATATTGGTCACATGAAGCAATTTTTCATTACCTTCCTTAGCCACAAACTTCCCTACATCCCCGATACATTGTTGCATGCCAGATACAATGCAGAGCCAGGCAGACAAAGGATTATCAAATGTGACAATAGCATCATTTATGACATTCAAAACCTACTCTCTGAAAAATTTATGACTAAGCAAAGAGTTATTTTTCATTAATGGCTTGGAGTGTCCAAATTCATGCATACTATCCAAATAAGAGTTGAACAAGTGCAGAACAACAAGGAAATGATCCGAAAGGGCATTGGAGAGGTCCACCTGCATTTTCTCTGAATTGGGCAACCAATCTAACCCAACAAAGTAAATTCTATCTAATCTAGACCAGGACCCCTGATGAGACAGAGAGTGAAAAGTAAAACATGGAGAAGGTCTAGTAGCAGCAGTTCTCCCTTTGTTTCCAGCACCATAAATATCTGTTCTGTTTGGCGACAATCAGAAGTTGTACCACTCTAGTCACATAGTAGCACTTACATTCACGATAAGCAGTAAAACTTTCACTCATAACTTTTATGTCCTCCCTCATCAGCTTTTCAAACTCACTTTAGGATGCGACTGGTTACTCCAACACCAGGCTAGATTAGATATCTCCTCACAATCTTTGGTCTTCCCTAACAGTTTGCCCATTCCCTTTCTGCAAATGACAACTGTCCCGTCACATTTCAACAATGCACAATTCGTAGAAGAAGACACAACCAGCCGCACTCAACAACTCTGAAATCTCTTAAGCCAATTCCCTCCTCTCTTCCAGAAACCACTCCTTACCCCTCAGGTCAACTTGCCTATTTCCCACTCCATCCACACAACTGAGATACAGCCCATCAAGATGCCTAGGCGGCGTCAGTCTCCGAAAGAAATCCAGATCATCCAAGATGCAGTGGAGGACATGTTGCAGAAAGGTGTCATCATCCCTTCTTCTAGCTCTTGGTCTTCAGAACCCCATTTGGTGAAAAAAGACGATGGCAGCTACAGATTCTGCATCGATTTCAGGCCTTTGAATGCTGTTACAGAGCACGATGTTTACCCACTGCCTCGCCTCGATGATCTTTTAGATGAATTGGGTGAATCAAAATATTTTACATCATTAGATTTGGCATCAGGTTACTGGCAAATACCTTTAAATCCTCAACATGCTCACAAGACTGCTTTCAGAACCCCAAGGGGTCTTTTTCAGTTCACACGCATGCCTTTCGGCCTCAGCGACGCAGGAAGCACATTCCAGAGAATGGCCAACAACATTTTCGAAGACTTGATCCAGCAAAAAGTCTTATTAGTCTATCTGGACGACATTTTGGTCCACACCAAAACATGGCAGGAACATCTCCTAGTGCTACATGAGGTCTTGTCAAGAATTCAAAAATACAATTTGCAATTACAATTTAAAAAGTGCAGATGGGGTGCTACACAGCTCAAATTCCTTGGGTTTGTCATTTCGGGTAACGGCATACGAATCGATCCAGAGAAAGTGGCTGCCATACAGCAATTTCCCAGGCCTACTTCAATAAAAACACTTCAAGATTTTTTAGGTATGGTCAACTTTTCTCTCCAATTTGTACCTCATTTGGCCACGATCTCTTCTCCACTCAGACAGCTGCTACACAAAGACACACCTTTCAATTGGACGACACACTGTGAGCAAAGTTTTTCCCAATTAAAACAGCTAATTCAACAGTCCACAACCCTGATGTTTCCCGACTTCTCTAAACCTTTTGTGCTACAAACTGATGCTTCTAATACAGGTGTTGGTGCTGTTGTACTTCAACAACACGAGTCCGCCCACTGGCGTCCAATCTCCTTTATCAGCAGAGGCCTCACAAAAGCAGAAAAAAATTACTCCACCACTGAGAAGGAGCTTCTCCCCATAGTCTGGGCATTCGCCAAGCTACATCCTTTTACCTACATGGTACAAATGTCACTGTTCAGACCGACCACCAGCCACTATTGGGAATGCTCAAGAAGAGTCATCCTCCGGGTCGCCTCTACCGTTGGGTACTAGCTTTACAGGAATATACTTTCACTCTACAATACTTTAAAGGGAAACACAATACTACAGCCGATAGCCTGTCTCGAGTACCCCACATCCAGAATACCCAATCTCACACATCTTCTTACACTCTTCCTCACACCTTTCAGGACCTGCCTTTTAACACAGATCAGCTCACTCAGGTTCAACAACACGACCCCCAAATTCAAAGCCTTCTGCTCAAACTTCGCTCCAACCCTTTTCGCCCCTTAAGTCGTTCATACCTCATCCAAAACAACACCCTCTATTACATCAACACTTCTCACCAGCCCCGCCTATATGTCCCAAAGGCCCTCCAACATACCCTCATCACTTATTTTCACGCTCACCCACTATTCGGCCATCTAGGATTGCATAGAGTCCTCCACAATCTCCGCACCCATTTTTTCTGGCTCGAATGCGACAAGCTGTATCTGACACGCTCAGGCATTGCATTACATGCCAACAGGTAAAAAGCCCAACACAGGAACTAGGACACTTATCCCCAATTACGGTGGACCGCCCGTTCCAGCTAGTTGGCTGGGATATCATGGGCCCATTTCCCCCAACCATCAACGGCAACAGGTACATAATCGTCGCCACTGAGTACTTAACCCGTTGGTGTGAGGCAGCACCCATCCTAGATGCGACCGCGCCAACCGTCGCTCATTTCCTGCTTCACAACATTCTCATGCGCCACACATGTCCCGAAGCTATCCTCTCCGACCAAGGACGCCAATTTGTCAGTGATACGCTGCAAATACTCTCACAATGCTTAGGAGTCACACAAAACTTCACCTCCCCTTATCATCCACAAGCAAACGATCTCACGGAGCGCCTCAACCGCACTATCAAGCAGATGATTGCCATGTATGTGGACCCATTGCACCAGCACTGGGATACCATCTTACCCTACGCCTTACATGCTTACAACACCTCTGTACAAGCCTCAACCCGCATCAGCCCTTTTCGAGCCTTGTACAGACGGGATCCTGTCTTTCCCCCCGATCTCACAACAGTCCTAAAAACTCATAGCTCTAAAGATGCCTTGGATTGGTACAACCATTTGTCACACAGTATCCCTCTCATCCGCTCAGCCCTCCTCCGCAACCTACAAACAGCGCAGGGACGTCAAAAATGCCACCACGACCTACAGCACCCACAACAATCCTACAATCCCGGAGACCTGGTCATGCTCTACTTCCCACTGCGCCGTCCAGGTTTGAGCGAATCCCTCATGCACAGGTGGCTCGGCCCCTACCGCATCACCCACCAAATCAAGCCCACAACCTATCAACTTCTACGCCTCTCCAATCTCAGCAAAACCTCTGCTCACATTAGCCGTCTCAAGCCTTATTATCCACCCCTACCCAATCCAGCTCTTTCGCCTCAATCTTTATCTCACGGCACACAAGCCGACACTGGCTAGTCATATCGGATTACTTGTACCTCCGTGGGAGGGGGAAGTGTCATGTACTGACCGGAGAGGAGAAGCCCACCTGGCATGTCTTCTTGCCATAATGTAACCAACCCAGTCTTGGCGTACTAGGGGTTGTGGCCATATAACAGCCAAACCATCTAATGAAAGAGGAGAGCGTGTTCGAGTCTTCTAGGGTGTGTTCTCTCTTGCACAGGCACGCTACAATATATATTAATTTGATCTTCATCATAAATCATACACAGTCGAAACAAAACAAAAAAAAAAAGAGTTTAAGAGATATGACTTTGATGTAACGCGATCTACATGTATGAAAATATATGTGATATATATAAAGAGTACGTTTAGAGATCAATCAATTTATCTAATTCATTCAGTATATGAATCGAATTAAAGGCGATGTAAATGCAGTATGCTTAACTTTTAATCTATTTCTTTTACATAAATTGCATTTCATATGATCCAAAAAAAGAATTTAAGAATTATGTAGCAAGAAGAATTGAAAACATTGTAATTTCAATATGCTTTACTTTTACTATAGTTTTTTTTACACAAATCAAATTGCATATCATCCATGAAAAGTAAATTCAAGAATCATGCAATAAAAAACTCAACACACATCAATATAGAAATCTAAATAAATACAACATAATTAACTCTTGATCTAAGTTCTTTTATGCCAATTGAATTGATTATAATGCATGAAAGGTAAATCAAATAATCATAACAAGAAGCTTAACACAAATAGATTCAAAAATATAAAAACTCATACCTTTCGATGATTTCAATTGAAAATAGTTATAACTTTTTAAAGAAATTACTTCTAGTGCAAAATTGAACAAATTTGTCATGGCCAACATCTTTGGAACACCTCAAAACCTTAAGAACGACTCTTCAAGCATTAAAATCCGAGTTTCGAGCAGAAACTTATGATGATTTTATGTTTTGCTGAAGTATAGTTTTTTGTTGCGCAGAGCCCTGCGAGGCAAAAAAAGCTCTATTTTTGTGAGAAAAAAACAATCACGCTCTGATACCATGTTGAGAAGGTAGAGAAAGAGAAGAACAGAGAGATGATACGCAGAGAGTGCAACCCCAATGTGTATAGAATACGCACAGAAGATTGTATATATATATAGAGGGAACCCAGGGCTATATTTAGAGTAGCTTCACATATAAGCTCAACAGGTGGCCTCAAACGAGCACCTTTATTTTTGGCTTGACCCTTGCATAACACATATGAAACATCAATTGTTCTTTAGAAAAGTGTAAACAAAAAAATAAACAATAGAATTTGAATATAACTTACCTTGACTATTTATAGTACAAAAGACCAACTATTTAAAAAAGTTACAAATAAGATGGTATTTTCGTTTAGTTGTGTATACATATGCTCATAAAGTTATCCTTGAGACACATTGGGGTTTTAAGAGAGGAATACAAATATTTTTTTATCGCTCCAAGTCCTCCTCCTCCTTGTCCACAGACACATACATTTGATCGCTTGACTCTACATTAATCAAAACCAAATTAAAAAAATAAAAAACCAAAAACATCTGAAATAATATGATTTTTCTAGACTTATCGTTTGTAGAGATCCGACTGCTGAGTCAAATTGCTCCCAAGGGATGTGATGGTTCTCTGACAACCATCGGCGAGTTTCAATCTATGTGTGTCTCTCTCGAAACTTGACCATCTCTCTAGTTGGTCGAGTTAGAGTGATACTTTTCTAAGCTAGCAATAACAAAAGCAATTCATTAACTAAAACCTTTTTTGAACCCATTTACATAATTTAATTAAACCTATATATTTGTCCTTTCAAGCTGTTTTGCCTTCGAAACCATAGTGTGTGGGAGTTTGTCTGGCGCGAGCTTTACGTTGTTCTTTCTAGAATGAGTCCATTGCATCTTGTTTGCGCTTTTCTTGCATGGCCCACTTCCACTCCGCATATGCCATGTTGCCTCCATGATAGCTTCTAATTGGATCTCTGACTAGGTTGGCTACTACGTGCCGTACATTCGACTACTTGTTTTTTTTTAAATATATAATTTAGCCCTCCAACCACTATCAGAAAATTGCTCATTGGGGACGTCTTGAAATTGAGCATGCAATGTGTTCTTGATGTAGCATGCATGACCTGGCTATTGATCTATGCAATTTACAGAGCAATTTTTATACGTTGAGTGTTTAAGAATCTAAAGATTATGTCAAAACGCTCTCTCGTGTGTTGTCCCAAAGTCCACTTTTCCACCATACTTTACTCTATAGTGATGCCCATGTGTGTCTCGCACGGGTGCGTTAGTATCATCATCCTCTACATCTAGGGCAGCATGCTCTGCAATAGAGGACTCCGCTCACCCCCCCACGTAAGGTATTGAGAAAGTCAAATGGTGGGCTCAGCGGGGTCGGGCGAGGGGGCGTCTGGTGAGTCCCTCTATGGCGAAGCTGGAGCCTCCATCTGTGTCTACTGTTGTGGCGTAAGAAGAGGGCGATGGAAGGACGCTGCAATTAGGCGCGCAGAGCACTGCCCCAAGGATTGACTCAGTGCTGAACGAACCAATTCCAGGGAGCTGTCGGGGTGAAGAAAAAACAACACACGTGTGCGGGCGGACGAGGGGGGTGGGGGGGGGGGACAACGGGTTGGGGCGGCTAAAGCGAGAGCATAGGTAGCGGCGGGAGGGGAGGGCGGGGGGGTAGGGGAAGGGGCAATGATGGGCAGGTAGCACGAGCGGGCAAGCAGGGGCAGAAGTGGTGGGCAGGCAACGCGGGGCAAGCAGGGCAGGGGAGGGGGAGGCACCGGGAAGCGCTTGGGGGGGGGCAGCGATGGCGCAATGAGGGCGAATAGCATCAGCAAGCACAAATTACCTGCCAAGTCACATTTCTCCTATCCTAGCAAATACAATAATGAATACAAAGGTTCAATAAAGAGGTGTAAAGGCTATCGATTAGCTCATAATCAGAAGTGTCTTCGTGAATCTGCTATGTAGCTTGTCATCAATATTGCATCACCAAACATGTCTTCATGTTGTCATCAATATGAGATCACCAAACTTGCATTCATAAATCTTTTATTGTCACCAAGTTTGTCTTCATGAAATCAATTCTTTGATCAATCCTACATAGGTCATAGACTCAAAAAACATGATCTTGAAAATTATTAGCATCGTTAGTGAAATAATTACGTTCACAATGCCATAAGAGATGGTTCGCGATGCCACTCTTTTGACCACATATATACGCACGACAACATATGGTACATAAAGTATGAACGTAAAAGTACAAGATGCCTTGTTACTGATGCAAATGACATGTGTATATACTACATAAAATGACATTTATCAATGAGTATCATCAAAGTCTTAACAAAAGATCATTATTGTATCAATAAAAATGAATAAATCATCATGGTATCAACGAAAAGCATCGTAGAATAATCATTGTATCAACGAAACAACATTATGGTATCACCGAGAATAACCATGGTATCAATGAAATATCATCATGGTATCAATGAAAATCACCATGACCAAAGTACTAACAAAACATCATCATGGTACCATTAAAATCACTATGGTATCAACGAGAGATTATCAATAAAATGACGTAAATTATATCTCTAGAAGAATAACTATACGAGAATCAATGAGCGAGTATATCATATAACAAAAGATCATGTACCAACAGTAGCTCAATAGAATTTGGACGATCATCAACGGATCGACTGAATCGGAACGATATGTAATTGGCTTCTGCAGAAAAGTTACGTTAGTAAGAAATATATGATGGATGAAGAGAAAATATAATTGAGAAGTTTTCAATTATAAGAAAAATCAAAAGCAAAAAGTAAATTTTGCTTTTCAAACATATTCGCAGTCCGAGAACGATAACCCAGAGTTGGTGCAGAATTTAGAGAAAGTTTCTTCTGCAAAGTTGTACACCACATCGATTCCGATGGCTCAAGGAAATAGTTTTTGCAAAATCGTTTACAATTAGGAGAAAAATCAAAAAACAAAAAACGAAAGTTACTTTTCAGGCATGTACGCAGTCCGCAAACGATAACTCAGAATCAGTGCAGAATTTGAAAAAACTTTCTTCTGCAAAGTTATAGACCACATTGATTTCAGTGTCTTCGCGGGCTGTTTCTGCAAAATCATTTTCAATTAGGAGAAAAATCAAAAACAAAAAATGTAAGCTGCTTTTCGGGCATATACGCAGTCCGCGAAGGATAACTCAAAATTGGTGCAGAATTTGAAAAAACTTTCTTCACGCCTAGTTTATGCAAAATTGTTTTCAATCAGGAGAAAAATCAAAAACAAAAAGCGAAGTTGCTTTTCAGACATGCACGCAGTCCGCGAACGATAACCCAAAATCGGTGCAGAATTTGGAAAATTTTTCTTCTACAAAGTTGTAGACCACATCGATTCCGGTGGCTTGCATGACCTGTTTCTGCAAAATTGTTTTCAATTAGGAGAAAAATAAAAAACAAAAAATGGAAGTTGCTTTTCGGGTATGTACGCAGTCCGCGAACGATAGCTCAAAATTGGTGCAGAATTTGGAAACAAGGTCTTCTACAAAGTTGTAGACCACATTGATTCCGATACCTCACGCCGCTAGTTTCTGCAAAATCGTTTTCAATCGGGAGAAAAATAAAAAACAAAAAGCGAAGTTGCTTTTTAGGCGGACTGCGATAACTCAAAATTGGTGAAGAATTTGGAAGTACTTTCTTCTGCAAAATTAAAGACCACATCAATTTCACTACCTCTCTCAGGTAGTTTTTGCAAAAGCGTTTTCAATAAGGAGAAAAATAAATAACAAAAAGCAAAGTTGCTTTTGAGGCATGCACGCAGTCCGCGAACTATAACTCAAAGTTGGTGCAGAATTTGGAAAAACTTTCTTGTGCAAAGTTGTAGACCACATCGTTCCCGGTGCTTTCAATAGATAGTTTTTGTAAAATCGTTTTCAATTAGGAGAAAAAACAAAAATAAAAACGTCCTGCTTTGATACCATGTTGAGAGAGAAAGAGAGAGCATAGAAATAGAACCCCAAAGTGTGTAGAATACACACATGAGATGATGTATATATAGAGGGGACATGGGTGCCATATATAGAGAAGCCATATATTGAGTAGCTTCACATATAAGCTCAACATAGACAACAACGCGAGACCCGCGCGAGACAAACTCCCACGCACTATGGCTTAAGAGGCAAGGGAGCTTGGAAGGATAAATATGTAAAGCTTAACAACCCCTCTCAAACAAGGGTCCCTAACCATATATTGAGTAGCTTCCCATATAAGCTCAACACAGACAACAACGCGAGACCCACGCAAGACAAACTCCCACGCACTATGGCTTAGGAGGCAAGGGAGCTTGGAAGGATAAATATGTAAAGCTTAACATATAAGCTTAACAACCCCTCTCAAAGAAGGGTCCCTAACTATGGATGAAAAAAACCCTTAGGGACTCAAGGAAAAAACCCACTGCCCTATATATACCCATCGTTATATTAATATATTTGTCAATTTATAAATATGCTTTATAAGGATTTACATCACTCCTATTATTTGAAATGATAGCCTCAAAGGCTCAATGAAATGATTTTATGAACTCTTTTGCAAATACTTTAAAGCATGCTTTGGATCATCTTTCACTTTGATAAGCATATACTATCTCTGAGATACTTCACTTTGTCTTTGAGTTATGTATAATTTGTCAATATCACAAAATCAAAGAGCACAATATGAAAATCATATCAATGTTAGAAAAATACACTGACATAATTTCTTTGGAGATGATTTCTACCACTTCAATCAAGATTAAACTCATGTATATATTATACATGAGTAACCACTACCACGTTCATAGCCGCGGTTATTGCTGCCCCCGAAAATTTTTCTCTCTCCTTTTTTTTGTTTTTTCGCAGCAATGTTAGCGGTTATAGACAACTCCTCTTATATTGTTCACATATAAGCTTAACACTAGGTTGGCAATGGGACACTTTTATGTCCTGTTAAGTGACCATTTTCCTTGAATTATGTCAAGAGTTTCAAAATGGATTTTGAGGTGCTATCTATCTAGAAAGTTGTCTCATGAGCTGAAAAAAACTTGACATTTTTTTGGAATATCAATTCCATCTTTAACCTTGTCCTTGCACAACATTTCACAACCTAAACTGTGTGACAAAACGGGTCCTGTTTTTGGCTTTTTTTCACTTTTTTGCAACTATACCACTCTAGAATTCATGTTTGTGAGGTCTATAATGCTAGAGAACTATCTTTAGTAGTCCTCAACATGTCCTGATGCTTCTAGGGAGAAATAAATGTTAAAGTTGTAGGTTATGACCAAATTACAAAAATTGTCAAATTCTGTTTTTTAGCCAATTTTTGCTCTTCTATGATTTTTTTGGTGGCTTTCATGATATCCAAATGTAATTTTGATTTTCTATGTCCCATATTGTGACATAAAGATAATATTCCTTGAGTTTTTGGGCACCTAATACCCTATTTTTCATAGTACACAACGATGGTTGGTTTTTTCTATTATAGAAGAAAACAAAACATTCTAGTATATCAAGTATAGCTTTTTTAATATTTCTAGTTTCTTGTGACAACTATATGCATTTTGTAGGTAGTAACCATATCTTGTCATAAGGATCAAATTTGGCTAGATATTCAATAGTTTCTATGGGATTCTACAACTCATAATGTTGAACCCATTTTTTTCATGTTTGTTGTATTTAGCACTTCATCTTTGTCCCCAAGATTCCCCTTGGTAAGAGATGTATTATTCTTTTGACATTCTCCATGGCTCCTTATGAACCTAAAGGACAATAGGGAACTAAGAAAACATGCATATATTATTTGTATTCAGTGTGTCTATAGAAACTTTGATGATAGGTTTGCAGAATGGTAAAAATTCAACTTTTTTGTACCTATTTCTTTTTGCAAAACAAAAAATAGTAAGTGAGAAGCAATCATATGTTCTAATCACCAACCCATTGAAGTTAACAAGGGAATTTATCTCAAGTCCTACAAAAATCCCTAATCTTGTTTTTATACAAAAAAACGTAAGAAATGACTGTTTTGATGAAAATGTACTGGTCCATCAACTTTGGAGGCTTGGTGTGACCAAAAGATGAGAAATTTTACAAGTCTCTTATTTTTAATATGTGTAGTAGGCCTTGAACTATAACCTCATGAAAGGATTTTACAAAATGAGTGGATCTACTATGGTTTTGGAGGTTTTTTTCAAAACCCTGAAAGGACACTTTTGTGTCCTGTTAGGTTACCAACCTAGTGTTAACAACCCCTATCAAACAAGGGTCCCTAACTATGGATGAAAATAAACCTTGGGGGCTCAAGGAAAAAACCCACAGCCCTATATACCCATCGTTATAGTAATATATTTTTAAATTTATAAAAATGCTTTATAAGGAGTTACATCACTACTATTATTTGAAACAATAGCCTCAAAGGCTCAATGAAATGATTTTATAAACTCTTTTGCAAATACTTTAAATAATTCTTTGGATCATCCTTAACTTCGATAAACATATACTATCTTTGAGATACTTCACTTTGTCTTTGAGTTATGTATAATTTGTCAATATCACAAAATCAAAGAGCACAAGGTGAAAATCATATCAATGTCAGACCAATACATTGACATAATTTCTTTGGAGATGATTTGTGCCACTTCAATCAAGATTAAACTCATGTGTATATTATACAATCTTGTTAACATCAAATACTATGTAATATGTGCACATATATACAAAACCGGTACTCAAATTTTACCATGGGAATCTATTATTTGTATGGACTCTATTCAATGTAAGTTTTCTTGATCATAAATTAATCACCATGGAATGGCATCACAGAGAAAATCTATGAACAAATAAACATCTCAAGCGTAGAAAAAATAATATCATAAAAAAATATAATGAAACAATATCGTGACATCACAAAATGATCATCTCATTATAAAATCAACATGAGACAATGTCATGGCATAATAAAGCAAATCCATAAAACAATAATCAATTCAATCATAATAAATTATAATGGAAAAGCACCAAGGCATCACTCTTTCATTCATAAAAACAATCATCATGCATGGATTAACACCATGCTACATGAATCATTGAAATTATAAGAAATCATTAAAAAATAACTAGAAGGAATAAAAACTATCTAGATCATAAGGAATCATTATGAAAGAACTTCACGGTATTATAAAATAAATCCATAGAATAATAAACATAATAAATTATCATGAAACGATATCATGAAATCACAAAATGGTCATTTTAATAATTACAAATGAACTTAAAATTAAAGAAAAACATGGTATAATGAATTGACTTCATGGAATAATAATTTTTTCAATTTTAATAAATCATCATGGAAAAATATCACCGTATTAAAATGACTCTATCTAACAAAAAACGATCTCAATTATACTAAGTCATCCATGAAACAATGCTATGGAACAAAAAAACATCTCAATAAGAAAACGATCAGTATCATCATGAAAAGGTATCATCTTATCATGGAACAACTTGATCCACGAAATAATAAACTTCTTACCAACAAATAATCAATACAAATGACTTCCAATCATTATGAAAGCATAGCATGTCTCATGGAACAACTCCATGAAATAATAACTATCGCAATACAAAAATGATAATGAAAACACACCATGGCATCATGGAACAACTCTATAAATGGATAACCATCTTAGTAACAAATGATGAGTATCAACAACTTTTAATAACCATGAAAATAGATCATGACATTATGGAATAGCTCTATGTAAGAATAATCATCTCAATTAAAATCGACATGTACGAACGATTTGTAATCAACATGAAAATTCATCATGACCTCATGAATCAACTCCATGGAATAATAATAATCTTGATGATAAACAATCAATATCAATGACTTCTAATCATAAAAACATATCATGTCAAATCATGAACCAACCCTATAAAAGAATAATTGTCTCAGTGATGAATGATCAGTACGAACTATTTCTAATCATCGTGGAAACACATCATGGCATCATGCAAAAACTCCATGGAAGAATAATCATCTCAATGAAAAATGATCAATACGAACGATATATAATCATCAAGAAAATGTATTGTGGCATTATGGAACAACTCTATAAAGCAATAATCATGTCAGTAATGAACGACTAGTACGAACAAGCTCTAATCACCATGAAAACGTATCATGGCATCACAAAATAACTCTATGGAAGAATAACCATATCAATAAAATGAACAATTTCTAATCATCATGGAGACACATAATGACATCATATATGGAACAACTTCATGGAATAATAACATTATCAATAAAATAAACGATCAGTATGAATGATTTATAATCATCATGGAAACACATCATAGCAACATGAAACAACTCAAAAAAATAATAACCATATAAATAATAAAAAGATCAATATGAATGACTTCTGGTCATCATGAAAACCCATCATGGCATCATGGAACAACTCCACGAAAGAATAACTATATCAATAACAAAAAATCAATACGAATGACTTTTAATCATTAAGAAAACATATCATGGCATTATGGAAAAACTCTATGGAATAATAATCATATCAATAAAATGAACGATCAGTATGAACGATTTTTCATCATTGTATCATCGCATCATGAAACAACTCCATGGAATAATATTCATCTCAACATTAAACGATCAATACAAACGACTTGTAATCATCATGGAAACGCATCATGGTATCATGGAATAACTCCATGATATAATAATCATCTTAATAGAAAACAATCAATACGAACAACTTGTAATCATAATGGAAACTCATTATGGCATCATGAAAAAAATTCCATAGAATAATAATCATCTCAATAATGTGATTAGTATGAACGACGCATAATTATCACATGAAAACATAAATCTCAATAACAAACGATCATAAGAAATGATGATAAGTAAAAATCATAAGTTGTTTATATTTTAGTTGAAAGTAAATTGTTAAAATATATCTCTTAGATAAATCATTAAAATTATAACTCTTTAACATCTATATGTAAAGAATTGATATGCATTAATAAACTATAATGATCTGATATGAGTTATCGATGATACCAAATCATTAAAATTGTAACTCTTTGATTTTTAAATCTATTTATTTTTAAAAAAAAGAGAAAACAAATCATCAAAATATAACTCTTTGATAAATTATCAAAAACATACTCATTGGCATTCACAAAGAAGATAGATAATGCAAATCATGAAAGCATAAGTATCAATATCGACTAAAGATTATAAAATAAATCATCAAATCATAAGTATTTGAGATGTAACTACATAAATCGTTGAAACATAACACATCAATATTCATACAAAAGTAAATAAAAAAAATTATCCAAACATAATTCTTTAATATGAATTTTTTAGTACAACACATATTAATATATATATATATATATATATATATATATTAATTTGATCTTTATCATAAATCATACACAGTCGAAACAAAAAACAAAATAAAAATATTTTAAGAGATATGACTTTGATGTAACGCGATCTACATGTATCAAAATATGTGTGATATATATAAAGAGTACGTTTAGAGATCAATCAATTTATCTACTTCATTCAGTATATGAATCGAATTAAAGGCGATGTAAATGCAGTATGCTTAACTTTTAATCTATTTCTTTGACATAAATTGCATTGCATATGATCCAAAAAAAAAAGTTAAGAATTATGTAGCAAGAAGAATTGAAAACATTGTAATTTCAATACGCTTTACTTTTACTCTAGTTTTTTTTACACAAATCAAATTGCATATCATCCATGAAAAGTAAATTCAAGATTCATGCAATAAAAAACTCAACACACATCAATATAGAAATCTAAATAAATACAACATAATTAACTCTTGATCTAAGTGCTTTTATGCCAATTGAATTGAGTATAATGCATGAAAGGTAAATCAAATAATCATAACAAGAAGCTTAACACAAATAGATTCAAAAATATAAAAGCTCATACCTTTCGATGATTTCAATTGAAAATAGTTATAACTTTTTAAAGAAATTACTTCTAGTGCAAAATTTAATAAATTTGTCATGGCCAACATCTTTGGAACGCCTCAAAACCTTAAGAACGACTCTTCAAGCATTAAAATCCGAGTTTCGAGCAGAAACTTATGATGATTTTATGTTTTGCTGAATTATAGTTTTTTGTTGCGTGGAGCCCTGCGAGGCAAAAAAAGCTCTATTTTTGTGAGAAAAAAACAATCACGCTCTGATACCATGTTGAGAAGGTAGAGAAAGAGAAGAACAGAGAGATGATACGCAGAGAGTGCAACCCCAATGTGTATAGAATACGCACAGAAGATGGTATATATATATAGAGGGAACCCAGGGCTATATTTAGAGTAGCTTCACATATAAGCTCAACAGGTGGCCCCAAACGAGCACCTTTATTTTTGGCTTGACCCTTGCATAAAACATATGAAACATCAATTGTTCTTTGGAAAACTGTAAACAAAAAAATAAACAATAGAATTTGAATATAACTTACCTTGACTATTTATAGTACAAAAGACCAACTATTTAAAAAAGTTACAAATAAGATGGTATTTTCGTTTAGTTGTGTATACATATGCTCATAAAGTTATCCTTGAGACACATTGGGACTTTAAGAGAGGAATACAAATATTTTTTTATATCTCCAAGTCCTCCTCCTCCTTGTCCACAGACACATACATTTGATCGCTTGACTCTACATTAATCAAAACCAAATTAAAAAAATAAAAAACCAAAAACATCTGAAATAATATGATTTTTCTAGACTTATCGTCTGTAGAGATCCAACTGTTGAGTCAAATTGCTCCCAAGGGAAGTGATGGTTCTCCAACAACCATCGGCGAGTTTCAATCTATGTGTGTCTCTCTCGAAACTTGACCATCTCTCTTGTTGGTCGACTTAGAGTGATACTTTTCTAAGCTAGCAATAACAAAAGCAATTCATTAACTAAAACCTTTTTTGAACCCATTTACATAATTTAATTAAACTTATATATTTGTCCTTTCAAGCTGCTTTGCCTTCGAAACCATAGTGTGTGGGAGTTTGTCTGGCGCGAGCTTTACGTTGTTCTTTCTACAATGAGTCCATTGCATCTTGTTCGCGTGACGGCCACCTCTGCGGTTTCCTCGTTGAAATGGACGCCTTCGAGCATAAAAAGAACGTTCCATCTGTTGTGACTCAGTCTCCTCTTGTGAAATCATAGCTATATCGTGACCAGCATTCCGACGTTCTTGACGTTGAGAGTATTCAATTAAAGACATGCAAGCTTGGTCGAAATCAAGACCATCTTTATTAGAGAGAATAGTAACAATGTTATCATAAGAAGATTCCTTCACCGTATCAAGGAGAAGTGTAATCAGTTGCTTTTGTGGAACAGGATCACCGGCAGCAGCAAGTTGATTAATAATAGATTTGAAAGACTCAATATGTCCCGTCATGGCAGTACCAACTTCATATTGTAACTTGTTAAGCAACCCTCTCAAATAAAGTATTTCTGTAACAGATTTCTTCTGAAAGTTTGCAATAAGGTACTTCCATACGTCATGGGAAGTAGGCAGTTCATACATATCAAGCAAAAGGGAATCAGTAAGAGCAGAAAGAATATACCGACGAGCTGCTTTATCACGTCGTTGCCAATCCGTATAGGCAACATTCCAATCTTCAAATATAGGTCCTTCAGTGATAAGCACGTTATCATTATCCGTATCAACAGGCTGAGGCGGACAAACACGATTTCCAAGAACAACATCGGAGAGTTCATCGCCTTCAAGAATTAACAATGTCTTTGCTTTCCAGCCTGGAAATCCTTGACCTTGGAAAGGAGGAACAGAACGTTGGCCAGAAGGAAAGCCGTTGACGAGAATATTCATAGCCATATCTTGTTGCGAGAAGACGTATAAGATAAGATCGCAGAATCTGCACACCATATATGGTGAAGGCCGCAATTGAGAATGAGAGAGATATGAGTACTGCGTTCTGTCAACGATAAACGTAAGAAGGATGCTCAAGGAACGTCCAAAGATGTGAGAGACGCACCCAAAAAAGACAGGGTAAAGGAGACGTTAATAATAAACGAGTCCTCAAAATAGAGTGGTGTGAGACGCAAGATTGACGGCCACAATACGAATATCAAAAAGCTAAATCTTCTCGAAAAAGTTAACGCCAAAATAAGAAAAACGATCGCGGACGCTTCACGAAGAAGTAGGACGAAGAAAGCTGCGTCAAGCTCTATTGCAGTAAAAACAGCATAACTTTCTGCTGCGAACTCCGATTGACGCAAACCTAGAACTCAAATCGAAGAGCTCGAGGAGACGAACAAGTTTTGGATGAAAAGTGCCATTGCGGTATGCTCCATTGCGCTTTTCTCGTTTCTCTAAATTTTGAGCAGAACAGCAAGAAAAATTGAGATGAAGTTCAGGGTGTCATTAACAAGAAAACGTAATCAACGATTAGATTGATTATAAATAAACGCCACATAAAACACTAATCATATTCTTCTTAACACAAAACAACCACAGTTAACAAGAATCAACGCTCAAAAATAAAATTTGTAACAATTTTGAATCTTACATGCGAATCGCATACACATACTGTTGTCACCATGAATTGAATCGGCGCGTGATCGTTACCGCTCTGATACCATGTTGAGATGTAGAGAGAAAGAGAGAGAGACGAGACAAGAGACACACCATATACGCTCCCCAAGACTGATTCATATTGAGGACAAGATACAAATATAGGTGAGACCAAGTTCAGTAGAGTGAGCCATATATAGCTCCAACACCTAAAGAAAATATATTATAGAATAGAAAAAAGCATACAATCAATTACAAAGATAAAAACAAGAAAAAACTACAATATGGTTACGGCATATGAGTACTCTACCTTTGGGGCACAACCTTGTGCATAATCATATTCATTGTAGGTGATATCCTCTCCTTGTGCATTTTCTTTGGTCATTCTCTCAAGGATCTACTCAGGGTTGATGAGATCTAGAAGTATAAGGTGTTGAGGGATGGAGGGTGCCTTCCTATGTCCATGAGCTTGCTTCCATGCTTCCCTCTCTTGCAAACACATTGCCTTTATCATTGTCACTTGGTCATAACGTTTCATTGAGGATGCAAAAATTATTGACTACTTGGAGTTGATCCATATCCATGTTAATTAATTTTCATTTTCACTTGGCAAGTGTAAATTCATTCTTGTATCCTCCTCATCTGACCACATATTGATATCCGTTTTTCGGCTTTCCATAATTGCCATAGTAAGCTACCTCACCCTATTAAATCACTCAAACATTTTGGCTATCCCTACCATTTCACTGTATATAGGTGGGTGTCAGTTAGGGGACTTTTCCCATATCTTCTTAAAAACCCTTAATTAGCTAGTCACTAGGCTAGTTGAGCCAAAAAAATAAAAAATAATAAAAATTATAAGTATATTATGGCCCATTTGTGTGTAAATATTTCATTGTATATAGAGCCTAAATAAAAGGATTTTTCATAATTATTTTGGTATTTATTTAAACATTTCTACCTATGGTGTGTTATTTATGCTATGTATAGTGACTCACCATTACCATATTTTTTCTTACCATCTTGCATACTCTTTATTCCATATAAAAATAATTTCATGCAAGCTTCTCTTATTTTTGGTGTAACTCCATCCCAACAAAAATCCAAAAAAACTAGTTTATTTATGTGTATAGTTTCTCACTATTGTCATTTTTTCCTTCCTACATCTATTCTCTATTACTCTTATAAATTAGACAACCAAAAATATTCATCTTTTTATGGTAGACTTATAATGAGAGAGATTTATTTTGATCCCTTTATATTTTTTCCACCTATATTATTTATATTTGACATGCACATATTTTTTTAGACCCCTCAATATTTGATTTTATTAGTTGTACTATTCACTTATATCATGATTTCAATAATATCTTCAATTATAGACCTACCAAATAAGGTCAAGGGTATGTGGCATGCATGCATGCACCATGGGGAGCTCACTCTTGGAGGTATTCAAAAGAATCATCCAAAGAAGGACCTCACAAGGACCTTGTGCAGTGGAAAAAACAGTCGGTTTTGCTGAATTTTTAAAGATCACATGCTCCCCGAATTTGAAAAGGTACTACAAACAAAAGTTGTAGCTCGTGAGCTGAACTTTCATCTCAATTTTTTTTCATATTTTTTTGAGGTACGAGATGTGAGCTATGATTTTATTGGTGGACCCCAGTTTGCCCATGCTATGCAGCTACACTCCCTCTTCCACTTTATCGTTTTCCTCTTTCACACACACTCCTTCCTCTCCTTCCCACTCCCAAACCTGCAACTCCCATGTCCTAATTCACCCTCTTCACCATTGCCACCTTTCTCACACCTCCATAGCCTTCATCCTCCATTTCTACACCCTAGGTGTCCCCCTTTCTCTCTACATATATGTCCATATTACCATACTCTCTTCATCTTTGTAAAGAAGTTCAAAAAATCAGCAAAAATCCAAGGTTAACCTCTGCAAATGAAGGCTTTATCATGAATTTTCCAAGGTTTGAAGATAACGTAGCTTCATCGACACGCGTTACTTCGCCATGCTGACCGCTTCTTCTACCGGTGCTATAAAGAGGTGAATGTCAACTTCTCCAAGCTTCAACCTTGCTTTACAAGCTTATCCCTTCTCTAAATTTTCTCATCATATATCTCACCATTTGGTGAATGATTTTGTAAATATTTTTTAGTGATAATTACAAACTACTAACCACTAACCTTATTGTAAAATGCACCCTCTACTAGAGTAGGCACTCCCAAATTATTCACTCCATCCTCTCTCTTTTTATCCTCAATAATTCTCTTCCCTTGAGCCCACCTCCATGTGACTCAAAGGACAAGAGAGACCCACCCTCATTAAAAAACAATAAAAATATGCATAATCTTTTATTCCTTCAAATAAAATTGATTAGACCTAATCCAAATCGGGGCTTCTAAAACCTATAAATAGAGCCCTTATCTCCCTTGTAAATCATCCCATGATCACACTACACCACACCATTCTCAATACATAACACACCACTCTTCAAGCCTAGTTGTGTAGAGTGTGTGCATTGTGAGTGCTCTATTCCATCACTAGACATAGGTGCATGGAGAAGCTTGAAGTTAGTTATGCCATCTAGAGGAGTTGAGTGATACTATACTCTGCAATCACACTTGTAGCCTACTCTTGTACATAAATAAGATTCATAGTTTTGGGTGCAATTGTATGCTACAACTGCAACTCTTCTCTCCAAATTGACTTGATAAGTTGGCGCATTAGGTGGTTGAAGGTATATTGTCCTTGAAGTTTGTTGTGCCATTTCATGCTTGGTGGTTTGAGGGCTTGTTGAATTGTTTGCCTAAAAGGTCAATTGTAAGAGGGTGCTCGGTGAGAGGGCTCCCGTGACCCTAAGACAATTTGTGTATTGGCAACAAGGTCAAGTTTTGTGTTGTCTCTCTATTTCTCATCAAGCTTTGTGTGCATCTAGTCTTTAAGGCTAAGACTGAGTTTCTCAAGTTGATTTGTGCTCTTTCTCTCTCTCTGGCGTGGTGAATGTTTGTGTTTGGTGTGTGTGGCTATCTTGCATTCCCCTCTCTTTGTGCGTTTGAGTACAAGGAGATATCACGTGCGTCCTAGTTCGTATCTACAACTAGGTGGTGCCCCTTTTCTTGTTTGGTTTCTGGCTGTGGGTTGTTGTTGTCTCTGATTGTGCTTGCCCCAGCCCCAATTGAGCAGTACAGGAGCCTCGAAGGGTGTTTAGAGGTCGCTCTTCTTGTTGCCGGCCCCGGACCGCGTAAAATTGGTGCCCCCACGGAGGTATGACTTTGTGCTTATTGTTGTTGTATTGCATGAATGCTTGAATTTTAGCATAATCAAGTAGATTATATGAATCATGAAAACTTGTATGACCGAGTTTAATTTCAAGGTGACAAAAATTGATCTAGAATATGGTTTGGATTAGCATAACATAAGAGAGGGAAAAAAAAAATTCACATAAGAATCTAGAATTCATGTTGAAAGACCTTTCAAAACTTTGTGTAGTTAGTTGATGTCATGAGAGAAAATGATTGTTTGGAACTAATCTTTGTGTGGTTTTAGCATTGAGAGACTATGACATGCTATACCTTTGATGATATCCCAATCTTCTTCGGAAATCTAGAAGAAGATGTTGATGATTTTCTTGCCTATTTTAGAATGGTTTGTCGTATCCTTGGTAAAAGGGATGACATTGAAAAAGGGGATTTTCTATTGCTATGCCTTAGAGGCAATGATGAGCAATGGTTTTGGAGTATGTCTTCTCAGATTGAAGATGGGTATACCCAAATTTCCAAAGCTTTGAAGACCAGATTCTCTAAATTTCCAACAACGGAGAAAGCATGGGCTTCATTAGGGAGACTTCAACAACATGGTGAAGACTACTATGCTTATGAGGATATTTTTTCTCGTCAATGGGGAGGATGTCAGTTTAGTTCTACATTTCCAGATTATGTAAAAATGGAGCAATTTATTTCGGGTTTGTCTCCTTTCCTAAAGACTAAGGCTACTTGTAGTGGACCCTCTACCTTTGAAGAAGCGGTCACTATTTCCCAAAGGAAGTTTCACAAGTACTTCTACATCAAAAATGGTTTCCATCATGCTGGAAGAACCAACCATCATGAAAGTGTTTCTATCAAGGAGTCATCTCCTTTGCCATACTTGTCTCCTTCTACTCCGACAAATGTTGAAAAAGTTACTTACATGCCAACTGATTATTCAAGTGCTAAAGTGTGTGGCCAAGATTCAAATGTGGAATCTCTTTCTTCTACCTTTATCACAAGCATGCAAAAATCGACACAAGATATCTCGAATGGCATTGATGCTTCAATAATGGATACATCCAACCTTTTGGCAGAGGATCAATTTCTAGTCCGAGAAGACGAAGCTTTTGTGCAACATGACTCTATGGAGAATGAAGACCTTGAAGGTAACCTTGATCTTATGGAATGTTCTGAGAGTGTATCTTGTCTAAAAGAAAAGAGTGAAGAAGAATATGAAATCATAGGTGGGGAGATCATAGACCACATTGATCATAAAGAGATGATTGTGTACATGGAATGCCAAGTGCAAAACAAAGTAGAAGAGTGTGAGTTGAATCCATGTGAGGATAATCTTCAAGAAGTGTTTGAGGATGTTGAAAAGCATTGGTATGACCCATGTATGTTAAGCATGGAGGAACCTATCATGCAAGGAGCCAAAGTTTTCACAAAATCAAACAGTAATCCATCAACCTTTGAGGTGGTACAATGTGAGGAGTTACAACCTTGCCAAAGGGGGGGCTTAGAAGGGGATGAAGAACATGGGAGAGTAGTAAAAAATAAAATCATAAAAGGAAACTGTCAGAAGGGTATCATTCTCTCCAATGGTGTTTTAGTGGGTGGCTCTTCATTCATGGGACAATCTCTTAGCAAGAAAATCCAAACTTTTGAAGCCCCAATCATCTTCACATTGGGTTTCACCTCTCCAAAGTCAACTTCTCCTCTCTTCACATATACCTTTGATCGGGGGCACCATACCTTCTTAAGTGGAGGGGGACATGAATACTTGGTGATGAACGGATGTTTCCAAACCTTCTTCATTTGGTTCTTTGGTGTATGGAGGTCGCACATTATGATGCTTCTGGTCTTCATCATAGATGAAAAACTTGTTGATTGCTACATGTGGATATTTTATCAATCAGTACCAAAATCTATTCTCTTCCAATGTGTTGGAAGCAATAGAAACCTTCGTCTATTATCTACTTATGTGGTAAACTATTTGCAATATCTTTCAATAGCAGTTGGAATCATGGATCAAGCTTTCCTAAATCATGAAGGTCATAGAATTTTTGACTTGATTAGCCTACCCAGGTTGAATGAATTTTATGAGCTACAGTTCAGGAATTTGCTCATACAAGCTCTTCAAGATCGTAGCAGATACATCAACTTTACACAGGAGGAAGTGCAACCAATCCTTTATATCACATTCATAGTGATAGATGCAATGATGGACAACAATAGAATCTACAAGTTTCTTCAACCGAAATCAGTAAGTGATTCCATACCATACATCTCTCTTTGGGAAAGATATTTTAAGATCTTTGATCCTGGGGGGTGCTTATGGAAACTTTCTCAATGGAGGAGGTTTCCTCAGTCACTTCATCCTGTTATTGACTCTGAGAACCTTTCATATAACACAAGGTTTTTTAATCATACAACAAAGGTTCTTCAAAGATGAGAGCAGACAAAGACAGACGTTACACAATCTACATGTTGTATGGTTAGATAAATGGTACATGAATGTACCAATATCTAAGGGGGGGGGCAATGATAGCCGTTTTTTGGCTTTCCATAATTGCCATAGTAAGCTACCTCACCCTATCAAATCACTCAAACATTTTGGCTATCCCTACCATTTCACTGTATATAGGTGGGTGTGAGTTAGGGGACTTTTCCCATATCTTCTTAAAAACCCTTAATTAGCTAGTCACTAGGCTAGTTGAGCCAAAAAAATAAAAAATAATAAAAATTATAAGTATATTATGTCCCATTTGTGTGTAAATATTTCATTGTATATAGGGCCTAAATAAAAAGATTTTTCATAATTATTTTGGTATTTATTTAAATATTTCTACCTATGGTGTGTTATTTATGCTATGTACAGTGACTCACCATTACCATATTTTTTCTTACCATCTTGCATACTCTTTATTCCATATAAAAATAACTTCATGCAAGCTTCTCTTATTTTTGGTGTAACTCCATCCCAACAAAAATCCAAAAAAACTAGTTTATTTATGTGTATAGTTTTTCACTATCGTCATTTTTTCCTTCCTACATCTATTCTCTATTACTCTCATAAATTAGACCACCAAAAATATTCATCTTTTAATGGTAGACTTATAATGAGAGAGATTTATTTTGATCCCTTTATATTTTTTCCACCTATATTATTTATATTTGACATGCACATATTTTTTTAGACCCCTCAATATTTGATTTTATTAGTTGTACTATTCACTTATATCATGATTTCAATAATATCTTCAATTATAGACCTACCAAATAAGGTCAAGGGTATGTGGCATGCATGCATGCACCATGGGGAGCTCACTCTTGGAGGTATTCAAAAGAATCATCCAAAGAAGGACCTCACAAGGACCTTGTGCAGTGGAAAAAACAGTCGGTTTTGCTGAATTTTTAAAGATCAGATGCTCCCAGAATTTGAAAAGGTGATACAAACAAAAGTTGTAGATCGTGAGCTGAACTTTCACCTCAAATGTTTTCATTTTGTTTTGAGCTACGAGATGTGAGCTATGATTTTATTGGTGGACCCCAGTTTGCCCATGCTATGCAGCCACACTCCCTCTTCCACTTTATCATTTTCCTCTTTCACACACACTCCTCCCTCTCCTTCCCACTCCCAAACCTGCAACTCCCATGTCCTAATTCACCCTCTTCACCATTGCCACTTCTCTCACACCTCCATAGCCTTCATCCTCCATTTCTACACCCTAGGTGTCCCCCTTTCTCTCTACATATATGTCCATATTACCATACTCTCTTCAGCTTTGTAAAGAACTTCAAAAATCAGAAAAACTCCAAGGTTAACCTCTGCATATGAAGGCTTTATCATGAATTTTCCAAGGTTTGAAGATAACGTAGCTTCATCGACACGCGTTACTTCGCCATGCTGACCGCTTCTTCTACCGGTGCTGTAAAGAGGTGAATGTCAACTTCTCCAAGCTTCAACCTTGCTTTACAAGCTTATCCCTTCTCTAAATTTTCTCATCATATATCTCACCATTTGGTGAATGATTTTGTAAATATTTTTTAGTGATAATTACTAACTACTAACCACCAACCTTATTGTAAAATGCACCCTCTACTAGAGTAGGCACTCCCAAATTATTCACTCCATCCTCTCTCCTTTAATCCTCAATAATTCTCTTCCCTTGAGCCCACATCCATGTGACTCAAAGGACAAGAGAGACCCACCCTCATTAAAAAACAATAAAAATATGCATAATCTTTTATTCCTTTAAATAAACTTGATTAGGCCTAATCCAAATCACGTGCGGCTTCTAAAACCTATAAATAGAGCCCTTCTCTCCCTTGTAAATCATCCCATGATCACACTACACCACACCATTCTCAACACATAACACACCACTCTTCAAGCCTAGTTGTGTAGAGTGTGTGCATTGTGAGTGCTCTATTCCATCACTACACATAGGTGCATGGAGAAGCTTGAAGTTAGTTATGCCATCTAGAGGAGTGGAGTGATACTATACTCTGCAATCACACTTGTAGCCTACTCTTGTCCATAAATAAGATTCATAGTTTTGGGTGCAATTGTATGCTGCAACTACGACTCTTCTCTCCAAATTGACTTGATAAGTTGGCTCATCAGGTGGTTGAAGGTATATTGTCCTTGAAGTTTGCTGTGCCATTTCATGCTTGGTGGTTTGAGGGCTTGTTGAATTGTTTTCCTAAAAGGTCAATTGTAAGAGGGTGCTCGGTGAGAGGGCTTCTATGACCCTAAGACAATTTGTGTATTGGCAACAAGGTCAAGTTTTGTGTTGTCTCTCTATTTCTCATCAAGCTTTGTGTGCATCTAGTCTTTAAGGCTAAGACTGAGTTGCTCAAGTTGATTTGTGCTCTTTACATCTCTCTGGCATGGTGAATGTTTGTGTTTGGTGTGTGTGGCTATCTTGCATTCCCCTCTCTTTGTGCTTTTGAGTACAAGGAGATATCACGTGCGTCCTTGTTCTCATCTACAAGTAGGTGGTGCCCCTTTTCTTGTTTGGTTTCTGGCTGTGGGTTGTTGTTGTCTCTGATTGTGGTTGCCCCAGCCCCAATTGAGCAGTACGGGAGCCTCGAAGGGTGTTTAGAGGCCTCTCTTCTTGTTGCCGGCCCCGGACCGCCTCAATATGAGGCATTGAGGGATTAATAGAATCCAAACACTTATACAAGGCATAGAGGGATCAACACAAAGTATTTACAAAAGTCTCTTGTAAGATCCATCCTTCGGCCATGCATGCCTTTGGTTGGGTTCGTAATCGGACAAAATCTCTGAGAGTTTTTTAAAACCTCTCTGAAATAAAATTCATTGTGCATACAATAATCCACATCTAGCGATCTCCTTAACCACATGAACCAGAGGGTGGACTTGACTAACAAGAACAGATCTAGGAAAAACATATTCAATGGCACACATTGTTTCCATAGTAATGGGGTTACGTTGAGGCTACATCTCTTGGCATTCATCCCAGATTAGGAAAAATATGAACCCCAAAAGGGCCCTTTAGATTAAGGGGTGATTAAGCATGGACCGATAGGGAGAGGGTGATGGCCACAGCTATAGATTGAAAAAAGTAGGGCAGGAGGGGCATGGGGGCCTATTTGTTCCCCTCATTATAGCTTTGTCCCCTAGAAAGAGAGAGAAAAGGGGGTTCCCTCCATTTTCATTGGCGGCCATAAAGTAACCCTAAAATTTCACAAAAGTTAAGAAATCTCTAAATCTCATTTTTCACTCCCCAAAAGATCCCCTAACCAAATCCATGGTCAAAAATCTATTTTCTTTCACCAAAATCTACATTTCTCAGCCATTACCCTCTATTCTATCTCCTCCTCCTCTCTCTCTCTCTCTCCCTCTCTCTCTCTCTCTCTCTCTCTCTCTCTCTCTCTCTCTCTCTCTCTCTCCAAGATTTCCATAGCTACACCAGATATGGAAGTTTTCCATATCTGTAACACATATGGAAGCTTTACATAGCTGCTCACAATCTAAACACACTTTGTCTCTCTGCTTGCTTTTCTATTTTCATCTACACCTCCACTGTGCTCTCTCCCCAAGATCTCCATGTCTATAGCACTTGTGGAGACTTTACCAAGCACCTCCTTTACCTTTGCTTCTACAACTTCATAGCCCATCATCTGCAAGCTATCCATGGCTATGGTTGAAACACATATGGAAGCTTTCCATAATAGAAACACATACAAAATCTTTCCATAGCTGCTCACAACCTAAACTCTCTCTCTCTCTCTCTCTCTCTCTCTCTTTCTCTCTCTCTACGTGCTTTCCAATTTTCATCTACACCTCCACTATCCTCTCTCCCCAAGATCTCCATGGCTACAGCACTTCTGGAGACTTTACCTAGCACATCTTCTACCCTTTCTTCTATCGCTTCATAGCCCATCCTCTACAAGCTATCAATGGCTATGGCTATAGCATTGGGGTAAAATTCTCTAACCCTCTTTTACCCTTTCAGGACACCTTCTTAGATCATCATCTCCAAGCTTCCCATGGCTAGAGCACTTACAAAAACTCTATCAACCACCTCTTGTCTCCTTGCCATGGATACAATATTGCACTCGGAGGTTCGCCATTGAAAGTTTAATCCTTTGTATCTCCCTCTCTCCAAAAAAATTTACTTCTTCCTTCATCTCTAGCTCATTCAAAACCACCATCAAACCCTCTTATTGTAGCCTTCCTCTCTGTAGCAATGTCAAACTTTACTACTCATAAAAAGGAAAAAGATGAGGTAGAAAGGGTTGTCTTGTACAACAGCAGAGATTCTAATGGGGAGTGAGTGCCTCAAGTGTTTTGCAAAGGCGCTTGGGTCTTCATGCAACTTTCAGCCACCGGGACTCATCGTGTTCAAGGTTGTGACAACTTGTATCAACATTGGAAACGGAGGCTGCTTGGGTTCAAAGACCATAGGATCAACAGGACAGTGGTTGCTATTCAGCCTCTGTATTCAATGCCTAATATGCATTTGTGGCACACTAATCCACCTTTTCCACCTAACTTTAAGTTTCCTCTCTTTGTTGTTGCAATAGACATATGCATTGAGTTGACCTATGTGTTCAACTATGTTAGTATGTTTATTTTCCATTTAACACTAGGTTGGTAACCTAACATGACATAAAAGTGTCCTTTCAGGGTTTTGAAAAAAACCTCCAAAACCATAGTAGATCCACTCATTTTGTAAAATACTTTCATGAGGTTATAGTTCAAGGCCTACTACACATGGAAAAAATAAGAGACTTGTAAAATTTCTCATCTTTTGGTGACACCAAGCCTCCAAAGTTGATGGACCAGTACATTTTCATCAAAACAGTCATTTCTTTCGTTTTTTTGTATAAAAATAAGATTAGGGATTTTTGTAGGACTTGAGATAAATTCCCTAGTTAACTTCAATGGGTTGGTGATCAGAACATATGATTGCTTCTCACTCACTATTTTTTGTTTTGCCAAAAGAAATAGGTACAAAAAAGTTGAATTTTTACCATTCTGCAAACCTGTCATCAAAGTTTCTATAGCCATGCTGAATACAAATAATATATGCATGTTTTCTTAGTTCACTATTGTCCTTTAGGTTCATATGGAGCCATGGAGCATGTAAAAATAATAATACATCTCTTACCAAGGGGAATCTTGGGGACAAAGATGAAGTGCTAAATACAGCAAACATGAAAAAACTGGGTTCAACATTATGAGTTGTAGAATCCCATAGAAACTATTGAATATCTAGCCAAATTTGATCCTTATGACTAGATATGGTTACTACCTACAAAATGCATATAGTTGTCACAAGAAACTAGCAATATTGAAAAAGCTATACTTGATATACTAGAATGTTTCGTTTTCTTCTATAATAGAAAAAATCAACCATAGTTATGTACTATGCAAAATAGGGTATTAGGTGCCCCAAAACTCAAGGACATAGAAAATCAAAACTACATTTGGATATCATGAAAGCCACCAAAAGAATCATAGAAGAGCTAAAATTGGCTAAAAAACAGGATTGACAATTTTTGTAATTTGGTCATAACTTACTTTTTTAACATTTATTTCTCCCTAGAAGCATCATGACATGTTGAGGACTACTAAAGATAGTTCTCTAGCATTATAGACCTCACAAACATGGGTTCTAGAGTGGTATAGTTGCAAAAAGTTGAAAAAGGCCAAAAACAGGACCCGTTTTTTCACACAGTTTAGGTTGTGAAATGTTGTGCAAGGACAAGGTTAACGATGGAATTGATATTCCAAAAAAATGTCAAGTTTTTTTCAGCTCATGAGACAACTTTCTAGATAGATAGCACCTCAAAATCCATTTTGAAACTCTTGACATAATTCAAGGAAAATGGTCACTTAACAGGACATAAAAGTGTCCCATTACCAACCTAGTGTTAATGTCTATGTAGATATATTTCCATCAAACTTGGTGAGCAACAACAATTAAAAAGTCTCTCTAGAACCTTTCAAGATTTTTATGTTGACATTGGTGTCATGATGCTTCTCAATGTGCAACCATCGATGCTACTGCAAAGTAGAATTTTCTTCCACACACATAGAATAGTGCCCACCTCAGAGCTTTGTTATGGTAAGATCAGCGGAATTGACATGCAATCACTTCTTAGCATGGAGTGGATCCAACTTGATCTTTGTCATCCATCTTATCCATAAAGGAGAAGATGGGTTTTTACATTCTTTCCTTGTTGAAGTTTGAGAAGGATTTTAGGTTCATAGGTCTAGGTTGATTTTGTCTCATGCATGTTTTTGTGCATTTATTTAAGGCCCTGTCATTCAATGTCACACCCACTATATTCATATGCAAGAATATGTCTTTTGAAGCATTACAACCCTTGTTAGGAGAGAATTAGGGATTTATAGAGGGTATGCATCAGGGAGATAGACTCTTGATGCAAGCTAGGGGCTTCAGGTATTGGGATACAATACTTAAAAGTTTGCACAACTTTGTTTATACACTTCCACCTAGAGTTGTGGATGTGTAAGATAGGGAAATGGATACCTTACAAAGCCTTGAAGGGAATCTTGTGACATTTGACATTCATTACAATACTAAATGATTTCTCTGAAACTGTGCAAGTTAGTGATCTCACAAACTAGGGGATCTGGATACGGTACTTAAAAATTTGCACAACCTTGTATATACGCTTTCACTACAAGTGGTGGTTGTGTAAGACTACAAAGCCTTAAAGGTAATCTCGTGACATTTGACATTCATATTACAATGCCAAATGATGTCTCTAAAACTATGCAAGTTAGTGATCGCAGTCATTGACACAATTGCCTTGGTCACTTCAAATACTGCAGTTGTAGAGCAGGCAAACATCATGGAGGAGGAGTTCTTGGAAACCCAAGCCAAGCTTGTGGAAAATTAACAACTTCTTCATGTTGAGTCACTTGACTCTGATGCCCCAAAAATTGTCAATGAGAGGATGTCCTCCCTCAACCTTTACCTCACACCAACTATGGACGACAATGACAGGCAGCATGCGGTAATTGTCTTCCTTGTCTAATTGGCCATCCCGATGTATTTTCCTAACACAAACTTTTGTAGGATCTTTTGGACATGGAGGTGTGGAAAACTTGCAAGGTGGGAGACAATAATGTTTCTGGTCCATAAATAGTACTTGCAAACTACATCGGCAAACTAACCATGGGTGACAATATCTGCATTATCCACAAGGATTTCTCCCTTGATTAACATTTTTCTTTGTGGGTCTTGAAGGATGTCAACAAGCTCTTGTGCTTGTCTACTATACCTCATACTATGCAAATAGTTTTTCTTGTAAACAAATCCCTTTCAATGGCCACTTTTGGCAAAAGTTTTTATGGCAAGGTCCTAGCCCGTGTAGCTATCAATGAAGACTTAGGAGTGGAAGATCCACAAGCCATAGCGGTCTCAGTCCTAGCTTCCATTTTACCTAATGCTGAAGTAAGATGCAAGGAAGTTGCATAGTGCCTCCTATGTAATGAGCCCCTTTTGTAATTTCATATATCAATATAATATTAGTTCAACGTGTACTTTACTATCTGGACTTACAATTTAGTGTAAAGACATGGATTTCAGTGAAATTTAGTTTTGTAGTTCTGAATGGGCAAGTTTATTGTGAGTTTTATTTATTAGCTTGAATCTTTATTTGGTATAGATCGAGACATGGTGTGCATTAGATCAATTTAAAAACTATGATTTTGCAAGTGCTTTGTGCTTAGCCCGTGTAGCTATCAATCAAGCCTCAAGAGTGGAAGACCCACAAGCCATAGCGGTCTCAGTCCTAACTTCCATTTTACCTAATGTTGAAGCAAGACGCAAGGAAGTTTCACAATGCCTCCTATGTAATGAGCCCCTTTTGTAATTTTATATATCAATATAATATTAGTTCCACATGTACTTTCCTATCTTGACTTACAATTGTGTGTAAATACATGGATTTCAGTGAAATTAAATTTTCTAGTTTTGAATGGGCAAGTTTATTGTGAGTTTTATTAGCTGCCTTGAATCTTTATTTGGTATAGAGAGATGGTCTTCATTAGATCAATTTAAAAATTATGATTGTGCAAGTGCTTTGTGGGTCAATCTCTATCTACTGTGACGATATCGAGGGTCACAACTTGCCAGATGGACTGGTCAGTGTAAAGGCAAGTAATTGCCACAAAGTGTCATTAGCTTTCAAATGGTATTATAATGCTAATGTTGTGCTCGACTTGTCCCAAAAATTGCAAAGAAAACCTATCCACAAGGCACCAATTTGTTGGAGCTATATATGGCTCACTCTACTGAACTTGGTCTCACCTATATATTTGTATCTTGTCCTCAATATGAATCTGTCTTTGGGAGCATATATGGTATATCTCTTGTCTCGTCTCTCTCTCTTTCTCTCTACATCTCAACATGGTATCAGAGTGGTAACGATCACGCGCCGATTCAATTCATGGTGACACAACAGTATGTGTATGCGATTCGCATGTAAGATTCAAAATTGCTACAAATTTTATTTTTGAGCGTTGATTCTTGTTAACTGTGGTTATTTTGTGTTAAGAAGAATATGATTAGTGTTTTATGTGGTGTTTATTTCTAATCAATCTAATCGTTGATTACGTTTTCTTGTTGATGACACCCTGAACTTCATCTCAATTTTTCTTGTTGTTCTGCTCAAAATTTGGAGAAACGGGAAAAGCGCAATGGAACGTAGCACAATGGCACTTTTCATCCAAAACTTTTTCGTCTCCTTGAGCTCTTCGATTTGAGTTCTAGGTTTGCGTCAATCGGAGTTCGCAGCAGAAAGTTATGTTGTTTTTACTGCAATTGAGCTTGACGCAGCTTTCTTCGTCCTACTTCTTCGTGCAGCGTACGTGATCATTTTTCTTATTTTGGCCTTAACGTTTTCGAGAAGATTTATCTTTTTTCTATTCGTATTGTGTCCGTCAATCTTGCATCTCACGCCACTCTATTTTGAGGACTCGTTTATTATTAACGTCTCCTTTACCCTACCTTTTTTGGGTGATGTCTCTCACATCTTTGGACGTTCCTTGAGCATCCTTCTTACGTTTATCGTTGACAGAACGCAAAACTCATATCTCTTTCATTCTCAATTGTGGCCTTCACCATATATAGTGTGCAGATTCTGCGATCTTATCTTATACGTCTTCTCGCAACAAGATATGGCTATGAATATTCTCGTCAACGGCTTTCCTTCTGGACAACGTTCTGTTCCTCCTTTCCAAGGTCAAGGATTTCCAGGCTGGAAAGCAAAGATGTTGTTAATTCTTGAAGGGGATGAACTCTTCGATGTTGTTCTTGGAAATCGTGTTTGTTCGCCTCAGCCTGTTGATACGGATAATCATAACGTGCTTATCCCTGAAGGACCTATATTTGAAGATTGGAATGTTGCCTATACGGATTGACAACGACGTGATAAAGAAGCTCGTGGATATATTCTTTCTACTCTTATTGGTTCCCTTTTGCTTGATATGTATGAACTGCCTACTTTCCACGACGTATGCAAACATTCACAAGAAATCTGTTACAGAAATACTTTATTTGAGAGGGTTGCTTAACAAGTTACAATATGAAGTTTGTACTGCCATGACGAGACATATTGAATATCTCAAATATATTATTAATCAACTTGTTGCTGCCGGTGATCCTGTTACACAAAAGCAACTGATTACACTTCTCCTTGATACGGTGAAGGACTCTTCTTATGATAACATTGTTACTATTCTCTCTAATAAAGATGGTCTTGATTTCGACCAAGCCTGCATGTCTTTAATTGAATACTCTCAACGTCAAGAATGTCGGAATACTGGTCACGATACAGCTATGATTTCACAAGAGGAGACTGAGTCACAACAGATGGAACGTGCTTTTTATGCTCCAAAGGCGTCCATTTCAACGAGGAAACCGTAGAGGTGGCCGTCGCGGTAATATTTTCTCTCGTCTCAAATTTCCTAATAAGCAATGTTCTTACTGCAATAGAAATGGCCATACTGAAGATGATTGTTGGGCACGTCAATATGATGAAGAACACAATATTATCACAAAACAACCACGTTTATCTAGAGACTCTTCTTCTTCTTCTTGTGAATATTGTGGACGATCCGATCATCCCACTCATATGTTCTATAAGCGTCGATTCTACACAGATCGGAATAGAGCATATGCTAGTGAACATCGAAACAACATTGTACCAGAAACAAGCTGGGTCCTACGTTCAGTTGCTCCAGACAGAATACTTCATGTACGTGATGGATCACTTTTTATTGTCGCTTCTGGTGCTACAAGAAATATGACATATCAGTCTAAGTGGCTCCATAACTATCATCCACTACCAGTTCAACGTGTTGTTTATCTTGTTGATGATACTACTTGTCAAGTAAAGGGTATTGGAGACTTATATCTTGGTACCTTATCTTCTTCCACTCGAATTTTGCGAGGAGTATTACATGTACCAGATCTTCAACGTAATCTTCTTTCAGTTGCTAGATTTGTTGATCTTGGTCTGTTTGTTGGATTTGATCATACCAAATGCCGAATTGAGAAAGATGGACAAACTATAGCCACTGCTCCTCAAAACGGTAATTTGTTTGACCTCTTTCTCAGCGATGCTGTAGCAAATATTGTCACTGCTTCAGGTGATCATGATTGCAAAGTATGGCATCACCGTTTTGTTCATGCTGATTTCTCAAAACTCTTTGATCTTCAACGTCCCGATCTTGTTCATGGCATGGATCTTAAAGCCCATCCCCATATGGGAATTTGTGAAATTTATGCTCTTGGGAAACACAATCGTAAACCCTTTCCTCTTTCAAATACAACTCATTCTCATGACATATTGGATCTTGTTCATACTGATATATGTGGACCTCTACCTTCTTCGAGATCACAATATCGCTACTTCATTACTTTCATTGATGATTTCTCAAGGTATATGACTGCATTTCTACTTAGACAAAAATATGAAGCCTTATCTGTTTTCAAACAATTCCACAAGGTTGCGGAACTTCAAACTGGTCATCGCCTTAAGAAGCTTCGTAGTGACAATGGAGGCGAATATGTTTCTCGAGAGTTTGTGAGTTACTGTGCTGACAGTGGAATTCATCATGAACACACTATTCCATATTCGCCTCAACAGACCGGTGTTGCTGAATGAAAGAATCGCACTATTCTCAATGCTGTAAGATGTATGCTGATTCATTCTGCCTTATCTCGTGTTTTCTAGGATGAAGCTACTTTGATAGCAACATTTATTCAGAATCATCTTCCTACTACTGCACCCTCTGGTAAGATACCCATCACAGCATGGACAAGTGAAATTCCTTCTGTATCTCATTTTCGAACCTTTGGATGTATTGTTTATATTCATGTTCCCAAGGAAACACGAACAAAGCTTGATGCTCCTGGTCTTAATGTTATTTTTATTGGATATTCTAACACTTCCAAAGGCTACAAATTCTATGACCCTTTCTCCAAGAAAGTAATTGTGAATCGTGATGCTACTTTTAACGAACAGCTTATGGGAGGCTCATGGTCCATGGATGATTCTGATGATACTAAATCATTGCTTCAGGATTTTCCATTTATTTCAGAAGATGAAACTCTTCCTATAGAGCAACTTTCCTCTTCAAAACCATCCATTCCAAATGTTGCCAATGATGATATTGATATTTTTGTTGATCTGCCTATTGATGTTGAACATGGCTCATGTCATGTTTATGATGAAGATATTGCTAATAATGCTTTTTCTACTTCTGAAGATCCCGTTACTTATGATGAAGCTATCTCTTCACCACAAAAGGATCAATGGAAAGAGGCTATGGAAGCAGAGTACGATTCTCTTATCTCTAAAGATACATGGATACTAACTGAATGACCTCCTGGTCGTAAAGCTATTAAATGTAAGTGGCTGTATAAGACAAAAGTAAAAGCAGATGGATCTTTTGACAAGTTCAAGGCGCGTTTAGTTGCAAAAGGTTACTCCCAAGTAGCTGGTGTTGATTATCAAGAGACTTTTTCACCAATTGTTCGCATTACAAGTGTTCGAGTTTTATTGGCATTTGTTGTTTAATTTGATTTAGAAGCTCATCAAATGGATGTGCGAACTGATTTTCTTAATGGTGACTTGGAAGAGTAAATTTATATGGAACAACTAGAAGGGTTTGTTATTCCAGGTAAAGAAGACCTTGTTGCTCAACTCCATAAGGCACTATACGGTCTCAAATAAGCTTCGCGAGCCTGGTATACAAAATTTGATCTTTTTCTCACCTCTAAAGGATTCATCTCTTGCTCGTCAGACCCCAACTTATACATAAAACGCCAAGGTAGCAGTTTTGTGATTCTTGCTCTTTATGTGGATGATACCATCCTTGTTTCCAATGATTTGGGATTTCTTCAGCAAGTGAAAAAGTTATTGTCTTCTGCATTTGATATGGTGGATCTTGAAAAGATTCACTCTTGTCTTGGCATTCAAATCCAACGGAACCATACAAAAGGTAATTTATTCCTTCGACAGTCAAAGTTTATTGCAGATACTATTCAAAAATTTGGTATGGAATCTGCACATTCAGCCAACACAACTTGTCTTGTGAGATCTACGAAGAACACTTCTGACAATGGCGGTCAACTTGTCACAAATAAACCTTATGCTAACTTGATTGGATGTCTTCAGTTTGTTGGCATTAACACTCGTCCTGATATTCTGTTTGCTGCTAATTATCTTGGACAACATCTTGCATGTCCTTCTCTTAAGCATTGGTCTGCTGCAAAGAGTGTATTGAAATACTTGAAAGGCACTACAGATTTAGGTTTAGTCTATCAACAACAACTCACATCGGATTCTATGCAATCTCTTTCTCTTTTGGGTTACAGAGATGCAGACTGGGCAAGCTCACATTTATCTATGCGATCTACTAGTGGAAATTTCTTCTTTATAAATGGTTGTCTTGTTTCTTGGACCAGCAAGCAACAACGTTGTGTTGCAGTTTCCAGGACTGAGTCAGAATATGTTGCGGCATCACTTGCAGCTCGTGAGTTGATTTCGCTTCGACAAATGTTGGTTGATATTGGTCACTCTCCTCTTTCTAGCACACCCTTGCGGTGTGACAACCAAAGTGCTACTAGTCTTGCAAAAGACTATGTTCACCATAATAAGTCAAAGCACATTGCTGTCCATTATCATTATGTCAGGTATGAAGTACGCAAAGGAACCATTATGGTTGAACACTGTCCAAGTGACTAGATGATTGCAGACATTTGGACCAAAGGCCTCAATGATTCATGTTTCATCCTCTTGCGCTCGGAGCTTGGAGTTGCTTCGGCCTCACTCTTTCTAGATTAGCTTCTTTGCTATTGTAATAGATTTGTACATATGAAATTGTAATCTTTTTGGTATCATACACTATGCACACTCCACATTTTCACATTGTGATATCTAAGTCACTTGAATATTTGTACATAGATGCACAATTCACTTTCACATAATCACCGTTGGTTCATATTTTCACATTGTATAGGGGCTTGGGTTTTTCCCTTGAACTCCCCAAGAATTTTTTCATCCAAAGCTAGAGACCTTTGTTTGAGTGGGGGTGTTGGATCTATATATGGCTCACTCTACTGAACTTGGTCTCACCTATATATTTGTATCTTGTCCTCAATATGAATCAGTCTTTGGGAGCGTATATGGTGTGTCTCTTGTCTCGTCTCTCTCTCTTTCTCTCTACATCTCAACAGTCACAATGCTTTTAGGACTCTCGGGGATGAGATACTTAGTTCTTGCGCGAGAGGATCTAACTAACCAGGTTGAAGGGCGAGCATTAAGAGTTAAAACCACAGAATACCGTACAAAGAAGAAACGGGATTGATTTTGGAGCACTGCCATGAAGAAAGAGGTCATCACGGCAACGATCATGTTGTCTTTCATATTCTCAGAGCAAGTTAATGTTGGCCCTCTATGATGAGAGATGCTTATTTTTGGTGCAAGTCATGCTATGAATGTCAAGTGTTTGCAATCTGAAAGCTTTTGGCTGAGCCTCAAAAAGCTATAGTGAATTTTGATGCATTAGCAAAATGGGGCGTGGATGCTGTAGGTCCAATGCCAAGGACCAACAATGGAAAAAGATATATCCTTGTGGCTATGGACTATTTGACAAAATGGGTGAAGGCAAGAGCTGTAAAAGATATAACAACAAGAAGAGTAGCCTCTTTTTTGTATGAAAAGTTGTGTTGCAGGTTTGGAGCTCCTATGGTTATCATTTCTGATCGTGGACCAGGGTTTCGGGAAAAACTTGTTGCTTCTCTCATGGAGAAATTGAAAATTCAGCATAGGTATTCTTCTCCTTACTACCCACAATGCAATGGGTTGGTTGAAAATTGCAATGGTCAAATTATGAAGATGTTATCAAAGTATGATAGAGAGCATCCTAAAGAGTGGGACTTGGACTTGGAAAAGTGTTTGTGGGCTTATGGAGCTGCGTATAGAGTGTCAACACAATTTACACCATATGAGCTTGTTTATGGAAAGGAAGCTCTTATGCCCATAAAGGTGCAGTTGGATGCCTTGAAGTTGTTGTGCAGAATACAAGGTTCACATAATCATAAGCTGCATGAAAGAATTCTCTCTTTACAGTTGTTGTGAATGAATAGAGAGAAAGCTAGTGATTATTATCTACAACAAGAAGAGACGAGGATGGAGAAAATGAATAAGAGACTGCCAGAGAAAGAGATTAAAGAGGGAGATCTGGTGATGAAGTATGACTCTCGTTAATTTCACTTTTCAAAAGAAGTTGAGGGACTTTTCACTTTTCCAAATGAAAATAGTCTCTTGGTTGAGCATAAATGCTCTACTTAGAGGGTGGGCAATGATGATAGACTGCTTTTGGTGTGTACAAAGTAGCGTGTATATGCATGGACATATGTATAAAAATATGTAAATACATGCATTTGGGAGCTTTTCAAAGTGGTTTCAATTTTGAAAAAAGATGCAATGTGTACACATTGTGAATAATCAGGTTCACGTGCGAGCAGTCGGGCACATGTACATGCCTGGATAGGGTATCGGGGCCTTGGATATGGTTCTTGGTGGATTCTTTGGGCTCTAGGGAATGTGTTTAAGCTTTCTAGAATTTAAATAATGCAAGCAAAAAGTGTGTGGGCACTCTCATCCCATCCGAGAAGTTTGGCACATGCAGTAACGATCTATTTACAATGCATGATCTGCAGTGATGCGTGCACCGCCCTAAAAGTGGTGAAAAATGGAATATGGAGTTTTTTCAAAGTGCTTTGGGTATTAAGGATGCATGATCCGTGATGATGTGTGCACCGCCCTAGAAGTGGTAAAAAATGGAATGTGGAGATTTTTTAAATTTCTTTGGGATTTTTAAAAATTTGGTGAATTTTGGACCTATTTGTTTCCGCAAAAATTGCCCGTCGGGGTTTAAAAAAGGCCAAAACTGGCCCAAAAAAGGTTAAAAAATGGTCAAAAAAGATGTGAAAAGGCTTTAAAAAACCACATCACTCATGGTGCCGAGATGTTATAGGCTGGGGGAGAAATTTTGAAGAGTAATATATATCAACACTTTCACCTCTCTATTTGTGAGAGAAAGTTGGATTCCTATAGGTGGTTTAGTACACTCCCGTCGCGTTCGCATCCTCGTTTCGAGTGTACGGAGGAAAGAATGAGAGCTATCTCTCTTCATTTTTTCACCTAGGAGAGTCTATGGAAGTTATAAGGCTTCCACGGATGTGTGTGTGCGAGGAATTGAGGGAAGAAGGCGTGGCTTTCTGCACGACTATGTGACCCTGTATCGATGCCATTAGGGTTGGCACTACTCCAACGCTACTCCAAAGAGTCCAACAAAGTGGAGTTTGGTGAAGGCTTTCTGATGGTTTGAGAGAGGCATTTTGTGGCTGAAGTTTTTTAGTTTTTTATGGTTTTTCTTGTATATTTTGTTCTCCATCAAGTGTGATTTAAGTGTTGATCAACATGACTCACCTTGTAGTGTCTGCGGGCATGCAAGGGCTTGTAGGTCGAGGCGTTTGGAGTTTGAATTGAGCTTGTGAGTAGTATATTTATTGAGCTCTTAAGTGGTGGTATGTATGGGTTGTAATTTAAGTATATTCCTTGTGTGGTGTTGAGTTGTCTGGGTGTGTGGGTGTGTGCACGGCATCTCTTGCTCCATCAACGTGAACCAAGAGGTGAATTTGGCTAAGAAGAACCTATCAAGGGAATGCATCCTCAATGGCACACAAAGTTTTTAGTGCAAGTGTTTTATTAGCATGGTTGGAATCTATCTTATTTTCCTTGGATCTCACAAATCTACAATAATACACTAAGTGCTAGTTGAGGTTAACGTGTACATAGAAAAGTCTAGTTGAGTGGAATCTTGTGGTCACGGGAAAAATTAGATACAATGTAAAGGTAGCAAATGAGAAAGTGAGAGAAACTCATACACAAAAATCATATGTGCCATTAAAAATAAACAATATAGAGAAAGAGAGAGAGGGAGAAAGGATTACATGTAGCATCTTGTACCAATCATGGGACTTCAACCCATACAATTACCTGTAGCATCTTGTACCAATAGTTGGACTTCAACCCATACAATGGGACGATACCATCTTTCTTTGATTTTGTGAAAGCTCCCTTTAGTGACCTCATGTATCTTGTTGGTGTGCCAATAGATACAATGGTACCCTTCACTTGATCTAACTCTTATTTAGGTAGCATCCATGGTGCTTTAGCAAGCACAATCTTCCCATTGCAGACTCGACGTTGAGTGGTGGAGGCGAGGAGATGTTTCAAGGCCCTCAAATCCTCCCTCGTCCCCAATGAGTCCTTTTTTCTCAATTATGTGGTCCCATAGGGTGTGAGCTATATTCTTGGATATGTGCATGGGATCCAAGAGGTTTTGTATCTTAAAGTCCTTCCAATATGAAAGCCTTAAAAATATGGAATACCTTGATATATCTTTTGGTGGAGTAGTCGGGGCCGGATCATTGTTGTAGTGATCTTCCCAAATAGTTGCCCAATCTGCCATCATGCACTTTAGAGAGGTCTTGTATTTGCTATGACCTTGGAGAAAGAAACAATGGTTGTTTGGATAGATTACCCTGCACAAGGCATCTCGCCTCTCTGTCACCAAGGATGGTTCGCAAGTGGGGCAGTCATTGTGACCCAATGTGGAAAACAATGCACACATATCACATCATTAGAGAGAAGATTTAAACTACAAATAATAACTAGAGAGAAGAATTAAAGGATTCATACAATGAATCTCTCCAAGCCTAGGACAGTCATGCATGCTCCACATAAGGATTCTCCTCACATTGGCTTCTCTGATCCTCTTCTTTGGAAGTGAGACATCTACAATAGAGATGCCTCTCCATAACTCCTTGATATGGGTCTCAAGGTAGACATCCATATTTTCCACCTTGTACTTCCCAGTCATAAGCAAGGAAAGAAGGATATTACCCTTCTTGGTTGTCTCCCATGGAGGAATATTGTAGTTGATGATCGCAACACGCCATGTGCTCCATGATGTGGACTTGGTGTCAAAGGGATTCACATCTTCTCTTGCCAGCCCAAGACTCAAATTTCGAGGCTCTAGTCCAAACTCTTGCCACTGTGCATCCATGTAGGTAAATCGGCAAGGACACATATCATTCCATCATTTGAGTGGTGGTTGGCGTGCCATGCACGAGTAGATCCACGGTATACCTACTTTTAAACCTGTATTGAATGCAAGGGATGATTGGAAAATGTCTCAATACCTTACGGGGTAGGTGTGCCTTGCTGACTCCAATCTTGTAGCGTGCTTCCTTGCACATAGGACATGAGGTAGCATATGCGTAATCATTGCGGTATAGTATGCAATTGTTGATGGACGCGTGGATGCGCTCATACTCCATGCCAAGTAAAATGACATACAATGTAGCCCTTCTTAGATTTGGGGGCAAGTGATGATCTTTAGGAAGCATTTTGCCCATCAAACTACATGCAAAAGATATTATTAATATGTATGCAAGCCTATGTCATGAAATGATTAACATGAATAAAACGATATGGATAGAACTTAGCCAAGGAGTGCATCTACACTTACATTGCTCCAACCAAATTTTTCTTTTAGGTTGAGGACTTACGATGATGCCCACAACACCGCCGATTGTGCACCATCATACAGAGGTTTTTAAGCACTTGTTAATAATTTGTCCTCCATTGCGGCTGCATGTTGAGTGTAGGGTCAACAATCCTCCTCGCACATGTTTCCTTCGTGAGCTAGTAACTCATTGACCATATCGAACATGTGCTCATCCTCAAACTCAAAGTGTCCCTGAGACGCACGTAGAGGAGATGTCGAAGTAGATCTAGAGGGAGTGTCACCACGTGTCATGGATTCACCTAGTAGCTCTTACCGTTTTCTTTCGACCTTGTGTACCAGAGAACCACCACCGAACATAGACCAATGGGGGACCTCCTCAAGCGAGGGTCCAACTATGCTCTCATCTACTCGAGCGCTTTTTTAAGGGAGTCAAAGTCCTTTGTTCCGTTCTCCACATGCTCCAAAGCAATGCACCTCAAGCGAAGGATTGCACTTTAGCCATCGATCATGTTCGGGGCCGTTGGAAGGGCCACGATCATCCCAACCGTCCTGCACATGCGTGACACAACGAAATTTTCTTTCAAAATTTTTATTAAAAATCACATGTGCTGAATACATAAACAATACTTAATAGATGACGTGTCATCTATAGTCTCAATAGGAAAATTGAAAGAAATGACTAAAAATAACACAAATCACATATGCTCTAAAAAAAGAACAATTTGTAGGATAGGTGTCAGCTAGCTTTTGAATATGCAATGAGTAAAAAAGAAAAGTGGTGCTAAAAATTGTTCCAAGAAAGTACCAAATGGGGTTAAAATTGGGGTGGGGATTAAGAAAAGGCTGCAACTTTTGATACATTATTTGAAATGTTTGATTTTCACGTACGTGGTAATATTCGCAATAGTATCCATGGTAGCATGCTCGATAATATCCGCGGTAACATGCTCGGTAATATCCATGGTAATATCTAGAAAGGCATGCCGTGTTTTTTGGGCACACCTTTCTCTCTTTGCTCTGTTGACATCACACCTGCTCCCTCTCTTGTCTCCATCTCTCCCTATCAAGCTCTCTCTCTCTCTCTCTCTCTCTCTCTCTCTTTCGCACACACACACACACACACACCCATACTAGCAAGCACACAAACACACACACGCAAACACACACATACACAAGCAAGCAAATACACACACACAAGACCCTTTGGTGGATCACTTTCTCAACACCATTTGACCGTGAGAAGGAGTGGGCTAGAGAGATAGAAGGCACGATTGTGGGGAAGCTCTACACACAAGAGCATGTAAGAAGATACAACCGCGGAGAAATCAAATAGAGTTAAGCTCTTTTAACAACCCACCCTACCCTATTGTCTTAAAAAAACATATATTAAGATAGAATAATGGAAAAATGGCATACCTCTTGCATATTTGTAGATGGTTTTTTCTTCTTTGCCTCACTTTGCTTCTATGTTTGAGTATTTAGTTGGTCGCGGTAGTGCTTGAGAGTGTGATTAGCTTGTGGTTAGAAAATGATTATCTTATGAGCGTGATTATAAAAATAGAAAAAGAGAGAGAGAGAGAGAGAGAGAGAGAGAGAGAGAGAGAGAGAAAGAGAGAGAGATTAGTGTTGACTTAATGGACATTGTTTAAAATAGTGTTAAAGTAGATAGGGAGAAGGAATGATTGATTCTTTCTTTTGATTGTTTAATGTCAAGTAAGTGTTATATTTATGCTCCAAAGTGTGCTGCTTAAAAGATGTTAAATTTCTTTTCCAATAAAAAAGTAAAACCCAAAAAATGTTAAATATTAAACAAAAGGCCAAAAAAATATAAGAAGGACAATGGATAAATCAAGAGAGAGAGAGAGAGAGGGAGAGAGAGGTAGAGAAAGAGAGAGGAAAAGAGGGAGGGATAGAGAGGTGGGGAGATAGAGAGAGAGGTAGAGAAAGAGAGGGAAAGAGGGAGAGGTAGATGGAGAGGGAAAGAGGGAAAGGTAGAGAGGGAGAGGGAGAGAGATAGAGAGAGATAGAGGAAAAGAGGGAGAGATAAGAGAGAGAGAGAGGTAGAGAAAGAGACAGAAAGATGGAGAGATAGAGAGGGAGAGAAAGAGGGAGAGGGAGGGATAGAGAGGGAAAGAGGGAGAGATAGAGAGGTATAGGGAGAGAGGAAAGACAAAGATAGAGGGAAAGAGGGAGAGAGAAGTAGAGAAAGAGAGGGAAAGAGAGAGAGAGAGAGAGAGAGAGAGAGAGAGAGAGAGAGAGAGAGAGAGAGAGAGAGAGAGAGAGAGAGAGGGAAAGAGGGAGAGATAGAGAGGTAGAGAAATAGAGGAAAAGATACAGATATATAGGGGGAGAGGGGAAGAGAGAGAGAGAGAGAGAGAGAGAGAGAGGGGGGGGGGGGAGATAAAGGTGGGAGGGATAGATAGAGATAGAGAGGGAGAGGGAGAGAGATAGAGAGGGAAAGAGGGGGAGAAAGAGAGAGACAAAAAGAGAGAGGGAGAGAGGTGGGAGATAGAGAGGGAGAGAGATAGAGATATAGGGAGAGAGGGGGGAGATAGAGAGGGAGAGAGATAGAGATACAGGGAGAGAGGGGGAGATAGAGAGGGAAAGAGAGATAGAGAGGGGAGGGATAGAAAGAGAAAGAGGGAGAGATAGATGGATAGGGAAATAGGGAGATAGAGGGGAAGGGGAGAGAGAGAGAGAGAGAGAGAGAGAGAGAGAGAGAGAGAGAGAGAGGGATAGGGAAAGAGGGACAAAGACAGGGAGACATGGATAAAGAAAGGGAGAGAGAGAGATAGAGAGATAAAGGGATAGAGGGAATGAGGGAGAGACGGAGAGGTAGAGAAAGAGAGGGAGAGGGAGAGAGAAATAGGAGTACAAATTCTCCTATTGCTCTCTCTCTTTCTACTCTATTTTTGTCTATAAAGAGAGTGTAGCGATAGATAGTTAGTGATTAGAGCTTAGGTTTCTTTCTTCTCTACCTAAGAAGAGATGTACTCCTTTAATCTTTGAAAGGTTGGAGTTGTTTATTGCAATAGAGGAAGTTGGACTCGGATTTATTGTCTCGCTTAGCATGCTTGTTAATAGGGTTTGGAGGACACCGTCAAGAACTACGATCTTAATAATGGAGCCTTTTTAGACTTTCCTATGGCTTAACCATTATTGAGCTATTAGCAAGCTTGATAGGAATCCTGATGCCAACCTTGCACTGTTAAACCTCCTTCACTACTCTTTGCAAAAAAAACAATATTCCAAGCCAAGGGTGTAGTTACTTGAGTGTATTTCTCTAAAGGATAAGAGAAATAGTAACCAAAGCTTTAGTCTTTGTCTATCTCTATCCTCCTTATACGTATTTTTAGGTGTAAAGAGAAGATTGGATGTATGCACGTAGTAGTATACATATTAGATATAGCATTAGGTTGTGATACTTATCAACCTATAATGTAGCTACCATATGAGAAACCATCTGGTGGGGAGTAGCAATCGCATTATTCTTTTGCTTGCTTCATGTCTCAGATGGGCTCCCATCCAAGGTGGACATCGCCTCTAGTGGACGCAAATCTTGAGGCTGTAAGTCCGAACAAAGACATTAATCTCAAATGTAGCTAGTTTTTTGTGAGCATGACTATAGGTTTTTCTTTGATAATTGTAGGCATGGCCCTCCTACACCTTTGGAGGTGCCGGTCCATCTACCCATGTTCCTCCACCAATGGTAGACCCATACCTCTAGAGGAAAATCTCTTTACGAGAGGATTACATCCATTCGATGAGGGAATTTTTTGTCTGTTACACTAAGCATCACCTTGTAGCCTACGACATTTCTCAGTTGTCGACACCATGGGAGAGCCAGTGAGGGACTCCCTACATCCAGAGCCTCGCACTGATGGAACCTCCTTTTCCGGTCCCATCTTACCAACCTACTCCTCTTCCATTGCAGGGTCCACTCACCTTCCATCATCACCACTCCATTCCACTCTTGATTCACCCAAGTATCATTGACGCACTTCTTCCGGCAGAGTGGGACCTTCGTCTCAAGGTAGTGAACACGGACAAAGGTGGAGTGGCGCGGGATCCTATGGCTTTGCTTGTTTTAGTAGTAGGGGTGTGGAGAGGGGGGGGGGGGGGGGGGGGGGGTGAGCGGAGTCCTCTATTGCAGAGCAGGCTGCCCTAGATGTAGAGGATGATGATACTAACGCACCCGTGCGAGACACACATGGGCATCACTATACAGTAAAGTATGGTGGAAAAGTGGACTTTGGGACAACACACGAGAGAGCGTTTTGACATAATCTTTAGATTCTTAAACACTCAACGTATAAAAATTGCTCTGTAAATTGCATAGATCAATAGCCAGGTCATGCATGCTACATCAAGAACACATTGCATGCTCAATTTCAAGACGTCCCCAATGAGCAATTTTCTGATAGTGGTTGGAGGGCTAAATTATATATTTAAAAAAAAACAAGTAGTCGAATGTACGGCATGTAGTAGCCAACCTAGTCAGAGATCCAATTAGAAGATATCATGGAGGCAACATGGCATATGCGGAGTGAAAGTGGGCCATGCAAGAAAAGTGAGAATGGCCTTTACCTGGTGGACTCTAGTGTGCATCACACAGCGAGGTATGACAATTTAGTTTTACCACGCAATTGTGAGCAAGTGACTGACATGTACCTTTTTTATTCTTATTTACTTGTTGTAGTGTTAGTTATACCAATGTTACTCACTTTGAGCTTCTATTTTAGAGGTCATCTATATCCCAACAATCCACCAACCAAAAATTTGGTTCGTAATTCCCATAACACATCGGGGGAGAACCATTTTTTCCACTAATGAAGTGGAGACTATCTTCGACCCTCTTCCACCTTCGACTTTGGATGAGGTGGAAACAGAGGAGAGGGAGGTCGATGAATCAAGTCCGGCGGCAGCAAGTCTTAGCAATGATTATTGTCATGATGATGAAGATAATGAGATGGAGGATGACGAACTCGAAGATGATGAAGCTGGCAATGCATCCACAAACGACAATTTCGTTTCTCTCTTTATTGATTTAGGAGCCATGGTCTTAGAATTGGATGATGCTTCATGTAGAGATCTTTTGGAAGATGATTCATAAACTTTTGCAGTTATGAAGTCTTTTGATCGTGTAATCCATTCACCTCTCTCTCCCTCCTCTTCCTCTCTTTAGATTTGAGAGTGTGCTCAATTATGTTAATCAATTGACAATGATTATTTTAGTTGTAAAAAATGATAATCTTAGGCTGGGTTCCGACGAGGCTGGAGGAAGAAAGGATTTTTGCAGGTCTACCGCCGCCTCGTCTAAACGATGTTGGAGGAAGAAGAGCCAAAAACAAAGAGAGGTGGAGAGAGGCTAGCAGCTCTTCTGAGGGGAGGCAGGGGGTAGCCGGAAGAAAAATGGCGGGCCCGGAGGAAGGTGATATCTACTGCAGCAAATAGGATTTTCCCACGCAACTTACACGCCCCTGTGGGAAGCATTTCCGCCATAGCATCTAAAGCGGGCCTTATATCCCCCGCCTCCTTCTCCCCCTTATTTTTATTGAGAGGAAGGAAACACGAGAGTTTGAAGGGGGAGGGGGAGGAGGGAGTTAATCAAAACTTTGAAAGTTTAGGCACTAAATTTGGGCAGCGGGTATAAGGACGATAATGAGCATGGTAATAACAGCGGTAATAATAGTAGTAATTGTCAGGACAATGGTAGGACCAGTCCGGGCCAAGGGCCAGGACGGACATGTAGTCAAGGGGGTCTCTATATTTAGAAGGCCAAGGGCCTATATAGGGCATGACTGGGTGGTGATGAGCATGTTCAGTTCCCCTGACCTTTCACTGGTATCAGAGCAAGGTGGAGAGGAGGAAGGAGGGTGGAGCCATGGCGGGGAAGATGGATTTCTCAAGGCATGGTTTTCTCTTTCTCTCTCTCTCTCTCTCTCTCTCTCTCTCTCTCTCTCTCTCTCTCTCTCTCTCTCTCTCTCTCTCTCTCTCTCTCTCTCTCTCTCTCTCTCTCTCCGTTCATGGACGTTCTACCTTGGGGTTCTCTCCAATCAAGTTTGCATGTCGCATGCAACACACAAGCAAGGCAAAAGATGTGTGCTGTTGTCCAAGTCGGGGAGGAAGGGGAGCCGCAGCGTGTGCATGAAGGCTTAGCCCGAAGACAAGGAAGACGAACCGTCGGCATGCAGGGCCGTGGGAGCGGCTTCCTACACACAAAGGGGCCAGTGGCGGACCTGCACAAAATGGGTTGTACTCGGCGTCGTTGGGTTCGCAGGAGGGAGAGAAGAGACATTCATCTCTGTTGCCTTGGCCCTCGGGGCCCAAATCGCCCCTCCCTTGCTATTTTCGACCCGGCGCAGATCGCCATGGCGTCTGCAGAGTAAGGCTAATTTTGTTAATTTTTTTTGTTTTCTTTAGGGATTGCTTTTCACACGTTGGGCGCCCAAGGGGCCGCACACACAGCGAGTCCCCATAGGGGTCCGTCCCACTCTTGGGTGCCCAAGGGGCGCTCCCGAGGGGACCCTCTCATCCGGGCATGGTTGCATGGCATGTCCCATACGCACCATGCTCTGCCAGTATTCCCTCGACACGGTCGATTCTCCTCGCGCACGGTTTGGGATTCAAGCACGGGGAAGATTTCCGCCAGTCGACTTTCACGAATTCGGATATATTACTTCAAAATCTATTACACCACTTATCAGCAAGGGCATGGCCCTGCGACCACAATCACAGCCTTTGCTGCGTATTTCCACCATGACGGATTATCAAGTTTGTGACTTTTTGTTTTTGCTAATTTTCATAGCTAATATGTCTGCGCTTGTAATGTAGGAGCATATGCTTTTGTAAATCTCGATCTTGTTGTTCTGCAAGAGTACGAAGCAAGGCTCCAACAAGGATAACCCTTTCAATGGCGCTTAAATGAGGCAACATTGGCTAGCCATATACGTAATTCGGGCATGGCTTGCCTCTCATCCGGCAACGGTAATTGTCAATCCTTATTTCAATTCTACAAAGCTGGCAATATTCATCCAATGGGATTTTACGGGAGCAAAGCTCAGTCAAAGATTCTCATGGGGCACGGTTTGTGTAACACCATTAGAGCATTAAAGTTGCTTACAAGCTTCCATTTGCTTTGCAAATCAGGAATGACCCTTGACATCAAAAGTAGTCTAAAAAATCATTTCTCAGCTTGATTCTTGCTGGCAACTCATTCGATTCTTACGATGGCAAGATTCGTCAAAGGGTGTACTTAATGAGGTACGAGATAAGATTTTACACGTCTTCTTCTGCTTTGCCATTTGGTTTACAGCTAGACAAGGTCTATTTTTTGTGAATAATCGACAAGGTCCACTTTGTTTTGTTATGACATCTATCGGCAATAGCGTTTGTGGGCAATGAGGCCAGAGGACATTATATGCATTGCGACTCCCCATGTTTGGCATATGGTATGACCATACACAAATTGGGAACAAATAGGCAATGTGTTTGCAGGTTATTTCATTATGTACCAGATACATGTATAGGATATAGGATGGCGTGTGTGCAGATATGGTTATAAGCTGTTTTGGAATGATTTTTTCCTTCCAAATTTCATGACAACTGGTTGCAGCAACAACGACCGAGTTAGCCAAGTTTAAGTTTTTCTTGTTTTTTCCTGTTTAAACTTTACTTGGCAATTACTCTCATTGTGCAAAGCAAAGTGTTTTGGAAATCTCATATGAAGCAAGGCTTCGGGGAACTGGCAAAATAGGGAATATCAGCTCATAGAATCCCTACCAGTCTAAACTGTGCAAGGCACTCATTGTTTTGGTTCTCACGGTTGAGGCCATCACTCTATGCAAGGGCTTACCATTCTTTATGCAAGGCATGCTAGTGACGTGAATTCAATTCTACCGCTTCATGCATTACGCTTCCGCTAACATACTCGCAACTCTGTCAAGGACAGAGTAGGGATGGATTGTTGGTTGCTATCAACGCTCAAAAATACTAAAAAGAACCTAAAATTTCGACTAGATTCACCGGCAAGGTGCCCCTTTCAAGTCATCCTCATATAGACACGACCCTACACGGTAGATAGTCAAGATTTAACTTGTGTTTTGTGTTGCCTCTCTCGATGACAGCGGCATACAGACAGATTGTGGAATGCTTATAGGATAAGCTACAATTCGGGCATAAGATGTCTAAGAGCACACATTCTACAAATTTAAGGGAAGCTCCTCAGCCTAGCATGCTCTTCTTCTCTCTCTTTTTCTTATTTCTCTCAAGAATAATGAAAACTTTCTAAGAATCTTTTCATACATGTTTTGTTTGGGAGTCAGCATGAGCCAAGGTGCTCTAACACTCAGCTAGAAATGGGCCAAAATGCCATTCACATTAGTTTTCATCGGTTTATCGATTGAACACTAATGGCCGTAAGAGCTCGGAGCCACACACAGGCTGGCTTAAAGCCATTGTCAGATCTTGGGTAAGGCCCCATGATTGGAACTCCTTGGGTGATTGTTCTTCGGATCGAATAGATTTGCCCAGTGGAGTACACATCGAACATATCAACTTTAATGGACGAGCAAGAGTCTTGTTATTTCGGAGGATTAGGGTGTCATTTTTGCACTATATGTTTCTAGGGATATGCTCAAGTTGAGTTTTTGATACTCTTACACTTACATGAGATGATCTACACCATGGAGTCTAGAGGCAACAAACACTTGAGATAGCATGGCTGTTGACACGAGCTAGGTATCTTACTTGTGTGGATTTCTTGCTCTCTGTATAGCACTACGAGTGTCTATGGCATCACTGTTTTTGGGCAAGGCCCGGCGGGTGATTGCTACATCTCCCCCATAGGCATTGAGGATCATAGTTTGATCTATCCCAGTTCTACTTTCAAGGAAAGAAGCCAGTAATCTACCATGGGGTAGTGGACAAATTTAACTTTTTAAGTTGATTCTCATCATTATGTATACGGTTGGTTACCGTTACCTGCTAGTTGCGGAGTTCTACAATGGGTTTTACCACGGCGTTTGAGGACGTAGATCTAATCCAAGGGCTTGGATTGCAAAGGCAACACCCAGGGTTCCCAGTGCACTAGTGTTTGTTTATTCAGGTAGGGGACTCGCTCCTCTCCATTTGAATATGGGTAAGTGAACATTACGTCCAAATCTCCAGGTACACATCTATTGATTTTGTGTTATTCCATTTTTAGTATGCTTTGCTTGGTTTTTCAAGACGTCTAAGTACGCTTGAATGTTACAAACCCATACCAAGGGCATGTCGGCACAAAGTATTTTGGGCCCAGTGTCCAATCTATCTTTCTGCCTTTATGCTGTTACGAATCTACTTGTAGGGTTCAATTGGCACATGTTGTCACATGGGATACAACATGGTCTAGGAACTCAAGGAGTTCGGTTTAGCCAGTGTGGAGCAATGAATGAGGGTCCCTCTCACTCTTGTGGCATAGTGTTTAGAGTTACCTCCACACATAAGTACATCTTGTACTTGAAGGATGTTCTTTTTTCAGACATCCTTAGTTGAGACATATTCCACATGTGGCGAATATGAGTCTCTGGGACTGACACTGCCGCCCCCTATTTCAAGTATATGTCACGACAAAGTCCCTAGGTGCTGGTCACATCTGTTTTATAGGCCATTTTCAGCAGGACATATCAGGAGCAATTTCAGTGGCCAAAAATTGCCGGATACTTAGAATGACTTGTTCAGCTACAAGTATTGCTAAACAACATTATAGATGGTTGTTTATACATATAGCAAGGCTATAAGTGGTTAATGAAAAAGTTTCATTGTCTGTACCAGGAAGTGATCAATGTTTCACTTCTATTGTGATTCAGACATTTCAGCAAGGCTTGCCAGAGATTGCAATTGAAAGTATTTACTTTCTTTTCAGAACTATTTACATTCATTTTTAATGTGTGCTAGGCGCATCACATTTAAGTATTGGCAAGGATCACCATGGATATACATGTTCGGATCTGTTTTTTGCTAAATGCATGCACACTAGGTGTTATGGGCCCTAGTGTTTAGCAAAGGCTGATTTGGAACGGCATGCATATTCCTCAGGTTGTTTCTTATGAAGCATTTTGCACTCTATGTGCACTATCTCCATGAGATTACTTTTGAGTCTACTAATCACCAATAGAGGTCATGGCTCGGTTTGGGTGTTTGTGGATTTCTCAAGATAACCACGATGGTTATTCTGAACATTGTTGATTCCTCAACAATGTTATACGCTATTGTGATTCCTTGTTTACCAGTCGTCTGGGACGACTGTTTGTACACTGTGGGGGAAACACACCTCAGTACTGTCAGTATCCAAGGGGATTGATAGATTACAGAGTGTAATCTTGGGCTACAGGATATGCAAAGTGCGTACATTAGCACCAAACATATCAAATTCATAAGCATTTATTGCTCTTTTTGGAGTTTACTTACTATCAGTTAACGCATGTTGCGACTAGGTAGTCTCTTCATGTATAACTCAGGTTCTCAAGCTTGAACACTCGTTAGGGTGGGGTTGTTTACTGATGAATGAAAATTGGGACCAAGTCAAGGAATTAAAATTGGCTGATGAGTTATGTCAGCAAGTTACTTTTATGGAAAGTGACAAGAGGTACTCTTTTTGGTACACCTGTGTTGTGATAAACTCATTTACCATACTCATGAGAGTTCTAAATGGAGTCTACACACTATGTTGGATAGGAACCGGTACCATCAGATGGTTACAAATGGACAACAATGTAGAAAATCAAGATGTTACTCTTGGTTTCATTGAACCTCCTACTGAACCGGGTTCCGCTCAAATGAACCGTTGTATCCATGTGGAATGTTACGGTAGAAAACATTAGTGTTCTTATGAAGATACCATCACTTGTGTTTTTGCGGACGAAAACGCTCTTCAAGAGGGGAGTAATGTCAGGACAATGGTAGGACCAGTCCGGGCCAAGGGCCAGGGCCAAGGGCCAGGACGGACATGCAGTCAAGGGGGTCCCTATATTTAGAAGGCCAAGGGCCTATATAGGGAATGGTTGGGTGGTGATGAGCATGTTCAGTTCCCCTGCCCTTTCAGTAATAATAGCAGTAATAACAGCGCATACAGTCGCGGTAATACTTTAAACACAAAAAAAACCCCTCACTCTCCTCTCTCTTGTTTCTCATTGAATTTACACCTTCTCTCTACAAAACGCGGGAAAACAACGAGGTAAACACTTGGAGATTTTCATAGTGGAAATTCTTCTTAGGTAGCACTTTGTACATTATTCTCATCATGCTGACAGGTCTCCATTCAGACAGGGATATGGGAAAAGTCTTCTTAGATAGCAACTTGATGATTCCCTACTTTAATAGAGTGTCCATATGTCTGAGTTATCTAGATTTCATTTATTAACAAAAGTAATCAATGATTTCAACTTATCCCAAAATTCCAAGAGAAACTCTTTGCTCAATCCACAAACACCAGAAGTCTTATCATTTTCCATATTTTTAAGAGTCCTTGTAGCTTTGCATGATAAAATTGTCTCTCAAGTCTTCTGCCATTGCTCTCCTCAACACATGGACCAACTACAGAAAGCATGAGATCAACAACTTGCTGCCTTTTAGAATATTTATCTGCCTCCTTGATCAGAATACCCTCAAAGTACCCTTTACATTCTTCCATAAGTGCCTCTGGCTGGGTTACCACTATACCACCATCTTTCACTAATTTGGCTATCCATTCAATTGAATACTTTGATTTAAGTCTGTTGAACTGTTTTAAATGAACATTGCACATCTTTGAGTTCTGACTGTATGTACAGAAACTGAGCCCTCCTTGCCATGTCAGGATCAAGTATCATTCTTGCTACAGCTAGATTTTCCATCTTTGATCAGTCTATTGAATTAGATACATCACTGGCAAAAACATGATTTATGTATTTACATACATCTGCTACATGTTCATATATTTGGCTTCTTTAGATAAATCACGAGCTTCCATGATATTACCTATGGCAGTTAGGGCATTAGGAGATGGCATTTCCTCCATCAAAGCCGCATAGTAATTATGAAAATTGTACCTAGACGAGAACCCCTAGTCCTGAAGGTTTTCTATCGCACAACAAAATCTTATGAGTCAACCACTCTCTTACCTATATCAACCGGCTTTGGATTACCAAACATAGATGTTTATGTGTTCCCACTATTGGAATGAAAAGTCGTCTAGGGTTTGAGGAAATCCTAGTCCCTGGTGCTCTTGCATATGTTGACGAAGCATTAGCATGCTTAGCATTAACAGATGCATATTTTCCCTTTTCTCCCTTGGATGAAGCATTACCAAAGATTGTTATTGAGGTACCAATATCTTTCTATCAACTGAACTGTCGAAGTTAAGGTGGGGTAATTCTTAGAAAAGTGCTCTAGGTGTCCACAATGAAAGAAAGATCCTGCCAGGTTCCCCCATTTGAGACAAATCACCAATCTACCTACAATTTCCAGGGCTGATATATTGATAGCATAATTTCTCAAAAACTATTAGAAAGATCTTAAAATCTCAAAAGCTTAGATGGCACGAACAAGACTTTTCTAGAAAGACAGTTGGATTCCAGCATGAAAAAGGGCTGATAAGCCCATTACATGGGCGCCCTACCTCAATGATGACAATTGCTTACAAGATAATAACCTAGCAGGTTATAGCACTAAGCCTTGCTCCAATTCTAGACAAAGTAATCACCTCCATCAACATGAAGGGAGATCAATTTATGACAACATTCTAGAAGCAATAATGGGCATGGAATATGCAAACTTCACCAAGCAAGGATGCGTCCTCCTTCAACTTGCCTAGAAAAAGGGTATGATAGACTCTTGTGATTGTACATTGAAGCTGTCATGAAGGTCTTGGGCTTTGAACCCGAATGTGTAAGATAGTATACACCCTTGAGACAGGGTTAGCCTGAGCCATAGACACATAAGACTTGTCCAGGCATGCCTTCCTAGGGTCAATATGTAGGACTCAAAACATTTTTGAAAGCTCGATTGGAGCTAGCGCATTGCTTTTAACATAAAAACAACCTAAACTTTACTGAATCAAAGAGAAACTAGAAAGAAATTAGGGGGAGACAACTGGTGGAATCAAATGTTTTCTGATTTTTAAATTTTTTGTTTCCATATCTAAATCCCAGAGGTAGGAACGACACAAGCTAAGGCTTATTCTTCTGCATGTAGCTGGTTCGTGGAGAAGCTTGTGTATTTCTTACATCTGCTCTGCATTAATGAGAACTAGAGGGAACTACAATTTTCCCTTATACGACTCAAGAGAAACGATTCTAATTTTGAACTGCATTCAATGATGCGTTCAATGATTCTCTTTATTCCCAGCACGAGTATAAGCCATCATTGATACAAGGCCAATCCCAGCTGGTGTCTGCTTCATCGACATACAACCTGGTCCAGTTACTGAAACATGCCGCACACATTCAGAACATCGAATTAATAAAGACTTATATCATTGATGCATGCATCCTTCATAAATGCAGACATTTTATCACCTGGTGGCATCATCTTGATGAGGACATGCTGCAGCCGCTACTGCCGAGCCGACTGCAATATTATTGTGTTGGGTGTTTGCAGAGGATTGAGAAAGCGCAGATGTACTGCTGAAGGTGGACTCACTTGAGAAGTTCAAAGCTTGCTGCTCTGCGCCATATTGAAAAGTACTGAGGCATCCTTCAAGAGAAATAATTGGGTTTCTTGAGAGATCTGCATGGTAAGAGACATCAGTTCTTCTTATACTTTGTAGGGTTTCTAATTCTTGTGGTTCAGGGAGTAAACTATATGAAGGAGTGCGAAAGATGTTGCAATTTGGTACCACCTCATTCTGAGAAGGACCACTACAATGCTGAGTAGGAGAGGTGGTGGCCAATAAAGTTGAAAGCCATGCAGAGGATTGCACATTCAGAGGCTTTTGAGAGGCTAGCTGTTGTCGCAATGCATCTTGCAGTTGCATTAGCTCGTTCCTTTCCTCAACTGTGAAGTACTCATCATTTGCCTCTATCTCTAGCACTTTCTGTATGTATTCTGCAGTAGACCCCTCGTCATCATATAGATAACTGGCTGTCATGATATTGTTCTCCTGGGGGAAGCTCCCTTCTGAATTAATAACGTGGCTTGCATACGGTAAAGACTCATCCGCATAATGACTACTTAGGGCAGCCCTTTTTGCATACTCTTGGTTTTCCTTAGGGATCATGGCCGAAGGCGGCCAAGAGCAATGTACATCAATATGGGGCAAAGATGCAGCTTGCTTTGAGTACGCCAGCATTAACTGGCTGCCATACATACCACTCATCATTAATGCCCCTGACATATCTGGGCAACAAGACCTGTAGATAAAGGAATTGGATATCCCTAGTCCCAGCCCTCCTTCACAAAGAAAATTATTCTCTGTAGCTACATGTTTGGATGTCAAATGGTTGCCCACGGACATGTTGGTTGTCGCATGATCTGCTATTAGGGTTTGGCTTTGTTGATTGTCATATAAGCGTAGCGGACCTCCCAACTCGTTGCAGCGTTGTACAGAGTTGATTGATCCTGAATCTGATTCAACAGCCAAGGTACCTGCCCTAGAAAACTCACGCAGCCTGGAGCTTAAGATGGGGATAGCTGCCGCTCGCAGAAGTTTATCCCTATGATCCGTGGTGGCCAAAGTTGATGGGTCACTACTGCTAGAACAATCCTTGTCATCATCGACTTTCTCACCCACAAGAGTCACTTGATTCTTGCTTAAGACCTTCTTGCAGCATGGACACTCTTTTTTGGATGCAGCTAGAGAAGATGGTGCGTCCTTGTGATGCCACCGACAGAGACAATCCCAACAAAGATAATGGCCACACATAGTGATTGCAGTCGCCGGGCTTTGCTTTGTCGGGCCGCAAACTGTGCAGTTTGGCTGCCGACCTGGGGCGCCCTCATGAGAATTTCTCTCAGCTTTATAAAAGCTTCCATCAGGATCTCCACCTGAAGCTGATGAAAATCTCCCCTTCTTTAGAATGCTTTTGGACTGGTAGTAATCGGCGCGGTGCACATCCCTAGCTCTTATTATCTCCTCCCTCATTCGCTCGACAATCATAAGCCACACTTGCTGCTCAGAGGAGCCACCTGTTGCTGAAGATGGAGTTGGGAATCTACCACTTCTTGCTCTTGTTTGAGGCGCCGGAGATAGCTGATCAGCTGCGGTTAGCCAGGTACTGTCCGTTGAAATTGGATTGGACGTACCGTCTGCTGTTGAAATCAAACCAGTAAAGCAAAATCAAATGTAGTTACAATCGGAGAGACCAGCTAGCTGAGACACATGACCAGAAAGCTTACAGGATGATAAATGTGGTTCTAACCTAAATGCTTAGCGTCGGCAATAACCTGTGCCAGATTTTACTTTTTGGCTTAATCTTATATGAGAGAGCCATATCTGCGAGATAATTACGTGGAGAATAGGAAGGCAAACCGACAGAAGAAAACGCATTTAAGGGAATGAGCAATTGTAGCACAGTATACATTGCTTTTGTCACGATTTGGCTAGAGCATTGAGAGAGCCTCATCAATAATTTATAACCCTAAGTATCTAATCTTAGACAATGTCGTCGTAAAGATCAGATTAGGTTAAAAGAGTAGATATGCTAATTATATTGAGTTCAGGTACCATTGATGGATTACCTGCAAAATTATGAGATGCTGATTGAAGCTGCTGCATGACGGTGCGAATGTAGTCGCTCACCGATGTTACCTTCTCCTTGGAAGCTCTCTGCCTTCTGCTGTTGGGAACATAGGGCTCGCCATCGCGGGATAAACTGCTTCTCTTACTTCCTGTTGCAGCTGCGGCCTTTGGCCTGCCCGCGGTACTGTAGGGGGGGCTCTTCATCATACATGCGGCTTCTAGAGGCGTCTGTGCATCCTCATGATGATTGGTAGAAGCATCTTCATCATCGCTGCTAGAGTTACTCATCATCTGCGGACGACGTGCAGTAAACGCTAGTTTGAGATCAGATCATGAAATTGTGAATTGTGATAAAGAGAGAGTAGTAGAAGTAGAAAGCAGAAGAAGAACATATGGACCAGACCAAGTACGACACAGCTTCCTCGTAGCAAACTCTGAGTGCACGCGCATTATAAGCTACTTGGGCACTGTAGAGAGAGAGGAGAGAGAGAGAGATGCAATTTCGCGCATGCGGAGCTGTCCCTGATTACGTGGCTCCTTTTTACGACGTACATTTACTGCACTTGGCAATTATCACAATTCTTGAGTTAGCTGCGCCAGGTGATCATCATATATCATATATATATATATATCAAGAAGCGACTAAGGTACCCCGGGCCCCACATGAAAGGGGGTAATGGGGGTAATTTGTTAGAGTGGAGGTAATTATATATGTGTGTATTATATATATATATATATATATATATATATATATATATATATATATATATATATATATGTATATATATAAAGGAGTTGTTAAGGTACCCCCACACAATAGGGGGTAATTTGATAGAATGGAGGGAGTAGACACTACTGGAATGTTTCCTCACCCACACACACACACACACGAGGAAGAGAGGGAGTACGAGGCTCAAATTTGAATTGCATCCTCTTGAGGTACAATTAGTGGAGGGAGGAAGGAGTACAAAAGGTCGATCAGGGGAGTCGAAACGAAGGGGGTAAGAGGTAAGAGTTGATTGAAGGGACATTTGACGTGAGTGTAACTCACGCACACACGTAATAAGAGGGGGGTAGCTTTTGTAGATCCAATAGCACCTCAAAATGAGGGAGGTGCGGAAAACAGTTATGTTAGAATTAAAAAACTCATAAACCCTAAACTATCGAACATAAAGAGCAATGCGAAAAAACTTACAAAATCGGCCTCAAATGATGTCCATCCACCCCTCCCCAAGTGGTGCGAGCTCCCTGCCTCTACTCGCGCTCTGGCTGCATCCTTTTGTTGCTTCCACTTGTCGGGATTCTCGCGCGCTGCTTTCTTCTCATTCTTCCAATCTTCTTTGGCCAGCCAATCTGGCCTGTTCCACCCATGCTTGATTGCTTTTTGCACTTCGGAACACTTGTGTTTGCAGTATTCGCGCATTCGAATCTTCATCAGGTCTTCATTGAAGCGCTGATCCCATGTTGGAACGGGAAACTCATCATGAAGTATGCTGATGACTCTGTCTTTTAAATCACTTGGTACTTCACTCCATTTGTTTAGTATGTAGTGTCTAAACAGCTGAGAGCAAAGACCACGCATGTGCGAGATCACCTTCTTGCCGTCATCATCCATGATGATGCCGCCGCTGAAGTCGACGGAGTAAGGCAAGCCCTGTCGCCGGTGACGCGTGAACTTGGGTGTCCCGGCAGGGGTCTCTAGCGGCGTGTCGATGGGGGTACGGACGTCAGGTGTCTCCACCGGCGTCTGGGCCCCGAAGCGAGGAGTGTCGAGTGGGGTGGCTCCTGGCGGAGTACATAGAGGTGTGTAGCTGCTAGGAACAGTCAGCCGCACAAAACCTGGCGTAGATGGCGATGTTGTGGCTGGTGTGGGGACGGGCAAAGAAGGCGAGGGTAAAGAGCCTCGTCGAACACGAGGCGGTGTGGAGGCATTGGCGGCGGAATCCCCACAACAACCGCCACAGCCACCACTAGAGCGCCGGTGTCTAGACGAGTGTGAAGATCGTCTCGTCGACACCAGAGCTTCGGAGCGCGCCGAATGCTCCGAAAGAGAGGGAGATGCGGATGGAGTAGGAACGCGCGATGATGCGCCAGAGCGATGACGCTCCTTGTACCACTGTCTCTGATGCAGTGACAAAGAAGAAAGAAACTCCTCATCATCCATACCTGCATTAAACACACGAATATTTAAACTTAATATTGAATGAATAGAGTAGACAATGACGCAAAGACCATTAAATACAATGACGTAATGATGCATATAAATACAATGACGCAATGAATTGAGTGATAGAAGAGGCAAGTCAAAAACTCAGAATTTTCAATCAAAAGATGTGAGCGCGAGTAGAAAAGAGCGTTATACACCATGGAAGGTACTTAGAGAGCCAGAGCTTTTACAACACGGAGCAAAATTGTTCAAATACAATATTTGTGGCTTTAAGAGATCTCTCTCTCATCCTCGCATAACTCAGCATAACTTCCTATATCTATATAGAGCTCTCCGTTTAAACACATATCCTCTGTTTCATTTTGTAGCTCCTCTGCATGCACCCTATATAGAGTAGTAGCATCTTGATGCTTGTCTGGCACCACCGCAGCGGCTTTTGATTGAGCATCTTCTCTGATCTCCTCCATTGATGCCGTTGTGATTGGCACATGGTAGCCTTCATACGTCCTTGCACTACGAGGGGCTACCTCGATGATGTACCACCAGTTTGATGTAGACTTTGTAGGATGAAATATTACCTGCCAGAGCCACATAACTTACATGAGAGCTTTCAAGCACATAACTTGTAAAAGGGGGATGTTAACTATTTACATACTTACTTGTTCACAATGCTCGGGTAGTACGAAAGTGTCTCTTAGGTCAGTCCATTTCTTAGTACAATCCACCTCAAGAAAACCAGACTCTCCTCTACGCACAATAGCGTTGCGACCCTCCATGATTATCTTGAACCATTGCACGTCGAACAAGTCGACAAAAAATCCTCTGTAATCGATCCTCAAATTAAAATCTCTTGTAGCGTGCCAAAGTAAGTGAGTTCCGCCACCACAGGATCTGCATCAGAGGAACGTCGTCGACTAGACTGTTCAAATTTTGCCATGATTCCACAATCTTGAGTAAAACGCTTTTTGTCGATCCGTTCCACCCTAAAATGTCGACCTTTACACCATGCTGTTGTGTATGACTTATACTACAACGAACAAAGATTATGAGTGGCCATTCAAACGTTTAGAAATAAAGTCACTAGCTAGTCGTACATTGCAAACTTACCTTGGTCGCGCAACCCCGAGAGTACTCCCACTCTTTCTCAGTCACTTCGTCACCGCATTGTTGTGCGCTTTTCAATTGGTTGTGCAACCATCTTAAGCTCATGAATGTTGGTAGGCTCTCCAGACCCGTCGGATAGTGCATCGGTGGTCGTCTTCCCCGTCTCCACTCGATTCGTGCCCTTTGTCGCTCTTGCTTTGCATCCTCATATTGTGAAATCCACTTTTGCATCACTGGATTGTGAAGCATGCAAAATCGGTTGATTTTAGCCTCTAGATCTTCCGTCATCTTCTTCTCAACACCGAGATTGCACATGACAATCCTAGATATGCGCTCATCATCTATGGTTCGCCATAGCGTGTCCCGGGCTTTATCAAATCCGTCTAGCCACTCTCCAATGTACACTAGGGACTCTGATACCAACCAACCTTCTGCCATGCTACCCTCCGGACGTGCCTTTTGACTCACATATCCCTTAAGCGTTTTCATGAAACGTTCTAAGAAGAACATCTATCTGGAATGAACTGTGCCAGCTATTTCCACCTCATCAACTATGTGAACAAGAAGATGCACCTGAATGGTTAGCATGGTAGTAGGAAAATGTTTCACAAACATGCACACAAGCTCCGCAGTATTTAGTTTGGCAAATGGTATGGAGACTACGTTGATCTCCTTTTGTGAGATCCATTGCACCAGCTTTGCAAGTTTGTAGATTGTGTTACGGATGTCGAGAGACAAACATCCCTCAATGGCAACCGGTAAAATAAACTGTAAAGTATGTGCAGCAATGATATTAAAGTCCACATTTTATGCAATGATATTAAAGTCCACTATGAACGTACCTGACACATTTTATGCCAATCGTGTGACTTCAAACCGGTAAGCTTTCCTTCTTTAGTAAAACACGTTCGGAGCGAGTGCATTACGCCAGTTGGGGTCCGCAAAGATTGAATGGTCTCTTTTACTTTGCGTTCTTGGGCTCCTGTGAAAATCCATGGTGCTTTAGGGAGTTTTATCGATCCATCAGACGCTGTGTGCGGCCAATATTGCTCCATACGATCCACATTTCTAAGGTCAACTCTGGCTCCCAAAGTATCTTTCTTGCCGGTCAGATGGTCCCATAGTAGATTACCCACATTCTTGAATATGTGCATTGGATCGAGCAAGTGATTGATCATGAGTCGGGGCCAGTATGGTAACTCGTACCATAGAGATAGTCTCTTCATCCCTGGAGGCAATCCGTCATCGCACATCTCCTTCTGCTCTAACCATGCTTGTGCAGACATCCTTGGTGGCTCTCTTCCCAAAAAGCCGTCGCGTAACACATGATTCTCTGGAAGATACGCTTGATGACCTTCGTAGATTTGCTTCTTCAGTGAGGGCGCCCTACGTGCATTCAGTCTAGGTCCACATGTGACACATGCTCTGTATCCGCTTGTTTGAAGCCCTGCATGTATACACATGATAATAGATCAACTATGGGAAAAAACAAGATTTACAGTGTCTGAGTGAGGAGTGTCAATAGATCACGTGAGCATTCTGTTAGCCCGGGATAGTCATGCATGGTCCACATTAGAATGCCTCTGATCAAAGCATTCCGTCGTCCTGTGTCTCGGCTCATATTCACCACCTCTATGCCAATCCACAATTGTTGTAGCTCTTCCAATAGTGGACGAAGATACACATCCATATTCTCCACTTTATATCGCCCTGGCACAATCAAGCTTAGCCATAGGTGCCCCTTCTTCGTAGTCAACCACGGGGGAATGTTGTAGTTGACGATGACAACGGGCCATACACTGTAAGATGTTGATCTTTGACCAAATGAATTTACGCCATCCATAGCCAGGCCTAAGCGTAAATTTCGAGCTTCCCTGGCAAAATCCGACCATGTTCCATCTATATGTTTCCAGGCTGCGCAATCCGCAGGAATTCGTAGCACACCATCCGAAGATTTATTCTCCTCATGCCATGATGCTAGGGCGGCCATGGACTTACATTCGAAGAAATGCTTGATGCGAGGAAGCTGAGGAAAATGTCGCAAAACCTTTTGTGGAATTTTTTTCCCGTGGAGATCTACTCGATATCTTTCGGAATCACATTTTGGACACTTCTCCATGTCTATGTATTCCCCTCTGAAAAGAATGCAGTCATTAGGACAAGCGTGGATAGAATTGTAATCCATCCCCAAGTTTCGCAAAATCTTTCTTGCTTCATCTCGGGAATCTGGCATCACATTGTCAGCTGGTAGTATGTGCTCTTTAAGCAATCTACACAACATAAAAATACGATATAGTCGTGTAGAAATCTATTAGATCATTATACATTTAGAGTTTCATTAGGAGATTTTGGAGGTCTTTTGGAGGGCCTTTTGGAAGAGAGAGGAAAATAAGCTCCTCCAATGAGAGAAGAGCCTACGTTACGTAGAAAAATAGATTGATATTAACAAAAATATAAAAGGTGTCCCTCTCCTCATTTAATAATCTAGTGGTCCTTGAAGACGATCACTCTCTTTCATTTAATGCGAGCACCTTTTTCAGAAGGTAGATGCGGTGCATTTGATACGGCTTACGTCATCACTAGAATTCAAAAAAGTTACAAAACTATCAAGTGGTGGAAGATTTTGAAACTTTTGATACTGTCAATGCGTCCGGAACGCCCAAATATCCTAGAAATGAATGTCCAATTGCCTAGCTCCGACATCCAAAGAGGCAAAGAATGTCAAAAACCCCTAAAAGGACATTTTACTAACGACGCGCGAGGGGGCATTCCAAAATTTTGGAATGCCTTATCGCGCGCCGTTAGTAAAAAGCCCCTTTTTTCCTCTTTTAGAGAGATTTTTGAGAGGAAAATGTCAAAAAATCTCTTAAAAGGCCTCCATCTATCACATAGGTTTTTTCTTCATCATCTTAGCCTTAGAGATCATAATTTCGGGTCTATAAGAGTGAGCACGCACATCCATTGTTACAATTCTACAAAGTGCATTTTGATCGCACACACACACACACACACACACACACATACAAATATAACATACACACAAACACACAGAGACACACACACAGACACACAAATATAACATACACACACACAAACACAAAGAGCCTCTCTCTCTCTCTCTCTCTCTATACTATAGGCGCACGTAGAGAGGCACAACCGGTGTGCATGTCTCTATGCGCGCCTTTAGTACTGTGCATCCACCAGTGTATGTGTTTATGTGTGTATGTGTGAGTGTTATAGAGAGAGGAAGTAAGGCGGGAGAAAGAGAGAGAGAGAGAGTCTTTCTGTTACCTTATACTAACGGCGCGAGGAGGTGTTTTTTGAGGTCAAAACATGCTCCACGCACGCCGTTAGTAATGGGAGTCTCTCACTCTCTCTCTCTTTAAATATGCTAAGCTATAGAAAGGAGAGAGAGAGAGAGAGAGAGAGAGAGAGAGAGAGAGAGAGAGCATGGTGCAAAAGTGCAATAGAGAAACATGGGTAGGATTTCTTGAAAGATAATTGTCCAAAAATCACTAAAAGGAGCTTTGTACTAACGGCGCGCAGAGGGGCATTCTAGCATTTTAGAATGCCTCCTCGCGCGCCTTAAGTAAAAAGCCCATTTTTTGGGGGTTTTTGACATTTTTTGCCTCTCCGGATGTCGGAATGAGACAAGTAGACATTCGTTTTTAGGGTATTTTGGCATTCCGGACGCATTGGTGGTGTCAAAAGCCTCAAAATATATCACTATTTGACAGTTTGTGACTTTTCAACTTTCAGTGATGACGTAAGCTGCCTTGAATGCGCCGCACCTACCTCCTGAAAAAGACGCTCACATTAAATAAAAAAGTGACCGTTTTCAAGGACGATTGGAAATATAAATCTACTTTTTAATGTGTCTGGTTGTCCTTTTGGACGTACTCACAAGGTGCAAGTGCATTTTAAAAAAGTTTCTAGAGAGAGAAATACAATTTCTTACAAGGCCCTCCAAATGACCTCCGAAATTTTCTAATGTATTAAAGTAAACTAATTGTAATAGATCACCTGAAAAGCGTTGTGACGCTAGTGTCACTCCATCCAAACTTTGCCTGCATGTTGAGAAGAATCAGGAGTGCTTTCAATCTAGACATACGTGCTCCATTATACAATGGCGTATCGGCTTCACTTTTCATATCATCATAGATAAGCCTTTCTGAATCCATGATCGTCTCGATCATTTCATCAATCTCAGGCTCAAACATTGCCTCGTTGGGAATGTGCTCTGCATGATCATCCCCCGAGCTGTTAGAGGCTATATCTTGTGGCCTCACATATGCTGCTTGACCAAAGCGCCTGCGAACACGTCTATTGGGTTGCAAGATTGCTGCTTGTTGGCCAGCGTCAGAGTCCGACGAGTTATAATTGGCAACAACTCGATCTATAATAGATGGATCGAACTCGCCAAATTCGCGAACGTGCTGCAAAGAAATACGTCTTGTCCGTCGCACAGCATGCTTGCATTGATTACAAGGACATAAGACCCTTGTTGAGAGATAGGTGTTTCGGTTGGACGGTCCCACATCCTCGTCACTACTCATAATTGTTGAGCTAATATGTGAAGCTACTCAATATATGGCTTCTCTATATATGGCAACCAGGTCCTCTCTATATATACATCATCTCATGTGTGTATTCTACACACTTTGGGGTTCTACTTCTGTGCTCTCTCCTTCTCTCTCAACATGGTATCAGAGCAGTACGTTTTTGTTTTTGATTTTTCTCCTGATCAAAATCGATTTTGCAAAAACTACCCGTTGTGATCTACAACTTTGCAGAAGGAAGTTTCTTCAAATTCTGCACCGATTTTGAGTTATCGTTCGCGGACTGCGTACATACCTGAAAAACAGCTTCCGCATTTTGTTTTTGATTTTTTTGCTAATTGGAAACGATTTTGCAGAAACTACCCGTTGGGGAGACCGGAATTGATGTGGTCTACAACTTTGCAGAACGAACTGTTTTCAAATTCTGCACCAATTTTGAGTTATCGTTCGCAGACTGCGTACATACCTGAAAATCAATTTTCGCTTTTTGTTTATTATTTTTCTGCTTATTGAAAACGATTTTGCAGAAACTACCCGCTTGAGAGACCGGAATCAATGTGGTCTACAACTTTGCAGAAGAAATTGTTTTCAAATTCTGCACCGATTTTGAGTTATCGTTCGCGGACTGCGTACATACCTAAAAAGAAATTTTTGTTTTCTGCTTTTTATTTTTCTGCTTATTGAAGACGATTTTGCAGAAACTACCCGCGTGAGAGACCGGAATCGATGTGTTCTACAACTTTGCAGAAGAAACTACCCGCGATGGGGATTGGAATCGATGTGGTCTATAACTTTACAGAAGAAAGTTTCTATAAATTCTGCACCGATTTTGGGTTATCGTCTCGGACTGCGAATATGTTTGAAAATCAAAATTTTACTTTTTGTTTTTGATTTTTCTCATAATTGAAAACTTCTCGATTATATTTTTCTTCATCAATTATATATTTGTTACTGACGTAACTTTGCTGTAGAAGCCAGTTACACATCGTTCCGATTCAGTCGAGCCGTTGATGATCGTCCAAATTCTATCGAGCTACTGTTGGTACATGATCTTTTGTTATATGACATACTCGTTCATTGATTCTCGTATAATTATTCTTTTAGAGATATAGTTTACGTCGTTTTATTGATAATTTCTCATTGATACCATAGTGATTTTGATGGTACCATGATGATGTTTTGTTAATACTTTGGTCATGGTGATTTTCGTTGATACCATGATGATATGTCATTGATACCATGGTTATTCTCGGTGGTGCCATGATGATATTTCGTTGATACCATGGTTATTCTCGGTGATTCCATGATGATATTTCGTTGATTCCATGGTGATTTTTGTTGATACCGTGATGATGTTTTGTTGATACCATGGTTATTCTCGGTGATACCATGATGTTGTTTCGTTGATACCATGGTTATTCTCGGTGATGCCATGATGTTATTTCGTTGATACAATGATTATTCTCGGTGATATCATGATGCTTTTCGTTGATACCATGATCATTTATTCATTTTTATTGATATAATGATGATATTTTGTTAATACTTTGATGGTATTCATTGATCACTACATTGATAAATGTTGTTTTATGTAGTATATACACATACCATTTGTATCACGTAATCACACATTTTGTACTTTTATGTTTATACTTTATGTACCATATGTTGTCATGCGTATATATGTCGTCAAAAGAGTGGCGTCGCGAACCATCTCTTATGGCATTGTGAACGTAATTATTTCATTAACGATGCTAATAATTTTCATGACATGTTTTTTTTTTGGAGTCTATGATCTATGTAGGATTGATCAAAGAATTGATTTTATGAAGACAAACTTGGTGACAATAAGAGATTTATGAAGATATGTTTGGTGATGCCATATTGATGACAACATGAAGACATGTTTGGTGATGCGATATTGATGACAAGCTACACAGCAGATTCACGGAGACACTTTTGATTACAAGCTAATCGATAGCTTTTACACCTCTTTATTGAACCTTTGTATTCATTATTGTATTTGATAGGATAGGAGTAATGTAACTCCTCATAAAACATTCATTGTAAAAGGAGTGATGTAGCTCCTCGTAAACATTTGTATATTCAATGATTTTTATAATATAACGGTGGGTGTATATAGAGCTGTGGGTTTTTCCCTTGATCCCCCAAGGGTTTTTTCATCCACAGTTAGGGACCCTTATTTGAGCGGGGGTGTTGAGCTTATATGTGAAGCTACTCAATATATGGCTTCTCTATATATGGCACCCAGGTCCCCTCTATATATACATCATCTCATGTGTGTATTCTACACACTTTGGGGTTCTACTTCTGTGCTCTCTCCTTCTCTCTCAACAATAATGAGGATAAAAATCTTATAACCTGGACAACAAATTTAATATTCTATTGGCATTCTTCATCTTGTCTCTCTCTCTCTCTCTCTCTCTCTCTCTCTCTCTCTCTCTCTCTCTCTCTCTCTCTCTCTCTCTCTCTCTCTACCTCACATTCTCTAGTCATGTCCAATCCCCGCACACCTCGGTCTAGAGCTGCACGGAGATCAGAACCACCGGGTTATAATCTCGTCTTTATTGGTCAATACCTATATTTGTGGGTACAAGAAATCTACAGACCCACGTCTACATGATACTGCATGTAGTGGACAAAACCCCTTTGCCTCTTCTCTAGCTATAGCACTTCACAGCATCTTAACATCTTTTCACAGTAGATCTTTTCACTGTTCGTCTAACTCTTAACCCTAAACCGTGAGTAATTCTTGCGTGGACTCGATCTAACGTAAATAAGCGTAAATCTAAATAAACGTAAATCTAACTAAAAATAAACCTAAATCTAATTTAACGTAAGTCTACATCTAACCTAATCTTTAACGTCTTTTGGGATAGTTTCCTACGACGTTAAAACTCTCTTCTTCTTGTGTGTGTGTGTGTGTGTGTGTGTGGGTAAACCTAAATAAACCTAAGTCTAATCTAATATAACATAAATCTAAATCTAACGTAAATTATGTTATATTAAAAACAAAGAACTAAACTAACAGGGATTATAAGAACCTTAAAACTGATTTAACACATAATTTTTCACATAACTCGGCAAGAGTTGGCATTCTCATCACTAAAGATGTGAGAGTTAACTTCCGGCGGTGACGCTGCCTCATCTCCATCCACATCTGACGACAGCAATTGGCCCTTTGGACCGTTCTTGCTTGTTACTAACTTTGAAGTTGCTGTTGAATGACTAGAGGTTGTCTAGATGGTCATTGTCCGGGATGTAGTGACTCTTGCCACCCAGAAGATCCACCTTCTTCCCTATCTTCTGAAGACATTTCACCAGTACTTTTAGATCAACGGAGCCCACCATGAGTGAAGGCAACAATACCCTATATTCCATTGAGGGCTTTCTTCACCCGCTTCATGCAGGCATCTCAGTCTATGGAGACCTAAATCTAATCTAATATAACGTAATCTAAATCTAGCATAAATAAACGTAAATCTAACTAAAAATAAACCTAAATCTAATCTAATTTAACTTAAATAAACCTAAATCTAATTTAACGTAAGTCTACATCTAACCTAATCTTTAACGTCTTTTAGGATAGTTTCCTGCGACGTTATAACTCTCTTCTTCTTGTGTGTGTGCACGTGTGTGGATGTGTGTGCCAATAAAAAGAGATAAATGGTATAACCTTTCTATCACCCATGCCAAGTATGATAGATTGGTTATGCCATTTCCCTCTTGAATAATAGGTCTTGAGTTCAATTCCTCGTCGGCTAGATCTTTAGGTCTTTTAATTTTAATTAGTTTCATACGACGTTAAATTAGTTTCTCTCTCTTTCTCTCTCAATGTGTGTGCGTTTTTTTGTTTATGCATGTTTTCTCTCTCTTTTCCTCTCTCAATGTGCGTTTTTTGTTTATGCATGTTCTCTCTCTCTTTTCCTCTCTCAATGTGTGCGTTTTTTGTTTATGCATGCTCTCTCTCTCTTTTCCTCTCTCAATGTGTGTGTGCATTCTTTGTTTATGTATGTGTGTGTGCGTTTTTGTTTATGTTTGTACTCTTTCTCTCTCTCTCTCTCTCTCTCTCTCTCTCTCTCTCTCTCTCTCACTCTCAAAAACACTATGTGTGTGTGTGTGTGTGTGTGAGAGAGAGAGAGAGAAAGAGGGGAAGGGAACATGAGAGTGGGGAGAGGGAAGGAGCATACCTGGCTCTCCTTCCTCTCCTCGTGTGTGTGTGTGTGTGTGTGTGTGTGTGTGTGGAGAAGAAAGAGAGAGAGAGAGAGAGAGAGAGAGAGACAGAGAGAGAGGGAGAGCGTTACCTGCTCCTTGCTTGAGGCCGCCGAAAAACTCAGATCTGAGATCTGAGTTTTTGGGCGCTCTCTATTATTTTTTTTAGCCCAACCGGTGTCGCCATGAGCGTCGCAAATTTACTTGTAAATTTGCGACGCTCATAGCGACGCCGGGAAATTTTTTTTTTGAGCGTCGCTGTGTGAGCGTCGCTAATAGGAATAGCCTCTTGTAGTGTGAGCTCAAAAAAACTTAGCATTTTTTTTGGAGTATCGATCTCACCATTAACCTTACTCTTGCACAACATTTTTGAACCTAAACTGTGTGAAAAAACAGGTCCTGTTTTTGGCTTCTTTTTAATTTTTGGTAACTATACCACTCTAAACTTTATGTTTGTGAGGTTTAGATGGCTAGAGGTTAGGCCTTCATAGTTCTCAACATGTTTTGATGCTTGTAGGGAGAGCTAAGTGTTGAAATTGAAAGTTCTGACCAATTTACAAGAATTGCATAATCCTGTTTTTTGGCCAAAATTAGCACTTTTATGATTTTTTTGGGGGCTTTCTTGATATCCAAATTCAATTTTGATTGTGTAAGTAGAATATATAACATAAAGATAATTTTGCTTGAGTTTTGGGGGACCTAATATGCTATATAGCATAGTATATGATGATGGTTCAGTTTTTTGATTGCTAAAGAATACGATACATTTTAGAGTAGCAAGTATAACTTTCTCAATATTGCTAGTTTCTTAGGCCAATTGCGTGTATTTTCTAGGTAGTAACCATATCTAATCATAGACTACAAACTTGGCTAGATATTGAGTAGTTTCTATTTGGTTTCTAGAGGTCACAATGCTAAACCTAGTTTTTTCATGTTTGCTGTATTTAGCACTTTATCATTGCCCCCAAGGTTCCAATTGTAAGATATCCATTATCCTTTTGACATGCTCCATGGCTTCTTTTGAATCCAGACGCCCAAAGGAAACTAAGAAAATATGTATATAGTATCTGTATTGAGCGTGACTATAGAAACTTTGATGATAGGTCCGCAGAATGGCAAAAATGCAACTTTTTGTACCTATTTTTTTTGCCCAAAAAAAAATTAGTGAGGTAAAAGCAACCATATGTTTTGGTCACCAACCCATTGAAGTTAACGGGGCATTTTATCTCATGTCCTACAAAAATCCCCACTCTTATTTATATGCAATCAACCATAAGAAATTGCTGTTCTGGGCAAAATGCAATGGTCCATCAACTTTGGAGGCTTGTAGTGACCAAGGGATGAGAAAAATTACAAGTTTCTCATTTTTTCCATATGTAGTAGTTATTGAACTATAAGCTCATGAAAGGGATTTTCAAAATGAGTGGATCTAGTATGGTTTTGGAATTTTTTCCCAAAACCTTGAAAGGACACTTTTATGTCCTGTTAGGTTACCATTCTAGTGTTAAGAGTATTATCCCTTTGTAACCTGCTTAGAGTTAGAAATGCAAAAGCGTTTCAGTGACCGCTGCTTTTCTTTTAACATAGACCGAATTGGGTGAACCACGTCTCTCTCTCTCTCTCTCTCTCTCTCTCTCTCTCTCTCTATATATATATATATATATATATATATATATATATATATGTGTGTGTGTGTGTGTGTGTGTGTGTGTGTGTGTGTGTGTTTGTGTGTGTGTGTGTGTGTGTGTGAAAATTATCTCTCTCCATTATGTAAACCAGTCTAGTCTCTACTTAGCTACGTCCCTATTTCCTAACAACTAGTAACAGAGTAAGGTTTTCTCGTAGCTAAAGTATCTTAGAAAATGATTCTTTGAATTGAGTGGTAGCAATGGTAGAGGATGGTAAGCTCAAGATTGAGAAAATAACCAACGAAAACTACCAATACTGGAAGATGCAGATTGAAAACTACCTCTACAAAAGGAATCTTTATTTTTCACTAGGCGGTCTTGCAAAAAAGCCCGCAACGATGGCAGATGAAGCTTGGATTTTCCATGAACGAAAGGAATTAGGAACAATCTGGCTATGCTTGGTGTCAATGGTGGTCTTCAATGTTTTGGAGATGAAGGCCACGGAGGACTTGATGAAGTCGCATGATGACGTGGACAAGAAACCTTCTACATCCACTAAGGTATTTCGCATGAAGAGGTTGTTGGATCTAAAAATGGTAGTGAGTGGTTCAATCGCAGAACACCTAAACAACTTCAACACGAACATAAGTCAACTTTGATCGGTGAAGGTCAACTTTAACGATAAAATGCGAGCTCTCCTTATCCTATCATCTTTGTCAAATAGCTGGGATAGCCTTGTGATGGATGCAAGTAACTCCATCTCTGGCATAAATACTCTTAAGTTTGATGATGTTGTGAGTGTTGTCCTAGGCAAGGAAATGAAAAGGAGAAGTACAGTTGAATCATCAAGTGCTGCATTGTCACTGAAAACGAGGGAAAGACTGAACGAAAGGTTCAAGAATCAAAAGGATCATGATTGCTCAAGGCAGAGCAAGTCACACACAAAGCCAGTTCTTGAGTATTGAAATTGCGACAAGAAGGACCACATTAAGAAGGATTGCTGGTCTAAGAAGAATAAGGAGTCAGAGTCTCAAGACAACAAAGCAATATCGAATGCCAATCATGTGGCAGGTAAAGTAGAGCAAGCTGCTCTATTTTTTTCTTAGACAATATGTCCAATTCTTGGATAGTCAATTCCGGAGCTTCATTCCATGCCACACCACATAAGTAGAATTTCTAAGATAACACCAAAGGTAATTTTGGGTATGTATATTTAGGAGATAATGAAGCTTGTGAAAATGTCTAGAAAGGTACGGTTTGTGTCAAAACTGTAAATAAAATTGAATGGAAGTTTAAATATGTTAGACATGTTTCCTCTATTTACAAAAACTTGATCTTTATAGGTCAACTCGATGATCAAGGTCACAACATTGCATTCGAAAACAAACATTCGAAGATCTCGAAAGGATCTTTGGTGGTTGCCAAAGGATATAAGGTTGGTACACTTTATTTTTGTACTCCAAGTGCATAATCTTCAACTTGTGCAATAACTATTACAGAAGGCGGTGTGATGTGGTACTGTCGGCTTGGGCATATGAGTGCCAAAGGAATGCAAATCCTTCAATCGAAGAAGGTTCTATCAAGTTTAAAATAAGTGGACTTAGAGTTCCGTGTTACTATAAAAAAAAGAGGATAAAATCTATAAAAGTAAGAAACGCAAGAAAAAATCAAAAACTTTAATTGGTTCATTCTGGTGTCCTTGGGGTCGTGCGAGTACACCATCCCTTATTCTTCATTGTACTATGTAACTTTCATAGATGATGCAACAAGAAAAACATGGGTTTATGTACAATGAAGAATAAATCTTATGTGATTTTCATCTTTCAAAGGTGGAAAGACTTTGTGGAAAACAAAGCAGGTACTAGGCTTAAATGCCTCAAATCCAACAATGGACGCGAAAATTGCAGGCAAGATTAGGAAGCTTCTGTACTAGCAATGGAATTAGGAGGCAAAGGACAACCCCAAGGACACCTCAACAAAATCGAGTTTCAAGAAGAATGAAGAGGACAATCATGGAGCGAGCATGAAGTATGCAACTACATGTGGGCCTCCTATTTCAACTTTGGATGGAAGCAGTAAAAGTATGTCTATGTACTTGATCAACCGATCACCCTCAATGACACTAGATGGGGGAGTGAATTATGCACTTTTGAAAGTGTTTGAATGCGAGGATTTTATACACATAGAGAAAAGTCTAATATCAAAGATGGATGCAAAGTCCACGAAGTATTTTGTCATTGGCTATGGAGGAGCGAACTTTCAGTATCGCCTATGAATCCGAAGATGTTATAATATTTAGGAGTAGGGATGTACTTTTCAGTGACAAACAAAATACGTACAAAGATTACTTAGAAAGAGAAAAATTAGAAGGTACAGGTGATGTGTACATGGAGCTTGAGGATGGTGAAGACTCAAGGAGTGCAAGTGGTGACAACTTGCAACAAAGTCAACCAGATGAGAAACTATCTCTTGTTCTAAGATTATAGAGATGTAGAGTCATACAAAGAAGTAATGAAACATGCATGTATTCAAAGAAGAATGGACCAAGAGCATGCGGGCGGAGATAGATCATAGACTCATTAAATTGCAAACAAACATGGGAGTTGGTTGAGTTGCCTAACGATAACCGGGCATTGCAAAACAAATGGGTGTACAAGCTAAAGGAAGAGGAAGACCGAAAGAAAAGATACAAGTCTAGTCTTCTAGTAAAGAGGTTTTCTCAAAAGAAAGGTATTGACTTCAATGAAATATTTTCGCCTATTGTAAGAATAAATTTTGAAATGCCGAGAGGACTTGCTGGTCTGGAATTACCGCCCAACCCCCCATATATAGCCCTTGGCCCTTGAATTCCCTAGTTCACATTGGCAGCCGGCCACCTGGCACGGGTCCGTGACCCCCCCTGGGTATGCCCTTGGCATAACGTTACTCCCCCCTTGGAGAAGTGTTTTCGTCCTACAAAACAAAACTAAGAATTTTTATGAACACTAATGTTTTTCTAAGTGGTGCTTTCTTCAGGTCGATCTTTCCACTTAACTAAAGCTTGACGACGTACATGATGACGTATACGTAAATCATGATAGTCGAGGACTCACTTAGGTTCATGCGGTGGTGTAGGAGGTTCAACAAAATCAACCAAAATCTGTTGGTCAATGACCTTGTTGTCCCCATGTAAGTGTTTATGTAAACAACTTACATAAAATACCGGATGGACACGAGAGTGTGCAGATAACAAGAGTTTGTAAGCACAATCACCAACTCATTTGAGTATCTTGAAAGGCTCACAATATCTTGGCGATAATTAGGTGTTGGCCTAGTATTCATACTTTGTGTATGCTCTAGCACACACAAAAATACCTCTTCCGCTTCCTTGAAGTTAACTTGCCGACGTTTCTCATCAATGTAATTCTTATACCAATCCTCTGCTTGTTGAACATTTTGACGAGCGAGTTTCAGCATATCCATATGGTCTTGGATAAATTCCTTAACTTGCCAGAGTTTTTCGGTTTCCAATCCCACTAAAACTGGTAGCCTAGGTTGAAAACCATACATTAGCATGAAAGGACTAAATCCATGCATGACATGCTTAGCACTATTGTAAGAAAACTCAGGGGGGGGTGGATACTCTTCCCAGCCTTTTTGTTTCTTTCTAACGTATTCTCGTAGCATATCCTCTTGCACTTGGTTAACTCGTTCAGTTTGACCATCCGTTTTTGGATGATATGCTGTAGTGAGGTTGAGTTGTGTACCCAATCATTTAAACACGACCCTCCAAAAAGGACAGTTAAACTTGGGATCACGATCACTCATAATGTTACTTGAAAATCCATACAACTTGTATAGATTTTCCGCAAATAACTTAAATAATTCTGGAGTCTTTATGGTCGACTTGGTTTGAATAAACTTGCATAGTTTAGTCAATTGGTCTACGACCACCCGTAATGAGTCATGACCTTGTACAATGGTTGGTAAAGCCAGAATAAAATCCATAGAGATACTTTCCCGTTGAACATTGGAAATGTCCAAAGGATGTAAGAGTCCTCCTACCTTTAGGTGCTCTGCTTTGTTAACTTGACATTTCTGGCAATTCAAGACATAGTCTTGAACAAAGCCATGTAAACTTGACTAGTAAAACTGTCGTCTTATAAGAGCATAAGTCTTTTTAATTCTCGAGTGCCCTGCACTTGGACTGTCGTGACATTCATAATGAATTTGGCATCGAAGGTCCATGTCCGTCGGTACACAAACTCTCCCCTTGTGGAGTAGGGACCCATTATGGATGGAAAAATTCTTCCATCTCTATAGTTCATCACTCGATGGAGGAGAACTTTGTGTGGAGATTAACGGAACACTCCTAGCATTGGAGTAAGAAGGATCCTTCAATTGTACATGGATCCACACTTTGGAGTATGTATCATCATGCTCATATTTGCCCTTTAGAGAATCCAAAAACTCACTTCAAAGTTCCATGAACAAAAAAAAATCAATCTCAGACATACCACTAAGAGCATTAGCCACCACATTGTATCTTCCTTTACAATACCAAAGCTCTACGTCATACTCCTGAAGAATCCCAACCCGCTTGTTCTTTTGACCCTTCAAGTCAGTTTGTTGTGTAAAACGTTTTTATGCTTTTGTGGTTAAACACAATCTCAAACTGAGCTCCATACAAATAATGCTTCCATGTCTTTAAGACAGACGTTATAACGTAGAGTTCGCGTTCATAACCATAATAATTTTGTTGTGTTGAATTAAGCTTCTTGCTTTCAAATGCAATTGGCCTCCCCTCCTATAGAAGGATTGCTCAAATAGCACGGTTACTAGCGTTTGTTTCCAAAATGAATGGCTTCAAAGGATCCACAATAGCTAGAATAGGAGTTGTAGCTAATGCATCCTTGAGCGTATCAAAACTTTGTTGTTGAGCGGCACCCCACCAAAAGGTTTTGCCTTTGTCTTTCAGCTTGTCCTTCATTGGCACAACAATATGAGCATAGTTTTGGAAAGAACTTGCAAATCCTTCAAAATTTATAACTCTTTCAGTTTTTTGGGAGAAGGACACCTCGAAATGGCATCCACTTTGTATTGATCCATGTGCAGCCCATTAGCTGAGATAACATGTCCTAGATAGTGAATTTTCTCCTTGAGAAAATCACACTTAGATTCTTTGGCATATAAGTTGTTTGCTCTTAGCAATTCAAACACCTGCCTTAGATGTTGTAAGTGCTCTTCCTTAGAAGCTCTATATACAAGAATGTCATCGAGAAACAAACTTGCCCAAGCCTCAATCTCAAGACACTTCCATGAGTGTCATGAAAGTTACGGGCACATTGGTTTACCCAAAAAGAATAACCAAAAACACGAAATGTCCAAACCTTGTTTAGAATGCAGTTTTGGGTATGCCAACAAGTCGAATACGTACTTGGTGATATCCTGAACGCAATTCTATCTTTGTAAAAATTCGAGCATGATTCAGCTTGTCGAACAGCTCATCCACGTGTGGTAATGGGTACTATTTCTTAAGAGTGACCGCATTTAAACCACTGTAGTCTACACACATGCACATACTGCCATCCTTTTTCTTCGCCAATAGGGTAGAAGAATACCATGGTGAAAAACTCGGTTGAATAAACCCTCTGCTAAGAGTCAGCATGCTGACATTCAATCTCAGTACGTAGCCTCATAAGGACTCATTCTGTAGGGTGGTTTACTGACTGGTTTACTGTCTGCAACCATGTATATGCCATGTTGCACAAATCGTGTCGACGGTAATCTTGATGGTAATTCATTAGGAGAAAAATCTTGAAATTCTATAAATAAATCTTTTAACTGACTATCAACCTTTACTTGTTGAGAAGAGAGAGTAGTAGTCATTGCTGAAAGAGATGAGAGAGAAGCATGTAGCATTGAGGAATGTTCAGCAGATTCAACATTTGAAAGAAAATGACACAATGAGTAACACAAGAAAACTTTGTCTATTTCATTATCATAAGTGATCTTCATAAGCTCTATTTGAACAACACATGTGCACCATGGGATTCAAACTTTAGGCTATTCTACTCGTAGCTACACTTCATGATCAGTGATGGTCCTATGTGATGCAACCACTCTCTACCAAGGACCACATATATCCTCTCCATTTTCATAACCTAGAAATCCAAGGATGTGGAATAGCCTTGAATTTTCAATGGTACAACTCTCACTTGAGTATCCTATACTTCGGCATCACAGCCGTTGATCATTGCTACTTTGTAGCAGTGGAACCTCGGAGTTTGGGGCAATTTGAGCCTTTTCACTAATCCATTGTTAATGAAATTGTGAGTAGCACCATCATCTACTAAGATACACACCTTGTGTCCTTGAATAGATCCGTGCATATGCCCTAGCTCATGTGGACCGAAGGTCTATTGCCACATGGAAGCTATGATACAACATTCATGTGCCACCTCCACCTTGGAGAAACGTGAAGAAGACTCAAGGAGCAATAGCTGCACCATGTGAGCTGCTTTCTCCTTGCCTTGAGTAATAGATTTCCCCTTGGGACAATGCTTTTTGCCATCGCCGCTTCTTTTTTAGCCTTCTCAAAATCCTCAGTAGAGAGAGGCCTTCATGACCCCTTGTGTTTCTTAGTTGCTTCTAAGTTGGCTACTATCAATTTTCTTTTATTGTGCCCATGCCGTGTGCGTGTATTACCATGTGTATTAGTAGACACGTGAGTACTATGTGATTTCTTATCATCTGGATCATCATGAATGTGAGCTTTCACTATGGCCTCCTCAAGTATTTTAGGGTCCTGAGTCTTGACTTGCTTCTTATGATCTTACGTCAGACCACAGATACAGACCACAGATAGATCCATGTACTTTTTTAAAGGTGTCTTACTCTTCCAACTTGAGGATAACATCCTGATAGTGCGAGATATATTCAAGCAATGATGGGTGTTGGTGCATGGAACATGTGTTCCAAGCCGTCCAGTTTCTATCAACCTCATTCGTGGGTAGGAAATCTTTTTTAAACATAGCCTCAAACGGCGCCCAGCTCTGTGGTATGATGTTCTTCTCTTTAAGAGACATCCACCATTTAAAAGCCTTGCATTCCAGATGCATACTTGTCTCCAGTGCCCTAACTGCATCCGGAGTACGCCGCAAGGCATGAATTCCGTCCCACTTGTTGCTGAGAAAAATAATCAGTGCATCCTTACTGCGCTCTCGGTCCTCTCCCCTGAAAGTTGCTGGCTTTGTATTTTTCCACAACTCGTCCACCTCCTTCATAGTGAGGGAGTACAGAGAATCCAGAGCGGGACCTTGTCACTGACCAGGAGGAGCCTACCCCTGACCGGCTACGTGCTTATGCATGTGTGTATCAATAGGAACCTTGGCGTAATTCAGCATAAATTGTGCCATTAAAGTGGATAATTTACTGACATTTTTATTTAGTGATGAAAAATTCGTTTCTAGCACCGACATGCGTGCTTGAAGTGCTCAAAATTCTTGAATATTAAGCAATTCGTAAGCATCATCTTGTCCCCTAGCTTCGCGGGTACCCTCTAGGAGAGTATCCGACCGCGAGCCGTCATTGGCAGGATCGGGTGTATGGTGCTCAAAATCAAAAGTCATGTTGATATCTAAATCCATGGTGACTGTGCAGTTCTAGGAAAAGAAGAACACCTGGCTTCAAACGATGTGATGTAAACCCGTCGCATTTATGGCCGCTACCGTGAACCACCTCCAATTAGCCTTGATAATTACGTGATGTTTAGGTATTTGCATCCCTTCATGTGCATTCTTGATGAGTACAAAAACCATCGCAATTGCAATCAATTAACTGTGCTAACTGATTCGGTATGTTGGAGGTAAACAACGTAGAAACTGTACCCGATGTCAAAAAGTACAATTCCTTGGTGGCTTGACTATATAATTCCAAACCATTGTCAAGAAATATTCTTTCCAAACTTTGCAACTAGTCGAGATTGGTCCGAAAAATGAGAGCCACGACCATCCTTGGCCAAAAGGCTAAAACATCTTTGCAACTGTACGAACTTGTGACATTGCCGAGAAGTGTATACAGCCTTGAGAATGATGCTGAAGCAAAAGAGGAAGGGGGGGAACCCGACTATGGGTACCCTCCCTTATGTAATTTATCCAAGAACCCTAAGGATTTGGGTGCCCGCCATGTGAGAAGAAGGAGCTCTGCGGGTCCAGTCTACAACGCGAAAAAGCAAGGGATAGAAAGAGCGCGCCTTGCGGTGGTTACCAACGCCCGACTATGTGTCGGCTTTTCCTCAATAGGTCCGCTCAACCTCAACAAGCCCAATCCCAACTTCTTTTGCCATGGTCGACCTCGTGGCTTTCCTTTGCTCTAGGGTTGTTGCATCCGCCTTTGCTTCGGGTCCTCCCTCTGTGTAGATAGCTTACACGCCTTGGAACCTTTGTGCCTCATGCAACATGCAACAAGCGAGTGGCTCCACGCCCCTCCTTCCCAAAACAGGGGTATGATACCAGTAAAATGCCATGAGGATTTCGTGGTCCAGATTCACCGCCCAACCCCTATATAGCCTTTGGCCCTTAAATCCCCTAGTCCACACTAGTGGTAGCCAGCCACCTGGCCCGGTTCCGTGACCCCCCCCTAGGTATGCACTTGGCATGACAAATTCCATTAGGCTTCTTTTAAGCCTTGTGGCTTCTCATGACTTAAATCTTGAGCAAACGGATGTAAACACGGTGTTTCCTCATGGTAACTTGGAGGAGGAGATCTACATGCTTCAACCAAAAGGGTGTGAAGGAAAGGGTAAGGAGAAAATTGTAGTTTGCAGGCTAAAGAAAAGTTCAAACCATATTAGTAAATTTTGAAATTTTCCAATTCCCACTTTAAAGAAAAGCTTAAGATTTTACCACATGGGAAAATATTAGCAATATGTTTAAGAGCACGGATCAAAATTTCTTCTCAAGTACTACCTTGTGGAAGGATTCCACCTTAAAAAAACTATTTGAGATTTCTCCATATGGCCAAATCTTCAAGACATTGTTGATTCCTAAATTGACTCTAAAATCTTAAACTCTCTAATATGGTGTTCATCTTATATGGTCAAAAGTAAGCATCAAGACAATAGTACTAGAATTTTAATCGATGGATACTAGATCATGGATTCAAAAGATGCAATTCACATCACTACATCTATACAAAGAATTTGGGAGATGCAAAGTGCATCATCCTAATGTTGTATATCGTTGACATGTTGATTGCAAGTACTGCTAACATGCACGATATCAAAGACTTAAAAGAGGATTTGTCTAATTCTTTTTCAATGAAAGATTTAGGTGCTACAAAGCAGATACTTGGTATGAAGATTTCAAAGGACGGGGAGAAGAAAACACTAAAGCTATCTCAAGGTACTAGAAAGGTTTGCAATGCAAGATGAAAAACCAGTTTCTACACCTTTGGCTATATACTTTGAAGTAACCAAATATTTGTGTCCAACGACACAAGAGGAGATACTGTACATATCTAAAGTTTTATATGCTACAACGGTAGGTTCTCTAATATATGCTATGGTCTAAACAAGGCTAGATATTGCACATACAGTGAGAGTGGCGAGTAGATTCATGGACAAACCACGCAAAGAGCATTTGCAAGCTCTAGAGTGAATACTTAGGTATCTTCAAGGGATAATGATGAATGCTTTTGGTTTTGGAGGCACTGATGTTTTCTTGCAAGTATTTGCTAATGCACGTATGGTTGGTGACAAAGATACTCGAAGGAGCACTATTGGCTATGTCTTCATGGTTGCAACAGAGCAGTGAGTTGGGCTTCAAAGATGCCGAAAGTGGTCTCACTTTCTACCACAAGAGTGGAATATGTATCTCTCATAGAGGCAAGAAAAGAGATTCTGTGGCTTCATAGATTCTTGGAAGAGCTTGTATACATGCAGGAAAATTGTGTCTTGTATAGCTACAATCAAAGTGCCATTCAGATTGAAAATAATTCAGTCTTTCACTCAAGGAGATAGCATATAGAGGTGAGATATCACTTCATACATACTATTTTGGAAGAGGGACATCTAAAGCTTGGAAAGGTGCACACAAGCAATAATCTTGCGAACATGTTAACAAAAGTGGTTAACAAGGAGAAGTTGAGATTTTGCTGAACTTCATTTGAAACTCAAGGATAAGAAGCCATGATGGAAAGCAATCGCAGGTTTGGCGTGTAGATCAGTCTCCAAGTGAGAGATTGCTAAGTATGGAGCTTAATTCACTCCTTGTAAATATTTGTCTAAAAAACGCACATTTATAAGGCCCCGTTATGAATAGAAGCCATTGTGCATGATAAAAAATCACTCGCCGAAAAACCAAAAATTCATGTCTGGTCTAAAATTGGTCAGAAACCAGCCAGAAAGTGCTTGAAAAACGGCCGATCAGTTGGCCAATAATCAATGGCCGTGGCCGGTGGCCATCGGGTCCCAAAGCCAAAAAATAGGCCATTGTGCCACCCTAGATCAATAGGATGGGAGAAGATAGCCATGAACTTTGCCAAGGTACGCAAAGCACACTAGTTTCTCTCCCTGTAAAGTTTCATGGACATCCCAATGCCTCTCCATGGTCCAAGGAGGCACAATCGCCAAATTTTGGCCGTTGGCCCCTTGACGAGCTCAAAGCCAAAAACTTGGCAATTTGACCACCCTGCATCGATGACATGGCAACGATGGCCATGAAACTTTGCGTGGATAAGGAAAGCATACTAATATCAACTCCTGCAAAGTTTCATGGGCATCACAATCCATCTCAATGCTCTAGGACGGTAGAATCACCAAATTTTGATCATTGGGCGCTTGGTTTGCCAAATAATTGCCGACAAGCACTACAAGAGGCTGTGTGCACTTGTGACGTTGTTAGCGACAGAAATACATTGGGTTTTTATACTCTCCGCTGTTGCTAAGAGTGTCGATACGAGAATGTCTCTATGAGCGTCGCCATAACCATCGCTATATGCATCTCTATTGGTGTCAATATATAGCGACGCCTATAGCGACGATCATAGTGACCTTTACAGGCCACCTATAGCGACGTTTATCGTGACACTGCAGAGCCTTTTATAGCGACGGTCATAGCGACACCCGAGAGATTTTTTTTTGGTGGCAAGACATCCACCCATCAACCATATTGAATGTTTTATTAATTGATTCACCTTTGAAAGAAAGTGCTAGCTTAGATATAGACCCAAAGTAGTCACCCACAAGAAAATATAACCATGCATTAACTCCATCATCCATAGTATTTTTTGCAGAATAAAGATACAAAACAAAAGTAAATAGATGAACGTAAATCAATGACAATTGTACACATCATAAGCAAAATCACTTGACTGTTAAACTTTGCAAATGTGATGGTTACAACACCATTGTCATTATTGAAAAAATATACATGGTTTTCAAAAAGGCGTATAAACGTCATCTAATGATACATATGCTATGACAAAAGGAAACTAATGCTATCTAGCTATGGCTAGACTGACGTCATCTAATCAGACGTCTCATCACGTCCAAGCGGCATATCTGCCGGATTTTGCAAAAAAAAACAATAAGACAGCTTTATGTAAGTATAAACATATAGCGACGTTTATAAAACAATACAACAAATAGAAAAGAGTAAACCCTAATACTAACCATGCCGCCGCGAGAACTCAGAATGTCCATCAGGGCGTTTAAGCCCTTCCTGCATGTGTACTCACGCTCGTACGGTGTGGGGTCACGTCCTGTCATAGACCACTGTCAAAACATACGAAGAATCCATTATGTTAGAATTTAAAAACCCCTAAAACCTAAACTATCAAACCTAAAGAGCAATGCAAAAACACTTATAAAATCGGCCTCAAATGATGCCCACCCATCGCCCCCCAAGTGTTGCAAGATCCCTGCCTCTACTTGCGCTTTGGCTGCCTCCGTTTGTTGCTTCCCCTTGTCGGGATTCTCACGCGCTACTCTCTTCGCATTCTTCCAATCTTCGTTGGCTAGCCAATCTGGTCTGTTCCAACCATGCTTAATTGCTTTTTGCACTTTGGAACGCTTGTGCTTGCAGTATTCGCGCATAGGAACCTTCATTAGGTCTTCATTGAAGCGGTCATCCCATGTTGGAACGGGAAACTCGTCATGAAGCATACTGATGACTCTATCTTTTAAATCACTTGGTACTTCACTACAAGTGTTTAGTATGTAGTGTCTAAACACCTAAGCGCAAAGACCATGCATGCGCGAGATCACCTTCTTGCCTTCATCATCCAAGATGATGCCGCTGCTAAAGTCGACGGAGTAAGGCAAGCCCTCTTTTCGGTGAGGCGTGAACTGGGGTGTCCCGATAGCGGTCTCTAGCGGTGTGTCGACGGGGGTACGGACGTTAGGTGTCTCCACTAGAGTGTGGGCCCGGAAGCGAGGAGTGTCCACTGGAGTGATTTCTGGAGGAGTAGCTAGTGGTGTGTAGCCGCTAGCAATGGCCGTCAGCCATGCAAAACTTGCAAAAGATGGTGGTGTTGTGGCTGGTGTGGCGGGGGTGGGCAAAGAAGGGGAGGGTAAAGAGCCTCGTCTAACACAAGGCGGTGTCGAGGCATTAGTGGGGGCATCCCCACAACAACCCGTCGCCACCACTAGAGCGTCGATGCCTAGACAAGTGTGAAGATCATCTCGTCGACACCGAAGCTTCAAAGCGCGCTGAATGCTCTGAAACAGAGGGAGACGCTAAAGGAGTAGGAACGGGCGATGGTGCGCCAGAGCGATGACGCTCCACGTACCACTGTCTCTGCTCGGTGGCAAAAAAGAAAGAAACTGCTCATCATCCATACCTGCATTAAACACACAAACATTTAAACTTAATATTGAATGAATGCAGAAGAAAACATGGACAAGTAGAGAGAGAGAGAGAGAGAGAGAGAGATAATGAGAGAGAGGGGATTCATAAAGGGGGAGGCCGGGATTCTTGTGTAGAGAGATTTCGTTGAATTTCTGTGAATTTGTAAAAGCACTGCGCTCCGGGTGTGATGGAGACTGAAGCTGCATCGTGAAGGTCTGCTCATGAAAGTTGCTTGACCCACCACTAAATCTAATTGATTGGGTGAAAGAGACACTGAGAAGCAGTAGTAGTGATTCTTAGTGTCTCTTTCACCCGATCAGCTAGATCTAGTGGTGGGACGAGCATCATCTATATTGAGCCAACCAGCTTCGATGAGTGCAGCTTCAGTCTCCATCCCACTCGGAGCGCAGTGCTCGTCATCCCTGCTTGTGAGAACATACCTAGAGCATACGTACCTGGAGTGGATGCAAAGACCATTAAATACAGTGACGCAATGACACATATAGATAGAAATGGACAAAAAGCCACATGAATACAATATACATTATAAATTGGAGCTAGATTGTTCAAATACATTATTTATGGCTTTAAGAGGTCTCTCTCTCATCCTCGCAAAGCTCATCATAACTTCCTATATCTATATAGAGTTCTCCGTTTAAACAGATGTCCTCCATTTTATTTTGTAGATCCTCTGCATGCACTCCGTAGATAGTAGCAGCTTGATGCTCATTTAGCACCACGTTGTCAGGATTTTTTTGGAGCAAGGGATTGCGCATATGTACATATACATGCATGGTGCATCAAATAAAGGATTGCCCAATTTCCATGGCCAGGTGGTTACGTGGGGCCCATGTGTATACAGGTAGGACAGGGTGTACATAGTGCAGCGATTTTCACTATTATCAGTACCAGTGTGTTTTTTCTACAATAAGGAGGAGTTGCTAGCACGTAAAACTTCTCGAGGAAGCTATCCGTGGGCCGACGACATGTGGTAAGCAGGTGCGTCAGATACCATCGAGTGGCGTCAGGAGGTCGAACGGGGTCAATACTTGCACGCGGAGAAGTATGGACACAGCGTGGGTGTTTTCTTGTGATACTTATGCAGAAAGGTCATCATGAGGACCACTTTTTTGGGCCACTTCACATGGTTGCGGGATGCATTATTTGGAAAAACTGAGTGCCAGGTGTGCAGATGATGCAAAAAGGTGACAACTATGCACTGCGAGCTCAGTTTTTGGCCTGTTCGGGGTCCGTTTGAGGTCATCTAAAAGGCCACGGGTGCCCAACTAATAAAGCTAAGTGTGGGAACTGAAAAAACTGAGAGAAGACCATAAAAAACGTGGAGAAGAGAGGAGGAACAGCCGCAAGTGTGTTTTTTGCTGTTTTTCGAGCATTTTTTGGCCCTAAACTGCTCATCCGAGGTCGGATTTGAGCACTGTGACATTGTAGGGTGGGATTTTTGGGCGTTTCGGACGCAATGGCGCTATCCATTTTGCCAAATTCCTCATAGATTTTCTGCTGTTTTTCTGTGTAATCTTCTCCGGTGAGTGAAGCCTCTGCTTAACTTTGTGGTTGTATCTGGTGTATTTCCTCAATACTGTGTAAACTATTTGCCCCATTGGTGTTGGGCTGAGCTTCATTGAGTCTAAAAAACAGCAATTTTCCTCCTTTGAGCTGAATTGAGAGTGTGTGTGTGTGAGTGTTGAGTGGGCAAGTGGGAAATCTCTCCCTTCTCACTCCGTCTGTGTGTGTCCTGTCTCGGCCAGGCTGGTTGTGTAAGCCGAGTGGTTCCCCATAGTGTGTGTGTGTATCTTCCCAACAGTGTGTGTCGGGTCGTTATAGAGGCGTTGTGTGTGTTTTCATCCCGTTCACATTCTTTTGGTGCCCCCACTGAGGATCTTCTACGAGTACCTTCTGCTTCGAGCTTCAAGCTTCGAGATTCAGGGCTATAGGTTACAGGTTACAGGTTATAGGTACAGGTACAGGTGATTCACACAGATACAGATAGCTGGAGTACAGTGATGTCACTTGCAGTTGTTGTGGGTATGCATCACTTGGCGCCTATTTGAGCGCATTGTCTGCTGGATTGTACGTTACTTGTGGAAACTGCCATTGTACGCATTTGTGGAGACATACTTGGTTGTATTTGGCAGTCCCAGCCATTTCAGAGACTTGTTCTGGAAGATAGTCATTTCTGAGACTTGACTATACGCGATTTGCATTAGCCTTCGTGTGAGGGTCGATAGCATGAGGTTTTTATTGAGCTAGGGGATTCTCAAATGTGAAGATCCTTTCGGTGATACAGGTAGCTGGAGCACCCTTTTTGTGACCTCGCCATAGGCTATGTACTAGTGAGTCCTATTTGGTGCTCGGGTTCTATTGTTGACAATTTATGCATATATATACAGTCTATATTTTGGGTTCCTACTGCTCTACTTCTGGGAAACTCTGTCAAAATTATTCCAAGTTATGATGGCTAGTTTCTTGGTCTTTTGAGCCATTTATGCTGTTATGCTGCTGACATTTTGGCAAAATCAGAGGTTAAGTCAGGTGTGCCTTCTTGGGAGCTTCATGGTTGGCTTTAATGGATGATCAAAATGGCCCTCAGTTCACTCCTTTTCATTTAACTCAAAGAATCCAGATTAATGTTCATGTGTCTAGGAAGATCTTTTTCCAGCAGCGCATAGTCTTTATGTTTGGGCCAAGAAGATTGAGAGAGATCCTGGGATGTCCTTTGCATGTTGTCATTCCGATGATTAACTATGAAAACTCATTTGATGTGCATGTGTTTGTCCTTATCTAAAGTTGAGCTCCATTGAAGTTTCTGGGGATTGGGTAGTGAGAAGTTTTGGGTTCTTGCACGTGTGTTCGAAGGGGTTCTCAAAGCATTGTAACTTGGGTAGCCATGGCTTTCTCTTATCCGGAGTTTCATGGAAGAAGTGATGAATATGTGGAAGATTTTTTGGAAAAGATGGAGGTTGCCTGCATTAGCAACCAGATTCATGACCCTACGCAGATGTTATGTCTTCTCCAAATTTGTTTCAAGAGTGATGCACAAGTCTGGTCCACTTGTAAGATTGAGTTGGGACAATCTAAGGCATGGGTTGGAAGTGGAGTTTGTGAAGATAGAAGATCCTGAAAAAGTGTGGCAAGAAGTACAAGGTTTGGTGCAAAAGGAAGGTGAGCTAGTAGATGCGTACATACGTAAGTTCTCATTGGCATGGGAGCGGATGTGCAAGGACTTGGCACCACAGGTACCCCCTCCTGACATGATGAAGAAGGACAGGTTCTTGGCTGGTCTTTGGGAGAATATACGTTGGAGAGTGGAGCTTAAGAAGCCTAGGACATATGAAGATGCACTAGAGGTAGCAAGAAACAAAGAGTGGAAATTGAGGAAAATGAGCCAGTTAGGGGTGGAGTCTTTGCCCATGAGGTCTGAATTTCAGCCTATAGAGTCTTTACAAGGTCGCATGTCAGGGGTTCATCATGAACCAGTGGTTCCTGTTACTACTCTGGTTATGCCAGCAGTGGTCACTACATCGGTGCAAGATGATGGGCTAAGGCAAGACATGAGGCAAGTGGTAGATTTGATGAAGAATATCAGCCTAAACATGCTAGGTCAAGTGGGAAATAATCGAGGTCGAGGGAGGTTTGCAAATCAGCCAGGAGGTCAAGAAAGGCCTAGGAATGGTGTTGGACAAAGCAATGGTAGGTTTTGGAGGCATACGCCCACATGTTATAATTGTGGAGAGTTGGGTCACATCAGCCCGCAATGTGATAAGCCACCAAGGATGGGGGAAGACATGTATCCATTGCCAAGACAGGTGCTAACTAGGTCAAATGATTATGGCATCGAAATTAAGGGAGACGAAGGAACCAGTGGACTGACCCAGGAGGAAAAGGGAAAGACAAAAGTGCTAAGTGTAGTCACCTTGGAGAAGGCATCAAAGCTAGAGGATACATTAGTGATTCCTATTGGGAAGAGGACCACAGAGGATAAGGAAGGAAGAAGTGCCCCAGGTTCTAGTAAGAAGAAAGGAAATAGCCATGAAGGCGAGGATGTCAAGGCCAAGAGGAAAAGGAGAGCTCGTGGAAAGTTTCATGTTTCAGATTTTCCACTAGGGGATGGGCAATTAAGCTATGACTTGAAGGAGGATCTGACGAGCAGGAAGGCTGATGTTACTTTTGGGTAGCTTATAGAGATGGTGCCTAAGCTAAAGCGACAGTGGAAGAGGATGGTTAACCCAATGGAGAAAGAGCCAGAGAGAGGTTCAGTAAAGGTGTTGGCAATGGATGAGCTACCAGACATTTGTCCAATAGTAGATGTGTGGCATAAAAGGAAAAATTTGGGACAAGGTTATGTGGATGGCGGAGCCCAAATATGCATCATAACACACTCATGCGTTGAGAATATGGGTCTCACAGTGGCTGGGGTGTCAGGTTTTCGGATCAGATTGGCAAACCACCAAAAAGTAAAATGCTTGGGTGTTGTAAAGAGCTTAGAAGTGGAGGCATATGATGCAAAGGCAGTGGTTGATTTTCATGTGATGCCAGCAGGGTTGGGAGCATATCTTATTATACTGGGCAGACCATGGTTACGTGCAGTGGGAGTTGTTCAAGATTGGCGACATGGTACGATTAGCCTCTATGGAAAGACAGATGCCAAGAAGCTTTATAATATGGACACAAGGAAAGGATTAGAGGAGCTTTATGAAGATGAGGATGAGTCTAGTGATGAAGACTCTTCCACGGTGACAGATGAGGATAGTGATAGCACTACCAACAGTGATGAGGATGCTGATGTTGCATTTCTTTTGATGGACAAAGAAATCCAGGAGTTTGGTTTAGTTGCATTTGCGAATGAGGTTGAAGATGAAAGTGAAGGGCCTTATGAAGTGATTAAAGGGCTGATGCAAACCAAGGTTGAGTTGTCAAAGAAGCAGGAATTGATGACACAAATGATCAGTGGAGACCTCTCAGCTATGGAGAAGGATATATATTTGCACATGCTGGCTAGTTTTCCTGATTTGTTCATTACTTCATGTGAAGAGATCAGAGGGTTCAAGGGCGAAGAGATGCATATAGAGCTGAAAGAAGGTGCTAAGCCAGTGCGGCAAAGGCTAAGAAGGATGGGTCAAGAGCAAATGGAAGCCTTGCGAGAAGAGGTGGACAAGTTATTGAAGGCAGGGTTCATAGTCCCTGTGGAGACGACAGAATGTGTGAGTCCAGTTGTAGTCAGTCCAAAGAAGGATGGGAAGTGGAGAATTTTTGTAGATTTGAAACCCTTAAATGCAGCCACTAAGAAGAACCCATATCCTCTTCCATTCATCGATCAGATCTTGGATTCAGTGGCAGGTTATGAGAGGTACAGTGTGTGTGATGGTTTTTCAGGCTATTTTCAATTGAATATTGCTCTTAAAGACCGCACAAAGACCACTTTTATTACGCCATGGGGCTGCTACTGCTACACAGTATTGCCATTTGGGTTGTCAAATGGGCTTTCCTTCTATCAAGAGAGAGCAAATTGGGTGTTGGAACCATTCATTGGTAGTTGTGATAAAGATTTTATGGATGACTTCTGTGTTTATAGCAGTAGGGATGAACACCATGAGAAGCTGCAGATGGTATTGGCTCGATATGATGAATGTGGAGGACAACTAAATCCAAAGAAATGTCATCTAGCACAGCCAAGGGTGAAGTTATTGGGCCATATGGTGTCAGAAAATGGCATTGATGCTGATCCAGATAAGGTTAAGTCTATTATTCTTCTTCCATCACCTACGAGTACGAAGAAATTGGCAACTTTTATACACAAAGTGAAGTACATGGCACGGTTTATTCCATTGTCTTCGCAGCTTCTTTATCCATTACAGCAAGTGGCAAAGCATGATCCATTGCAATGGGATGACAAGTGTGAAGAAGTGTTTCAAGAGGTGAAAGAGGTGTTAGGGGGGTTGTCAGCCATGCAGGCTCCTGATTGGGAGAAAGTGTTTTATGTAAATCCATCAGTAGGGGATGATGCCATTGGAGCCATGCTATTGCAAAAGGGGAAGGGCAGCCATTATATGAGGCCAGTGTATTGTGCAAGCCGAGTGAAGTTGGTAGCGGAGAGAAAGTTCTCGGAAGTAGAGCTAGTGATGGCCAGTGTAATATTTTCTTGTTGACGATTTCGTCATTACTTGCTACCACGGCCTTTTGTTTTCTTGACGAGTTATGCCTTTTTGCCACAGTTAATTAATGGTACTAACATGTCAAATGTGGTGAAGAAATGGGTAATTGAGCTGCAAGAGTTTGAGTTCTCTTTTCTAGTGGAAGATAGTACAAGGGCTACCCTAGCTGATTTGTTGACCTACAAGGAGAATCCCCTTATTGTTAAGGAAGAGGTGGTGAGAAAGGTAGTTGAAGAAGTGCCACAGATCAGCAATGCACATGTGTTGTTCTTTGATGGTTCATACAGAAAGAGCCATGATGCAGCTTCAGGGGGTATAGCACTTTATGATCCAGAGGGGAAGCTAGTATGCAAGAGAGGGTTCAAATTGGATGCTAATAGTAACAATGAGGCTGAATATGCTACTCTGGAAGCTGGATTACACATTTGTTTGAAGCATGGGGTTCGAAGGTTGAGCATAAAAGGTGATGCCTTGTTAGTGGTGAAGCAAGTGCTGGGTGTGTAGAAGAGCAAGAACACCTCATTGAAGGAAATGTGCTTCAGAATTAAAGGCCTGTTAAAAAAGTTCGAAGCATGGATCATCAGACACATTGAACGTGCTCTAAATGGAGAGGCACATGGAGCAACTCAAGGCATGATTGGGGAGCTATTTGTGTTGAGGACCACTTTACCTCTTTATCATGGCCGGGAAAGTTTGGCTCAAGAAGAGGAGTTTTTGCTAACAGGAATCATTCCAAAGGAGATTCATAAGTCTAAGAAGTATGGTTTTGTGCGTAGAGCATACAGGTACAAATTGATTGGTGATGTCTTATACATGAAAGGGGTTGATCTCGTGTTGAGACGTGTACCTTGGAGAGAGGAGCTTTATAGAGTGTTGGGAGAGAATCATGAAGGCGCATGTGGTGGCCATTTTGCTCTAAAGATCACTTTGCATAAGATTTTGCAAGAGGGGTATGTATGGCCTAGTTTGCACAAGGATGTTCACCATTGGTGTAGGTCTTGCAATAGGAGTCAAGCATTTGGGAAGAGAGTGTTGAAGCCAGAGCTATGAAAAACCATTATGGCGTTTGATGTGTTTGAAAAGTGGGGGATTGATGCAATAGGCTTGTTACCTATCACAAGCAGGGGCAAAAGCTATATCTTGATGGCAGTGGACTATCTCTCTAGATGGGCAGAGGCTATAGCAGTAAAACAGATCACTGCAAAGGATGTGGAAAATTTTGTGTATGATGAAATATGTTGCAAGTTTGGGGTGCCATTAGATCTACTTTCAAATAAGGGGCCAAGATTTAGAGCTAAACTGCTAGACTTCTTATGCGCAAAGATGAAGATTAGGCACCAGCATAGCACTCCTTATTACCCGCAGTGTAATGGCTTAAATGAAAGATTCAATGGTGAGTTGGTACAAATTCTTTCTAAAGTGGCAGAGCACCAAGGAAAGAATTGGGATTTGGAATTGCCTAGTGCATTATGGGCTTACCGTACTTCGGTGAAGACAGGTACAGGGTTTACTCCATTTCATTTGGCGTATGGAAAGGAAGCACTATTGCCTGTGGAGGTAGAGTTGCCTGCGGTCAAGATGTTAGAGAAGTTGCTTGGTCCGCCTAGTGATGCATTCAAAGAGAGGCTCTTGCAGTTACAAGAGGTCCAGTTGGATAGGATGAGCTCATTGGAGCATTATGGGCAGATGCAGGATAAGGCTTTGGCAAAGATAAATGAAAAGGTCAAAAGTAAGGGTATCAAGAAACATGACTTGGTTTTGCGCTACAACAGTAAGCTGGAAAACACCTTTCAAAAGAAGTTTCAAATTAAGTGGGAAGGCCCTTTCAAGGTAATGGAGTGTTTTCCAAATGGCACATATCAGCTGGCTAACCTCGATGGTGTTCTACATAAGTCAAGGGTAAATGGATTGCATCTTAAATTGTATCATGCTAGATTGATGATGGTGGAGCAAGATAAGCTGTTTGTGGATCAAGAAGTGTTGGTGAGAGATGAGGAGACCTGTGATGCGGCGAGTCTCATATCTCTCTTTGCTGCTGCTGATCATGAATGATCTAGCAGGCTAGGGGATGAGCACATTATTTCAAGAGTTTTTTGGAGCAAGGGATTGCGCATATGTACATATACATGCATATTGCATCAAATAAAGGATTGCCCAATTTCCATAGTTTGGTGGTTACGTGGGGCCCACGTGTGTACAGGTAGGACAGGGTGTACATAGTGCAGCGATTTTCACTATTATCAGTACCAGTGTGTTTTTTCTACAATAAGGAAGAGTTGATAGCACATAAAACTTATCGAGGAAGCTATCCGCGGGCCGACGACATGAGGTAAGCAGGTGCGTCAGATACCATCGAGTGGCGTCAGGAGGTCGAACGGGGTCAATACTTGCACGCGGAGAAGTATGGACACGGCGTGGGTGTTTTCTTGTGATACTTATACAGAAAGGTCATCATGAGGACCACTTTTTTGGGACACTTCATGCGGTTGCGGGATGCATTATTTGGAAAAACTGAGTGTCAGGTGTGCGGATGATGCAAAAAGGTGACAACTATGCACTGCGAGCTCAGTTTTTGGCCTGTTCGGGGTTCGTTTGAGGTCATCTAAAAGGCCACGGGTGCCCAACTAATAAAGCTAAGTGTGGGAACTGAGAAAACTGAGAGAAGACCAGAAAAAACGTGGATAAGAGAGGAGGAACAGCCGCAAGTGTGTTTTTTGTTGTTTTTGGAGCATTTTTTGGCCCTAAACTGCTCATCCGAGGTCGGATTTGAGCACTGTGACATTGTAGGGTGGGGTTTTTGGTTGTTCCGGACGCAATGGCGCTGTCCATTTTGCCAAATTCCTTACAGATTTTCTACTGTTTTCTATGTAATCTTCTCCGATGAGTGAAGCCTCTGCTTAACTTTGTGGTTGTATTTGGTGTATTTCCTCAATACTGTGTAAACTATTTTCCCCACTGGTGTTGGGCTGAGCTTCATTGAGTCTAAACAACAGAAATTTTCCTCCTTTGAGTTGAATTGAGAGTGTGTGTGTGAGTATTGAGTGGGCAAGTGGGAAATCTCTCTCTTCTCACTCCGTCTGTGTGTTTCCTGTCTCGGCCAGGCTGGTTGTGTAAGCCGAGTGGTGCCCCATAGTGTGTGTGTGTGTATCTTCCCAAGAGTGTGTGTCGGGTCGTTATAGAGGTGTTGTGTGTGTTCTCATCCCATTCACAACGTCAGTGGCTTCTGACTGAGCATCTTCTCCGATATCCTCCATTGATGTTCTTGTGATTGGCACATGGTAGCCTTCATACGTCTGTGCACTACGAGGGGCTACCTCTATGACGTACCACCAAATTGATGCAGACTTTGTAGGATAAAATATCACCTGCCAGAGCTACATAACTGACATGAGAACTTCCAAGCACATAACTTCTAAAATTGGATGTTAACTATTTACATACTTACTTGTTCACAATGCTTACTCGTCTCCAATGTACACTAGGGACTCTGATACAAGCCAACCTTATGCCATGCTACTCTCCAGACGTGCCTTCTGACGCACATATCCCTTGAGCGTTTTCATGAAATGTTATAAACATAACATCCATCTAGAATGCACTGTGCCAGCTATTTCCACCTCATCAACTATGTGAACAAGAAGATGCACCTGAATGGTTAGCATGGTAGTAGGAAATTGTTTCTCAAACATGCATACAACCTCCGCAGCATTTAGTTTGGCAAATGGTATGGAGTCTACGTTGATCTCCTTTTGCGAGATCCATTGCACCAACTTCACAAGTTTGTAGATTGTGTTACGGACGTCAAGAGACAGACATCCCTCAATGGCTAGCGGTAAAATAAACGTGCAACAACGATATTAAAGTCCACAAAGGAATTTGTTACACAATTCCCACTATGATATATTCCATAGGTGCCCTTTCTTTATAGTCAACCACGGGGGAATGTTGTAGTTGACGATGACAACGGTCCATACACTGTAAGATGTTGATCTTTGATCAAATGGATTTATGCCATCCATAGCTAGGGCCTAGGCGCAAATTTCAAGCTTCCTTGGCAAAATCCGACCATGTTTCATCTATATGTTTCTAGACTGCGCAATCTGCAAGAATCCGTAGCACACTATCCGAAGATTTATTCTCCTCATGCCATTATGCTAGGGCGGACATGGACGTACATTCAAAGAAATGCTTGATGCAAGGAAGAAGAGGAAAATGTCGCAAAACCTTTTGTGGAATTTTTGTTTCGTGGAGATCCACTCGATATCTCTCGAAATCACATTTCGGATAGTTCTCCATGTCTATGTATTCCCCTCTCTCAAAATAATGAAGTCGTTAGGACAAGCGTGAATCGAATTGTAATCCATCCCCAAGTTTCACAAATTCTTTCTTGCTTCCTCTCTGGAATCTGAAATCACATTATCAGCTGGCAGTATGTGCTCTTTTGAGCAATCTACACAACGAGAAAAATACAGTAAAATCGTGTAAAAATCTATCAGATCTTTATACATCTAGAGTTTTTTATTAAAGTAAACACATTGTGATAGATCACCTGAAAAGCGATGTGACGCTAGTGTCACTCCATCCAAACTTTGTCTGCATGTTGAGAAAAACCAAGAGCGCCTTCAATCTAGACACACATGCTCCATCGTACAATGGTGTATCGACTTCACTTTTCATATCATCATAGATAAGCCTTTTTGAATCCATGATCCTCTCGATCATTTCATCGATCTCAGGCTCAAACATTGCCTCGTTGGCAATGTGGTCTGCATGATCATCCCCTGAGCTGTCAGAGGCTACTTCTTGTGGTGTAACAGGACTTGATTTTGAGGTGTTTTAGCAATAAATTTTGTTTTTCTAGGAAGTTTTGGTCGTTTTAAAGTTAGTCCACTGTGTAGAAGGATGTGTGGATTGTTTTCGTCCAATTAAAATTTTTTGATCCAGAAGGCACTTTCTGGGGCATTTTTTAAGGTGTTAACGTGGGATTTTGGAAAAGTGATGTATGAAGCGATTGAAGCCTGTGTTATAAGGAACAACTTTGGTTCTCTGAGTCTTTAGAGATTTGGATGTTTTGATGCTCGTTAAGGGCCAAAGATTAAGAAAAAAGTGGGATTTGCTGTTTTTGCATCGTTTTTGTAGAAAATGCTATTTTGCAGGTTGATTTTCAGCAAATCAGAGCAGGCTATGGAAATTTTCCATCACATAGCCAATGAAGAGCGCAACAAGGGAAACAAGATTGTGTGAGACGGACTTGGGCTGTTTTGGCTCCGTTTGGGAGTTATGCTCAATTGAAGACAACTGAAAATTTGTGGACTTTAAAAAAAAAAAGTTTCAAAAATCTAACCTTCACGGATCGCTTCGCGATCACGTTTTTACCTTATTCTTGCAAGTATACTTGGCGCGCAAGTCGAGTCGACCGAACGCCAAAAATAGAAAAGCGGCTATTTTGGGAGGTCGCATGCTTTTGGAGGAAAAACGAGAAAAGAAAGACGGGTGGTGCGTTTTGGGGATCATTCAATGATCTCTCTTTCTGCGAGTGCGAGTGAGACGCTGCATGCAAGCGAACTGAAGCTCGGGGGTGGTTGGGAGGTTCGAGCTCCGTACAACGGAGTGCGCCCATATATTTTATTGCTCCTCTGTTGTATCAAACACTATCAATGCAAAGATCTCTTTCTCTGTCTATCTCTATTATTCTGTTCCTGTGACATGTGGTATCAGAGCAAGCGGTTGATTCTGGACATGGACGGATATGAGAAGAAGATCAAGGAGCAAGAAGACCTGATTCGGCGACTACGAGAAGATCTGGAAAGTTCAAATCGGGAGCGTGCTGAGGCTCTACGGGGCAAGGCAGCACGAGACTCTGATATCTATGTGGAACTTAATGGCGAACAAGAAGACGGAAACCATGCTATTCCACCAGGACACAATAATCAACGTGTCGACGCTGGGGCACCTGGCGGTGGTGATAGTGGTGATGATGGAGATGGTGACGGTGGGAGCGGTGGTGATGGACGTCAAGGTCGTCCACACGAAAGAAAGCGGGATTATGGCGAAGCGGAACCTAATGAAAGGAGAGGACGAAGAAGGAGACGTGATGAAGATTCTGAAAGGGCAGCTTTGCAGCAAGTCTTAAAGAAGGCAAAGATTAACGAGTTTAATGGCATCGAGAAAACTGGCGAAGATCTCGAAGCATGGATTGAAGAGTTAGAAGATTATTTTGCATTAAAGAAGTTCTCTGAAGAAGCAAAAGCAAAGGTTGCAGTTGTTCATCTTTGACAAACCGCAAAGCTTTGGTGGAAAGCATACCTTAAACAATGAACAAAGGTTACTCCAATCACTTGGGAGGAGTTTAAAACGCAAGCATATAAAAGGTATTGTTCTCCACACTATGAAATGGATAAAAAGATGGAGTTTTAGAAGTTTCAGCAACAACCTGAGAACGAGCCAAGTCTTACTGTACATGAGTATAAGGAGAAGTTTTTGGGACTTCACAAGTATGCACCTGAAGTAGAAGGAGAGGCGTTGACAAACAAATTTATCGAAGGACTGCGTAAAGATCTGTATTATCAAGTAAAGGGTGCAGGGGCTATCGATTTTCTGGATGCTATTGCGAAAGCCGAAAATTATGAGAAGAAGGTGAAGTATGAGCGCCGCAACCCTACTCCAAGCAGAATTATATCTACCGGGCATAGAACGTAGAATAGGCCTTTTCAGACAAACACTGAGGTTCCCCGAAGGAATTTTACAAATAATCAGAGAAGACCACCCAATAATTTTTCAAATCAGAATCAGAATTTCAATTGAAATCAGAGTACATATCAGAATGCTGTAAACAACCGCAATCAAAATTTGGGTCACAATGATGCAAATGAGAATCAAAGAAGACGACAACCGCTGCAGTGGCAACATGATCCTGCTTTTCTAGAACAAGCAAGGAAATTTGGGTTATGTTTCTGTTGCGGTGAGCAAAGTCACAAGACGTTCGAATGCCCAAATAAGGAGATCGATCAGGCGGTTCTTTGAAGGATCTACAATAGCTAGTATTGGAGTTGTAGCTAATGCATCCTTGAGCGTAAGTATCGAAACTATGCTATTGAGCGGGTCCCCACTGAAAAGCTTTGTCTTTTCCTTTCAGTTGGTCCGTCATGGGAACAACAACATGAGCATATTTTTTAACGAATCTTTGGTAAAAACCTGCAAATCGTTTAAAAAACTGTAACTCTTTTAGATTTTTAGGGGAAGGCCATTGTCGGATTGTATCCACTTTGGATTGATCCATATGTAGCCCATGAGCTAAAATAACATGCCGAAGATAGTGAATTTCTTCTTTCAAAAAATCACACTTAGATTCCTTGGCATATAATTTATTTGTTTGTAACAATTCGCCTGCCTCAGATGTTGTAAGTGTTCTTTTTCAGAAGCACTATATACTAGAATATCATCGAGAAAAATGATGACAAATTTTTCCAAGTATGGCTTCAAGACACTATCCATAAGCGTCATGAATTTTGCAGGCGCATTGGTTAACCCAAAAGGCATAACCAGAAACTCGTAGTGTCCAAACCTTGTTGGAATGCAGGTTTGGGTATATCAGCAAGTTGAATACGTACTTGGTGATATCTTGACCGCAAGTCTATTTTTATGAAAATACGAGCATGAGTGAGTTTGTCGAACAACTCATCCACCCTTGGCAATGGGTACTTGTTCTTAATAGTAACGGCATTTAAGTCATGGTAGTCTATGCACATGTGCATACTGCCGTCTTTTTTCTTCACCAATAGGATACAAGAAGCCCATGGTGAAGAGCTGGGTTGGATAAACCCTCTGCTAAGGTAGTCAGAAAGCTGACGTTCCACCTCAGCAACCTCAGAGTAACTCATGCGGTAGGGTGGTTTACTGACAGGTTTACTGTCTGCAACCACATCGATGCTATGTTGCACTGATCGTGTCAACGATAATCCTGGTGGAAAATCATTAGGAAAAACGTAATGAAATTCCTTTAATAAATTTTTAGCTCACTAGCAACTTTTGCTTGTTGGGAAGTAGCCATTGGTGGAAGAGATGAGAGAGAAGCATGCGGCGTTGAGGAATATTCAACAGATACAATGTTAGAGAGAAAATGAGACAATGAGTAACACAATAAAACTTGATCTATTTCATTAGCAGAAACGAGCTGCATAAGCTCAACTGTACATATCAATGGTGAAGAAGGTAGATCCTTCTCTCCTAACAACAACACAAGTGCGCCATGGGATTCCAACATCAAGTTATTGTGCTCATAGCTATGCTTCATTGATGGTCCTAGGCTATGCAACCATTCCCTACCAAGGACTATGTCTACCCTCTCCATGTTCAAAACCTAAAAATCCAAGGATGTGGAGTAGCCTTGTACTTCCAACGGGACGGCTCAGACTTGAGTATCCCAGATTTTGGCATCATGTCCGTTTATCATTGTTACCTTGTAGCAGTGGGTACTCGGTGTTTGAGGAAATTTGAGTTTTTTCACCAATCCATAATTGATAAAATTGTGAGTAGTACCGTCATCTACCAAGATGCGCACCTTGTGCCCTTGCAGAGATCCGTGCATACGTACTAACTCATGTGGTCCAAAGGTCTGTTGCCACATGGAACCTGTGAGATAGCATTCATGCACCACCTCTATGTGTGTTACTTCCACTGTAGAGAATCGTGAGGAAGACTCAAGAGGCAGCAGTTGCACCGTGTGTACTGCTTTCTCCTTGCCATGAGCATCACATTTCCCCTTGGGACAATCCTTTTTGCCATGACTGCTTCCTAAAACATTGAAAACATAATTTCTCTTTCTTAGCTTTATCAAAGTCCCCAGGAAAGAGAGAACCTTTGGACCCCTTGGATTTTTTTAGATGCTTTTTAATTGGCTACTATAAATTTCCTTTTATTGTGCCCGTAATGTGTGCGTGTATTACCATGTGTATTAGCTAGCAGGTGATTATGATGTGATTTCTTTTCATCTGGATCATCATGAATATGTGCTTTCACTATGGCTTCCTCAAGTGTTTTAGGGTCTTGAGTCTTGACGTGCTTCTTAAGCTCTGGCGTCAGCCCACGTACTTTCTGAAAGGTGTCTAGGCCTTCCAGATTGAGGATAACATCCCTATAGTGAGATATATATTCAAGTAGTGATGGGTATTGGCGCATGGAACACGTGTCCCAAGCCGTCCAATTCCGATCTGCCTCATTTGTAGCACTACAAGAGGTTGTGTGCTCTTGTGACGCTGTTAGCGACGGAAATACATTGGGTTTTTATAACCCCCGGCGTCGCTAAAACCGTCGCTACGAGCGTCGCTACGAGAGCGTCGCTATATGTGTCGTTATAAGCGTCGCTATATGCGTCATTATATAGAGACGCTCATAGCGACGGTCATAGCGACGCTTATAGCGACGTTTACACAGAAGACTATAGCGACGCTCATAGCGACGCTACAGAGCCATAAATAGCGACGGTTATAGCGACGCCCGAGAGATTTTTTTTTTGGTGGCAGGGCATTGAATGGCCTGCCACCCATCAACCATATTGTACTTGATTCACTTTTTAAAAAAAGTGCAAGGGTAGATAATAGACCCAAAATAGTCACCCACAAGACGCATTGTTTGCAAAATTGACAATTGTACACATCATAGGCAAAATGAATTGATTGGAAAATGTAATAATGACAATTGTACAACATCATAGGCATAAAGAATTGATTGGCAAAAGGAACTGCGGTGACAAATGTAATAATATACATGGTTCAAAAAGACGTATAAAATCCATCTCATGATACATAAGATATGAGAAACCCTAAACTAATGCTATCTAGCTACGACTAAACTGACGTCGTCTAGTCAGAGGTCTCATCGCGTCCAAGCGGCGTATCTGTCGGATTCTACAAAAAAAGACAATAAGACAGCTTTCAGTAAGTATAAAAATATAACGACATTTATAAAACAATACAAAAAATAGAAAAGAGTAAACCCTAATACTAACCATGCCGCCGCGAGAACTGAGAATGTCCATCAGGGCATTTAAGCCCTTCCTGCCTGCGTACTCGCGCTCGTACGGTGTGAGATCACGTCCTGTCATCGACCACTGTCAAAACATACAAAGATTTCATTATGTTAGAATTAAAAAACTCATAAACCCTAAACTATCGAACATAAAGAGCAATGCGAAAACACTTACAAAATCGGCCTCAAATGATGCCCATCCACCGCTCCCCAAGTGGTGCGAGCTCCCTGCCTCTACTCGCGCTCTGGCTGCATCCTTTTGTTGCTTCCACTTGTCGGGATTCTCGCGCGCTGCTTTCTTCGCATTCTTCCAATCTTCTTTGGCCAGCCAATCTGGCCTGTTCCACCCATTCTTGATTGCTTTTTGCACTTCGGAACGCTTGTGTTTGCAATATTCGCGCATTCGAATCTTCATCAAGTCTTCATTGAAGGGCTGATCCCGTGTTGGAACAGGAAACTCATCATGAAGTATGCTGATGACTCTGTTTTTTAAATCACTTGGTACTTCACTCCATTTTTTTAGTATGTAGTGTCTAAACAACTGAGAGCAAAGACCACGCATGCGCGAGATCACCTTCTTGCTGTCATCATCCATGATGATGCCGCCGCTGAAGTCGACGGAGTAAGACAAGCCCTCTGGCCGGTGACGCGTGAACCTGGGTGTCCCGGTAGGGGTCTCTAGCGGTGTGTCGATGGGGGTACGGACGTCAGGTGTCTCCACCGGCGTCTGGGCCCCGAAGCGAGGAGTGTCGAGTGGGGTGGCTCCTGGCGGAGTAGGTAGAGGTGTGTAGCTTCTAGGAACAGTCAGCCGTGCAAAACCTGGTGTAGATGGCGATGCTGTGGCTAGTGTGGGGGCGGGAAAAGAAGGTGTGGAGGCATCGGTGGCGGAATCCCCACAAAAACCTCCACCGCCACCACTAGAGCGCCGGTGTCTAGACGAGTGTGAAGCTCGTCTCGTCGATGCCGAAACTTCGGAGCGCGCCGAATGCTCCGAAAGAGAGGGAGATGCGGATGGAGTAGGAATGCGCGATGATGCGCCAGAGCGATGACGCTCCACGTACCACTGTCTCTGCTGCGGTGACAAAGAAGAAAGAAACTCCTCATCATCCATACCTGCATTAAACACACGAATATTTAAACTTAATATTGAATGAATAGAGTAGACAATGACGCAAAGACCATTAAATACAATGACGTAATGACGCATATAAATACAATGACGCAATGAATTGAGTGATAGAAGAGGCAAGTCGAAAACTCAGAATTTTCAATCAAAAGATGTGAGCGCGAGTAGAAAAGAGCGTTATACACCATGGAAGGTACTTAGAGAGCCAGAGCTTTTACAACACGGAGCAAAATTGTTCAAATACAATATTTGTGGCTTTAAGAGATCTCTCTCTCTCATCCTCGCATAACTCAGCATAACTTCCTATATCTATATAGAGCTCTCCGTTTAAACACATATCCTCTGTTTCATTTTGTAGCTCCTCTGCATGCACCCCATATAGAGTAGTAGCATCTTGATGCTCGTCTTGCACCACCGCAGCGGCTTCTGATTGAGCATCTTCTCTGATCTCCTCCATTGATGCCGTTGTGATTGGCACATGGTAGCCTTCATACGTCCTTGCACTACGAGGGGCTACCTCTATGACGTACCACCAGTTTGATGTAGACTTTGTAGGATGAAATATTACCTGCCAGAGCCACATAACTTACATGAGAGCTTTCAAGCACATAACTTGTAAAAGGGGGATGTTAACTATTTACATACTTACTTGTTCACAATGCTCGGGTAGTACGAAAGTGTCTCTTAGGTCAGTCCATTTCTTAGTAGAATCCACCTCAAGAAAACCAGACTCTCCTCTACGCACAGTAGCGTTGCGAACCTCCATGATTATCTCGAACCATTGCACATCGAACAAGTCGACAAAAAATCCTCTGTAATCGATCCTCAAAATCTCTTGCAGCGTGCCGAAGTAAGTGAGTTCCGCCACCACAGGATCTGCATCAGAGGAACGTCGTCGACTAGACTGTTCAAATTTTGCCATGGTTTCACAATCTTGAGTAAAACGCTTTTTGTCGATTCGTTCCACCCTAAAATGTTGACATTTACACCATGCTGCTGTGTATGACTTATACTACAACGAACAAAGATTATGAGTGGCCGTTCAAACGTTTATAAATAAAGTCACTTGCTAGTCGTACATTGCAAACTTACCTTGGTCGCGCAACCCCGAGAGTACTCCCACTCTTCCTCAGTCACTTCGTCACCGCATTGTTGTGCGCTTTTCAAAATGTTGTGCAACCATCTTAAGCTCATGAAGGTTGGTAGGATCTCTAGAACCGCTGGATAGTGCATCGGTGATCGTCTTCTCAGTCTCCACTCGATTCGTGCCCTTTGTCGCTCTTGCTTTGCATCCTCATATTGTGAAATCCACTTTTGCATCACTGGATTGTGAAGCATGCAAAATCGGTTGATTTTAGCCTCTAGATCTTCCGTCATCTTCTTCTCAACACCGAGATTGCACATGACAATCCCAGATATGCGCTCATCATCTATGGTTCGCCATAGCGTGTCCCGGGCTTTATCAAATCCGTCTAGCCACTCTCCAATGTACACTAGGGACTCTGATACCAACCAACCTTCTGCCATGCTACCCTCCGGACGTGCCTTTTGACTCACATATCCCTTAAGCATTTTCATGAAACGTTCTAAGAAGAACATCCATCTGGAATGAACTGTGCCAGCTATTTCCACCTCATCAACTATGTGAACATGAAGATGCACCTGAATGGTTAGCATGGTAGTAGGAAAATGTTTCTCAAACATGCACACAAGCTCCGCAGCATTTAGTATGGCGAATGGTATGGAGTCTACGTTGATCTCCTTTTGTGAGATCCATTGCACCAGCTTTGCAAGTTTGTAGATTGTGTTACGGATGTCGAGAGACAAACATCCCTCAATGGCAACCGGTAAAATAAACTGTAAAGTATGTGCAGCAATGATATTAAAGTCCACATTTTATGCAATGATATTAAAGTCCACTATGAACGTACCTGACACATTTTATGCCAATCGTGTGACTTCAAACCGGTAAGCTTTCCTTCTTTAGTAAAACACGTTCGGAGCGAGTGCATTACGCCAGTGGGGGTCCGCAAAGATCGAATGGTCTCTTTTCCTTTGCATTCTTGGGCTCCTGTGAAAATCCATGGTGCTTTAGGGAGTTTTATCGATCCATCAGAAGCTGTTTGCGGCCAATATTGCTCCATACGATCCACATTTCTAAGGTCAACTCTGGCTCCCAAAGTATCTTTCTTGCCGGTCAGATGGTCCCATAGTAGATTATCCACATTCTTGAATTTGTGCATTGGATCGAGCAAGTGATTGATCATGAGTCGGGGCCAGTATGGTAACTCGTACCATAGAGATAGTCTCTTCATCCCTGGAGGCAATCCTTCATCGCACATCTCCTTCTGCTCTAACCATGCTTGTGCAGACATCCTTGGTGGCTCTCTTCCCAAAAAGCCGTCGCGTAACACATGATTCTCTGGAAGATACGCTTGATGACCTTCGTAGATTTGCTTCTTCAGTGAGGGTGCCCTACGTGCATTCAGTCTAGGTCCACATGTGACACATGCTCTGTATCCGCTTGTTTGAAGCCCTGCATGTATACACATGATAATAGATCAACTATGGGAAAAAACAAGATTTACAGTGTCTGAGTGAGGAGTGTCAATAAATCACGTGAGCATTCTGTTAGCCCGGGATATTCATGCATGGTCCACATTAGAATGCCTCTGATCAAAGCATTCCGTCGTCCTGTGTGTCGGCTCATATCCACCACCTCTATGCCAATCCACAATTGTTGTAGCTCTTCCAATAGTGGACGAAGATACACATCCATATTCCCCACTTTATATCGCCCTGGCACAATCAAGCTTAGCCATAGGTGCCCCTTCTTCGTAGTCAACCATGGGGAAGCGCAAATTTCGAGCTTCCCTGGCAAAATCCGACCATGTTCCATCTATATGTTTCCAGGCTGCGCAATCTGCAGGAATTCGTAGCACACCATCCGAAGATTTATTCTCCTCATGCCATGATGCTAGGGCGGCCATGGACTTACATTCGAAGAAATGCTTGATGCGAGGAAGCAGAGGAAAATGTCGCAAAACCGTTTGTGGAATTTTTGTCCCGTGGAGATCTACTCGATATCTTTCGGAATCACATTTCGGACACTTCTCCATGTCTACGTATTCCCCTCTGAAAAGTATGCAGTCATTAGGACAAGCGTGGATAGAATTGTAATCCATCCCCAAGTTTCGCAAAATCTTTCGTGCTTCATCTCGGGAATCTGGCATCACATTGTCAGCTGGTAGTATGTGCTCTTTAAGCAATCTACACAACATAAAAATACGATACAGCCGTGTAAAAATCTATCAGATCATTATACATTTAGAGTTTTATTAAAGTAAACTAATTGTAATAGATCACCTGAAAAGCGCTGTGACGCTAGTGTCACTCCATCCAAACTTTGCCTGCATGTTGAGAAGAACCAGGAGTGCTTTCAATCTAGACATACGTGCTCCATTATACAATGGCGTATCGGCTTCACTTTTCATATCATCATAGATAAGCCTTTTTTGAATCCATGATCGTTTCGATCATTTCATCAATCTCGGGCTCAAACATTGCCTCGTTCGGAATGTGCTCTGCATGATCATCCCCCGAGCTGTCAGAGGCTACATCTTGTGGCCTCACATATGCTGCTTGACCAAAGCACCTGTGAACACGTCTATTGGGTTGCAAGATTGCTGCTTGTTGGCCAGCGTCAGAGTCCGACGAGTTATAATTGGCAACAACTCGATCTATAATAGATAGATCGAACTCGCCAAATTCGTGAACGTGCTGCAAAGAAACAGGTCTTGTCCGTCGCACAGCATGCTTGCATTGATTACAAGGACATAAGACCCTCGTTCAGAGATAGGTGTTTCGGTTGGACGGTCCCACATCCTCGTCACTACTCATAATGAGGATAAAAATCTTATAACTTGGACAACAAATTTAATATTCTATTGGCATTCTTCATCTTATCTCTCTCTCTCTCTCTCTCTCTCTCTCTCTCTCTCTCTCTCTCTCTCTCTCTCTCTTTACCTCACATTCTCTAGTCATGTCCAATCCCCGCACACCTCAGTCTAGAGGTGCACGGAGATCAGAACCACCGGGTTATAATCTCGTCTTTATTGGTCAATACCTATATTTGTGGGTACAAGAAATCTACACACCCACGTCTACATGATACTGCATGTAGTGGACAAAACCCCTTTGCCTCTTCTCTAGCTGTAGCACTTCAGAGCATCTTAACATCTTTTCACAGTAGATCTTTTCACTGTTCGTCTAACTCTAGATCTTTTCACTATTCACATAACTCGGCAAGAGTTGGCATTCTCATCACTAAAGATGTGAGAGTTAACTTCCGGCGGTGACGCTGCCTCATCTCCATCCACATCTGACGACAGCAATTGGCCCTTTAGACCGTTCTTGCTCTTGTTACTAACTTTGAAGTTGCTGTTGAATGACTAGAGGTTGTCTAGATGGTCATTGTGTCGGGGATGTAGTCACTCTTGCCGCCCTGAAGATCCACCTTCTTCCCTATCTTCTGAAGACATTTCACCAGTACTTTTGGATCGACGGAGCCCACCATGAGTGAAGGCAGCAATACCCTATATTCCATTGAGGGCTTTCTTCACCCGCTTCATGCAGGCATCGTAGTCTATGGAGACCGAAATCTAATCTAATATAACGTAAATCTAAATCTAGCGTAAATAAACGTAAATCTAGTTAAAATAAACCTAAATCTAATCTAATTTAACTTAAATAAACCTAAATCTAATTTAACGTAAGTCTACATCTAACCTAATCTTTAACTTCTTTTAGGATAGTTTCCTACGACGTTATAACTCTCTTCTTCTTGTGTGTGTGCGCGTGTGTGGATGTGTGTGGCTGTGTATGACTTATACTACAACGAACAAAGATTATGAGTGGCCGTTCAAACGTTTATAAATAAAGTCACTTGCTAGTCGTACATTGCAAACTTACCTTGGTCGCGCAACCCCGAGAGTACTCCCACTCTTCTTCAGTCACTTCGTCACCCCATTGTTGTGCGCTTTTCAATTGGTTGTGCAACCATCTTAAGCTCATGAAGGTTGGTAGGCTCTCCAGAACCGCTGGATAGTGCATCGGTGGTCGTCTTCCCCGTCTCCACTCGATTCGTGCCCTTTGTCTCTCTTGCTTTGCATCCTCATATTGTGAAATCCACTTTTGCATCACTGGATTGTGAAGCATGCAAAATCGGTTGATTTTAGCCTCTAGATCTTCCATCATCTTCTTCTCAGCACCGAGATTGCACATGACAATCCCAGATATGCGCTCATCATCTATGGTTCGCCATAGCGTGTCCCGGGATTTATCAAATCCGTCTAGCCACTCTCCAAAATGTACACTAGGGACTCTGATACCAACCAACCTTCTGCCATGCTACTCTCCGGACGTGCCTTTTGACGCACATATCCCTTAAGTGTTTTCATGAAACGCTCTAAGAAGAACATCCATCTGGAATGAACTGTGCCAGCTATTTCCACCTCATCAACTATGTGAACAAGAAGATGCACCTGAATGGTTAGCATTGTAGTAGGAAAATGTTTCTCAAACATGCACACAAGCTCCGCAGCATTTAGTTTGGCGAAAGGTATGGAGTCTACGTTGATCTCCTTTTGTGAGATCCATTGCACCAGCTTTGCAAGTTTGTAGATTGTGTTACGGATGTCGAGAGACAAACATCCCTCAATGGCAGCCAGTAAAATAAATTGTAAAGTATGTGCAGCAATGATATTAAAGTCCACATTTTATGCAATGATATTAAAGTCCACTATGAACGTACCTGACACATTTTATGCCAATCGTGTGACTTCAAACCGGTAAGCTTTCCTTCTTTAGTAAAACACGTTCGGAGCGAGTGCATGACGCCAGTGGGGCTCCGCAAAGATCGAATGGTCTCTTTTACTTTGCGTTCTTGGGCTCCTGTGAAAATCCATGGTGCTTTAGGGAGTTTTATCGATCCATCAGACGCTGTTTGCGGCCAATATTGCTCCATACGATCCACATTTCTAAGGTCAACTCTGGCTCCCAAAGTATCTTTCTTGCCGGTCAGATGGTCCCATAGTAGATTACCCACATTCTTGAATATGTGCATTGGATCGAGCACGTGATTGATCATGAGTCGGGGCCAGTATGGTAACTCGTACCATAGAGATAGTCTCTTCATCCCTGGAGGCAATCCGTCATCGCACATCTCCTTCTGCTCTAACCATGCTTGTGCAGACATCCTTGGTGGCTCTCTTCCCAAAAAGCCATCGCGTAACACATGATTCTCTAGAAGATACGCTTGATGACCTTCGCATATTTGCTTCTTCAGTGAGGGTGCCCTACGTGCATTCAGTCTAGGTCCACATGTGACACATGCTCTGTATCCGCTTGTTTGAAGCCCTGCATGTATACACATGATAATAGATCAACTATGGGAAAAAACAAGATTTACAGTGTCTGAGTGAGGAGTGTCAATAGATCACGTGAGCATTCTGTTAGCCCGGGATAGTCATGCATGGTCCACATTAGAATGCCTCGGATCAAAGCATTCCGTTGTCCTGTGTGTTGGCTCATATCCACCACCTCTATGCCAATCCACAATTGTTGTAGCTCTTCCAATAGTGGATGAAGATACACATCCATATTCCCCACTTTATATCGCCCTGGCACAATCAAGCTTAACCATAGGTGCCCCTTCTTCGTAGTCAACCACGGGGGAAATTTGTAGTTGACGATGACAACGGGCCATACACTGTAAGATGTTGATCTTTGACCAAATGGATTTACGCCATCCATAGCCAGGCCTAAGCGCAAATTTCGAGCTTCCCTGGCAAAATCCGACCATTTTCCATCTATATGTTTCCACGCTACGCAATCTGCAGGAATTCGTAGCACACCATCCGAAGATTTATTCTCCTCATGCCATGATGCTAGGGCGGCCATGGACTTACATTCGAAGAAATGCTTGATGCGAGGAAGCAGAGGGAAATGTCGCAAAACCTTTTGTGGAATTTTTGTCCCGTGGAGATCTACTCGATATCTTTCGGAATCACATTTCGGACACTTCTCCATGTCTACGTATTCCCCTCTGAAAAGTATGCAGTCATTAGGACAAGCGTGGATAGAATTGTAATCCATCCCCAAGTTTCGCAAAATCTTTCTTGCTTCATCTCGGGAATCTGGCATCACATTGTCAGCTGGTAGTATGTGCTCTTTAAGCAATCTACACAACATAAAAATACGATACAGTCGTGTAAAAATCTATCAGATCATTATACATTTAGAGTTTTATTAAAGTAAACTAATTGTAATAGATCACCTGAAAAGCGCTGTGACGCTAGTGTCACTCCATCCAAACTTTGCCTGCATGTTGAGAAGAACCAGGAGTGCTTTCAATCTAGACATACGTGCTCCATTATACAATGGCGTATCGGCTTCACTTTTCATATCATCATAGATAAGCCTTTCTGAATCCATGATCGTCTCGATCATTTCATCAATCTCGGGCTCAAACATTGCCTCGTTGGGAATGTGCTCTGCATGATCATACCCCGAGCTGTCGGAGGCTACATCTTGTGGCCTCACATATGCTGCTTGACCAAAGCGCCTGTGAACACGTCTATTGGGTTGCAAGATTGCTGCTTGTTGGCCAGCGTCAGAGTCCGACGAGTTATAATTGGCAACAACTCGATCTATAATAGATAGATCGAACTCGCCAAATTCGTGAACGTGCTGCAAAGAAACACGTCTTGTCCGTCGCACAGCATGCTTGCATTGATTACAAGGACATAAGACCCTCGTTCAGAGATAGGTGTTTTGGTTGGACGGTCCCACATCCTCGTCACTACTCATAATGAGGATAAAAATCTTATAACTTGGACAACAAATTTAATATTCTATTGGCATTCTTCATCTTATCTCTCTCTCTCTCTCTCTCTCTCTCTCTCTCTCTCTCTCTCTCTCTCTCTCTCTCTCTCTCTCTCTCTTTACCTCACATTCTCTAGTCATGTCCAATCCCCGCACACCTCAGTCTAGAGGTGCACGGAGATCAGAACCACCGGGTTATAATCTCGTCTTTATTGGTCAATACCTATATTTGTGGGTACAAGAAATCTACACACCCACGTCTACATGATACTGCATGTAGTGGACAAAACCCCTTTGCCTCTTCTCTAGCTGTAGCACTTCACAGCATCTTAACATCTTTTCACAGTAGATCTTTTCACTGTTCGTCTAACTCTAAACCCTAAACCGTAAGTAATTCTTGCGTGGACTCGATCTAACGTAAATAAGTGTAAATCTAAATAAACGTAAATCTAACTAAAAATAAACCTAAATCTAATTTAACATAAGTCTACATCTAACCTAATCTTTAACGTCTTTTGGGATAGTTTCCTACGACGTTAAAACTCTCTTCTTCTTGTGTGTGTGTGTGTGTGTGTGTGTGTGTGTGTGTGTGTGTGTGTGTGTGTGTGTGTGTGTGTGTGTGTGTGTGGGTAAACCTAAATAAACCTAAGTCTAATCTAATGTAACATAAATCTAAATCTAACGTAAATATATTATGTTATATTAAAAACAAAGAACTAAACTAACAGGGATTATAAGAACCTTAAAACTGATTTAACACATAATTTTTCACATAACTCGGCAAGAGTTGGCATTCTCATCACTAAAGATGTGAGAGTTAACTTCCGGCGGTGACGCTGCCTCATCTCCATCCACATCTGACGACAGCAATTGGCCCTTTAGACCGTTCTTGCTCTTGTTACTAACTTTGAAGTTGTTGTTGAATGACTAGAGGTTGTCTAGATGGTCATTGTGTCGGGGATGTAGTGACTCTTGCCGCCCTGAAGATCCACCTTCTTCCCTATCTTCTGAAGACATTTCACCAGTACTTTTGGATCGACGGATCCCACCATGAGTGAAGCAACAATACCCTATATTCCATTGAGGGCTTTCTTCACCCGCTTCATGCAGGCATCGCAGTCTATGGAGACCTAAATCTAATCTAATATAACATAAATCTAAATCTAGCGTAAATAAACGTAAATCTAGTTAAAAATAAACCTAAATCTAATTTAATGTAAGTCTACATATAACCTAATCTTTAACGTCTTTTAAGATAGTTTCCTACGACGTTATAACTCTCTTCTTCTTGTGTGTGTGCACGTGTGTGGATGTGTGTGCCAATAAAAAGAGATAAATGGTATAACCTTTCTATCACCCATGCCAAGTATGATAGATTGATTATGCCATTTCCCTCTTGAATAATAGGTCTTGAGTTCACCTCCTCGTCGGCTAGATCTTTAGGTCTTTTAATTTTAATTAGTTTCCTACAAACCCAAATACTTACTGTTGATCAGCAATAAAGTTTACTCTCAAACGTCGAAAACCCTAAAGGGCATGGCTGGCGTCATCTACTCAAGGTATTCTGCCAAGGGTGTGATGGACGATAACCTAAGAAGGAAGCTCAATCACAGATGGGACCTAAATTGGAGCAGGAAACAATGGGTCTTCAGATTTTATGCATATGGGCCTTTCCCCAGGCCATCAAAGTCAGTTTTCTACTATGGTCAGTTCTTCACAAAGGTTTGTGGGTCGGGGATACTGCTAGAAAGATCTTAAACCTTGCTAGACTCTGTCCCAGATGTCAATCTCAAGTGGAAACTATCAGTGAACATCTCTTTTATTATTGTCCTTGTAGCCAGAAAAGCCTCGCTTATTTACAGCAAAGTCTTCAAATTGTTCACCCAACTCCAATTACGACACAAATTTTGCTTGTAGGCATCTGTAAAAATTTGGACATAGCCCTTTAACACTAGAATGGTAACAGGACACTTTTATGTCCTTAGACACTTTTGTGTCCTGTTAAGTGACCATTTTGCTTGAATTATTTGAAGAGTATGAGAATGGATTTCTAGGTGCTATATATCCACAAAGTTGCCTTATAAGCTGAAAAAAACTTAGAATTTTTTTTGGAGTATCGATCTCACCATTAACCTTACTCTTGCACAACATTTTTGAACCTAAACTGTGTGAAAAAACGGGTCCTGTTTTTGGCTTTTTTTCAATTTTTGGCAACTATACCACTCTAAACTTCATGTTTGAGAGGTTTAGATGGCTAGAGGCTAGGCCTTCATATTTCTCAACATGTTTTGATGCTTGTAGGGAGAGCAAAGTGTTAAAATTCAAAGTTATGACCAATTTACAAGAATTGCATAATCGTGTTTTTTGGCCAAAATTAGCACTTTTATGATTTTTTTGGGGGCTTTCTTGATATCCAAATTCAATTTTGATTGTGTAAGTGTAATATATAACATAAAGTAATCTTCCTTGAGTTTTGGGGGACCTAATATGCTATATAGCATAGTATATGATGATGGTTGAGTTTTTTGATTGCTGAAGAATACGATACATTTTAGAGTAGCAAGTATAACTTTCTCAATATTACTAGTTTCTTAGGCCAATTGTGTGTATTTTGTAGGTAGTAACCATATCTAATCATAGACTACAAACTTGGCTAGATATTGAGTATTTTCTATGGGTTTCTAGAGGTCATAATGCTAAACCCAGTTTTTTCATGTTTGCTGTATTTAGCACTTTATCATTGCCCCCAAGGTTCCAATTGTAAGAGATCCATTATCCTTTTGACATGCTCCATGGCTCCTTTTGAATCCAAAGGCCCAAAGGGAACTAAGAAAACACATATATAGTATTTGTATTGAGCGTAGAAACTTTGATGATAGGTCCGCAGAATGGCAAAAATGCAACTTTTTTGTACCTATTTTTTTTGCCCAAAAAGAAATTAGTGAGGTAAAAGCAACCATAGGTTTTGGTCACCAACCCATTGAAGTTAACGGGGCATTTTATCTCATGTCCTACAAAAATCCCCAGTCTTATTTATATGCAATCAACCGTAAGAAATTGCTGTTTTGGGCAAAATGCACTGGTCCATCAACTTTGGAGACTTGTGGTGACCAAGGGATGAGAAAAATTACAAGTTTCTCATTTTTTTCCATATGTAGTAGTTATTGAACTATAAGCTCATGAAAGGATTTTTCAAAATGAGTGGATCTAATATGGTTTTGGAATTTTTTCCCAAAACCCTGAAAGAACACTTTTATGTTCTGTTAGGTTACCATTCTAGTGTTAAAACTTGTGGAGGGTTTCTTATCTATTTTTGTTGAAAATGGTAGAAATTGATTAAATAAAGGATGAAAAGAGATACAAAGCTGGTGGGTTTCCTATCTTTGGAATGTCTGGCTTGCAAGGAATTGAGCTCTTTTCTAGGCTGTTAAAGAAGACCCTTACTTCTCTCTACATCATGATTCATGATATTCAGACCATAAATAAGAAAGCCCTTTTTAGTATGGTTGAAGCTCGAAAAGTGGTAGAGTTGGTTGAGGCAAGGCTTTGTTTAGCAGGAAGACAACAAGATATTTTTCCATGCTCAGTCCATTCAGGAGCAAGGAGACATTGCAGATCATGGGCGCGTTACCCCTGCCCTTCACGCGTGAGAATCTTCTCTAAGGCCACTATATTCTGCCTCTAACTGTTTTGTAAGCGAAATCGTTATTTTGTATTGTGATAGTACAAGGAGCATTAAATGAGTATGCTCACTCCCACGGACCTTCTCTCTCTCTCTCTCTCTCTCTCTCTCTCTCACAGCGCATCATATCTCTTGCGGAATCCCATCATTGATCGTTACCTGCCCAATGTGCCTATTATGCACTCCTCATTGCCTCAATCTCAGCCCTCCCATTATACATGCACTCCTGTCCCCATCTCCTTTCACGAAGGCAATGGCCACGTAGCCTATTGTGAGTGTGTGTGTGAGGGAGCGCATGCGCCTGGAGGTCGGCAGTGTACCCCTTTGCCGTTAGGGTTTACACGAGAGAGAGAGAGAGAGAGAGAGAGAGAGAGAGAGAGAGACGTAAAAATCTTCAGTCTTTCAAAGTGACGTAGTATATGCCATACACGTACACACACTTGCACAATAAAGCAAACCACTGTACGCGAGAAAATAGTTACATGGTATCCTTATCTCTTCGCAGCAATGCAATGAAACTCTCAACTTTCTGTCAATGTTTCAAGATTCTTCATCCACACATCACACTGACTTCTATAGACAAACATTATACTGTGCTAAAGAATTTGAGCAAAAACAAGATTGAAGATACTCTTTCTTTAATCGGTGCAAGCACATGCGCTCTCTCTCTATCTCTCTCTCTCTCTCTCTCTCTCACACACACACACCACCTCAATTGCAAGCATTCTAATTCATTGCCCAATGCCTCGTACCTTGTGTGTCTACAAACATGACAACAATTTTCACCCTTGTCTACACTTTCAAGCTTGTCAAGTTCTTTTCCCACAATGTAAAAACCACGCCAGCAATCATATAATGATTTGACAACTTTCATCTTCCTTTATGATATTCACAAGGTCACTATGCTAGTATAATATATATGGATCGAAGCCCTTAGCCTACTTGTTTAAAATGCTCTCCTTAGAACATGAGGATTTATATAGAGTCTAGACTAGTGCTTCGGCTGCCCTCTCTCTCTCTCTCTCTCTCTCTCTCTCTCTCTCTCTGAGCACGTTGAACACCCTGGGTTGTAAACCACACTATCAAAGGCTGGCCAGAGCGAGGACTTGAGCGAGGAGGAATCGGCACGTATCCGGGGAAAGGGGCTGGAAACCGTCACTACAACAAGACGTCGATTTTGTGTCGTCGGTATAAGCATCGGTATATGTGGCGTCAAAATATCCTATGAAATAAGCATCTAAAAAAGCATTTGTATACGCATCGGTAATTCTATAGCATATTTCGATCGTCTTTCGAGGTATGTACCGACACCCATACCATACTCTATACCGACAATCAAACTTGCAATTTTGTTTACTCAGAGAGGGCTGGGAACTGATGCTGCATGTACTGCAGCAAAAGAAAACAGCCCTCGTTGCCCAAAGGAAGAGCGCACAAACAACCGCACTCTACCTATAAGCTAACGCTAAAGAGCGAGTGTATGGCAATTAGCAAAATTGTAAGAATAACATAGCCAAAAAATCAAAAGCGTGATCATGGCATAACGGCATCTATAACCATAATTAAAACATGAGTCGAAAACTACAAAACCATAAACATAACCCGTTTGCCATACCATAACCATTACCATAACTTGTTTTTCATACCATAACGATAACAGCCATTCCATCATTGCATAACCATAACCATAACCATCACATGATTACCATACCATCACAACAAAACCATAACCTTAACTTGACTGCCAAACCTTAACCATAATATTTGTGCCATACCATAAACATACTATACCATAAATATAAGTACTACAAAACGGTACATATGCAAACAATCACTGAGTGAGACTGTATCAAGAAGACCACAACTACAAAAAAACTATAGTAAGAAGACTGTATAAAGATGATTGGGTTAAACTGAGAAGACCCTCATGGTAATGCCTCCCAGCTATGTCAAAAGGACCACAAGTCCATGCTTCTACCCATACTTCTCCTCTAGGTGTGTTGGTGGACACTCCACGGTAACTTCCTGAAAAATTATGGTTTAAATATTAGATAAATCTTCAAATAACATATATATTTTCAACAATTTAAAGCATACGTGTAATACTTACAAACTCATATCGAAGCATATCGTAGCTTCAACTCCCAAGATGTGACCCTCCAGTAGACTCCAAACGTGCTCTAGCTACATCTCTCTGCTCCTGAAATCTCTCAGGATTGTCTTGTATCTCTCGTGCAATCCCCAGTGACCTAATTGAATTGTACAAAGCTATCGAATCCTTTGTCACATGGCCTTTTCAACCCTATCCTCTACAATAGCCCCATCCCTGCTCTTGTACACGTTGTTAGAATCATGCTCATGTGATCCTCAAGGTGTACGTGGTGTGCCAATCGGTGAACTATCTACTGAAGAGAGTGGTGGACGCCCTCTCGACGGTGTGGATGCATCGGTAGAACCGCTACTACAACAATCACTGCCTCCATAACGACATCTACCTTGTCGCGAGGATGAATCACCCGTCGGTATAGGGGGCACACGAGTCCTAGGCGTAAGAGGCACACTTGCCTGAGTTGTGGGGTCGCTCGATGTAGGGACCACACTAATCAGGGGTGTAGGGTCGGTCCTAGTAGGTCTAGAGAAACCTGTTGCCCAAAGGTGTTGTACCATTGCGATCTGCTCAGGTGTGATTTGAGACAAAAACGAGCCTATCTGCTCGGGTGACATGCCGGTTGGAGAGAGTGACAAGAAAACTAAAACTTGGAGAGTATGGCTCATCGTTATCGGCCATGGCTAATCATACATAAATAATATCCATAGAATATGTTAGTTTACAGAAGAAACGCTTAATCAATACAAATAACAAATAAACGAATCTGCAACACAACTAAATGAATCTAAAGTGTATTATAGACTAATAAAAAGAGTTCTACAAAAGAGTCCCTAGCAAAAATCATTAGTTAATATCTCATCTTGTATGAGATCTGATGCACCAAAGTGTCTATCTCAAATTGTACTTCTGCATCTTCGTCATCGAACTGTACAACTTTGTTGCTCTCCGCATCAGGTTCAGTATTTGACACCTCATCTCTAAGTTCAGACAATTGCTCAGTGCTGACATCCACCTCAAAATCTAAACTTAAAGTTTTCGTTGGTCCTACCTTTGTTCATGAATCACTTGTTCGACCTCAACAGTCAATCCTTCACACACTTGCTTGCTTCGTGGAGCAACTTGAATGACATAGAGCCAACAGAATATAGACAGATCATTCTCATCGTTTTCTATCCATAGTGGATTGTGTGTGAACACAGCTTGTTCACAACACTTCGGAAGTACGAATGTATCCCGCACATTTGTCCACACCCGCCTAGAGTTCACTTGAATCAATCCACTCTTGTCTTTACCACATTTGCATTAGGGATGTTGGTAATAACTTTGAACCACTTGACATCAAAGATAAACATATCAAACTTTCTAAAGATAATCTTCAAGATGTCTTGGATGTAGCCAAAGTGTTCAAGTTCGCTAGTCTCTGTGTTCTCGTCCATGGTACTACTACTACTTTCTTGGACAAAGCTTGCTCTTACACCACTGTCAAAAGTGACCCTTTGTTCGTCCATCCGTTGCACTCTGAAGTGTTTCCCATGTGACCACAAAGCTCCATATTTGTGATACTGCAGCCACAAAATTGAAACTAAAAGTTATTAAAGCAATGTGATCATGTAGAGCTCAAAAAGGAAGTTATGAAAATATACATGTCAATCGCAACCCCTTGACACCTCCTCTTCCTCTTCCATGATCAACACTCCATTCCTCTTCGCCTATGATATTGTCACATCTAACCACCACCCAATTGGAAAGTCATGCAATTTTTGAAGACGATCTGGAAATGGAAGGTTTCTAGTGGCACGGTTGCGCTTGAATTGCAGGCGATCTGTCAAGCGTTGTTGCTTTTTTCCTTCGTACCTCTCTAGCCACTTTTGCATGATGTCTAAGTTGAGATGGCAAAATCTCATAACCTTTTCTCACATTGTGATGTCCATCTTCCTAACGATGCCTTGTCCCTACGACTGGTCCCCTGTCACCTTGACGTTGACCTCAGTAGTCCACATTTGGGGCATCTCTAGATCAATTGAGAAAAAATTCACTAACGAGGACATGAGACTCTTGTACAAGCCATCCTGAATTCGACCCTCGCGGCGACCCCTTTGACAAACAAACCCCTTTAAAGTCTTCATAAATCTCTCCAAGAAGAACATCCACCTGCTATGGACCACCCCAGCAACTGCAACTTCATCAACCACACGCACAAGTATATGCATTTGGATGGTAAGAATGTTTGTTGGAAAGTACTTCTCCACCATGCACGCTGCTTCAATAGCATTTAAGCGTGTTGCATCGATGATGTCTTCTCTTATCTCTTTTGAACTGATCCAGCATACCAACTCACTGATTTTGTAGATGTTCTTCTAATGTCATCTCTCAAACAACCCTTTATGGAAATTGGTAAGATAAACTGTGAAAATTTGTGCCAATCGTGGGACTTAAGACCACTGAGATTGTCATCTCTCGTGAAAGCCGTTTTCAAACATCGCATGCACCCTCCCTGTGGGAGTCTTGAATGACTATATATTCTTCTTCACTTGTTGCTCTTCTACACGACTCAAAACCCATGGATATTTTGGTATAGCAAACTTTCCATTGGGTTTAAATCGAGGCCACATCTCTAGCATTCGCCCCACGGCCTGCAGGTCATCTCATTGGGCCTTGCTCTCCCTTTTTCTAGTGATGGTTTTCCATATGATCTCCCCCACATTCTAAAAGATGTGCATTGGGTTGAGCAAATGATTAATCAAAAGGTCACTCCAATACGGGATTTCATGGAAAATAGAAAGTCTTTTCATTCCATGTGGCATCCAATCTCCCCTCTCTAGCCACATATTTTTCCAATGGCTCGCTTTCAGTGGATGCATGTCATGTTTGCATATGTTTGATCTAAGTAGCTCATGTCCTTCAGGAAAAAATCTACCATGCTCCTCGTAAATTGTCTTGCTCAAATGCTCAGAGGGGCGAAAACCAAGTCAACGACCACATTTCGGACATGCATGATTGCCCGAGTGACTCAAGCCTAAAACATCACAAAATTAAAATATATAAGCGTTGGCATAGCCAGGAATCACATGTATGTGAGGGTCTCAAAGGCACTTACTTGAGCACTCACTCAAGCTTGGCCAATCATGCATGGTCCACATGAGAATGCCTTGCACATGTACATTCCGTCGTCGGATTGGTTGGGACATATGAACCACATCGATTCGTGTCCACAAGATTTGCAGCTCTTCTATAAGTGGTGCCAAATAGACATCCATGTTCTTTGCTTTGTACTTTCCTGGGATGATCAATGACAACAATAGATGGACCTTCTTGATAGCTAGCCATGGTGGAAGATTATAATTAATCAGACAAATAGATTACGTGCTCCATGAGGAACTCCGTAATCTGAATGGGTTTACTCCATCCACTGCCAGACCAAAGCGGATACATCGAGGCTCGTTCTTAAATGTAGACCAACTTTCCTCTATGTGCTTTCATGCATGAGAGTTAGCAGGTACCCACATCACATTATCTGTCAATCTAGTATTTGAGTGCCATATTGTCATCAAAGCGGCTATGGACTTGCACTTGAACATGCTCTTTATTCTTAGAATGATAGGGAAGTGTTGTAATTGGACTAATCTTTGAAGTTCTTAAAGTCAAAAAGAATATAGTAGGGCATATCTTTCGTTTAGCACGATTTGAAAGATTGTTGAATAGTCTATTAAATAGAGCTTATATGAATGAGTTTGAGATATTAAGAGAGAATATATTTTCTTTTTTTAAACTAATACACTAAATATGTATTTGATAAAAATTAATGAATAACAGATAGTCTGTCTATGAACATTAAAATTGAGATTTTTGTTAATATCAATATTTTATAATTATGTGTTTTAGCTTAAAATGCATGGCTAGGCTTAAAATAAGTTGAAAAATTAGTGGAAATAAAAAAATAGAGGTTTTAAGAGTCACAACCTAAAAGTTGCGTTTTCAGCCAAAGAAAGACGTTTTTCGCAATTCTGTCCACGCAGTCTTGTAGACAAGACCTATTCCCGTCGTTTTGAGTACCTGGATTGCTCTGTTCTGAGTTTGTTTACAAAAGTTATGATGAAAACAAATAGAAGGCAGCAGCAGTGTAGTATACACAGGGATAGGCAGACATACAACAACATACAACTCTCCCTGCTATCAACCAAGAAGTGGATTTGTTTCTTCATGGTAGACTATTGCAATTGAGAGTATGAAGGTGATGCAGAAATCAATGTGTGAAACAGGATCTGTGCAAATTGTCATGATAAAAATCTAACCTTCACAGATCGCTTAGCGATCACGTTCTTATCTTATTCTCGCATGTATACTTGGTGCGAAAATCGAGTTGATTGAACGCCTAAAAAGCGGCTATTTTGAGAAGTCGTAGGCTTTTCGAGGAAAAGAAAGATAAAAGCACGACGGGTGGTGCGTTTGGGGATCAATCACCGATCTCTTCTTCTGCGAGTACGAGTGCGAGTGAGACGCTGCATGCAAGCGAACTGAAGCTCGGGGGTGGTCGGGAGGTTTGAGCTCTGTACAACGGAGTGCATCCATATATTTTATTGCTCCTCTGTTGTATCAATACAAAGATCTCTTTCTCTATCTTTTGTTGTCTAGCTCTATTATTCTGTTCCTATGACAAGTGTCAAAGGACCTTTGCAGGAATAAATTTTCCTTGTGTGTCCTCCATGTACTTGGTTGATCCACAATTGGGACATTGTTCCAAATTTGCATACTCGTTGTGAAAAAGTATACAATCATTAGGACATGCATGTATTTTGTGATAATCCAAGCCATCCTATCATCCATACTTTATCTACCAATGATGCCAAAAAAAATTAAAACAGTCTAGTTGTTATAACTACACACTACTAAGTACATGACAATACATGACAACCTCACATTCTCTAGCCATGCCGGATCCTCGCACACCTCAATCTAGAGGTGCACGAAGATTAGGACCACAGGGTAATAATCTCGTCTTTATTGGTCAATGACTATATATTAAGGTTCTTGAAGTTTATATGCACTTTGGAAGTTCGATTGCGTTTTTGCAATTAATTGCTGATAGCTCTAACAACCTCACATTCTCTAGCCAGCAAGCCCGATCCCCCGTACATCTCGGTCTAGAGGTACACGAAGATTAGGACCACAAGGTAATAATCTCGTCTTTATTGGTCAATGAATATATATTAAGGTTCTTGAAGTCTGTCTGCACTTTTGAAGTCCGATTGCGTTTTTTAAACTATTTACTACTAGCTCCTCTAACAATCTCACGTTCTCTAGCCATGTCCGATCCCTGCACACCTCGGTCTAGAGGTGTACCTAAACTACAATCTAACCTATAAACAAATTAAACCTAACCTATAACTTCACCTATAACAAAACCTAACCGAAGTTCATTTGCGTTTTTTGAAGTACACGAGCCATTCTTGAAGTCCGTTTGCGTTTTTCTACTATTTTCCACTAGCTCTAACCTAACTTATAATCTAACCTAACCTATAACCTAAACCTAACCTAACCTAGGGTAACCTAACCTATAACCTAACCTATAACCTAACCTAACCAAAGTCCATTTGCGTTTTTAGAAGTACACGAGTCATCTTCGAAGTCCGTTTGCGTTTTTTCTACTATTCATTTTCTGCTAGCTCTAACTTAACCTATAACCTAAACCTAACCTAACCTAACATAACCTACAACCTACACCTAACCTATAGGCTAACCTAACCGAAGTCCGTTTGTGTTTTTTGAAGTACACGAGTTATCTTCGAAGTCCGTTTGCATTTTTTCTACTATTTATTGATAGCTCTAACCTAACCTATAATCTAACTCAACCCATAACCTAAATTTAACCTAACCTAGCATAACCTAACCTATAACCTAAACCTAACCTAACCGATCAAAGTTCGTTTGCGTTTTAGAAGTACACAAGTCATCTACATATGGCCGCTAATAGATGGACGTTGTGTTCAGACAGTTAGAACTTATGGTATGGTGTGTAAAGCCGCTTAGGTTAGACTCCTTCAAATTGGATTAGGATAGCAATTAGCCATTTCAATCCGCTTAGTTCTATCCACCTAGGGTTAGCGTCTTAGGACTAATGTTGGTTTAGCCACTAATAGATGGCCGCATTTTGGAGTGTTAGGGTGCGCTATGTAAAGCTGCCTAGGTTTGGCCGCTCCAAATTGGATTAGTGTAGCATTTTTCCATTTCAATCTACTTAGGACTAGCCGCTTAGGGTTCTATGGATTCTGGTTTGGCCGCTAATAGATGGCGCACTGTGTTCGGACGGTTAGGGCACACTATGTAAAGCCGCTAAGGTAAAGCGCTCTAAAACATATTAGGGTATCGTTAGGCCATTTAGTCTTCTTAGGGATAGTTGCTAAGTGTTATCGGCTTTAGATTAGCGACTTTTTTTTTGCTGCTAACACATTACTATATTTGGAGTGTTAGGGTAGGCTATGTAAATCGGCTTAGGTTTGGCAACTTTTGATTTGGTCGCTCCAAATCCAATTAGTGTAGCGCTCAGCCATTTTAGTATGCTAACAGGATTAGAGGGTTATGGTTTAGACGCTAGTGGATAGTCACGTTTGTATATTTCACCGATAAGTGTTTAGATTAACATAAAAGTACATAAGTTCTAACTATCCGAACACAACGTCCATCTATAACCTAAACATGAGTTAGCTTAACAGATAACCTAACCTAATTTTTTACGTACAACCTATAACCTAACTTTTTGCTTGCCTAAACCTGACCTAGAATCTAGCTAAACTATCATATAATCTATAACCTAACTTATAACTTAATTAATCTTCAATTTAAACCTAACCTAGAACCTAACCTATAAGCTAACCTAACGTAACGTAACGTAAACTAACTTAATTATAACTTAACATATAGCCTATATATACCTTAATATAACCTATAACCTAAACTAAACCTAACCGAAACTTAAAACCTAAACCTCATCAATTGCATAATTTCAAAAACGGCATAATTCAAAACGAAATTTCTTCAAAACATGATTTTTTCATAAACCAAAACAAAAAAAATTCATAATTCAAAACAAAATTTCACAACAAAAACCATAATTTCTTTTAAAGCGTTGAAAGTTTAAAGCAGGAAACTTTATTTTATCAATATACAAATTACGTTAAATAAATTTAATATGCATTAAAACTTCAAGCACTCACATGTGGCCTATTTGAGCAAGGAAAGGTGTTGTAAACGTCCTCGAACCTGCAAAAGAATACACACACACACACACCATGTTAAACCCTAAACCCTAAACCTACAAGTAAACTTGAAAACAATCTCACCTTAGTGCTATGGAGTAGTCCACGAGCAAGATTAGCACCTCCGACAACTTGTTTCGCACCAAATCTGTAAGAGGTGACGAGGAAGAGAGCAAGATAAAAGGTGCAAGAAGAAGAGAAATGCATAGGAAAAGCCCACGGGTTTGTGTTTTGGTAGGATCCACCGGTACAAGTATCGGTACCACTATAGGAGGAAAACTCTAGAACAACGGCAAATAAACGCGTGTGCGGTAATAACAGCGGCAAAGGACGCGGTAGTGGTTTAACAACAATATACGCGGTGATAGAAGCAGTAATACAGTCGTGATTATTACCGCGAACATTACCACACATATCACTGCTCATATTACCACGTATATTACTGCACATATTACCACGTATATTACCACGCATATTATCACACATATAACCTCACATATTACAGCACATATTGCCTCACATATTACCTCATGTATTACCATGATACGGATTTTCAAAAATAAAGATGCTCATCTAGTCCATCCAATTTGGATGGCCCAGATGAGCATCTTTATTGTTGACCTGTATAAAGTTATCTAGTCTATAACTATCTTCTTCAAGCACATAGTTCACATCAACAAATATTGGTCGCTTCTTCTTAACACTCTTCTCTCACAAGAAGCTCTATTTATTGTAGGGGCTTTGTATACTCATCTTTGACATTGAAGAGTGAGTCAAATAAACCAGTGATTTGGAAGCTAATGTAGTTGATGATTGACTTAAAGACCTTTGTGTATGATCATAGTTCTAGTACTAGAAGCACACTCATAACCTTTAAGATAAGCATCATATTTGAAACTTTGTAGCATTTCCATTTCCATTGTCATGTTTATGCTGGCGTCAATTTGGCACTCTCAATGATTATGCATTCTGCTCATTATGACATCTATGATAGGTAGATATAGGTAGACAAATAGATTTAATTATCATTGATGAAGGTCAAATATGACATATGGGACCACAATAAAAACATTACAAAGTTCCTTATGAATAAAGGAAGATGGGTCTTTTAATTCATGATGAAGTGTGTGTGCATAGCGGGCGTTTTGAAAATACCTCTTGAATGCACGTGCTACAGGTATTTTTGAAAGGTGGACCCCCCGGGTGTTGGATACATCTCAATTAAAGAGTAAGGGTCTAGCGAGGTGTGATAAAGGGAAGATAAGATGAAATGAAAAAAACCTAAGAAGGGGTAGGTAAGGAGGGAGCCGGTTTTGGAGTTCAAAACTCTTGGATAATGGCTTTACCTTCTTGATAAACTAACCATTTCCCTATTGAGTGTGCTTCTCACATCTTTTGGAGTTCTTCCTTCTTCTGTTTGAGTTAGGCGGATGTTAGATCTTCTGCAAACCAAAATTTGGTGTCCTTGAGAAGCCGGAATTTCTCAAGGAGTTTGATTTGATCTGCCTTGGTCTTGAAAATTAGGATCGCATGGTTGGTACGATGTTCGTGTGTAAGAGACGTGATTATGGCTAACCCCTTTGTACCATGTGGATTGTTGTTTGGACGTGAGAAAAGGAATAGTAGAACATTGAAGGCAATATCCTCTTGGCATTGTCATTCACCTAGCGTGGACACTACACGATCTTTAACCTTACCAAAGATGATACCTTCCACTTGGGTTTTGAGCTCCTTTGTGAGGATGGTATCTACATCCACCTTTGTGTTATTGAGCTTAAGGTCCCCCTTCTCTTTCCAGTCACTTGGAAGCCTACGAATGCAAACATTATCCTACACTTGGGGTTTGACCTCCTTTGTGAAGGTGGTCTCTACTTACACCTTTGTGTTATTGAGCTTGATTTCCATCTCTTCCTTTTTGTGGTTCACCACTATGGTGAGACGAGCCTCGATGGCGACGAGTCTATGCTTCAGCTCGTCATTCTCCTTGCAAAGCTTCTTTACTTCATTTTGAAGACCTATGTGTTAGGTTGTTTGTCTTTGGCGGTGTTTCCACGACCCCGGAGAATGTAGACTTGCCTTGAGATGAGGCTCAGGTGGCCATGATGGGCACATACTTCCTATGAAGAGACTCAAAGCATCACTGCTAGAGAGTTACGGGAAACTTGAATAGACTAAAAGTTGGTGCTCAAAACGAGTCTAAGAGTTGAGGGTAGCTCGTGCAAAGTCGAGGTTAGGTTAGTCCGATAAAGTTGGGGTTTTTGGTAGCTTCAACAAAGTCAAAATCGTGTGAATGATTAGATGTGTGTGCAAGGCGGTGTTGGTCGGGAGGACAAGGTTGTGTTAACACTCTACCTAATCTCTACATCCTCTTTATCGAATCCATCTACACCTCCCTCTAAACCCTAATCGCTTCCTAAATCCTAATCTTATATGTCTACCCTCTACTTAATCTCTATCCACACTCTCTATGTATCCTCCTAAACCCTCTAAACCCTAATCGCTTCCTAAATCCTAATCTTATATGTCTACCCTCGCTTAATCTCTATCCACACTCTCTATGTATCCTCCTTCTCTACCTAATTTACCTAAACTCTATAGACTCTCTATCTACTCTATCCACACCTCTCTCTATACCCTAATCTCTTCCTAAATCTTAATCTTATCCATCTAGGTAATAGCATGAAGCACCCATACGGATTCATTGGTACTTATATAAAGTACCATGACATATTTAATACTTGTTAAATGGTAGAGTTTGTGTAGTTATATCTACTTGTGCTTTTGCTAAGTACCAAAAAAGCTCCATTGGGACTTGTGGAAAGTACCATGCAAAACATAAGCAGAGTCAGGTGTTGAATCTTGAGAGTTGTACTTATCATGTAAATCCCAAAACTCTATGAACCACTTATAAAGTTCACATGGTACTTACATTGCACTTAAAAACCTAAATGCAAGGTTTAGTTTTACATTGCATACCTCTATACGGTCAACGTTGTCTCTAATCTTTGAGTTGCTTGCATCAGTCCCTAGAGCTATCAATGCACTTGAGAGAGGAATGATCTTTGCATCAATTACTATCAGCTCAGAATCGGATGCACCACATGCTCCTCCCTCCATGTTGTCTTTCAATGTTTGAAGCTCGATCAATTGTCCTTGAAGCACTGCTTGAGCTGAAGATGTTCCCACTATCTTCCACATGCTCTGACTTTTCTCTTGTAGTTGCACTTGGGCTGCATTTAGTGTGCTTTTCACACTCTCCAGTGTACTCTTTCTTGCAGCCAACACCTACTCCACTTCCACCACGATTTGGAGATTAACGGAGTTGCAATGAATGAGGGGCCAAACTACAGGAAATAGAAGTTTGCTTGCATTTCAAAAGATGATGAAATCTTGAAGTGATGTTTCCAAATCTTGCTACCTTCTAATTGACTTAATCTAGACCCTCATACAATATGAAAGTACCAAAGTGATCCACCAATTTTGCCCCAAAACCTTACCACCTTTTCATGCTTTTACCCATCTACCCTCTACATAATCTCTATATCTACCCTCCCTCTACCCTCTAAACATAGAGTGATCGAGCGCTAAATAGAGGTAAATCTCTACACTTTATCTAGTCCCTCTATCTATGTGTACACTCTATGCATCCTCTGTTTCTCTATTTACACCCTCTGTACTCCCTCTATCTACTCTATCCACATCTCTCTCTAAGCCCTAATCTCTTCCTAAATCCTAACCTTATCTATCTACCCTCTGCTTAATCTCTATCTACACTCTCTACGTATGCTCCCTCTCTACCTAAACTTTACACCATCTCTATCTACTCTATCCACACGTGTCTAATCTCTTCCTAAATCCTAACTTTATCTATTTACTCTATACCTAATCTCTATATCTACCCTTGGACTCTTTACCTTCTAAACATAGAGAGAGCACTAAATAGAATCTCTACACTCTCTCTAGTCCCTCTATCTATATATCTCTACACTCCATGTATCCTCTATCTCTCTATCTACATCCCAACCACTCTCTAGTCTCCATCTACATCCTAACCTCTATCCAGACCTCTCTTTCTCTACCTAATCTCTATATCTACACCTTCTCTACGTACTCTCTACCTAATCTCCTTAATCTCTAAATCCTCTCTATCTACTCTATCCACACCTCTCTCTACACCCTAATCTTTTTCTAAATCCTAATCTTATCTATCAAATCTCTAAATCTATCCTCTCTCTACTCTCTCTTTTCCCTAATCTCAACTCTCTCTATTTCTACTCTCTACTTAGTCTCTATCTACAGTCTCTACGTATCCTCCCTCTCTATCTAGTCTAAACTCTACACCATTTCTATCTACTTTATCCACACCCCTCTGATCTCTTCCTAAATCCTAATCTTATTTATTTACTCTATACCTAATCTATATATCTACCCTCAGACTCTCTACCTTCTAAACATAGAGAGAGCGCTAAAATAGAGGTAAATCTCTACACTCTCTTTAGTCCCTTTATCTATCTCTACACTCTATGTATCCTCTGGCTCTCTATCTACTCCCTCTATCTACATCCTAACCTCTCTCTACTCTCCCTCTACATTCTAACCTCTATCCACCTCTCTCTCTCTCTCTCTCTCTCTCTCTCTCTCTCTCTCTTTCTCTCTCTCTCTCTCTACCTACCTAATCTCTATCTCTACACCTTCTCGACCTAATCTACTTAATCTCTAAATACTCTCTACCTACTCTATCCACACCTCTCTCTACACCCTAATCTTTTTCTAAATACTAACCTTATCTATCTTATCTCTATATCTTCTCTCTACTCTCTCTATTCCCTAATCTGAACTCTCTCTAATGCTACTCTCTACGTATTCTGCCTCTCTACCTAATCTACATAGTCTTTACCCCCATTCTATCTAATCTATGTACACATCTCTACACTCTAATCTCCTTATAAACCCTAACCTTATCTATCTACTCTCTACCTAATATCTCTACCTTCTCTCTACTCTCTCTATCTCCTAATCTTGACTCTCTCTCCACATAATCTCTATCTCTATACCCATTATCTACTCTCTTTCCCTCTCTACACACTCTCTCTACAGCCTCTATCCTTGTTTCTCTCTCTAATCTAACAATCTCTCCCTACTTCCTCTCTATCTCCACTCTCTCTACACTACCCTCTATCCCTCTTTTCCTCGCTTAATCTTTCTTCTTCTCTCTCTCATCCAATCTACACTACTTTAACACTTCTCCTCTCTCTAATTTCTCTTCTCTCATCTCTTTTCTTCCCTCTCTTTTCTCCTCCCTCTAATTGCTCTTCTCTCTCTCTCTCTCTCTCTCTCTCTCTTCCACTCTCTAATTTCACATACACTAAATTGAATATTTCTCTCTTTAATTTCTCTTTAAACTCTTTTTCTAATGTACAATTTATCATAATCTATCACTTTTTTTCCTAATGGTTACTTTTGTCTTTTTGTCTCTCTATTTTTATTTCTCTAATTTAACATACACATGTTTCACACATCAATTCACTCTAAGTTAACACTAAATATACAAGAAGTTTAATGTGTAGGTGTGATGTTTAATTTGACCTTTTCTCTCTCTCCTTAAACATCTATTTAACATTAATCATGAAATCTATGTTAATCTCTACTTTAACATTAATTAACATTAACCATTAAATTTACACTAATTCTCTTTCTCCCTCTCGTTCCCTCTCTCCTCTTTCTCTCTCCCTAATTACACACCAAGCAAGTAAGCAAGTATCTACGAACTAATCACATGCCTACAACAATCAATCAAACAAGCAAGTGAGGTCAATCGAGCAAGCAAGAAGCACCTACAAAAACATGAAAGAGGTACAAAATCTTTGAATCTAAGTTTTCTAATGTGTGTGTGTGTGTGTGTTTAAGACAATGGGGAGGGGGATTTTGTAGAAGCTTACCTCTTGTGTTCCTCTAGCATTTGAGTCTTCTTGCGGTCCTCTTGTGTAGAGCCCTCTTGCGGTCCGCCCTCTCCTCTCCAACGATCGTCAAGTGTGTTGGAGCTATATATGGCTCACTCTACTCAACTTGGTCTCACCTATATATTTGTATCTAGTCCTCAATATGAATCCGTCTTTGGGAGCGTACATGGTGTGTCTCTTGTCTCGTCTCTCTCTCTCTCTCTACATCTCAACATGGTATCAGAGTGGTAACGATCACGCACCGATTCAATTCATGGTGACAAAACAGTATGTGTATGCGATTCGTATGTAAGATTCAGAATTGCTACAAATTTTATTTTTTGAGGATTGATTCTTGTTAACTATGGTTGTTTTGTGTTAAAAAGAATATGATTAGTGTTTTCTGTGGTGTTTATTGCTAATCGATATAATAAATCATTGATTACGTTTTCTTGTTGATTTGTTTTTTGACACTCTGAACTTCGTCTCAATTTTTGGGGGTCTTCTGCTCAAAATTTGGAGAAACGGGTAAAGCGCAATGGAGTGGAGCACAACGATACTTTTCATCCAAAACTTGTTCATCTCCTCGAGCTCTTCGATTTGAGTTCTAGGTTTGCGTCAATCGGAGTTCGTAGCAGAAAGCTATGTTGTTTTTACTGCAGATTGAGCTTGACGGAGCTTTCTTCGACGTGAGTCTTCGTGAAGCATCCGCGATCGTTTTTCTAATTTTCACATTAACTTTTCCGAGGATGTTTAGCTTTATTCATATTGTGGCCGTCAATCTTGCGTCTCACGTCACTCTATTTTGAGGACTCTTTTATTATTGATGTATCCTTTTCCCTGCTTTTTTGAATGATGTCTCTCACATATTTGGACGTGTATTGAGCATGCTTCTTGCGTTTATTGTTGATAGAACACAATCATCAAATTTTACTCGTTCTCAATTGCAGCCTCCACCATATATGGTGTGCAAATTCTATGATCTTATCTTATACGTCTTCTGGCAACTAGATATGGCTATGACTATTCTCGTCAACAGCTTTCCTTCTGGCCAGCATTCTGTTCCTCCTTTCCAAGGCCAAAGATTTCTAGGGCAGAAAGCAAAGATGTTGTTAATTCTTGAAGGCGATGAGCTCTCTGATGTTGTTCTTGGAAATCGTGTTTGTCCGTCTCAGCCTATTGATACGGATCACGATAACGTGCTTATCACTAAAGGACCTATATTTGAAGATTGAAATGTTGTGTATGTGGATTGGCAACGATGTGATAAAGCAGCTCGTCGGTATATTCTTTATGCTCTTAGTGATTCTCTTTTGCTTGATATGTATGAACTGCCTACTTTTCACGACGTATGGAAGTACCTTATTGCAAACTTTCACAAGAAATCTGTTACAGAAATACTTTATTTGAGAGGGTTGCTTAACAAACTACAATATGAAGTTGGTACTGCCATGACGAGACATATTGAATATTTCAAATCTATTATTATTCACCTTGCTGTTGCCGGTGACCCTGTTCCACAAAAGCAACTGATTATACTTCTCCTTGATACGGTGAAGGACTCCTCTTATGATAACATTGTTACTATTCTCTATAATAAAGATGGTCTTGATTTTGACCAACCCTGCATGTCTTTAATTGAATACTCTCAACGTCAAGAACGACGTAATGCGGGTCATGATACATCTATGATTTCACAAGAGGAGACTGAGTCACAACAGATGGAACGTGTTTTTTATGCTGGAAGGCGTCCGTTTCAAAGAGAAAACCGCAGAGGTGGCCGTTGTGGTAATATTTTCTCTCGTCTCAAATTTCCTAGTAAGCAATTTTCTTACTGCAACAGAAATGGCCATACTGAAGATGATTGTTGGGCACGTCAATATGATGAAGAACACAACATTACCATGAAACAACTACGTTTATCTAGAGACTCTGCTTCTTCTTCTTGTGAATATTGTGGACGATTTGATCATCCCACTCATATGTGCTATAAGCGTCGATTCGACACAGATCGTAATAGAGCATATGCTACTGAACATCGGAACAACATTGTACTAGAAACAAGATGCGTCCTATGTTCAGTTGCTCCAGACAAAATAGTTCATGTACATGATGGTTCACTTTTTATTGTTGGTTCTGGTGCTATAGGAAATATGACATATCAGTCTAAGTGGCTCCATAACTGTCATCCACTACCAATTCAACGTGTTGTTTATCTTGCTGATGATACGACTTGTCAAGTAAAGGGTATTGGAGATTTATATCTTGGTACCTTATCTTTTTCCACTCAAATTTTGGGAGGAGTATTACATGTACCAGATCTTCAACGTAATCTTCTTTCAGTTGCTAGACTTGTTGATCTGGGTCTCTTTGTTGGATTTGATCATACCAAATGCCGAATTGAGAAAGATGGACAAACTATAGCCACTTCTCCTCGAAACGGTAATTTGTTTGAACTTTCTCTCAATGATGCTGTAGTAAATGTTATTACTGCTCCAGGTGATCATGATTCCAAAATATGGCATCACCATTTTGTTCATGTTGATTTCTCAAAACTCCTTGATCTTCAGCGTCGTGATCTTGTTCATAGCATGGATCTTAAATCTCATCCCCATATGGGAATTTGTGAGTTTTGTGCTCTTGGAAAACATAATCATAAACCCTTTCCTCTTTCAAATACAACCGATTCTCATGATATATTGGATCTTGTTCATACTGATATATGTGGACCTCTACCTTCTTCGATATCACAATATCGCTACTTCATTACTTTCATTGATGATTTCTCACGGTATATGACTGTATTTTTACTTAGAAAAAAATCTGAGGCCTTATCTGTTTTCAAACAATTCCACAAGGCTGCGGAGCTTCAAACTACTCGTCGCCTTAAGAAGCTTCGTAGTGACAATGAAGGCGAATATGTTTCTTGAGAGTTTGTGAATTACTGTGTTGACAGTGGAATTCATCATGAACACACTATTCCATATTCACCTCAACAGATTGGCGTTGCTGAACGAAAGAATCACAGTATTCTCAATGTTGTAAGATGTATGCTAATTCATTATGGTTTATCTCGTGTTTTCTAGGCTGAAGCTTTTTTGATAGGAGTATTTATTTAGAATCATCTTCCTACTACTGCACCCTCTGGTAAGATACCCATCACAACATGGATAGGTGACATTCCTTCTATATCTCATTTCAGAACCTTTGGATGTATTGCTTATATTCATGTTCCCAAAGAAACACGAACAAAGCTTGATGCTCCTGGTCTTAAAGTTATTTTTATTGGATATTTTGACACTTCCAAAGGCTATAAATTCTATGACCCTTCCTCCAAGAAATTAATTATGAATCGTGATGCTACTTTTAACAAACAGCTTATGGGAGGCTCATGGTCCATGAATGATTTTGATGATACTAAATCATTGCTTCAGGCTTTTCCATTTCTTTCAAATGATGAAACTCTTCCTATAGAGAAACTTTCCTCTTCACAACCATCCATTCCGAATGCTGCCAACGATGATATTGATATTTTTGTTGATCTGCCTATTGATTTTGAACATGGCTCATGTCATGTTTATGATGATGATATTGTTGATAAGGATTTTTCTACTTCTAAAGATTTCGTAACTTATGATGAAGCTATCTCTTCACCACAAAAGGATCAATGGAAAGAGGCTATGGAAGCAGAGTACGATTCTCTTATCTCTAAAGGTACATGGATACTAACTGAATCACCTCCTGGTCGTACAGCTATTAAGTGTAAGTGGGTGTATAAGACAAAAGTAAAAGCAGATGGATCTTTTGACAAGGTCAAGGCACGTTTAGTTGCAAAAGGTTACTCGCAAGTAGCTGGTGTTGATTATCAAGAGACTTTTTCACCAATTGTTCGCATTATAAGTGTTCGAGTTTTATTGGCCTTTGTTGTTCAATTTTATTTAGAAGCTCATCAAATGGATGTGCAAAATTATTTTCTTAACGGTGACTTGAAAGAGGAATTTTATATGGAACAACCAGAAGGGTTTGCTATTCCAGGTAAAGAATACCTTGTTGGTCAACTCCATAAGGCACTATACGGTCTCACACAACCTTCGCGAGCCTGGTATACAAAATTTGATCTTTTTCTCACCTCTAAAGGATTAATCTCTTGCTCTTCTGACGCTAACTTATACATAAAACACCAAGGTAGCAGTTTTGTGATTCTTGCTCTTTATGTGGATGATACCATCCTTGTTTCCAATGATATAGGATTTATTCAGCAAGTGAAAAATTTATTTTCTTCTACATTTGATATGGCGGATCTTGGAGAGATTCACTCGTGTCTTGACATTCAAATCCAGCGGAATTGTACAAAAGGTATTTTATTCCTTTGAAAATCAAAGTTTATTGCAGATACTATTCAAAAGTTTGGTATGGAATCTGCACATTCAACCAACACACCTTGTCTTGCGAGCTCTACGAAGAAAACTTCTGACAATGGCGTTTAACTTGTCACAAATCAGCCTTATGCTAACTTGATTGTATGTCTTCAGTTTATTGTCATGAACACTCGTCCTGATATTCTGTTTGTTGCTAAGTATCTTGGACAACATCTTGCACGTCCTTCTCTTAAGCATTGGTCTACAGCAAAGCGTGTGTTGAAATACTTAAAAGGCACTACAGATTTTGGTTTGGTCTATCGGCGACAACTCACATCGGATTCTATATAATCTCTTTCTCTTTTGGGTTACACTGATGCAGACGGGGCAAGCTCACATTTATCTATGCAATCTACTGGTGGAATCTGCTTCTTTATAAATGGTTGTCTTGTTTCTTGGACTAGCAAGAAACAACGTTGTGTTGCAGTTTCTACGACTGAGTCAAAATATGTTGCGGCATCACTTGCAGCTCGTGAGTTGATATAGCTTCAACAAATGCTGGTTGATATTGGTCACTCTCCTCTTTCTAGCACACCCTTGCGGTGTGACAACCAAAGTACTATTAGTCTTGCAAAAGACTATGTTCAACATAATAAGTCAAAGCACATTGTTGTCCATTATCATTATGTCAGGTATGAAGTACGCAAAGGAACCATTATGGTTGAATACTGTCCAAGTGACCAGATGATTGCAGACATTTTGACCAAAGGCCTCAACGAGTCACATTTCATCCTCTTGCGCTTGGAGCTTGGAGTTGCTTCGGCCTCACTCTTTCTAGATTAGCTTCTTTGATATTGTAATAGCTTTGTACATATGACATTGTAATCCTATAGGTACCAGTCACTATGTACACTCCACATCTGCACATTGTGATCTTTGATTCACTTGTATATTTGTACATAGATGCACAATTCACTTTCACATCATCATCACTGGTTCATATTTTTACATTGTATAGGGGCTTGGGTTTTTCCCTTGAAATCCCCAAGGGTTTTTTCATCCAAAGCTAGAGACCTTTGTTTGAGTGGGGGTGTTGGAGCTATATATGTCTCACTCTACTCAACTTGGTCTCACCTATATATTTGTATCTTGTCCTCAATATGAATCAATCTTTGGAAGCATACATGGTGTGTCTCTTGTCTCGTCTCTCTCTCTCTCTCTCTCTCTCTCTCTCTCTCTCAATAAAGTGATGGAGCACTCCACCAAAGATTGATTGTGCATGTGCGTGTGTGTGTGTGTGTGTGTGTGTGTGTGAAGGAGAGAAAGTAAGTGAAAGAGAGAGAGAGAGAGAGACAGAGAGAGAGAGAGAGAGGTGAGCTTTGACAGGGAGGGAAGGAGAGAGAGGGATGTGATCTTTGGGAGGGAGAGAAGGAGAGAATACGGCTCTCTCCTTTGGCAACCACATTTTTCTCTCTCCCTCTCTACAAAACGCGATAAAGGGACGTGGTAAACGCTTTGCAAGTTTTATAGTGTACAGGAGTCGGATAGAGCATTCGTATAGGCGTCAAAAAGTGCATCAAAACAGGTGTCAGAAGATACATTGGAACAGGCGTCGAAAATTTAAAGATGAAATTTTTTGAAAACTTCATCTCCCTCCATACTTACCTACACATATACCAATGCCCGTCATTGACGCCGGTAATTTGGTGCGGGAATTGAAGTGACCTAGCTCTTGTAGTGCGTCCCCCTTTTATAATAGTATATATACACACATCCACACGAGGTCTTTATCTCACTAGGGATTGTTTGTGGAGAGGTAGGATGTATGGATCTCACTATGAGAATCTCTAATTGTTTATCGTGGTCTTTTACTGCATTTTGTAGAGAGAAGGTCCAAAATTAGTTAAAGAGGAAAGAGAGAGGAGGACGGGTTTTTTTTTTGCATTTCAAATATTATTGCGATTATTTTCGTGAAAGTTACCTCTAATATTGTTGCTACTATTATTGCGTTTATTCCCAAAGCACATTTTAGCTTAAACATCTCTCCCCCCCCCCCCCCCCCCCCCAATATTTTGGTGTTTCCCTCCTCTTAGTAAAAATTAAAGAACATTATATGAATCTTTCATAATTTAAAAAAAAGAGATATGAAAACATGGAACAATAGTTAGCTATGTGGGATTACACTTGGTTACAACTAAACTAATCACTATCATTTGATTAACATAATTTAGCATGCTTCACAAAATTAGAGAGGAAGAGGGGGGGGGGGGGGGGGGGGGGGGGGGGGAGAGATGAATGGATGACACGAACAAAAAATTTCATAACTTAAAGTATGCAAAAAGTTTATGAATCATTTCCCAAAAGATCCCTACAAGAAGCATCATCCAATTCTAAGCCCATGGCTCCTAAATCAATAAAGAGAGATTATACAGAATTGTCATTTGTGGATGAGTTGGATTCATCATCTTTGAATTCTTCATCCTCCATCTCATCATCTTCATCATCATGAAGATCATCCTCGCTAAGACTTGTGACCGTCAGAATTGATTCATCGGCCTCCCTCTCCTCTGCCTCCCCCTCATCCAAAGTAGGAGGTGGAAGAGGGACGAAGATGGTCTCCACTTCATTAGTGGAAAAAATGGTTCTCCCCCAAGGTGTTATGGGAATTACAAACCAAAGTTTTGGTTGGTGGATTACTGGGATATAGATGACCTATACAAGAGAACCTCAAAGTGAGTAACATTGGTATAATGAATGTTACAAACAAATAAGAAAAAAAAAGGTAGTCACTCACCTGCTCACAACTGCGTGGCAAAACTAACTTGTCATACCTCTCTGTGTGATGCACACTAGAGTTCACCATGTAGAGGCCTTTCTCATGTCCTCTATACACATTTGCAGATCACTTGCACTCAAAGATAAAGGTATGAAAGGTTCTAAAATTAGCCTTTAGTATCCTTCACCATGAATTGTGGCTTCATCACCATTTGTGTCAAAGTTGCCCATGATGCCATAACCCATGGTGGTTCTACGCTCGTCAATGTGGCACATACGAAAGTGACGACCCTTTGACCACATAGAGTTAAAGGAAAGACACTACAAAATAGGAAAATATCTTTTATCAATAACAAACATAAAACCAAGAAAAAACTATTCAATATGGTTTAGGTATGTGAGTAATCTATCTTTGATACGCAACCTCGTGCATACTCCCATTCTTTGTTGGTGATGTCTTCTCTGCGTGCTTTTTCTTCGGTAATTCTCTCGTGAATCCACTTTGCACTAATGAGACCTGGGAAATATGCAAGGTGTATAGGCATTGGGGGTTCCCTCTTTTCTCCATGTACTTATTTCAATGCTTCTGTCTCTTGCAAACGCCTTCCCTTTGACATTGTTCACAAGTCCACCCAGTTGGTCATAAACCTTGCATTGAGAATACAAAAGCTTTTTACCACTCAAGATAGATATATATCCATGTTAAATAATTTTCCATTTCCACTTGGCAAGTGTGAAGTCATCCTTGCATCCTCTTTGTCTGACCACATGCGAGGCATTGAAGGATCAACTTGTGTCAAATATTCTAAGATGTAAACAAATGCCTCTTGCATGATCCACCCTTTGGCCATACATGCCTTTACTTGAGACCATAGCCACACAAAAGCTTTGAGAGTCTTTAAAAAACTCTCTAAAAAGAACATCCATCATGCGTGCACTACTCCACATATAGCGATCTCCTCCACCACCTGAACCAAGAGGCGGATTTGACTAAGAAGAACCGATTGAGGAAATGTATCCTCAATGGCTTCTTTCTCCCCCTTTGGAAGTGAGACATCTACAACAAGGATGCCTCTCTTCCAACTCCTCGAGGAGGGGCTCCAGATAGACGTCAATATTCGACACTTTGTACTTCCCTAGCACAAGCAATGAAAGAAGTATATTGAATTATTAATATCTAAGGGTAGAGGAGGGTGGTTTGTACCCCTCTCTACTACCTTGGATACGTTTGTATCTGTTTAAAATGATGTTACGCGATAATACCCCTGGTAATCACTAGCGCCTAAAAAAGAAAAAAGGACAGAGTATATCCTGTTTTTATGGCATATCTGCCCTCTTCTTCTCCGCCATTGCACCTTCACCAAGCCCCCCTTCCCTACTCCACCTCCCACACCCTCTACCTCTCTCTCCCTTGTCCATCTTGCCCCACATTCTCCCTCACACACACACACACACACACACACACACACACACACACACGCACGCGCACACACACAAACACATACTTACATGCATAAAGATAGAAACAATAGAAGATTAAGAAGTGCACATACCTTGTTCATTTGGCCGATTGATGCAATAGGGATTATCGTTAACGATTTTTTGACATAGATTGCTTAGTGAAGTAGATGCAATCTTCTTGCATGTCTTTGTAGAATTGTTTGTTGGTGAAAGCATGTTAACCTGTCATGCTTTTTCATGTCCCGGACAATGCTAACTAGCACAATTTTGACATATGCTAACTAGTACAATAACTTGAGCTACATCTCCAAGATCTATGACATATGATATATCAATAGAAAGCACTTGAAACAAGGAATCCAAATGTACAACCTCCTACAAATTTTGATATTATTTGTAAAAAATTTACTGGACGCCCAACTTTTTGAAGATATGCTAACTTGAAACTGATAACTAACACAAAAAGTGCGACAGGTTAACATGCTTTCACCCTTGTGTGTTTGCAAACGGATGAAGGAGGTAGATTTTTTGGCAAATGGATTGTGAGAGAAAATAGATAAAGAAATAGGTTGAAATAAATAGGAAAAACTTTAGAAAGAGAGGGAGAGAGAGAAAAGAAATAAAGATAGGGAGAGAAATAGAATAAGATATATATATATATATATATATATATATAGAGAGAGAGAGAGAGAGAGAGAGAGAGAGAGAGAGAGAGGAAAGAGAGGGAGAGAGAGAGAGAATAGAGAAAGAGAGGGAGAGTGGAGAGAGAATAGAGCAATAAAGGGAGAGAAATAGAGATAAAGAGAGGGAGAGTGGAGAGAGAATAGAGCAAGAGAGGGAGAGAAATAGAGAGAAAGAGAGGGATGGAGAGAGGTAGAGAGAGGTGGATGGAGAGAGAGAGAGAGAGAGAGAGGGAGAAAGAGGGAAAGAGAGGGAGAGAGAGAGAATAGAGAAAGAGAGGGAGAAAGAGATAGAGAGAAAGAGAGAGAGGGAGACAGAGAATAGGGAAAGATAGGGAGAGAGAGAGAGAATAGGGTAAGAGGGAAAGAAAGAGAGAGATAGAGAGGGAGATAAAAAGAGAGAGATAGAGAGGAAGGGAAAGAGAGATATAGAAAGATGGATATAGAGAGATAGAGCAATGATTGCAAGTAAGTAAAGAGCAATGATTGTAAGCAAAGCCACCATTTTGTGGGGTGCGCCATGCGAGAGTGCAGAGGATTCTGTAGAGTGCTTTGAAAAAAACCTTTTTTACGTCCCCAAGATGGAGTTTATAATGACTTTCTACGCTCTTCTCTTTACCTTCTCTATCTTTCTCTCACCCTTTCTGTCTATCTCTCTCTTTCTTTCCATGGATGAGGCATTAGGTCGAAGAAGAAGCTGTTGTGAAAAGATGTTGCGCAAGAAGCACAATAAAGAAGCTCTGCTTCAAAGCAGCCTATAAAGGTAGAAGCACTATCACGCTGCACAGAACACGAAACGATGGCTACATTTACAAAAGTAGCTCTTTACCCTAAATCCTAAATAATGGCTACATTCATGTAATTGTATATACTTAAAAATTATACTTAACTATAGAGAGTATGTAATTGTATCTACTTAAATTATAGGGGGTCGGTACATATATATTTGTTTATGCATGTATTAAGGCATTGAGTGCAGGAGTATAGCACCCAAAGGTTAGACGCTTTCTCTTGGATATAGTCCTTTTTTAATCGTGGCATTGCAGTCATTGATCCACTCATGCATGGATTACCATAACATACCTTTGGTTTTACCACTGTTGAGACTGCGATGAAATCTAAAGAGGTGCCACTTGACCTTTGGCACTACTAGCGCCTACTTAGATCTACTAGTATGTATATGTATCTACCTGCTTATGTGCATATGTACTTGTGTACATATATATATAGATGAGTTAGTAGGGGAGGAAAGCTAAATCTCATATTTCTCTCTATAATGTAGATGTAAGATGAGACACCACCTGGTGGGAAGCATCTATTTGGCTCTTCTTTTGGTTGGTTCACATCCAGGTTGGCTTCCACTTGGGATAGACATCGCCTCCAGTGGACCCGAGTCTTGAGGCGGTGAGACCAAGCAAAGAAAGAAAGATTATTTGTGGCTAGTTAATCCTAAACCATGAGTGTTATAGGTTTATTTTTGTTAATTGCAAGCATCACCATCCTAAAACTACTCTACTCAGGTTCCTTCATTGGTGGTAGATCGAGACCTATAGCGGGCTATCTCACCGGACCAGTACCTCCGTTCGACGGATACATTGTTTGGACGGTACACTCCATAGCAACTTGCGACCTATGGTCTTTCTCCGCAGTCAACGCCATGGGAGAGTTAGGGAGAGACTCCTCACATCCAGAGCCTCGCACGACAAACGATACCTCAATCTATGGGCCCTTCTTACCGTCCTACTCTCCTTTCATCGTAGGGACCCACAACCATGGCATCCCAGGGTCACACGCCACTCCATTCCACTCCTGCTTTGCTAGAGAACCGTCGACACACTTCTTCTAGTGACATAGGTCGACGCTCGTCTCAAGGCAGCGAGCGTCGAGAGAGACAAAGCGGTGGGGGATCTTGTGGCTTCGCTTGTTTTGGTACGTAGTGGGGGGGGAATGGAGTCCCTTATTTGAGAGCGTGCTGCCCCTGACGCAGAGGACGAGGATACTGATGCACCCGTGTCAAACACGCATGAGCGCTGCTACAGGGTAAAATATGGTGAAAAGATGGACTTCGGTACAACACAGGGTAGGGCGTTTTGACGCCATCTTCATGTTCTTATACATTCGATGTATAAGAATTGTTTTGTAAAGTCTAGAGACCAACTATCCGATCATACACGCTTCATTGAGGATGCGTTGCATGCTAGATTTTCAAATGCTCCCGATCAACGTTTTTCACAATAGTGATTGGAGGGCTACATAAAAATATTTTTACAAAACAAGCAGTCCAGGCGCGCAGCGGCCAACCAAGTTAGAGATCCAGACAAGAACTATTGCGGCGGCAACATGGCAAATGCGGAGTGCGAGTGAGCAATGCAAGGAAAGAGCGATTAGGCTGCAACGGGCTCATCCTACAGACAGCAACATGAAGCTCGGGCCAGACAAACTACCATGTACTATGGCTCAGGAGGTAAAGCAGCATGGAAGGAAAAACATGTAAGATTGATTAAATTACAACCTAAATCAGTGATTGTAAAGATTATGGTTGATGATTTGTTATTGTTATTGGTAACTTAGGTGATTGTAAAGATTATGGTTGATAATTTTTTATGGTTGATGATTTGTTATTGTTATTGCTAACTTAGGAAAATATCACTCTTAGTCGACCAAACAGAGAGACGATTAAGTTTTGGGAGCAGTATAGAGAATTTAAAACTTGGCGATGGTTGTTCAAGAACAACTTTCATCTCCCGCGAGCAATTCGATGCAACGGTTGAATCACTACAAACGGTAAGTTTAAATAAATAATTTTGTATCAATTGTTTTGAGTTGTTGATATTTGTTTAATTTGGTTTGGGTTTATGTAGAGTCAAGGTGATAAAATGTACGTGCATGTGGACGACGATGAGGAAGAGGAGGATTAGATGGAAAAATATTTGTCCAAACTTTCATAAAGTCCCAATGTGGTACAATGTCTATACACCTTTTTCCATTTTATTTGGAACGTTTTAAAATAGTTGATCTTCTGTACATTAAATTATCAAGGTAAAGTAAATTCAATTTCATTTTTTGTTTGTATACTCTTTTAAAAACAAATTGATGTTTCATTGTTTTATGCAGGTCAACAATAAAGGTGCTCATATGGGCCACCCAAAATAATGAGCACCTTTATTTTTGAATAGGCTTTTAGCACTAATATACACGGTAATAGAAGCGGCAAGTTACACAGTAATAGTAGCGGGTATATACCCGCTACTATTACCGCATATATTGATGTCTAACCACCGCCACGCTTTTTGCCGTTGCTATTGCCGCATACACAATATTTTCTCTTTCTATTGCCAATGCTAGCGGTTGTCGAGTGCTCCTCTTATAGTGTCTTAAGGTGAGAGAGCTTCGACAAAACAAAAACATTTGCATGAGCTAGGGAAGCTTTCACTCAGATCCATCACTTGCACAATATGATCCAACCCAATTACCAATTACCTTGTGAGCATGTAAATCGATAGTATGATGCGCGACATAAAGATATTCAGAATTATGCTACTCGATGATGTGGATGCCATCCAATCATTAGATCAATCTTCTCCCTACCCCCCACCACTGATCCTTGCTCATCCTGGTGTCACATGTGTGTGTGTGTGTGTATTATTTTTATTTTTGAATGGCTATATATATGTGGATATGGTCCGTACGCAGCTAGAGAAGTTGTAGGAGTAGAGATTATTTATATGCAGATTGGTTGCGACACTAGCTACAATAACTAAGCACTAAATAACAAACAATCTTTTGGTTGATCGAGGGCTTGACTCTAAGAATGAAACTCCTTGTTGGGACACAATGTTTGGTGGCTCACTATACAACTGTTAGTTGGAAGGTCATTCACATATGCCACTGAGCGAGAAGAGCTCAACCTCAAGAACCACCATAGCAAGGCTACATAAAGCCATTGATGCAAAACATCAAGGAATTTCTTTTTACCAAATCATTTTCATCTCTCTGGCTGTATTGGCTACATTGGCTATGGGCTCCTTTGTTAGATGGAATCCAAGCAGATGCCATGTTCCACGTTGGCAACCGTTCCTACGAGTGGAAACTAACATGCAGCACAAAGTTATCGAGCACACGACCACTCCTTTGTGAGGGCTTTCGTGAGGAACTCCTCAGCGCACTCGTTAAAAAAAAAACTCGGTTCCCTGCTCGTCGTGGTCCACATCGTTTCCACCTGCTATCACCACAGGCCCATCCTCGTATCGCATTGCCCTGACGCTCGACCCACTCGCAGCCACTTGACCTTGCTCCTTCTTGTCTTGGCTCATGATCATGCGCTGCTAACCACAGCTGAAAGATGCTCCTAAATTTATTAGCATATCTAGAAACAAACGAGAAGAATGTTGAGGAATCATTTTCATCGCCATTCAAATCGGTTCAAAGACGCTCATAGCTCCCACAAGCTCCCCCATGTGCTCGTTAAAATGGGGCTTTTAGTTTAGTTCACAAGTCCCGCTAAGGAGGACAAAATACTTAAATAATTAACGTTTTAAGTACTCTTCATTAATTATTGATGTCTATTGTATGATTCATGCATTATTACCCAATTTCATTCTTGTCTAGATATGCTATAAAGAAATCAAGAAAGATTTTCCTATGTTCTAGTTTCATCAAATGCACACGCACAAGGACGAATGTCTTGAGCACAAGAAAACACAAGGAGGACAAAAAATGGATGAGAGAGAGAGAGAAAGAGAGAGAGAGAGAGAGAGAGAGAGAGAGAGGAACTTTTGTGAGTAGAATTTTCAAAATTTCTCAGATAGAACTCTATGAGTAAATTGCCTTGCGACTAAGTGACACCCATATTAAATGCGGGGTGGAGTAATGGGATCGACGGTCAGAGTTGCGGGCGGGATCTTGAGGCGCACTAAATCCGGTCAACGGGAAAAACGAGGCACGTTGCCAAAAAAACCAGGCGCATTAAACATGGCCAACGGGAAAAACGAAGCATGACGGGGCGATTTGAACCCAAGACCTAGCTGATCGAGTTTAGCGTCACATAGGTTAACCACCTCCCTCGCGCACGCATTGTGTACTCACAACCCTTTTTACAACATTATATTATAAAATAAAATGCATTTTTGGGGTTGTTTAGGTTTAGTGTGTGTCCAGGTTTAGTTTTTTATTTGATTTTTGGGGTTACGATTTTCTCGACTTTCTCTCGTGAGTTTCTATGCCATTGATCCCATTGCCTCCCCCTCTTAAATATGGGTGTTACTTAGTCCTTATGGGTAAATTGACAATAGTACAAGGTTTATGAATTATATATTTCTAGTCATCTCACGTACTCATTTGGAATCTAGCTGTAAGTTTCAAAGTTCATGGCCTTGATTACTATTCCCTCTACCCTCATGAAGGGGTCACGAATGGACAGTAAGCCATTCCTCATAATACCTGCGACCCCTTGGCGATCGGGAGCCATTGGGGAGTAGGTATTATGAGAAAATGGACAATAAGTGTCCATTCCCGACCGTCAAGAGTCGCACGGAGGCGGTCCATGACCGTCACATGTTGCACACTCGTTTTGGCCGGGTTGTTGTTGCACTTGCGAATTCGCTTTGATGCATGTTGGGTACAAGTTACAACAACAGGTACAGTTCAATAGAGAACACGCATTGATGAGGGTGATGGATTAAGGGTGGAATCTGGATTACTGATGCTAATGTGGCTTAAAATTGGTGGCAATGATTGAGAAGAGCTTGATCGATTAATTATAGTTGTTGTCGGATCTGGGAATCATTCGCGATGATTGAGAGATATTGCTCGATTATTACGATTGCTGACCTGTCGTCAATCACTCGGCTACAGCAAAGATTATGCTTCAAAACTGATAGTTGATGAAGGGCCAGGATCCTCTGCCCGCCAATCAACGACCTTGGCGGAGACAAAAAGTGAGTGAGTTTTTAAATGACTCAAATGTTGAAAGAGGCAACCAATTTTTCTGTCTCCCAAGCAATTGTAAGTAGGAGGACCTTTACAAGGAAAGGTCAAGATCGAAGAAGGTTCAAGATTAACTCGCCTACGCAATCTTCAAACGATGCTTTAAAATCTCTAGTCACTCTCCATTTCAAAGGCCACAACAAAACCACTTTTGAGTTAAATTTTTATTACCAGCATTTGAACCCGTCACCTTGAAAGAGAAAGGGTCGAACAAAACAACCACGCTACAAGCCTTCCACTGTGGAGAGGGTGACTTTACATATTTGAAAAAAAGCGATACCCCCTGGCCCCCTTTTCCTTTCTTCCCCACCACCCTTCTCTTTTCCTTTCTTCCCTCTTTCAACCAATTAATAAATTTGATTTTTGTAATTGCTTAGCTCTAAGGGATGGAAGGATCGCACTTACATTCCATTTAATAAATTTGACTTCTGGGCTTATGCACATTTTATTAGATGGAAGCCATACTGATTTCTTCCCCGTCCGCTCATTTCCCAAAGGAAAAAGACCCCCCCCCCCCCCCCCCCCCCCCCCCCCAAGGACCAAAAAAAAAAACAAAGACACCCCCCCGCAAGCCTCTCGCCATGCCTCCTGCCCTCCTTGCATGTGAGCGGAGAGGCACTAGCGAGTGCAGTGCACACACACAAGACATAGAGAGAGATAATGTGTGTGTGTGTGTGTGTGTGTGTGTGTGTGTGAGTGAGAGAGAGAGAGAGAGAGAGAGAGAGAGAGAGAGAGAGACTTTCCCTCTTGCACCTCAGAAGATAGAGCATCCTGGTCCTCATCACTCTCACAATGAGAAGACTCTCACGCATAATACCCCTCCTTAGCGTCAAACATCTTTAAGGACAAATATTTTGCCTCCACATTTGCCGTGCCTTGCGTGGGCTCAACTCTCTTTCCCTCGATCGGTTTCATCTCATCTCCCTTTTGGTGTCTCGGTGATTGCCCCACACTCCTCCTCACTCTCTATGCAATCCTTCTTCTCGTTAGCAAGCTCTTGCTTGCCATCTAAAGGAATTGAAGGTGCTAGCCATGGCTTACAAGCCCGACCTTTACTCTTGAATCTAGCTTGGACACATGGCGACAGGGGCACAAGAGCTACGACAATGAGAGACATAGCGAGAGACATTGGATAACTTGCAGATGTCTTGTGCCGATATGACCACCAAATGTTGGAAAAAATAATCTATCTCTCTTTTTCTCTATCCCCATGTGTCACCTCTCCGAGCACCTCCCTCCTAAGAGGTTCCTTCTTGTTTATAACTCAAGGATGGAAAACAGATTAATGTCTTTAAAATGAAAAGATCACTATCACTCTCTTAACTCCCTTAAGGGAAAGCGCATCACTTCTCCTTCTCTATGGCCAAAATCAACTTCCTAGATTCTTCATAAAAGAAATGGGGTCAAACCACACCTATAGGTGCTTACTGCAATGCGCCTTCACCGCACCATCGAGAGCAGGTCCCTCATGCAATGCTTTCAACACACGTACAAGGGTGCATCCCATCAAACCACAAAAAAATATACGTCCATGATGCCTAAATTTATGCTCAGAGTTGGCATCTAGGCTCTCTTTCTCCTCCTCTCCCTTCGCCATGTGGCACCTCCTTTGTTTTTCACCACCAACACAAGAGAGCATCTCTAAAGATACTGCCTAATGAGGCAGAGGAGAATGTACATGCAAAGAAGAAATTTGAAATTACATAAGCTTTCTTTTTCATGATTATCTAAGACAACCTACCATGCAAGGTAGGAAAGGAGTCTAAAAAAGTGGAACACACCTTTGGTGTATGCGAAAAGTGTAAAGAAACCAATCACTACTAGGCATCTCGTGTTAGAAAGATTGTGGTGCTAAGATATTGTTTCTTGTGACAAGATCTTGGGCTTGATGGTCAAGATCTATGGATACACATAGAACTCTCTCAAGGACTCAAAAGAAGTCCTTGAGAACCCAATAGCCAAGCTAGTTTTGTGTGATACCAAAAGGACAAAATGATATCTTAAAAGTAAATAAGCAATCGAGAGAAAGATAGAAGGAAAGAAGAAAAAGAGAGTTAGAGCATATGCTTTCGTTCTCCTCTTGAACTAGTCTTTTTTATTATCCTCCTTTTTGTTAACATGAATTTTGTTCCAAAACATGGGATGCTTAGCTTTGAAGGCTAATAGAATAAAGGAATAATCTCCTTTCTATGTAGACAACAAAATCTAGTCAGTATGTTATTATCTTTAAAGCTCAAAATTTATAGCTGCAAATGTACTCCAAGGCAAAGATTGGAAAGCGAGGTACAAATGTGTTGAGCAGACACATGCATCATACTTTAGCTAGTTGATTGGTGTTCAGAAGCACAAAGAGCACAAAGTATTCAAATAACAAACAAATATTCTATGAGAGGTTCAGTCCTCCATTGTGGAATAATCGTTGACCTTTATTGTAAAACGATGAGAGAGAAGAGGAAGGCAAGTCAACTGGTTTTATCGTACCGCTTTTGGATGCAAAGTGTTGATTGAACGTGCAAGGTAATTATGCTTGGCAAAAGAAGCCCATCGATTGGCCCATGCTCGTTCCTTAGAGTGATGGAGATCCTCAAAAGGTCCAACATGACATGTAGTGTGGAGAGCATCAAGTACTAGGGTGGGAAATGTCTAGGCCACAAGACGTAGATGTTCTTGGAATCTCATGATAATAGAAAATCCATTGCACTTGGATGAAAATGTAATCCCCGTAATCTGAGTATTATAACATATTTTTTTGTGTCACAACCCTCCTGTTTTTCGGATTGAGTGTTTTCATCGTTTGATTGTTTATGGAAATGTTACCTTTAGCTATGTGTGTTTGAATAGTTCTCTATTTTGTCGTGGTTTTGTACTTCAAAAGATTATTTTCTTGTCCTTTTAGCGGCTCTTTTCCACCATGTGAACCCACCTTTATAGGACCACCCTATATAAAGAGGGCAAAACTTCCAATCACAAACACAATACACTGCCTCCCTCACTGATACCACAAGCTCTAAGAACATACCCAGATACACTTTATAGATGACAAGGACCAAACAAACTGCCAAGAAGAATTCAAAGATCAATGAGATGAGCAGGAGGTAGAAAGCGCGCTAATCTGCAACCAAAAGAGCTAACCAACCCCGAACGCACAAAGATGAAGACATCCACCGTGGGAAGGGGAGGCGAGTTGCTAGGAGGGATGGGTGCGAGGCCATCTGGCCTAGGTTGCCAAAATGTGGCCGGCATGTCACTACCCAGGGGGATGTGTGCCATGCCTTCTGATCCACCCATTAATGATGAGCCCAACAACGATGATGAAGATTATGATGCTGATGAAGATGCCCTCGAGCCACCTTCCAAGCACTGTCACAAGTCAAAATTCTACAAGAAGCCACAAAGAGCACGCCCCTGCCATAGCGATGCCCGCAAAGACCACAACACTTCTGTAGAGTGCTCATTGAAATTGGACATTACCAGAAGATGGCGGATGTGTAGAGAGGTGCTCCAAAGCTACAAGATAGAGCTTCGGATGTCTACTATTGCCCTTGAATCAATTGAGGGAGGCTGCAAAGGCTTATTTGGTTAGTCTCTTTGAGGACATGGTCTTATGTGCTATCCATGCTAAGCGTGTAAAAATCATGGGCAAGGATATACAACTAGCACTTTGTTGTAGGAAGAGTGATATTTTTTGACGTCAGACCTGTTTGTAACTTACCCTTGTAGTGGAATCAACTTTGCTTTGGAACCCTTGTACTAGAATCAAGTTTACTTTGGAGCTCAGTGTATTTGCACTTTACGATACATACAATCACGTCTCCTATTATCTCTCTATGTAATCTTGAAACAAGTATTTTTGTTTGTCTAATTCAGCTCATTTTATTCGAATGCTAGAGGGCATATCTCTCAATGAAGTTAAGCTTCATGTCTAGAACTGTCTACATTTCTTTTAGTTAACTGGTTGAAGGTGAGATGATAGCAAATTAGGCCAAAAAAAGCTTTGTATATGCTAGACGATGGAAAAGAAGGCTTACAATGCTGTTTTCAGAAGGGCGCGAGAATTGGCTAGACAACAAACTTGTCTCGCGCCCTTGTGGACAAAGCTATTTTGGCCTAGTTTGCCTTCATCTAGCATATGCAGTCCACCTGGAGTACCTAATGGACATTTTCATGCCAATCACATGACAAATTTTTTATCAATATAAAAAAATAACATTCAAATAGTCAATACAGATCACTAAAGATAAAGTTTTTACAAATTGCATCGTCACTAAACATGATCAAATAGTAACCTGAAGCTACAATATATCATAGACAAGAAGAAGTTGAGATGATTTTTATTTAAAAAGGTTATATCTTTTGACAGGAGGTGCTTTGCGATCTCTGTACGACGTTCCTCAGCATTGGGTAATGATGGATGGCCTTAGAACTGGATGACACTTCTTGTAGAGATATTTTGGAAGATGATTCATAAGCATTTTGTATACTTGAAGTTATGGAATTTTTTCATGTCATTCATTCATCTCTCTCTCTCTCTCTCTCTCTCTCTCTCTCTCTCTCTCTCTCTCTCTTTCTCTCCCCCTCTCTCTCTAGTTTTGTGAAGCATGCTAAGTTATGTTAATCAAATGGGTGTGATCAAATTAATTGATGACAAAATATCTATAATTTTTTGGAAAAACTATTTATGAAAAATAACAAATGATTTGTATTTTTTTAAGAAGCGTTGTTATTATGAAGCGTTATGGGTGCAAGTGGAGCTAGGGTTTTGTGTGTGTGTGTAGTGCAAGAGTGCTTTGTTGAATGAAGGGCTTTTTGGTTCATCACAAGGTAGGCCATCCCAAGCTTGGAGGGTGTATGTATGTAGAAGACGAGGGGTTCCACTTGTAAAACATAACTGAATGTGTTTTGCTATAACGTGATGAGTCGGTTGTCTTAGTTTGTGAGAGCCAGTCCAAAACATGATGGATGGATGCCATGGAGGTCGCTCCTGTGGGCATATGTGAAGTCCCAAAAAGGAATGCCCATGCCGTGATAGAAGATGTCGTCCATATTTGGCTTCTCATCTCTGACGGTGCTTGCTTTACATGGAGGCACATGCATAACTCTAGGATACAGCTTCCTCTTCATGGTTTCATGTTTATCCACATAGCCAGTGTTTCATGTTTTAATATTACTAAAAAATATATATTCTTTTGAAATTCTAAATAATGTTCTTTAGTCTCACAAGAAAAATAGAGGGAAATACAAAAATTTGAATGTTTACATGGAGGCACATTCATAACTCTAGGATGCAGCTTCCTCTTCATGGTTTCATGTTTATCCACATAGCCACTATTTCATATTTTAATATTACTAAAAAAAATTATTTTTTTGAAATTCTAAATAATGTTCTTCAATCTCACAAGAAAAATAGAGGGAAATACAAAAATTTGAACGTTTAAGCACAAAAGCAAGATTTGGTAATAAGTGCGTCAATACTCATAATAATTAATGCAGTAATATGAGCGGTAGTCACCGTGGTTATTTTTTAAATACAAAAAAGTGCTCCCCCTGCCCCCCTTTCTCTTCTTTGGCCAACCCGTTTGGGACTCTCTCCGTAAAACGTGATAAAAGGTCATGGTAGACGTTTTAAGATTTTCATAGTGCTACACATCCCATGTGATATGTTTCATTTGTTCCTATCAGTGATACTTGATCTTTAAGTAAAAAATAAAAATTTATCTATATATCCATGTAAGGACATGGGTCCTACCGGCAAGGCCACCGGCACGGCCAGACAGTGTGTATGCTAGGGACAGGCTATAAGATAGCACGATTGGGTGGAGACTAGCACACACACTACCACCGCCCTTTCACTGGTATCTGATATATTTTTGGAAAAGGGAAAAAGCGGGTTGCATGTGCGTGCGGCATGCTGTCTCTCTCCCACGATCCGCAGACAGTGACGTCTCCACTGTGCAACAAAAAGAAGGCAGGCATACTGATAGCCGACCGCAACTTCCTCACCTACACCCTCCCCGATGGGCAACCAAGGCAAACTCGACCGACAACTCTATGTCACCGAAGACTCTGTTGGTGCCATTGGCTACGCGCGTAGGAAGGCCCTCTTAACCCTTCCATGAAGGAGGGTTGAACCCACCACATGAGGGTAAGAGGCCAACACTCTACCATCAAGCTATTGAGCCTTGTCGTGCATAACAAGGAAAGATAGCATACTTGTGTTGACAAGAAAGCTAGACAACACTCTACCATCAAGCTATTGAGCCTTGTCGTGCATAACAAGGAAAGATAGCATACTTGTGTTGACAAGAAAGCTAGAAGGAGAGGAAAAGCTTTAAATTTCAAGGAAGTAGTTCACCCTTCCTTTTCACTTCTTGGAGGAAGGCAAGTTTTTCTCCAAAAATTCCTTTTTCCTCAAGGAGGTAGCTTCAAAGTGAACAAAATCCTTCACAAAACGGTGATTTTTTGTGAAGAATCCATGAAGGTGTTCTACGAACAACATGTGAAGTGCTACAATTTCCACAAGGCGAGGTTTGCATGCGATGCAAATTATCGAGCATAAAAAACACAAAGACTTCAAGCTTTACAAGGTACAAGTTGACGTTTTTTTCTCTCTTTACACTAGTGTGTGTTTACCATGGCCAATGAGGATATCCAACCTACACACACTTTTGGTTTTGAGCACGTAGATCAAAATCAGGGCACCACAGGTGCTACCGATACTAATATGCATGATGATGATGATGTTGGAGATCATGGGCTTGTAGATATACCTGCTTTCAAGACTTTGGAAAATCACCAGAGCGTACTTGAACACAATATTTTTGCACTCAATGCAAATGTTACAAATCTTACCGAGCTACTTGTGGAATCTATGAATTCACAGACTGTTCAAGGAGCCACAAGTGGCACGATTCAAGGAAACCAAGCTCGCACGACTCAAGGAGTCTAAGAGACAAGTGCTTCAGAAGATGCAGAAGGTAGCAATGCATTGCTTAAGAATATCACCATTCTTGAGTTTCACGGGGAAGAACGTGATCGCAACAAGGATACGTTCAATATGTTCTTACACAAATGGAGTGATATTCATAGATTGAGACACACCGTGGATATAAAGACGGCTGTGGAAACAAGTCTATCTCTTAAAGGCAAGGCCTATAAGTAGAGGATGACATTTCCAATGGATGCTCGTCCTCCATCTTGTGCTGCGTTTCAAGCTTCTTTCTCCAAAGAGTTTTTGGACTCCAATGAAGAAGATAAGAACTGGTAAGCACGGGATGCATGCCGCATGTATGGCATCTCTGTCACACAGTATCTTTCAAAGTATTGGCAAATCATATTAAAACTAGAAGATCTAGATGAATTCCAAAAGTTACGGGGTTTTAATAGGGGTCTTGACAAAGATTATCGTCTTTATGTCAAGACTCAACATCCAAAAACTTTGGAAGAAGCCACTAGTCATGCCCAAAGATATAATGATGACCAGGAGAGGAAGAAAAATGTTCCCTACTCCGAGAATAATTTTGCTAGGAGCAATGTGGCTAAGAGACAATGGTGAGGTAGATCTCCCACACGTTCTAAGAGGAATAAGAGAAAATCTACCTCTTCACGTCCACAAGAGGCTAAGAAGCCTAAGCAGTCACAAGATACTCCACGTTGGTCTTTCAGCACTACTGATTTTGAACGTGCAAAGAAACACAATTTGTATTGAAGATGTCTTTTGGACCAACATAACAAGAAGGATTGTCCTCTTTTGCAAGGCAAAGAAAAGGCCATGAACACGGTACAACAACTCACATTAGATTCATCTCCTAAATATTGTGATGTAGAGGGTCTTCATATGGAAGAAAAGCACAAGTGTTGTGTGCCTGCTTCAATGTGGCAGCCCATTTTTTGCCCCCATGGCTTGATTCACATGCATGGAACTGTTAACGAACAACATGTTCGTATTTTAGTGGATGATGGTGCAGCTCATAACTTCTTGAACTATAAGCTAGTCAAGAAATTGAAGCTTACGCAGACTCCCTGCTCTCACAAGTATGTGGTCGAACAGATATCTGGCAATGATAAAGAAGTATGGGACACGGTAGTTCAAGGGGTTGAGCTTATTGTTCAAGATCATACGATGACCCTGGACTATCAAGTTATGAACATGCATCATCTTGATGAAGTTTTAGGACAAGAGTGGCTGCATGGTTTAGGAAACACATTGCACACTAGTTATGAACACAACTCCTTATCCTTTATGGACAATGGTAAACATGTGCTTTTACTTGGTGAGAAAAATATACCATAAGCACCTCTTATATGTACAGCCGAGCTTTCTATTTTGCAAAAAACAGATTTAATAGATGAAGTCTTTTTGTGTTACTGCTTGTCTCCAAGTCTTGAGAATTCTCAAGAGCAAAGTGATGTGAATTCTAGTAGTGGTATGCAAAGTGAAATGAATTCTAATGATAAGCAAAGTGTTAACAAATCTAACGAGAAAAGTGCTCTCAATTTTAATTTTATTGAGCAACGTGCAGCTGGTGTAAAACAAACATTACAAGAATTACAAGTCCCCATCCCAACATAACTCTAGTTTACTTTCTCCTTTTGCACGGCAAAAACTAACTCACTTACTCCGGAGTATAGTGATGTATTCTCAAGTGAATTACTGTTGTGTTTACCCCCTACACGTGATGTGTACCATATCTTGCTAGGCACTAAACTGGTGATTAAACCACCTTATCGCATGAGTGCTAAAGAAGCCAAGGATGTTGAGAGTCAGTTGGCTGACTACCTCGTCCGTGGTTTCATTAGACCTAGCACTTCTCCTTGGGCATCAACAATTCTATTGGTAAAAAAGAAAGATGGTACTATGCGCATGTGCGTAGATTATCGTGGATTAAACGCCATAACCATCAAGAACAATTATCCTATGCCTCGAGTGGATGATTTTTTTGATCAACTCCATGGGGCAAGATACCACCAAGTGCGTATCCTTTTGCAAGATATCTCCAAAGCTGCCTTTAGAACACTGTTCGGGCATTTTGAATTTTTGGTTATACCTTTTGGTTTAACCAATGCTCCAGCTACATTTATGACACTCATGGATAGTGTCTTACGTCCCTACCTTGGAAAATTTGTTGTGGTTTTCCTTGATGACATTCTCATCTACAGTAAGACTGAAGATGAACACATAGAACACTTATGATTAGTGTTTAAACTACAACAAGCTCACAATCCATATGCTAAGCAAAGCAAGTGTGATTTCTTTAAAATAGAGATACATTACCTCGGTCATGTGATCTCTTATAATGGAATCAGGATGGACACTGACAAGGTCCCTGCCATTCTTTGATGGCCACATCCCAACACGGTTGAGGAGCTTCAAATATTCGTAGGCATGGCTAGATTTTATCGATAATATATCCGTGATTATGCCAAAATCACTGTTCCTATGACGGATCAACTTAAAGAAAAAGGTATGAATTTTTCTTGGGAAGAAGCCCAAAAACGCAGTTTTGAACAGATCAAGGTAGCTATAGCCACTGCTCCCATCCTAACAATCATTGACCCACTTAAGCTGTTTGTGGTAGAGACTGATCCTAGTGATAAAGCGATTGGTGCGGTACTTCTCCAGGAGGGAAGACCTATAGCCTTTGAAAGTAAAAAGCTAGATAGAGCTCAACAAGATTATTATGTCTATGAGAGAGAGCTCTATGCCATAATTCTCTTTATAAAAGTGGCGACACTATTTATATGATGCCAAGTTTGAAGTAGTTTTTGACCATGAGAGTATCAAATGGTTTACTACTCAAACGAACTTAAAGGGTCTTAAAGCTAGATGGGATGAAATCCTTCAAGATTATGATTGTAAGCTACGATATTGCAAGGGGAGATATAATGTAGTAGCGGATGCACTAAGTCAGATGTCTCAGATTAATTCACTTGCTTTCATGGAAATAAAGAGTGGAATTTTGGAGTCATTACGTGGAAAGTGTGCACAAGATCAATCATATGCTAAAGTATGGAGTGCAGTTTTAAAAAGGGATCCCTCACACTCACATGTCTCTGTACAACCAGATCAACATGTCTCTACACGTGCAGATAAAGACTCCAACACACAAAGCTCCACCCTTACTCAGGAAGAGCTTAAGCGATGGAATAATTTTTCCATTGATGATGGCTACTTACTCCACAAGGGTAGAGTATGTGTGCCAAAGGACTCAGACACTAAGCGCCAAATCTTATTTGAGTGTCATGATAGTCCAAGTGTTGGTCATCCACGTATTCATAAGACGTATTCCTTAGTTTAACGGCAAATTTATTGGCCAGGCTTACATCATGATGTTCAAAAGTATGTACTAAACTGCCAATAGTGCCAAGTTAATAATGCAAAGCGCCTCAAGGTAGGTGTGGCCTTTTACATCCTGTAGAGATTCCACAAGGTAAGTGGAAGGTATCTCTATTGATTTTGTAGTAGAACTACATACTACAAATTGTGGCCATGATGCCATATGGGTAATTGTAGATAGTCTCACAAAGATGGGTCGATTCATTACCACTAAGACTACGGTTGACACTGGAATTATCACGTCTATTTGTAGAGCATATATATAGACTCTACGGTCTTCTAGCTAGTATCATTAGCTAGTATCATTAGTGATAGAGATCAAAAGTTTGACAATCACTTCTGGAGAGTTGGAACTAAACTTAATCTACGTAGAGATGATTATCCAAAAACAGATGGTCAAACCGAAAGAGTTTATCAAGTGCTAGAGGGTATGCTACGAGTTTACGTTAGCAAGAAGCAAACCAATTGGGAATACTACTTTCCTATATTGGAATTTTCTTATAATAGTACAAAGCACGTGACTACAGGGTTTAGTCTATTTATGCTTTTCTATGAATTTCAACCTAGATCTTGGGAGATCTTCCTCCTTACAACCCTATAAATAGAGCATAAGACTCTTAGTCTTTGTCCATTTGGATCCCCATTCCACATTCCAAGCCTTCTAGGACCTTGTCCTAGGTCCATGAACCCCTAGGTTGCCCTTCACCTTACATTATGCCCCCCTCAGAGAAGTGTTTTTGTCCTCAAAAACGAAGTGAGAAAATTCTTCTTCAGACCACTAATGTTCTCCCAATTAGTGGCCCCTTCCTCAAGTCGATCTTTCGCTTGACTAAAGCTTGTTGACATACATGATGACTAGTCCACAAATCATGATAGTCTAAGATGCATTCAGGTTCATGTGGTTTGGCAGGAGGCTCAATGAAATCGACCAAAATCTTTTGGTCAATGACATTAGTGTCTCCATAAAAGCATTTGCGTACATGACTTACATGAAACACCGGATGGATATGAGAGTGTGCATGTAATGACAATTTGTAGGCACAATCACCAACATGCTTGAGTATCTTGAAAGGCTCACAATATCTCAGAGACAATTTAGCTCTTGGCCCAATCTTTCAGAATGCTTTGGCACACACAAAAAGACCTCTTTCCATTCCATGAAGGTAACTTGCCGTTGTTTCTCATCATCATATTTCTTATACCAATCCTGTGCTTGTCAAACATTTTGAGAAGCTAGTTTCAGCATTTCCATATGGTCTTGGAGAAAATCCTTGACCTGCTGGAGCTTTTGAGTTGCCAGTCCCTCCGTAATGGGTGACCTAGGTTGAAGATCGTACATGAGCATGAAAGGACTAAGTCGTAACATGCTTAGCACTATTGCACTAAGAAAGTTTATGAATAGGAAGATAATCTTTCCAATCTGATTGCTTCTTTCTAATGTATGCTTGTAGCATATCCTCTAGCAGTTGATTGACTCTTTGAGTCTAACCATCCTTTTCAAGGTGATCTACAATACTAAGGTTGAGTTGTGTACCCAATCCTTTAAACAAAGCCCTCCAATATTGACTATTAAACTTGGGATCACGATCACTCACTATGTTTTCTGGTGATTCATAAAAATGGTACAGACTTTCCACAACTAACTCAGCTAACTCTAAGGTCTTAATGGTTGATCTAGTTGGAATAAACTTGCATAATTTATTCAACTGGTCTACAACCACCCAGTCTGAGTCATGACCTCGATTATTGGTTGGTAAACCCACAATGAGCTTCATAGAGATACTTTCCCATTTTTTGTTGGGAATCTCCAAAGGATGTAGGAGTCCTCCTATCTTCAAACACTCTACTTTATTAGCTTGACATTTTTGGCAATGCAACGAATAATCTTGAGCATGATCATATAAAACTGGCGAGTAAAATTGTCGTCGTATGAGGGTATAAGTTTTTTCAATGCCCAAGTTCCCTGTACTTAGAATATTGTGACATTCATAAAGAATTTGGCATCGAATGTTCGCGTCCAACGACACACAATCTCTCCCCTTATGGAGCAAATACCCATCATCGATGGAAAAATTATTCCATCTTTGCATTTCATCACTCGATAGAGGATAACTGAGTGTGGAGGTAAAAGACACACTATTAGCGTTAGAGCGAGGAGGATTTCTCATTTGTACATGGCTCCACACTTAAAGTATGCCTCGTCATGCTCATATCTGTCCTTGAGAGATTCCAAAAACTCGCTTTGTATCTCAATGAAAAGAAGGGATTTGATCTCAAGTGTTCTCTCTCTCTCTCTCTCTCTCTCTCTCTCTCTCTCTCTCTCTCTCTCTCTCTCTCTCTCTCTCTCTCTCTCTCTCTCTCTCTCTCTCCAATATTTCCATAGATGTAGCACATATGAAATCTTTCCATAGTTGCACCACCTTTCTACCCCTTCATCCACACCATCCCTTTGAACTACTTCTTCTCTCCTTTCTCCCCATTGAACCACTTCTCCTCCTCCCTCCAAGATTTCCATAGCTGCAACACATATGGAAGCTTTCCATAGCTGCACCAACTATCTTCCCCTTTCATCCACACCATCCGTTTGAGCTACTTCTCCTCCCCTTTCTCCCCATTGAATGACCTAACCTCCTCACTTCATTGCTGAAGCAACATGTCTATCTCTCTAACACCATAACTCTTCTTCTTTTAGTGCTACCATATCAACCCCCTCCACTTCAAGGAAGCCAAAGGATGAGATAGAAGTGGTTTGCCTACATAACAATAGGGATTCTAATGGGGAATGCATGCCACAAGTGTTTTCTAAAGGATCTTGGATCTTCATGCAACCTGCAGTTATCGGACCTCATCGAGTTCAAAACCGTTGCAGCCTAGACAAACATAGAATTCTTGGTTTCAAGAACCACATGGTCAATGGCACAATGGCCATTGTTTAAAAATTGTACTCTTGGCACTCAATGCACTTCAGGAATGGAAGCTCAAGATATTTCCCATTAAATTGTAAGTCGTAAAACATTGTTGGTTACAAATTCTAAATGCTTGTTATTTGTTTTTGACTTGATAGTTTTTGGTGTTTTCATAAATGTATTCCCATCTGAATTTGTTGAGAAACAACCAAAAAAAGTTCGCATAGGAACCTTCAACGCGGATATGGTAAGATCATTTCTATTGACAAACCTTCATTATTGAGGATGGAATGGCCACAACCCGGTGTTTTATCACTCTTCTCTGTGAAGGATAAGATGCTTTCTGATATTTTCTCTTCATTAAAATCTGGGAAGGCTTCCATATCAGTAGGGCTCATTTTGTTTTGCCCCATGTATATCTTTTTACACTTGCTCAAGACATTGCCATTTAGTGTGACACCTACTATGTATTGTAACAAGAATGCTATGTATGAAGCACTAAAACTTGTATTTGGAGATAGTTGGGGAATGGTTGAGAGAGTGCACCAAGGAGCTAGATACAAGTGCAAGGTGGGGGCTTCAAGTACTCGGATATGATATCTTAAAGTGTGCACTACATTGTACCTACACAATGTTGGATGTGTAAGAGTAGAAAGTGGATACCCCTACAATCCACTGTGGCTGATTTTGTGACATTTGACATCCCCATCACTTTTGTCAAATGGTGTTTCTGAGATTGTGTAAGTCACTGACCACTGGAATTTTTCCAACATACGAGAACACTTTATTATCTTGCACTACAAAGATATCAAAGATGCCTACTTTCGTCTCAATTGGCACAAGGTCAGTTAAATTTATCTGTTGTCTACATGTCTCCCAATGTTAGTCTTGCAAAAAAAAAAAATGTTGTTTTAGATTGATAGGCGGATGGAGGTAGTCATGAAAGTGCAAGAGAATTGGAGCATTGGCATTGCACTATCTTTCAGCTGATCTGATAGATCAATGTAACCGGCTCTAATGCCACATTGTAAAGAATTTTATTTAATGGAAATACAAAATTTTTTTGTCGTTATAGTAACACTATCATTGATTATAGTATCACTGCCATTGGTTATGTTTTTTAAATTTAGTTGTGGTGTTTGTGTGCGCACCCTTGTGTGTTTGTGCATATCTCAGAGAGCTTTAGGTTGGTCTCTTCTTTTCCAATGGGGCAAGGGGGGGGAGGGGGGTAGATAAAGTGAAGTTGGCTTTTTATTTTTCTATCAATGCTATATATATATGTATATATATATCTGTATATATATATATATGTATATATATATCTGTATATATATATATATATATATGAGAGAGAGAGATCATCATGGCAGCACATGCTTACGCATCCTCCTCCCACTCAACAACAACATCGAAAGAGCCACACACCCCCTTTTTGTGGTTCTTTCTTTTCTTAGAGGACACCAAATATGTTGACGCAATGATCTTCACGGCTTCTTCACTCGCCGATGGATTTAGAGAAAACCATGCAACTCCACAATGAATTTTTTCATGACATCATAGAGTTTATGCATGTGCATGTACTCAAGTATGCTGTGAAATTTGAAGACAACACCATGCTGTGGTTGCCATGTGACCTGCTTCAATACATCCACAAGGTGAACACTGCATTTTCAAAGAGACTAGTGTGCTTTGAGGGGATTGCAAAAGAGACGAACCACTTTTACCAAGTGACAAAGAAAGTTGTAGACTCCATAAAGAAGCGTAAAATCGGGAAATCTTGCTTCTCCAACAATACCAATTTCTACTTCCTTGTCAATGAGAAGCACTCCTTGGAGGAGATGGCAATCCCGCAGTTGGTAGTGGGTGGGGTGCTACCAAATCATATATATCCCAAGCCCGCCTTTATAGATGTCCAGAGTGAGCGAAGACTACAAGCCGTTGAATATCCCCATGGCTTGGAAGGGGAAATTGTAGTTAGAGACCAGATTGTCGCCACCTCGAAGGTGCCTGATCCCTACAATCATGACCCTGCAGCAATACCCAAAGTGGAGATGAGCCGACTAAGCCGCATAATTATTAAAGATAAAGATCATTTATTCCTGCATGATCTTAGCTTCTACTTGTAGAAAATCTTCAGTCTTGGAGCGTAGCCTACGCTCTGATACCACTGCTACAAGCGGGAAGCCTGGCTGCCCTGCAAAATACCAAAAACAATATAGTACAAACCATAAAACGGACTAATCTCCATACCTGGCGAATCCACGAGCACATAATCGACGATATACGCGAACAGAGAGAGATAGAGAGCGGGAGAGATTGAAAGAGCACATGCATGCGCACCTCCTAGAGCGGAGTGCTACGCCATCACGGTGAGAGAGAAGAGAGGAGAGATGAGAAGAGCAACACAGACACTGGGTGCAATCTAGTTGTCACTAGATTATTAGAATGATGTCATTTTGTACTTTATAAATTTGTGCTCACAAAATCTATTGTTACAGAGTCAACTTGTTTTGAGAGGACATGAGTAAGAAACCATTTGAAAAGATGGAAATCACTCTATTCTTGGTCCGTGAGGAGCCTTTCACTACCACGTTAAAAGATTTTGATAAGAATAGTACGATTTGTTTAGAACCTTGAACCAATAGGTACTCTCTAGGAGCTCTTAGAAAAGCCATCCATAAAGTACTATCATCTTCCCTACTGTCATAGACATAGAAATACTCAAGTGTAAATGAATCTCTAGATGAGGAAGACAGATACTTATAAGAGAAACTGACATCAACAACATTTTCTCCGTTTGTAATTATTTTCATGAGGTTGGATTCCGCTATAAATGCTTCTGTATTTATACTCATTTTGGTGCAATATAAATATGTTTTTTTGTTAAATGATGTCGCATTGAGTGAGAGTATTTAATGTAGATTACTGAAGTTTCATAAAGATTTGAGAAAAATTGTTGACCTTTACGAATATTTGTTTTTCTTGTAAGATGTTTCAAGTCTCAAGTCTTAATGACTCCACCATGAAGAAATTCAAGTAGCATTTTGATTTCAGTTTATTTACTAATGGTTATTCTTATTAAAGTGGATCATAACCTTTGTCAAGATGTCCTCATTTGGGAATGTTGAATATTTTCTACTTCATTAGAAACAATTTACAAGTTAAAAAAACTAAATTCTTGCTTTCCAACATGTTATTGCTTCCATACTATGCATATGCCAAGCTTGGCTTAGAGAAAGGACAACTTGAGATGGATGTGTTGATGTATTGAGGTGATTGATAGGTGAAAAATGAAATTATCATTTATTTGTGTTTCAACATACATATATTGTAAAGCCTTTGACTTTACACCTTTTGAAGTAGTGCTCACAAGTTTTGGTATCAAATCTTCTTGAATATCCCTATTCATTAGCTAAGTGGTAGCTATTTCTTTGGTATTGGTAAAGATGATACTAATAGCTAGCACCTTGTGAACTTAAACTTTAAAAGTGTGGATTTGACTTTTACTATGTAGCCGGCTTGGATAGCGAAAGTGTAAACATAATTTACAGATGCATGCATTGTTAACGTAGAAGATATGTACCACTCAAGCCTACGTAAATTGCTAATCAAGAAACCTTTGGTTGGATACTATAAGAATAGGGGTTAGGTGGTTTCAAATACCAAAGAAATGGCTTTACCAAAGCATTCCCAAGAATAGGGAGTGGACACAAGGAAGTAAAAGAATAGCTCCTTGTTTGGTTGATTTCTAGTGTTAACTGTTTAGTGCACAAAATTTGTGAGGCTTTTGACCTAGGGAGTTCGCTAAAGTATATGTAACATAGCACATGTGTTCAAATGAAGGGATCTTATATTCTTGTAAACTTACATAAATATGTGTAGATAAGGCCTATAAATGGTAATTTTAATCCATTTTGATGAACACACGTGATATATTAAAATTTTACACAGTGAATGCCCCATGGCCTTTGAACATAGATCACAAGGGGGGGGGGGGTTGTTCTGAGTACATCAAATACTACACCTCTATCTCATGGCCATGTATTTAAAAAATGGTCATGTTTGTCATTTTAAGTCCCTAAGGATCCCTATTTGACCATTTTGCACACCCTTGTGGTCCCTAGGGCCTTAAAATGACAAACATGTACAATCTTACCAAACAAAAGCAAACTTACACTATAAGTGACTACAAATCTTACTTAACTTATCAAACAATCTCAATATATGGTAGAACTAGATTTCTCTTACACATCACCAAACAAAAAAGTCCAAACTTCTTCTCATTGAATTTGATAAAAATACATTCATGAACAGCTTCCAAGAGGTAGTGAGGTCATAGTTTTTGCATCCATTCCATGACATGGTATGCTCATGGGGTGACCTATCACATAAAAATATATTTGGTGAGTGTACCCTCATGTTAGGAAAGGGTGTGTTGCTCATGGAAAGCTATTGTATTGTTGTACTTGGGATCTCTCCATGTAGCACAAGGCTTCTTGGTGTAGTGGAAGCCACATTGCTTGAGGAGAGCTTTGTGCCATTGTACACGATTCATGTTATACCAGTTCCTTGAGCCATTGTTGCACACACTACCACTCAACTAGCATAGTAAGAGGTCACCTTGTACCATGACGCGTTAGAGACATGTTCTTCAAACAAAAACATGTATGGATTCAATCTTTGCAAGCTATATAATAAAGACATTTGTTAAGTATATGATGTACAGATTTTCAAGTATTTCCATCCAATTGGAAATAAACAATCCTAAAATATACATTACAATGAGATTACCCACCTCTAAGAAGCATGGCTTTGAAGCACCTACCTGGAAGATGTAATGAAGAAGGTTGTTTTAGGGGGAAAGTGGCGATAGCCTCTCTAACCTTTTACCTTTCACTAACACTCATTGAGTTTGAGCACAAAAGCAACCTTTGTGGCAAGCACTCCACAAGTAGAGTCAAGACCTTAGACTTCAAAGTCTATGATAAGAAGAACACAACCAAAAGAAAGAAATATATTGTTCGTGTTTGTTGTTGGAGAGTTTCAACCTCCCTCTCCAAAGAGGCAATACTTTCTTGTAATGCCACTTTTTTGAGTTGAAGAGCTTGACATTCATGCATCCACATACGCAAAGAAGCACCTGCACCCATACAAAACCGCTTGCAATAGACTAACAAGCCTACTGCTTCCCTCCCAAGATATTGAAGAACCGCCATGGAAGCGGATTATAAGATTGTAAGGGTACAAATGGCCATCCACCCAAATGTCAATATTCATCTCAACGACGGTATGATGTTTGTGGGATGACCTTTTCTCACCCTCACTTGCGGCTTTCAGTGCAAACTCCCGTCGATAAACAAAAATATACGCTTTTGGTGTGCGGGGTACATGGTGCTGGAAGCACACACTTTGTGATGTCCGTGAGGACCATGACAGCGGTTGCCTGAGGAAGCAAAGCACAAAAACAGAGAGGGGGGAGGGAGAGGGAGGAAGATGGGAGGAGAGAAGGGAACAAGGGGAGAGAGGGAGAGAAGGGGAAGAGAGCAGAGGAGAGGAAGAGAGGAGGAGAGAACAAAGGTGTTTTTTTTTGGGAGGGGGGAAAGATTTTGAAAAAGTGGACTTTCAGTGCTTGTAGGTAAGAAACGAAGTCAAAAAATGATTTTTTGATATGTATATATGTTGGGGGGATTTTTAAGCTAAAAATAATTAAAATTACTTTTTTTTTAAAAGTCAAACTTTGGCTCTTAGTAACCCACGTTTTTGTTGATGTGGCCACACCCCTTTACTCCCTTCACTTCCAAAAATCTAGAGAGAGAAAAATCCTAGGTCCACATCCTATATGTGTCTAAAAAAAGGTTAGAGAAGTCTACTCAAAACTAGCTTCTTGAATGCCCTTGTCCCCTTAACCCTGCACAACATTAGCTTTGATCTCTAAAAATTAGGATTTCTTACAAGACCCATGCAACATCCATAATTCTCCTAATGTAGGTTAATATCCCTTAGTGTCCTAGACCTCCTCCTCAAGTTTTGTAGCATTTGGACTCTATTCAAGTGCCAAAAGGGCGGGTAACTGAGTGTGGTAACGTCGGACATATGTACATTGCCATGACTAAGAGCGAGAGATTTTCATGTGATAGTGATAGTGTTATTCTGTCGGCTCACTTCTTGAGATTGAAAACCTCAAAGAGTCTTCGTTCCTCATCCGAGTCACTTCCCCGAGTATTGACATTATCTTAGTGCTAGAAAACCTATGCTATATCCGTCTGTCTCGCGACATCCCGCTAACATTGACGCCCGTGCCGGGATAGTCTGGTGAGTGACCGAGTCGTAGCTTTTACTTGGAAACTTTGATTTTGATTCCCATTACATTTACACTTTAGAAATCAAGTAGCTATACTTGAGGTTTAGTGCTTGGTAGAGTCTAGGAGTTGAGGACTTGCTAGATCTATTCTGAAGAGGTAAGAGGGTTGTGAGTGAGATAGCCAAAAGCATCTCATTCTTTGATTTTGTCATTACTTGTTGTACCATTTTCTATTTTGACTTCAATTTGTATTATTTTGCTTGTTTATATTTCATGTTTTAAGTCTATACCTATGAGTAGGGTAAGTAGGAACTATCACCATCAAATTTGGGCCGAAAGATCGGGGAGAAACCTGTTCAAAACAATATTTTGGCTGAAACGACCATAAAGTCTGAAATGCTAAAAAATTGATGGTTAGAACTCCATTTAGTTGATCAAAACTAAAAAAGAAGTGCGAAAAAGGCATAACCAAACCACACAAAGAGTGAATTTGGAAAGTTCTATGCTGATTGGTGCAAGAACATGGTTCGCGATCTATGACTCTATGTAACATTTTTGGCCAAAATTGATACCACTTGGTCTAGAGTTATTCCAAGCTCTGTCTATACTCTTTTGGTGGAAAATTTGACACAAAAACTCAACCAAATCAAGAAAATTGTGCAAAAACAGAGAATCGTGGAAATATACTTAAATTGTGGATTTTTGACTTTTGGGCATTAGGAAAAATATGGACTCTCCATGGGCCTTGTAAGAATCCCTAATCTTAAGGAAGTATGTTGTGATTAAGGGAGACAAAGGAAATGATGGGGGCTATTTTGGTAGGTCATTTTCTAGCCTTCAAGCCTAGAAAAGGTGGGGTAAGTAGTGACTAGGAGGCTACCTTCTCTCTCTAGCTATTCAGCACCTCCTAGAGAAAAGGGGGTGTCATAAAGAGGGAGAGGGACCCTTGTACAAAAAGAGAACCCCACCTTTCATTTTTTTCTAAAAACTCGGCCAAAAATAAACCCTAAAAATTTGAAATTTAATGAAATTTTCAAAAGTAGTCATTTCCTCCCAAAAAGTGACCCCAAACCTATTCTAATATCAAGCAATCATTTTTTGCCTCCAAAATCCCTTTCTCTCTCTCCATGTCTCCTCTTTGTCTCTCTCACTCCCCTTCCTCAAAGTAGCCATGCCCACCATAGCCAGGACCTGCTGCAGCTCCCTCTTCATCTAAATGCTAAATCCTCCTTCTCACTCTTACAGAATTTTGCATCTCCCTCTCCATCTACCTGCTAAACCCTCTCTCTCATTCTCACACACTCCTGAATCTGCCTCTTCATCTACCTGCTAAACACTTTCTCTCACTGTCAGATTCCTCTCTCCTCTCTTCTTTCTATCCCTGTACCCTCTTCCATTGTTCACTGTCCTCCCTAAAAAATAGCAAGTCTACCGTAAGCCAGGATCTACAGCAACTACCTCTTCATCTACCTCCTCAATCTTCCATTTCAATGTCAACGTCCCCTCCCCTGACCCTAACCGTTCCCTCCCACTCAACTTCCCCTAACAACCAAGCCCACCCTGATTACAAGGTAATGTAGTTGTCTTCACATCCACCTTTGTCTCTATTACATCTAACAACACTAATACCCAACTTCTACAAGCTATGGAAAAGACTCTAGCATACCCAACTTCTTGCAAGCTATGAAATAGAATATTTATTTTTCATGTAAGGTGGAGTCACATCACAAACTTTCTAGTTGGAAGGACACAAAAGGGTGCCCCTGGACCACGGGTGGAAACTCCATAGCCATGAGACAGAGATGGATTCCCAAGCATAGGAAGGTCAAGTATGTCAAGCAATGGCATTGTTACTTTACACAAGGACATTGGTTTCAAACCTGAGTGTATTTGAGGCAACATTTGAAGAATTTAGATCTGTACTCTATACATGCCGATCATGTATCCATAATGCCCAAAGCTATCGACATAGCTTTTACTTTGTAATCTCATAAAATCATGTTTGAGGTGGTCTGCAATGGACATGGTTTTGTAACAACAAGCACTATGGCTTTAATATATGAAATCTTTGATCTTGAAAATTAGTTTCCATGTAGCAATTTCTTTGAAGATTTGATTCTTACTGAGGGGTTTGATGCTTATACAAGTGTGTCACATGAATACGGTAAATTATTGGTGAATACTAGGGGTTCATAACTAATATAGAAAGTGTTGAACCAATGTTGAGAATTATGCTAGTGGGGAGGATTACCCATCACTCATAAGCTTGCATCAAGATGGGCCATGTAATTGCATCATGGTAGCATTTCTGAGGCTGCAAAACTATATCAACCAATGCTTCAAAGGTAGGGGCTAGTTGGTTAGTTTAGGAGAGGAGGCAAGGGTGCCTATTCATGGATTGGATGGAAAAGAGGCATGGGATGGGTTTAGAAAACCTTTATTATCTCTCTCTCTCTCTCTCTCTCTCTCTCTCTCTCTCCCCCCATATCTCTTTGCTTTGAGCTAGCTAGCCATGTATGATCAATTATTTTCTGCATAAACGTATAGAGTAGTGTTTTGTATTAATAGAATATTGGCTCCTTTATGGGTAGATTCTTTAAGAATCAATTATCTCTCTTTGTATCTCTCCCTTTTGTGCATGTTATGGCCATTTGCTTCAGCTCTCTTTCGCTAGTAGGCCTTTGTGAGACTAAAAAGTGTCTTGTACAACCAAGAAAAGCACCCCCTTTTTCTTTAGAGACCAGAATTAGAGCATACACACTATAGGGCACTATCCTGAAAATCAAAGGGCAGCTTGCAACGCGCCATGGTATGAGATAGCTATTATTGCATGGTTGAGTGAAGTTTGAACATCCTGTAGGACCATGGCAAAGCAAGCTGGCACAGATAGAAGGCAAGGCAAGGGATGCATAGTCCTTGGGAGGCCCAAAAAAAATCCTGCCACAAGGGAGCGCATTTGGGCCTTCCATAGGTCTATGGAAGGCCCAAATGCGCTCCCTTGTGGCAGGATTTTTTTGGGCCTCCCAAGGCCTATGCACCCCCTGCCTTGCCTCCTACTCTTTGTGCTTGCTTAGTTTTGGGCATGGTGGCCTTGGGCCTACAGGATGGACCTACAGGATAACCATGAACATCCATCCAAAGAAGCATTTTACAAAACTATAGCTCATATGATATATCTAGAAAAAGAAAACTCATCCTCTACTACAAATGGATATAGATGGCTCACCATGTGCATGATGCATTCTCTACTCATTCTCTGCTATACAAATGGCTCAAAGTATACATGATGCATACTCAATTAGCAAGCAATCCAAGGAGTAACTTGTCTTGGGTTTGATCCATGTATCATGTCATTTATCCATCATAAGAGTGTATCCTCAATAAAGAGGCAATTCCCTTGAGTTCCAAAAGGGTCTCTCTCTCTCTCTCTCTCTCTCTCTCTCTCTCTCTCTCTCTCTATCCCTAGTTATCTATCTATTTATCTATCTTTGTGTTTTTTATCTACATGTGTATCTATCTATCTATTTATGTATCTATCAAATTATCTATCCATCTATCTATCTATCTATCTATTAATGCATTTATCTATATCTATTTGTCTATTTATCATCCATCTATCTATGTACAATATATATATGTATATCCCCTATCTCTATCTTGTTTGTTCGCTCTCTTTTCTTTATTTTGATTTCATAGTCTGTGTTCCTTGGGGATTTCAAAGAACACAAGCTGGCAAAGGTAGAACGAAGTGTTTGCACAATGCCAAGAGGGGATTCATGTGTGTGCTTGCAAACATGAGGGAATAAGATTGTTGTATCTTTCTTGGATTAGGTTTGAGTGTGTTCTTTCAAAAATTTGAAGCCTGCCAAATATATTGAGATAAACTCTAAGTGCTCATGAACTAAATGTTTGTTCAATGCTAAAGGAGGTTCATGTCTATGCCTGCAACACAAGATAATATGATTGTTCTATCTTGCTTAGATTAGTCTTGAGTATGGGATTCTTCTAAGAATTTAAAGCTTGCCACCATTTTGAGATAAACTTTAAGTGCTCATACAACAGAAAATGAATCAAACCTGACCTTTGAGATTAGATGGCTTACTAGATCTACATGCAGGCACATTGAAAAGGTGTACATGCTACCAAAAAATCAATTTACTTGATCAATTCACTTATGAGCACCAAAAATTTGGCAGGAAGCACAATACCCATACAAGATTAGATGAAACAAAAATTGATCACAAGCACAACATCATATAGTTGAAGATTAACTAGAGTGGACAAAAATGTAATGAAACAAGAGTGCTTTCTATTCAAGTAGTTTCATTACAAAGTTTGTAGCTTGGGTACAATAATAGCTTGGGATGTTATGTACTGGATCAAATACATTGAATGGAATATAGACTGAGGCAATTGCTATGCTCTTAGCAGGGCTTGTCTCATCATTGATAACTCCATGGACCTCCATATCCACAAGTATACACACCAAACAAAGACTATTTAGAATGATCTTCTGATTGGAGAAATCACACTTTCCACTTGACACCAAACCAAGTTGAGCCCAAGCATCCACTGCAGTAACATCATGTAATACAACAAATATGGTGTTAGCTACTATAGTTTAAATTAATATACATTGTTCAGTTATATAGATTAGTTCTTATCTATAGCATGCACAACCATAAAGGTACCCGAGAGGCATTCAAGCGGTTGCTTTGCAAGTAAGCTGGATAAAAAAATACGTTCACAAATACCGTTGTCAAAAAATATGAACACATGAAAATTAAAGAGGACATTCCCATAAGATGACTTAGCATTAGACTTACAATGAGGTGAAAATTGGTTTGAAGCTCTCTGCAAGTGGATCTCAGCTACACTATACGCATGTTGAGTGATGGCCACCATCCCAGGTTTTGTTTTGAAAGCCATTAGTCTTCACTTCCAATGGCGTTCCAGTATGCCTCGACATTGTACTCCATGAGGACCAACACTGAACGGTTGCATGTAGACCCATGAGCCTTGCTAAATACCTGTGGGATCCATTCCACCTTCGAGCTCTTTGTGTTGTGCAGTATGACCTTTTGTATCTCCAACTTGGGTTTTCTATGCGTGGTATGGGTGGACATTCTTGGGAAGAGGTCAGGTGGCCACACAGTAGAGAGAGATTGGGAAGGGGGAGGGGGGTGAGGGTTGGAGAGAAGGATAGTGAGGTCTACACAGTACAGAGAGAATGAAGGGGAGAAAGGGAGAGATAGAGAGGATGGAGTGTGAGCTTTTGGCTATGGTGGGATAGTGATGAGCTTAGGGCTATGGTGGGCTGCATTATGGAGAATGGAGGGGTAAGGGGAGGGAGAGCTAGAGAGGATGGAGAGTGAGCATTTGGCTATGGTGGGGTTGACTGTAGAGAGAGTGAGGAGAGGGAGGGGGGATAACTGAAGAGGAGGATAGCGATGAGCTTTGGGCTATGGTGGGCTGCACAGCACAGAGAGAATGGAGGGGGGAGGGGAGGGAGAGCTAGAGAAGATGGAGAGTGAGCTTTGGGCTATGGCGGGGTTGATTGCAGAGAGAGAGTGAGGTGAGGGGAGGGGGCAGGGGAGATAAGATTGTGGGAGAGATAGAGAGAGGGAATTTGAAGAGAAAAAGTGACTTTTTGATGTTTGGTTATGTTTTGGGAAATTTTGGAGGGAAAATGGTCATTTTTTAGACTTTTCAAAAATTTCAAATTTTTAGGGTTTTTTTACCTGCGCGATTTTTCTTTTGGGGTCCCTTTTTGTCAAGGGTCCCTCTCTAGGCTTTATGACACCTCCCCCCCCCCCCTAGTCCACCTCCCCTTTCTCTCTAGGAATCAAGCATTGAAGAGGGGGACAAATAAGCTGCCCCCCTATCTCTTCTTAGGCTATAGGTGATATCCCAAGAGCCCTTTCATTGGTCCTCCACTAACGCTTCCCTAATCAAAAGGGCCCTAGGAGAGTCCATATTTTTCTTAATGGTATCCAATTTCAAAAAGAAGTGAAAATTTGACATATACATGGTTTGGATATACAACTGACAAAATTTTATGTTGAAATGTTGTGGAACACGGATCGCGATCCATGACCCCCTAAAGAATTTGACACTGAGATTTGACCAGTGAAAAGTTGATACCATTTGGAACAACTTTAGTGAAGACCATCATAGCAAAAACACAACAAAAGTTTGATCGAAACACCAAAAGAGTCAAAAACGGCAAGTAGACAAACAACTTGACTTTTGTCAAGGCAAAAAGGGTTCAAATCCAAAAAGAAGTACATAAGTAGGCTACACAGACCTCAAGTAACAAACTGACATGGAGGAACACATATCACAATCCATGACCCCCTCAGACTTTTTGGGACTGTGATTACATCGAGTTTTAGTAGTGGCCAAAACAAATATTTTTTCCCAAAACAAGGGTAGCAAAAAATAATTAAAGAAAGCTCAAAACTAGCCGGAGACAATCAAGACCAAATTCAACAAAATAGAATGATCAGGGGACTTTGGGAGAGTTGAAGGTTACAAAATCATCTAGAGTTTACCAAGAAACCATCAAGAGGATTTGGAAACCCTACGCATCAAGTTTCAAGAAAATATGTCATGGGATACATAGATTGAGATCGATGACCCCTAGCATAGAAACGATCCAGATTGATACCAGAGCTAGCCCTATTCTTGGTGAGCACAATGGTCCTTTTTAAATTTGATTTGGAGTTGTATTGTGCAAATTACAAGTAAATTAGGAATTATGTTCAAAGCGCACTAAAAGTTTGATTTTTGTAGATTTTGACTAACCCCGTGGTTGTAAGGTTATAGCCACAAAGTGAATTTTGAATAGGTTGAGCGGATTAGAGTCGCGTTGACTTTTCTGTGACTAAAGGAGTAAATGCACCATATAAGGTAAGAGGTTAGGGTTTTGTAAGCTTTGTTTTCTTGAATATATATTTGTGATTGGGCAAATTGTATCAAAATAGAAGTCTTAACAATAGAGACCAATCAAGCCATTTTTTACCAAGGGTAGTGTCAGTCAAGGGACCATACCCATCTTCGAGAAAATCTCAAAACAGAGTCTTTCAAGCACTTCATTGAAAAGTTCATATCACCATATGGCTGAGGGATCCAAAACTGTGTGATTCAAGGAAGAAACCAGATTGGGACCAGGACCATCTCATCCTGCACCAACCCATAAACTATTTTACTTGCAATATCGCTTTGAGAATGAGTTGGGTGCTCAAATTTATCAAGATGGTATGGATCGATACTGTATGAAAATTGAAGAGAGGCCTACAAAGCTTAAGTTCATGGTGCAAGTAGAGTACAGTGGTGATCGATGCTTTGATGAAGAAGAAAACGTTTATATAGTCATGCTAAATGGTTTCAGTGTGGACAAATGGGGATTGTCAGGCACCAAAGAGAAAGTTGATGCAAAACCCGAAGAAAAACTACCAACTTTGGACAATCCGAGTGCCAAGCTGAGGCGGTTAAATGTGGCTACACATGTCAACCCCGATAACATAGATGTCGGCTTATACAAGTATAACAATGGAGAAAAAAATCTCTACTATAGATGTGAAGAGCCCAACATTAGGAAGTTAACCTGGAAAAAATGGTTATACGTGTACGGTCAAAAGTATTCTTCACTAAGTCGTACTGAGTTGGAAGGCTATACATACTTTGGGGACCCACTCCATCAGTACTATTTCACCCCTAGCTTGCACATACTTTCCATTTCAGAGACAAAAAAACTAGAAACTACAAGAGCAAGTCCCTTCAAATCTCATGTGGAGGACTCATTCAGTTGACCTCATCTATCTACACCTAAACCAATGGGATGCCTGGGTACCTAGGTTCCTATGTCAACATATTCAAGTATGTTACCATATACATGTGGTAGTGATGTGTGTGAACACACTAGGACCGCCGGGGCATTTTTTCCCTCTTTAGGAGGTTTTTTCCCTCGAGCATTGTATATACGCCCATCACTCTAGGGCTATCTATATTTCCATTGCATACTAAGTAACACACTCTCTATTGTGTGCCTTGAGCTTCCTTCATCTTTCCAAGCTGCGTGCGTTTCTTCGCAACCACTACAAGAGGTTGTGTGCTCTTGTGACGCTGTTAGCGACGGAAATACACTGGGTTTTTATAACCCCCAGCATCGCTAAAACCGTCGCTACGAGCGTCGCTACGAGCGTCGCTATAGGCGTCGCTATATAGCGACGCCCATAGAGACGCTCATAGCGACGGTCATAGCGACGGTTATAGCGACGGTTACACAGAAGACTATAGCGACGATCATAGCAACGCTACAGAGCCATAAATAGCGACGCTTATAGCGACGCCCGAGAGAATTTGTTTTTGGTGGCAGGACATTGAATGCCCTGCCACCCATCAACCATATTGTACTTGATTCACTTTTTAAAAAAAGTGCAAGGATAGATAATAGACCCAAAATAGTCACCCACAAGACGCATTGTTTGCAAAATTGACAATTGTACACATCATAGGCAAAATGAATTGATTGGCAAATGTAATAATGACAATTGTACAACATCATAGGCATAAAGAATTGATTGGCAAAAGGAACTGCGGTGACAAATGTAATAATATACATGGTTCAAAAAGACGTATAAAATCCGTCTCATGATACATAAGCTATGAGAAACCCTAAACTAATGCTATCTAGCTACGGCTAAACTGACGTCGTCTAGTCAGACGTCTCATCGTGTCCAAGCGGTGTATCTGTCGGATTCTGCAAAGAAAGACAATAAGACAGCTTTCAGTAAGTATAAACATATAACGACATTTATAAAACAATACAAAAAATAAAAAAGAGTAAACCCTAATACTAACCATGCCGCCGCGAGAACTGAGAATGTCCATCAGGGCGTTTAAGCCCTTCCTGCCTGCGTACTCGCGCTCGTACGGTGTGGGATCACGTCCTGTCATCGACCACTGTCAAAACATACAAAGATTTCATTATGTTAGAATTAAAAAACTCATAAACCCTAAACTATCGAACATAAAGAGCAATGCGAAAACACTTACAAAATCGGCCTCAAATGATGCCCATCCACCGCTCCCCAAGTGGTGTGAGCTCCCTGCCTCTACTCGCGCTCTGGCTGCATCCTTTTGTTGCTTCCACTTGTCGGGATTCTCGCGCGCTGCTTTCTTCGCATTCTTCCAATCTTCTTTGGCCAGCCAATCTGGCCTGTTCCACCCATTCTTGATTGCTTTTTGCACTTCAGAACGCTTGTGTTTGCAGTATTCGTGCATTCGAATCTTCATCAGGTCTTCATTGAAGCACTGATCCCGTGTTGGAACGGGAAACTCATCATGAAGTATGCTGATGACTCTGTTTTTTAAATCACTTGGTACTTCACTCCATTTTTTTAGTATGTAGTGTCTAAACAACTGAGAGCAAAGACCACGCATGAGCGAGATCACCTTCTTGCCGTCATCATCCATGATGATGCCGCCGCTAATGTCGACGGAGTAAGGCAAGCCTTCTGGCCGGTGACGCGTGAACCTGGGTGTCCAGGCAGGGGTCTCTAGCGGCGTGTCGATGGGGGTACGGATGTCAGGTGTCTCCACCGGCGTCTGGGCCCCGAAGCGAGGAGTGTCGAGTGGGGTGGCTCCTGGCGGAGTAGGTAGAGGTGTGTAGCTTCTAGGAATAGTCAGCCGTGCAAAACCTGGCGTAGATGGCGATGCTGTGGCTGGTGTGGGGGCGGGCAAAGAAGGGGAGGGTAAAGAGCCTCGTCAAACACGAGGCGGTGTGGAGGCATCGGTGGCGGAATCCCCACAACAACCGCCACCGCCACCACTAGAGCGCCGGTGTCTAGACGACTGTGAAGCTCGTCTCGTCGACGCCGAAGCTTCGGAGCACGCCGAATGCTCCGAAAGAGAGGGAGATGCGGATGGAGTAGGAACGCGCGATGATGCGCCAGAGCGATGACGCTCCACGTACAACTGTCTCTGCTGCGGTGACAAAGAAGAAAGAAACTCCGCATCATCCATACCTGCATTAAACACACGAATATTTAAACTTAATATTGAATGAATAGAGTAGACAATGACGCAAAGACCATTAAATACAATGACGTAATGACGCATATAAATACAATGACGCAATGAATTGAGTGATAGAAGAGGCAAGTCGAAAACTCAGAATTTTCAATCAAAAGATGTGAGCGCGAGTAGAAAAGAGCGTTATACACCATGGAAGGTACTTAGAGAGCCAGAGCTTTTACAACACGGAGCAAAATTGTTCAAATACAATATTTGTGGCTTTAAGAGATCTCTCTCTCATCCTCGCATAGCTCAGCATAACTTCCTATATCTATATAGAGCTCTCCGTTTAAACACATATCCTCTGTTTCATTTTGTAGCTCCTCTGCATGCACCCCATATAGAGTAGTAGCATCTTGATGCTCGTCTGGCACCCCCGCAGCGGCTTCTGATTGAGCATCTTCTCTGATCTCCTCCATTGATGTCGTTGTGATTGGCACATGGTAGCCTTCATATGTCCTTGCACTACGAGAGGCTACCTCTATGACGTACCACCAGTTTGATGTAGACTTTGTAGGATGAAATATTACCTGCCAGAGCCACATAACTTACATGAGAGCTTTCAAGCACATAACTTGTAAAAGGGGGATGTTAACTATTTACATACTTACTTGTTCACAATGCTCGGGTAGTACGAAAGTGTCTCTTAGGTCAGTCCATTTCTTAGTAGAATCCACCTCAAGAAAACCAGACTCTCCTCTACGCACAGTAGCGTTGCGAACCTCCATGATTATCTTGAACCATTGCACGTTGAACAAGTCGACAAAAAATCCTCTGTAATCGATCCTCAAAATCTCTTGCAGCGTGCCGAAGTAAGTGAGTTCCGCCACCACAGGATCTGCATCAAAGGAGCGTCGTCGACTAGACTGTTCAAATTTTGCCATGATTCCACAATCTTGAGTAAAACGCTTTTTGTCGATTCGTTCCACCCTAAAATGTCGACCTTTACACCATGCTGCTGTGTATGACTTATACTACAACGAACAAAGATTATGAGTGGCCGTTCAAACGTTTATAAATAAAGTCACTTGCTAGTCGTACATTGCAAACTTACCTTGGTCGCGCAACCCCGAGAGTACTCCCACTCTTCTTCAGTCACTTCGTCACCCCATTGTTGTGCGCTTTTCAATTGGTTGTGCAACCCTCTTAAGCTCATGAAGGTTGGTAGGCTCTCCAGAACCGCTGGATAGTGCATCGGTGGTCGTCTTCCCCGTCTCCACTCGATTCGTGCCCTTTGTCTCTCTTGCTTTGCATCCTCATATTGTGAAATCCACTTTTGCATCACTGGATTGTGAAGCATGCAAAATCGGTTGATTTTAGCCTCTAGATCTTCCATCATCTTCTTCTCAGCACCGAGATTGCACATGACAATCCCAGATATGCGCTCATCATCTATGGTTCGCCATAGCGTGTCCCGGGATTTATCAAATCCGTCTAGCCACTCTCCAAAATGTACACTAGGGACTCTGATACCAACCAACCTTCTGCCATGCTACTCTCCGGACGTGCCTTTTGACGCACATATCCCTTAAGTGTTTTCATGAAACGCTCTAAGAAGAACATCCATCTGGAATGAACTGTGCCAGCTATTTCCACCTCATCAACTATGTGAACAAGAAGATGCACCTGAATGGTTAGCATTGTAGTAGGAAAATGTTTCTCAAACATGCACACAAGCTCCGCAGCATTTAGTTTGGCGAAAGGTATGGAGTCTACGTTGATCTCCTTTTGTGAGATCCATTGCACCAGCTTTGCAAGTTTGTAGATTGTGTTACGGATGTCGAGAGACAAACATCCCTCAATGGCAGCCAGTAAAATAAATTGTAAAGTATGTGCAGCAATGATATTAAAGTCCACATTTTATGCAATGATATTAAAGTCCACTATGAACGTACCTGACACATTTTATGCCAATCGTGTGACTTCAAACCGGTAAGCTTTCCTTCTTTAGTAAAACACGTTCGGAGCGAGTGCATGACGCCAGTGGGGCTCCGCAAAGATCGAATGGTCTCTTTTACTTTGCGTTCTTGGGCTCCTGTGAAAATCCATGGTGCTTTAGGGAGTTTTATCGATCCATCAGACGCTGTTTGCGGCCAATATTGCTCCATACGATCCACATTTCTAAGGTCAACTCTGGCTCCCAAAGTATCTTTCTTGCCGGTCAGATGGTCCCATAGTAGATTACCCACATTCTTGAATATGTGCATTGGATCGAGCACGTGATTGATCATGAGTCAGGGCCAGTATGGTAACTCGTACCATAGAGATAGTCTCTTCATCCCTGGAGGCAATCCGTCATCGCACATCTCCTTCTGCTCTAACCATGCTTGTGCAGACATCCTTGGTGGCTCTCTTCCCAAAAAGCCATCGCGTAACACATGATTCTCTGGAAGATACGCTTGATGACCTTCGCATATTTGCTTCTTCAGTGAGGGTGCCCTACGTGCATTCAGTCTAGGTCCACATGTGACACATGCTCTGTATCCGCTTGTTTGAAGCCCTGCATGTATACACATGATAATAGATCAACTATGGGAAAAAACAAGATTTACAGTGTCTGAGTGAGGAGTGTCAATAGATCACGTGAGCATTCTGTTAGCCCGGGATAGTCATGCATGGTCCACATTAGAATGCCTCGGATCAAAGCATTCCGTTGTCCTGTGTGTTGGCTCATATCCACCACCTCTATGCCAATCCACAATTGTTGTAGCTCTTCCAATAGTGGATGAAGATACACATCCATATTCCCCACTTTATATCGCCCTGGCACAATCAAGCTTAACCATAGGTGCCCCTTCTTCGTAGTCAACCACGGGGGAAATTTGTAGTTGACGATGACAACGGGCCATACACTGTAAGATGTTGATCTTTGACCAAATGGATTTACGCCATCCATAGCCAGGCCTAAGCGCAAATTTCGAGCTTCCCTGGCAAAATCCGACCATTTTCCATCTATATGTTTCCACGCTACGCAATCTGCAGGAATTCGTAGCACACCATCCGAAGATTTATTCTCCTCATGCCATGATGCTAGGGCGGCCATGGACTTACATTCGAAGAAATGCTTGATGCGAGGAAGCAGAGGGAAATGTCGCAAAACCTTTTGTGGAATTTTTGTCCCGTGGAGATCTACTCGATATCTTTCGGAATCACATTTCGGACACTTCTCCATGTCTACGTATTCCCCTCTGAAAAGTATGCAGTCATTAGGACAAGCGTGGATAGAATTGTAATCCATCCCCAAGTTTCGCAAAATCTTTCTTGCTTCATCTCGGGAATCTGGCATCACATTGTCAGCTGGTAGTATGTGCTCTTTAAGCAATCTACACAACATAAAAATACGATACAGTCGTGTAAAAATCTATCAGATCATTATACATTTAGAGTTTTATTAAAGTAAACTAATTGTAATAGATCACCTGAAAAGCGCTGTGACGCTAGTGTCACTCCATCCAAACTTTGCCTGCATGTTGAGAAGAACCAGGAGTGCTTTCAATCTAGACATACGTGCTCCATTATACAATGGCGTATCGGCTTCACTTTTCATATCATCATAGATAAGCCTTTCTGAATCCATGATCGTCTCGATCATTTCATCAATCTCGGGCTCAAACATTGCCTCGTTGGGAATGTGCTCTGCATGATCATACCCCGAGCTGTCGGAGGCTACATCTTGTGGCCTCACATATGCTGCTTGACCAAAGCGCCTGTGAACACGTCTATTGGGTTGCAAGATTGCTGCTTGTTGGCCAGCGTCAGAGTCCGACGAGTTATAATTGGCAACAACTCGATCTATAATAGATAGATCGAACTCGCCAAATTCGTGAACGTGCTGCAAAGAAACACGTCTTGTCCGTCGCACAGCATGCTTGCATTGATTACAAGGACATAAGACCCTCGTTCAGAGATAGGTGTTTTGGTTGGACGGTCCCACATCCTCGTCACTACTCATAATGAGGATAAAAATCTTATAACTTGGACAACAAATTTAATATTCTATTGGCATTCTTCATCTTATCTCTCTCTCTCTCTCTCTCTCTCTCTCTCTCTCTCTCTCTCTCTCTCTCTCTCTCTCTCTCTCTCTCTCTCTCTCTCTCTCTCTCTCTCTCTCTCTCTCTTTACCTCACATTCTCTAGTCATGTCCAATCCCCGCACACCTCAGTCTAGAGGTGCACGGAGATCAGAACCACCGGGTTATAATCTCGTCTTTATTGGTCAATACCTATATTTGTGGGTACAAGAAATCTACACACCCACGTCTACATGATACTGCATGTAGTGGACAAAACCCCTTTGCCTCTTCTCTAGCTGTAGCACTTCACAGCATCTTAACATCTTTTCACAGTAGATCTTTTCACTGTTCGTCTAACTCTAAACCCTAAACCGTAAGTAATTCTTGCGTGGACTCGATCTAACGTAAATAAACGTAAATCTAACTAAAAATAAACCTAAATCTAATTTAACATAAGTCTACATCTAACCTAATCAATAACGTCTTTTGGGATAGTTTCCTACGACGTTAAAACTCTCTTCTTCTTGTGTGTGTGTGTGTGTGTGTGTGTGTGTGTGTGTGTGTGTGTGTGTGTGTGTGTGTGTGTGTGTGTGTGTGTGTGTGTGTGTGTGTGTGTGTGTGTGTGTGTGGGTAAACCTAAATAAACCTAAGTCTAATCTAATGTAACATAAATCTAAATCTAACGTAAATATATTATGTTATATTAAAAACAAAGAACTAAACTAACAGGGATTATAAGAACCTTAAAACTGATTTAACACATAATTTTTCACATAACTCGGCAAGAGTTGGCATTCTCATCACTAAAGATGTGAGAGTTAACTTCCGGCGGTGACGCTGCCTCATCTCCATCCACATCTGACGACAGCAATTGGCCCTTTAGACCGTTCTTGCTCTTGTTACTAACTTTGAAGTTGTTGTTGAATGACTAGAGGTTGTCTAGATGGTCATTGTGTCGGGGATGTAGTGACTCTTGCCGCCCTGAAGATCCACCTTCTTCCCTATCTTCTGAAGACATTTCACCAGTACTTTTGGATCGACGGATCCCACCATGAGTGAAGCAACAATACCCTATATTCCATTGAGGGCTTTCTTCACCCGCTTCATGCAGGCATCGCAGTCTATGGAGACCTAAATCTAATCTAATATAACATAAATCTAAATCTAGCGTAAATAAACGTAAATCTAGTTAAAAATAAACCTAAATCTAATTTAATGTAAGTCTACATATAACCTAATCTTTAACGTCTTTTAAGATAGTTTCCTACGACGTTATAACTCTCTTCTTCTTGTGTGTGTGCACGTGTGTGGATGTGTGTGCCAATAAAAAGAGATAAATGGTATAACCTTTCTATCACCCATGCCAAGTATGATAGATTGATTATGCCATTTCCCTCTTGAATAATAGGTCTTGAGTTCAACTCCTCGTCGGCTAGATCTTTAGTTCTTTTAATTTTAATTAGTTTCCTACGACGTTAAATTAGTTTCTCTCTCTTTCTCTCTCAATGTGTGTGCGTTTTTTTGGATTGTATGCATGTTTTCTCTCTCTTTTCCTCTCTCAATGTGTGTGTTTTTTGTTTATGCATGTTCTCTCTCTCTTTTCCTCTCTCAATGCGTGCGTTTTTTGTTTATGCATGCTCTCTCTCTCTTTTTCTCTCTCAATGTGTGTGTGCATTCTTTGTTTATGTATGTATGTGTGCGTTTTTGTTTTTGTTTGTACTCTCTCTCTCTCTCTCTCTCTCTCTCTCTCTCTCTCTCTCTCTCTCTCAAAAACACTATGTGTGTGTGTGAGAGAGAGAGAGAGGGAGAGAGAAAGAGGGGAAGGGAACATGAGAATGAGGAGAGGGAAGGAGCATACCTGGCTCTCCTTCCTCTCCTCGTGTGTGTGTGTGTGTGTGGAGAAGAAAAAGAGAGAGAGAGAGAGAGAGAGAGAGAGAGAGAGGGAGAGAGAGAAAGAGGGGAAGGGAACATGAGAATGAGGAGAGGGAAGGAGCATACCTGGCTCTCCTTCCTCTCCTCGTGTGTGGAGAAGAAAAAGAGAGAGAGAGAGGGAGAGCATTACCTGCTCCTTGCTTGAGGGTGCCGAAAAACTCAGATCTGAGATCTGAGTTTTTGGGCGCGCTCGGTTATTTTTTTAGCCCAGCCGGCGTCGCTATGAGCGTCGCAAATTTACAAAGAAATTTGCGACGCTCATAGCGACGCCGGGATTTTTTTTTTTTGAGCGTCGCTGTGTGAGCGTCGCTAATATGAATAGCCTCTTGTAGTGAACCCTAATTCCAACAATTGGTATCAGAGCAGGTTGCGTCCTCCTGGGCTTAGTCGCCACAGCTGCTCCAGCACATGCCTGCTTACCTTCTCCAATTTAGTGAGCTTTGGCAAGCGTTTACAAGTCGACAAAAATTTCTGGCTCAGATTTTTGATTCGGGTTCATTTCGGCCTTCGTTTCCACTACAGGCAGTACTCCACAGGCTATTTTATCATTTCGTGCAGAATTTTTGTCAATGCCGTTTTCTGCATAATAGGTGCCTCATAGTCTTCTACGGTTTGTGCTATATATCACATGTTGTTCCCGGTCCATTTCTCCTATTTTCGGGTAGTTTTCACATCAGGTACAACATTTACCATGGCTGACAACAACATAGATGTGTTCAAGTTGTTTGGTGTTGAGGACAGTTTGGATGGGGACAACTACCCTATGTGGGCCTATATGATGCAGCATGTTCTTGTGTTAAAGGGCTTATGGAACATTGTGCAGGGCATTGATGTACGTCCTGGTTCAGAGGATGTAGGCGATGTTGAGGATGTTGCAGGTCTTGCTGCAAGGATTGCTGCTATTAGAGTTGTTTTGCCTACGGCAGAACAAGCTCGTTGGAATGTAAAGAATGCACAAGCTCATGCATTGATTGCATTGTCTGTGAAGTGCACCATTGTTCCTCACATTCGTTCAGCAAAATCTGCAGAACAGGCTTGGGATATTTTGGTTGGTCTTTATGCAAGCCGCAATGAGGCTAAAATTGATTTGCTGCTTAAAAAGCTGGAGTCGAAGATTATACATGAGGAAGATGATATGGACACTTTCCTTGCTAGTGTCAAGGATATCAATGAACAACTTATTTCTGCAGGTGAAGTCATTTCAGACAGTTCCCTTGTGCAGACTGTTCTTGATGCCTTACCAGATTCTTACCAGACATTTGCTAGTACTTGGAGACTTATGACCCAAGGAAATCCAGAAGTTGTCAATTTTGATGCATTATGCACATTGTTGTTGCAAGAGTCACTTGCCAAAAAAAATAGCACTAGACACCGTGCAGTTGAACAGGCTTTTATTGCTTCTCAAAGAAAGGGTGGTAACAACAATTCGGCCACTTCTTATGGTTCTGCTGCGAGTGGCAAAACTTCTGTTCCTAATGCTTCTGCTGGCAACAATTCATCTGGAAATTCTAGTGATAAGGGCAAAAAGAAGATGCGTTGCCATTATTGTAAAGCTAATGATCACTTGATCAAGTTGTGTCCTAACTTGAAGGCCAAAGAGGCTAAGACGAAAGAGGGTGGTTCCATTGCAAATGTTGGTTCCACTACAAATGCAGCCATTGTTGAGTCTTCTGTAAAAGGAGACTGTAATGCTGATGTTGATGCAGAATGGGCTTTTAGTGCAGAGTGCACTTACAATACTGTTGTCCATGATGCATGCTTGTTAGTTGCTACAGATTCACATGTGTGGTATTTCGATAGTGGTGCTATAAAGCACATTACCTCACATCGTGAATTGTTCACCTCTCTCGAGTCTGTCCCTCATGGGAATTCAATCACTTGTGCCAACAATGCCTCTTATCCGGTTCAAGGAGTTGGAAAGATTGTGTTTACTGCTGCAAATGGAAGTTCCTTCACACTTGTTGACGCACTTTATGTACCTGGGATCAAGAAGAATCTCTTGTCTATATCCGCATTTGCTAGACTTGGACTTGTAGTCAAATTTGTGGATGACAAATGTACAATTCATGATCTCAGTTTTGGTGATGAAATTGTTGCATTTGGCCTTTTGTGTTGTGGGTTGTATAGGCTTACTTTGTATGACAAGTGCGAACAAAATTTTACAAATGATGTTGCAGATTCAAGGGCTATTTCATATGAAAAACTTTGGCATGCACGTTTTGGTCATCTGAATTTTGCCAGTTTGCTGTGTTTGCAAAAATCTGATATGGTTGCTTCTTTGCCACCTCCTTAAGCACCTGTCAAACATGGTTGTGAAGGTTGTATTTGGGTAAGATGCAGAGTTCTAAGTTTCCAAAGGATGGTTCAGTTTAGGCCACATGCAAGTTGTAGCTTGTGTATAGTGATGTTTGTGGACCCATGCAAACTCCGTCCTTGGGCAATTACCTGTACTTCATGACTTTCATTGACGATTACTCCAGGCATGCATGGGTATTTTGGCTTAAAGAGAAGTCCGAAGTTTTTATGTGCTTCAAACAATTTCTGGCTATGGCTGAAAATGTCTCGAAATATACTATGGGCACCCTCCTTTCCGATCGAGGGGGGCAGTATATGTCCCAGGAATTTAATTCATTTCTGGCTAGTCGTGGGATAAAACACCAATGTACAATGTCTTATACACCTCAGCAAAATGGTGCTGCTGAGAGGACAAACACGTCACTGACGAAAATGGCACGATGTATGGTCAAAAGTCCAGCTTTGCCGCATTCTTTTTGGCTTGAGGCCATTATGTGTTCCACTTATGTATTTAAAAGGTGTCCTACAAAAGCTTTGCAGTCTATTACTCCATATGAAGCATGGCAAGATAGAAAGCCTTCTATTGAGCACATGCGTGTTTTTGGCTGTTTGGCATATGCTTTGGTGCCACAAACACAGCACAGAAAATTGGATGATAAGGCTATCAAATGTATTTTTGTTGGTTATAGTGTTGAAATCAAAGGTTACAGATTATATCATCCGCAAAAAAAGGATATTCTAGTTTCACGGGATGTAGTGTTTGTGGAAGATTCTGTTTAGCCCTTGCTGTCATGTACTAGAGATAGTAATTTAAGCTCATAGGACATTTATGATACTTTGTTGCCTCTTTTCAGTGGTGGAAATACGAATGTAATTTCCAATGAGACAAATGTACAGCCTATGGGGGTTTCTAAAAACAGATCAGCCTATTACTGATGCAGATGTACATGATCTACTTGAAGAGGAAAGGGCTGAAAATGAGCAGGCTAGAGGTATGCCAAAATGGCTGGTGCACACTTTGCATGACAGTAAATTAGATGCACCTTTGTCTAGTCGTACTCTTTCAGGCTCTTGCCATGCATCTTATGCATCAGATTAGTATGCTTTGGATGTGCCTAGCTTACATGATGTTGAGGAGCCTCTGTCTTTTGATGAAGCACAGAACTCAAAAAATGGATGGCTGCCATGCAATCAGAATATGATGCACTTATAGAAAATGATAGATGTACTTTATGTGATTTGCCTCCTGGCAAAAAGGCCATTGGTATGAAGTGGGTTTACAAGTTGAAATGTAAGCCGGATGGTGAGATCGATCGCCATAAGTCTCGACTTGTTGCAAAGGGTCATGCACAGCAAAAAGGCATAGATTATGAAGAGACTTTTGCTCCCACTTGTCGTATTACTACTGTACATTTTCTATGTGCATTGGGATCTCATTTTGGTTGCGATGTACATCAATCAGACATTGTTACTGCTTTCTTGAATGGTGACATATTTGAGGAAGTTTATGTAACGCAGCCTCGCGGTTTTGTCATAAAAGGACAAGAGGACAAAGTGTGCAGATGTAAGAAGGATTTGTATGGTTTGAAGCAATCTCCTCGTGCTTGGTATGAGAAAGCTGGCAGTCATTTGGTTAAACGAGGCTTTCGTAACAGTCCAACAAAAATCACATTGTATGTAAAGCGTGAGGCTGATGTACTTCTCATTATGGTTCTTTATGTTGATGATTTGTTGATCATTGGACCAAATGAGAGACATATTGCTGAATTTAAGGCTGATTTGAATGCTACTTTTAAGATGAAAGATTTGGGGTTGTTGCATCATTACTTGGGTATACAGTTTAAGCAGTGTGATGGTGGCATTGCCTTGTGTCAAAATAGTTACATAGAGACATTGCTATGTAAGTTTGGACTTGAGGATTGCAAACCTATTGCCACTCCCATGGAAACAGGTTTGAAGTTGAGTCTACATGATGCTGGCAATCCTGCTGATGTCAGTCTTTACCAAACTGTTGTTGGCTGCCTCATTTATGTATGCAACATGAGGCTAGATATTCAGTTTGCAGTCTCACAGGTCAGAAAATTTATGCATAGCCCAGGGTCTAAGCATTGGCAGGCTGCCAAGAGGATTTTCCGCTACCTTAGTGGCACTTTACATCTTGGCTTGTTTTATCCCAAGGGGGGATCGTTGCCGCCATACTTACATGCTTTTTTGGACTCAGATTGGGCTGGTTGTTTTGACACGCGAGTGTCCACAAGCAACCTACTGTGGCCCACTTCAAGTTGTGAGGCTGAGTACTGGGAAATATTCATAGCTACGGTTCAGTGTGTATGGCTAAGACACCTTATGGCTGATTTGGGTGTTGGACAGGACACTGCCAGCACTATCTACACTGACAGACAGAGCGCATTGACAGTTGTGAAGAACCCAGTTTTTCATGCTCACACAAAGCACATTGAGGTGCATTACCACTATGTCAAGGAGAGGCTCTCAGCATGAGAGATCAGCTTGGCTCATGTGCCAACACAGGACAACCTTGTAGATCTTTTCACAAAGGCATTGTCTCATGAGAAGCTTGAAGCTTTCTACAAATCTTTGGGCTTACTCCCCTTTGTGGACTGATCATGTCCTCAGGGCATGGAACTTCCCTTTAGTCATGTGCCAGCTCTCGTTCACCGCATCACTCTAGGGGGGATTTGTTACCATATACATGTGGTAGTGATGTGTGTGAACACACTAGGACTACCGGTGCATCTTTTCCCTCTTTAGGAGGTTTTTTCCCCCGAGCATTGTATATACGCCCATCGCTCTAGGGCTATCTATCTTTCCATTGCACACTAAGTAACACACTCTCTATTGTGTGCCTTGAGCTTCCTTCGTCTTCTCCAAGCTGTGCGCATTTCTCTGCAACCCTAATTCCAACAAGGTAGTGCCATCACAAAAAATATCGTTAATACAAGAATACCAGATATCAAATCAAAATGTTGGGACATAAGACCTGAGGGGAGGGCAACCAAAAGAATCCCCTCCATAGCAACTATTAGTGGTTATGAAATGGAAGAGGCTATGGTTGTAGAGCCTAGAGTGATGAGGGTGGTTGCAAAAAATTGAAGAATATGACCTTCCCAAGTGGAAAATGTGTACCAAAGAGGTACGATGGATCAAGAGATCCTCACGCACATGTTTCCATCTTTAGGCAAGTCTTAACACTAGAATGGTAACCTAATAGGACATAAAAGTGTCCTTTCAAGGTTTTGGGAAAAAATTCCAAAACCATAGTAGATCCACTCATTTTTTAAAATCCTTTCATGAGCTTATAGTTCAATAACTACTACATATGAAAAAATTGAGAAACTTGTAATTTTTCTCATCCCTTGGTCACTACAAGTCTCCAAAGTTGATGGACCAGTGCAGTTTGCCCAAAACAACAATTTCTTACGATTGATTGTATATAAATAAGAGTGGGGAGTTTTGTACGACATGAGATAAAATGCCCATTAACTTCAATGGGTTGGTGACCAAAACATATGGTTGTGTTTACCTCACTAATGTTTTTTTGGGCAAAAAAATTAGGTACAAAAAAGTTGCATTTTTGCCATTCTGCGGACCTATCATCAAAGTTTCTATAGTCACGCTCAATACAGATACTATATACATGTTTTCTTAGTTCCCTTTGGGCCTTTGGATTAAAAAGGAGCCATGCAGCATGTCAAAAGGATAATGGATCTCTTACGATTGGAACCTTCGGGGCAATGATAAAGTGCTAAATACAGCAAACATAAAAAAACTGGGTTTACTATTATGACCTCTAGGAACCCATAGAAACTACTCAATATCTAGCCAAGTTTGTACTCTATGATTAGATATGGTTACTACCTACAAAATACACACAATTGGCTTAAGAAACTAGCAATATTGAGAAAGTTATACTTGCTACTCTAAAATGTATCGTATTCTTCAGCAATCAAAAAACTCAACCATCAGCATATACTATGCTATATAGCATATTAGGTCCCCCAAAACTCAAGGAAGATTAGCTTTATGCTATACATTACACTTACATAATCAAAATTGAATTTGGATATCAAGAAAGCCACCAAAAAAATCATAAAAGTGCTAATTTTTGCCAAAAAACAGGATTATGCAATTCTTGTAAATTGGTCATAACTTTCAATTTTAACACTTAGCTCTCCCTACAAGCATCAAAACATGTTGAGAACTATGAAGGTCTAACCTCTAGCCATCTAAACCTCACAAACATGAAGTTTAGAGTGGTATAGTTGCCAAAAATTGAAAAAAAGCCAAAAACAGGACCCGTTTGTTTAGGTTCAAAAATGTTGTGCAAGAGTAAGGTTAATGGTGAGATCGATACTCCAAAAAAAATGCTAAGTTTTTTTCAGCTCATAAGGAAACTTTGTGGATATATAGCACCTAGAAATTCATTTTCATACTCTTCAAATAATTCAAGCAAAATGGTCACTTAACAGAACACAAAAGTGTCCAAGGACATAAACGAGAGCCTGGGGCGCATCCGGCAAGGCCGAAATCGGTAGATTTTGTGCAAGCCGAATCCCATGTCCGTCCTCATGCAATGGGCAATTATCGCGTCCTCTTGTCGAGCCTGCCTTCTCCTCTCGACATAGGGGTTGCTCCCCACGACTCTGTTTTCGGCTTCCTTCACGACTTCACAAGAGAGAGAGAGAGAGAGAGAGAGAGAGAGAGAGAGAGAGAGAGAGAGAGCGAGAGATGCAAGACCAACAGTGTCGTCTCCTTGAGCACACCATAGCCTTGCTCTGAGAGAGAGATGAAGAGTAGCCATGCCGAGCCGTGCTCGCCCCTCCTTCTACTTCTCCTTCCCTGAGCTCTGATACCAAAGTGAGACCGCGGGGGATTGGATCATGAAACTCTCCACCCAACCGTGGTATTTATAGACTCCTAGCCTCTAAAGATCGCGCCCCTTGACCGCATGTCCGTCCTGGCCCTTGGCCCTGCCCTTGGCCTGACAAGATTAGTCAATTTTCAAGTTGTGTTTGTTTTTGTCTATGTTTTACTTTTCATTTTGGAAAAGACCTCTCTGTGTGCAAAGCAAAGTGCTTGGGTAGACTCCATAAGAAGCCACTGTATAAAGAAAAGTGCTTTGCCTATCTTTATGTGAAGCACGGCTTCTCTTATGTGCAAAAGTATTACTGATTGACTTTAGATTAATGATAATGGCACACATCTTTAGCAATATGTGGATATAAGCTCACAATTTATGGAATGTTGCACTATGATGTATCCATGTCAGTCTAATCATGCAAGGCACTTATACTAGGGGATCACATGATTGAGACCATCATTGTCGTCAAGGGAAACTGCATGCATGGCATGCTAGTGAGGTAGATAAACTTCTACCTCAGTATTGTTAACACTTACGCTATAGCACTAGCTTCTTTGTCAAGGATGAGCTCAATTGTTGATGTTTTAACACTAGGTTGGTAATGGGACACTTTTATGTCCTGGGACACTTTTATGTCTTGTTAAGTGACCATTTTCCTTGAATTATGTCAAGAGTTTCAAAATTGATTTTGAGGTGCTATCTGTCTAGAAAGTTGTCTCATGAGCTGAAAAAAACTCGACATTTTTTTGGAATATCAATTCCATCTTCAACCTTGTCCTTGCACAACATTTCACAACCTAAAATATGTGAAAAAACGGGTCCTGTTTTTAGCTTTTTTCAACTTTTTCCAACTATACCACTCTAGAATTCATGTGTGTGAGGTCTATAATGCTAGAGAACTATCTTTAGTAGTCCTCAACATGTCCTGATTCTTCTGTGGAGAAATAAATGTTAAAGTTGTAAGTTATGACCAAATTACAAAAATTGTCAAATCCTGTTTTTTAGCCAATTTTAGCTCTTCTATGATTTTTTTGGTGGCTTTCATGATATCCAAATGTAGTTTTGATTTTCTATGTCGCATATTTTAACATAAAGCTAATATTCCTTGAGTTTTGGGGCACCTAATACCCTATTTTGCATAGTAGACAACGATGGTTAATTTTTTCAATTATAGAAGAAAACGAAACATTCTAGTAAATCAAGTATAGCTTTTTCAATATTGTTAGTTTCTTGTGAAAACTACATGCATTTTGTAGGTAGTAACCATATCTAGTCATAATTAGGATCAAATTTGGCTAGATATTGAATAGTTTCTATGGGATTCTACAAATCATAATGTTGAACCCAGTTTTTTCATGCCATGTTGTATTTATAATTAGCACTTCATCTTTGTCCCCAAGATCCCCCTTAGTAAGAGATGTATTATTCTTTTGACATGCTCCATGGCTCCTTATGAACCTAAAGGACAATAGGGAACTAAGAAAACATGCATATATTATTTTTATTGAGCGTGGCTATAGAAACTTTTATGATAGGTTTGCAGAATGGTAAAAATTCAACTTTTTTGTACCTATTTCTTTTGGCAAAACAAAAAATAGTGAGTGAGAAGCAATCATATGTTCTGATCACCAACCCATTGAAGTTAACTAGGGAATTTATCTCAAGTCGTACAAAAATCCCTAATCTTATTTTTATGCAACAAAATGTAAGAAATGATTGTTTTGATGAAAATGTACTGGTCCATCAACTTTAGAGGCTTGGTGTGACCAAAAGATGAGAATTTTTACAAGTTTCTTATTTTTTCCATGTGTAGTAGGCCTTGAACTATAACCTCATGAAAGGATTTTACAAAATGAGTGGATCTACTATGGTTTTGGAGGTTTTTTTCAAAACCCTGAAAGGACACTTTTATGTCCTGTTAGGTTACCAACCTAGTGTTAAAACATTTTGTGTTTACATTTATTCACAGGAAAAGTTCCATACATATGCACCCTGATTCAGTCACAATCACATACAAGGTAAGTGGGTCAAGATGTTACTTATGGTACCCCTCTCTACGAGGGCATGGTACAAGTACAATGTTGTACCCTTATAGGATAAGCTAAGAGACAAACATGGTCTGAATAGGATCCTATGCAAGGGGCATATAATATATTCAAGTAAGGAGTTTTCCTCATCACAGCATTCTCTCTCTCTCTCTCTCTCTCTCTCTCTCTCTCTCTCTCTCTCTCTCTCTCTCTATTTTCACCTTCTATGCGGAAAGGTGAACCTAGGCATGATATTATGGACATATTTCTATGTCAATACAATAATAGGACAATCTAAGGGCAAAAAAGAAGGACTAAGCACCACCTATTGCCACCTCTTTCGGAATGGCTAAATGCCATCTATTTGTAATCCATCAATGATTGCTTTCAAGGTCAAACAAATATATTCAGTTGAGTACCCATTGATTTTAATGGACAAGAAAGTGTCTTGCCATTACTAATTTTTTGGGTGGTATTTTAGCACCCCACACTTTTTGTGTAAAGATCATGTCAAGTTTTTGAAAGTCTTAAACTCGTAAAGGATTCTCTCTACCACGATGTATAGATGGAGCCAACATTTCAGACAGCACGGCTGTTCATAGAAACCCAAGATGATAGATTTTTGGGTCAAAAGAAAATATAGTTGTGAATACGATTCCAACTTGAGTGGATCTTGTATTTTATTGATAGCACTAAGAGTGTCTATTCCAGTACAATTTTGGGTAAGCCCCAGCTTGTGATTACTAGATCACTTATTAAAGTGTTGATGGTCAATTCTTGAAAGTTGTGCCTATGCAGGCCTTGTAATGTAGCCCTATTATGCATACACAGTCAATGCATGGAAAATATTTATGTTGTGCAAGATGTGGGTATAAGCAATTTGCTTATTGGAATTTGCTGGCGAGGCTTCCTATTCTAAGCAATGTAATGGTCTTTGAAGCTCGTGTATCGTTGCTTGATTGAAGCGATTTGCTCTCTTCTAATTGTACTGTAATCGTAGGAAGAATTGTAAGAATTCAAGCGGCGATGCATTGACAGCGGTTTTGTTGTTCTTCTTTGGGACCCATTTCTTTGCGATTATTGGTTGTTTTGTTGTTGGCTCTCGTTTGGGAACCCATACTTGCCCGTGCTTCATTTGTGTTTGAAGAGACTTCTTTGGAATCCACCTTTTTGTTGTGTGAGTCAACATTGGTCTTTGCTTCAGCCCTTGTATGCTTGGTTGGTGACGGGATTCAGGCTTTGAAAGTTGATACTGTGGTTGTTTTGGAATCCAAATGAATTCCTAACTTTTTTGTGCTTGAATCAACTTCTTTGGAGCCCAAACCTGAGTTTTGAAAGCTTGCGACTTTGTGATATTCTTACCCGTTCGTGCACGCTTTCCTTGTTTTTGTTTTGGTGTTGGATCTTGTGATTTGTCATTAGAGATCTTTGTCTTCTTGATCCATATCTGTTTTTGGCCGATCTGGCTTTTTGGTATCCAGATTTGTCAAGCTTTTTGGCTTTGACTTGTTGTCCTGTTCTTTTGACCTGTCATGGTTTTTGTTGAAGGGGTTGGTGATAGTGATGGCCTGAGTTGATGATAGGGGATGTCGTAAGATTCATCACTGTCGCTACTATCCTCAGCAAGGTTGACTTCTTGTACTTTCCCTTGATTTTTTGGTTGGTAGTGGAAAGTTACTGTCTGTTTGCTCGTGGGTGATAGTTTCTTGGAGGAATTTTCTAGCCCATTGATTAGAGCATTGTTAGCTCGTTGCTCCCGTCGTATTCCTCCTAGCTGAGTCTTTGCATCCTTATTAGGAGCCATGTATGAGTATGCTTGTGGTGGCTGTGTCTTCACCGAGGACTTTGGAATCCACTTTTGATGCACTTTATTCGTGTAGCGATGACATTGAGTCCCGGGTTGTTGATCTTCTTGAAGCTCGAAGTGTTCTACAGAGTCATAGAACTCGTCGTCTTCTTCATCTTTTGATTCTCCACATTTCTTTGTTTGCTTCTTATTTTGAGAGCTTGTTGATGTCTGGATCTCTTCGTTTTCCTGGATTACACTAACTGCAAAATAAGGAACGACATCATAGCCATTTTCATCACAAAACTTTGTTGTGGGAGCATCCTCCACGGCGCACACGTCCAGAGTAGCCAAGATGTGTTCCCATCCTAAAGGCTCTAACTCTTCTTCAAGAAATGGTTCTGGGATATAGTCCATATCCTCTATAACCCGCTCTAGGATACATTCCTCACGTTTCAAGCTACCACATTGTGAAGCTCCACACATCCACAGGTCTTTAGGCTTACCTAACCAAGCTGGTAGTTCTGATCCTGCTACTGTGGCAAAATCAAACTCCTCTACTGGTGTTCTCGTCACATCCCTATAGCTATGGTCCCTCAAGTTTATCTTTGTTATGGTTTCCATATGTCTCAGGTATATATGGTCATAACCCCAATCTTGGACCATCTTAAATTGTCGCATGAATGGTCTTCCCAGAATGATGTCATAGTTGTTCTTCTTGCAAAATTCAACAACAGCAAAAGTGTGTTCATATTCAATGCCACAAGAAGTAACAAGTACTTTTTCTAGCAGTCCTATGGGCTTTTCCTTGTGTCCATCTGCAAGCTGCCGGGTCATTCGTGTGAATCTTAAGGCAGGTTTTCCCAACTTTTTCCAAACCTCTTTGGTTGCAATGGCCACACCAGCTCCACTGTCAAGGATTGCCATGGTTTTTACACCATTGAATTCCATAGGAAGGGTTGTGTTTCCATCTTCTCCCTTGTAATACTCGCCTAACTTGTTTAATGGCACTAGCCTCCTCGGCAACGGCGCCAATGTTGGAGGCTCGCCATAGCAAAGGCAATCTCCCACAAATCTATCAATCCGGAGAGAGTGAGAATGATCCGGCTAGGGCTTGGAGGCATCACACAAAGAATGTGTGAGAGCGTCATCGAATGCAAAGATTGAGAGGATTCGAGAGCGTGCATCCTCCAATGCAAATAGAAATCATCCCAAATCAACTAATGCTAATCGCACATCAAGCATCAATTTCAAGCAATCATCTACACACATCAAGCAACGAAGTGAAACACACTAATCTTGGAATCTCTCAAGCACAACTCTAATTACATGCATTGATGATTAAGCACACAAGATTGCATTCAAGTCGGCCACCCCAACCATGCCAATCATGGTGTCCAAATCAGGTCACACATAATCAAATTAAGCTCAAGGCTTCCTAAACCTACACACACACAAGCACACCATTAGAGGACAACTCTAATCCCTCAATCACGAGTACCCCCACTCCGCTTAATTGAGAGAGTTAGATGAGGACTCCACTAATCGGAGTAGCTTAGCATAAGTAAGAGTTAGATTAGAGAAGATCAACACTTCAAAACAATGAAGAAAGTAGATAAACATGATTGACAACATAATGAAGACTAGATTAATTAAGAGAGGACTACACTAATTACATGTGATTAGCACTAGCCTTCTAAGCATGGACATTAAGCTCAAAGGCTAGGCCATCAAGACCTCCTCTAGGGAGAGAGTTCTCAAAAGGACCACTCAAGAATGACCTCTCATTAAGCATAGGGATCTTTTATAGTTTTGGGCCTCAAACCCTTCAACTATGGGATAAAGTGAGCTCTCTAGCCTAGACTCATACAACTTTGGAACTCCTAAATGAGCCCAAGCCCTATACAATGAAAAGTAAATATTGCGCACTATGGCACATCCACAACTTGGTGCATAAATGGTGTAGCCATTAGCCGCGACTCACACACCCATGAAGTGCATGCAACACTACCTAGATCAACATAATGTCAATCGAGGACACAGATGACACGATAGGCACACGGAGGAAATCTCTTGAGCTTGTCATGCTGAGACCATCCTACACATACAACACTTAGGAAGGCCAACTAAACCACAATCAAGAACCTCACTGCCCTCAACTACGCCACCTAGCCACATACACACATATGGAAGGTAACTCACCTAATTATGCCAGAATCATACGAAACTGAAGGAACACCATCCCCTCACTAGGATACACATGTCCCTAAGCTTCTACACTCAAAACCCTCACTCTAAACCCATCTACGGAAAACGCGTAGGATGACAGAGCCGAATTTTGAAAGTGCCCGAAACTGAAATTTATGAGTACCTATGTGTAGCTTATGTCTCCATTATTCTATAGACTACTAGCACGCAAAAAACAGACATCGTTTGATACACTTACGGCCACAAATAGCTCGTAGATGCGTCGGCGTGTGCGATTCGTCTCGCGTGGAATGCTTGGCATTGTCGCGTAGCTCTCCTCGAGCCTACAGCAATGGTGTAGTCGGATCTCCAATGTGTTGAGCGAGCCGGGCATAGCGAGAGGATGAATCTCACTCTCGCTCTCTTTCTCTCTCACACACAGTAGACGGCAGCGCTAAAGGAACACCTGGCGTCGCTTGGTTGGGGGGGTCGTATGCAACCTCCCTCAGCTCAACCAGACCCACTTTCCCGCTTCACTCCCGAATCCTGATCTCTTGCTTTAACCACACCCACGTGTTGGGACCCTCCGGTTTACTCTCAGATCCAGCCTCACAGCTACTACCTGCCAAGCTTGGCTTGTACCCCGCAAACCTCCACACACACACTGCACTTTTGTCTTTTTCCATTGACCCCACAATGATTCTGAGAACTCTCATCGCGAGACTCGAGAGTCGATGCCCATTGCCTCTGCTGGATTCTCGTCCTCTCTCCCTTTTATCTGACCTTCACCCTGCATGCTCAAAATGCACTAAAAACGCTGCAGTTTACTACAAGTCAAAGACACACAAGGGCTGCCGAGAATGGCGCGCATCAACACACACACGCAAACTGGGCGCTAGCTCCTACTAGCCTGCCCCAAACCTTGCTCGCTCTACTCGCTGCAGACTTACTCCAAGAAACTTTGCAGAGGTGTGCGTACTGGAATGCTTCACGACCTTGCCAACATTGCCATTCCTACTAGCTCCGAGAGCTCCATTCTCGCTTTCAAGGCTAACCCAAAGGCTAAGAGTACTTCCTACCTGCAATCTCCTCCCGTCTTGCTCATTGTTCGCTGCTAACATTCCCTGTCGCACGACCGGGGACCCACCATTCTCGGGCCCACTACTCATAGTCGAATCCGAGTTGGCCAATCTCCTGGATTCCGCCCGTTTAACCTGCTGCTATTAGCACTGAGTCTCACATAACCTGTTGAATGTGCCCTCTCAGCAGCGGAAAACCCTCGGCTCGTCAGCAATGCATCAAGAACATTTGACTCCAGCAAACAAACAAAAAAAAAGTATTTTCTTTCTTTTTTGGATTCTCATAGGGAGTGTTCCTGCGCGTCTTTGACCTTCAAAGAAGTCTTTACTAAGCTGACATGATAGGGCATGTTTGACCTTGAATATCTTATCTTGGCACTAAAGGCCAGTGAAAAATATCTTAAGTTGCTTCATTGAGAGCACAACATGTTCATGTGGGATCAAATCACTCATGAAAAACATAAAATTGGACAAGTGACAATTTACGTACGCTAAATTTGTTACATGACAACATGCGGGCATTGAGTATGTGGCATCCATTGAATAGAGATTGAGGTTTTGATCCATCATGACTTCTTGATGCTTGTGTCTGTGTAGAACATTTTCATGCACTAATGATTTGAGCTAATTTTGAAGGGTTGTGTGCAAGAGTGTGATTCCAAATGATCCAAGAAAGGGTCATCATTGCAATATTGCAAAACTTGGCTATTTAGAGACATACCAAATTCTTTAGTTAAAAGTTGTATAAAAACTAGCTCATAGCTTGGTCAAGAGTTAAAATGTTTCCATTTGAGCTAGTGTTTACACAACTTTTTTGAGCTTTCAAGTACATAATTTGGCTAGTGAGAGCCATTCATTTTCATTTCATCAAGTTGCAGTCATCTCTAGCTCATAGAGTGTGCTCTAAAATTGTAAAATTTAGTGAGCTAGTTGTTAGCCAACTTTTTGAAAATCTTTAAATTGTAAAATCTGGCTTTGAAAAGCCACTTCACTTCATAAAGTTGCATTATTTTCAGCTCTTGGCTTGTTTTAAATTCCATACTTCAAGTGAGCTAGAAACTAGTCAACTTTGAATCATGCATGAGAGAGGGTAAACATTGCAAAATTTGCTTATGTAGAAGCTCATTATCTCTCATGGTTGATATGTATGCATAAATTTGCTATCAAAGAGAATCATGTGCATAATCAAAGGCATTTTTTTCCCTTGGGTTTTTTCTCTTTGGCAAATTTGGGTATGCAAGACCCTAGCTTTAGGTTTTCATTAATGTTTTGTGTGCATTTGGCTTTCAATAATTGGCTTTTTTAGCTTGTGTTTACACTTAGCTTCAAAAAGCTTCTTTTGCCAATAAAAAGATCAAGAGGCTTCTCTACACAAAGTATGCTTGCTCACGGATGCTCAAAGAGCATGAATAGGTGTAATCCTTCCATGATTTGGCTCTTTGTTCATCTCTCCACTCTCTTGCTTGCTTTAAGTGAAATTTTGGTTCTAAGCTATGGTTTTTTCATGTTACAAAGCTAGGCATCGTAAAGTTTCAACACCATACTTTGTGAAAATTAACTCACAAAAAATTAGGTTTTATGTATGTTAATCATAGGTAATTGGCCTTGACCTTAGGTTAATGTAGGTTCATTTCTTGCTAGTCCTAGATTCTTAGTGATAGTCGTAATATTCCACTCATTTTTGTCATGACCTAGGGCTATGATTAGGCTTTAATCTTTTTAGTCCAATTGCCATAAACAACTCATAAAGGAAACAATGAAAATGTGCTAAAAAATGAACCATGAAGAAAAGAAGTGTCCAAAAAAATGTAGCAAAAATGCTACTAAGGCACATGAAAATAAAAATTCTATGTTATGTTCTGTCTGAGTGAGGCCTAGCGCCTTATTGGCACTTGGTAGGCAAAGGGAATCACCTTGGCTTGCTTGGTCAAGGCCCTAAACCGATGCCCGGGCTAATAGGGGTTAGTTGTCGCCTTGGTAAGCTAGTAGGCTTTTGGAACACCTTCTTGAGGGTTCAACGAGCTGAAAGTCGCACCTAGACTTGCCTTGGGGTGGTGGCCTTGTGATTGTGCTTTAATTTGTCTAAGAATGACTAAATCAAAACTTCCATGAGCTTCAAGAAACTTTGACAATGTACTAATAGATTATGAGCTTTTTTATAGCCCATAGATATGATAGACTTGAATGATTTATTAAGATTGTTCACATAGTTTTTAGGCTAGTAGGTTTATGAACTTGCATTAGCCTAGGGTCATAATTGATTGCTTGTGTTTCATGCGTAAAACTGAAATTTCAAGTGGTTTAATCTTCACAATAGTTTGAGTATTTTTTTGCTTTATGTTGTCTAGTTTTTGACTATGATTAATCCATCTTTTAGAAGCAAAAAATCACTTTGCATTTATGCTTCACGTTTTATTCATTATTGGTGCCCTTTGATGCTCATTACTTGTTCTTATGTTTTGCAGCTCAACATTTCTTCCTTGGACTTGCTTTCTACCATGTCACCATGTCTTGCTTCACCGGCACACGAGGACGTGCGCCAAATTAGGAAGGGGGGAGTGTTAGAAGCGGCTAACGGCTACACCATTTATGCACCAAGTTGTGGATGTGCCATAGTGCACAGTATTTACTTTTCATTGTATAGGGCTTGGGCTCATTTAGGAGTTCCAAAGTTGTATGAGTCTAGGCTAGAGAGCTCACTTTATCCCATAGTTGAAGGGTTTGAGGCCCAAAACTATAAAAGATCCCTATGCTTAATGAGAGGTCATTCTTGAGTGGTCCTTTTGAGAACTCTCTCCCTAGAGGAGGTCTTGATGGCCTAGCCTTTGAGCTTAATGTCCATGCTTAGAAGGCTAGTGCTAATCACATGTAATTAGTGTAATCCTCTCTTAATTAATCTAGTCTTCATCATGTTGTCAATCATGTTTATCTACTTTCCTTCATTGTTTTGAAGTGTTGATCTTCTCTAATCTAACTCTTACTTATGCTAAGCTACTCCGATTAGTGGAGTCCTTATCTAACTCTCTCGATTAAGCGGAGTGGGCGTACTTGTGATTGAGGGATTAGAGTTATCCTCTAATGGTGTGCTTGTGTGTGTGTAGGTTTAGGAAGCCTTGAGCTTAATTTGATTATGTGTGACCTGATTTGGACACCATGATTGGCATGGTTGGGGTGGCCGACTTGAATGCAATCTTGTGTACTTAGTCGTCAATGCATGTAATTAGAGTTGTGCTTGAGATATTCCAAGATTAGTGTGTTTCACTTCGTTGCTTGATGTGTGTAGATGATTGCTTGAAATTGATGCTTGATGTGCGATTAGCATTAGTGGATTTGGGATGATTTCTATTTGCAGTGGAGGATGCACGCTATCGAATCCTCTCAATCTTTGCATCCGATGACGCTCTCACACATTCTTTGTGTGATGCCTCCAAGCCCTAGTCGGGTCATGCTCTCTCTCTCCGGATTGATACATTTGTGGGAGATTGCCTATGCTATGGCGAGCCTCCAACATTAGCGCCGTTGGAGGCCTGCATAGGCACAACTTTTAATTGCCCAAGCACAACACATACCCTTTGCGATACCCTATCGTAAAGGATGACTCCAAATAGGAAGGGGGGAGGCATTCTGAATGCGGACCTAACATTATGACTATTAGAGGGCAATGTTTTGTGAGATGCATTGAATTTTGCGTTTTATTGTGATAAGTTTTTGACAAAATTTAGAGTATATGCCCTCATAGTAGTGTTACAGAGGAGTATGGGGACAAAATCCATATATGAGCCCTTAGAGACATGTGTATAGTGTACATAGCATTTAGATTTCTATTTGAATGATTTTTCTTTTGTTAAGTTTTTTTTAAGATTTTCTTTGTTTATTATTAAGAAAAAAATAAAAAAATCCATAATCCACATGAAGAAAAGACCGACGAGAGGCCTGAGCACTACAAAGAGAAGAAGGTACAGGAAAATGATGAAACTTCACGAAGTATGTCTCAGCAGCCACTACAACAGCAGAAGAACTTGTCACAAAGCGGTGTCAACATGTAACCGACAAGTCATACAAGTTTGAGTTGAGTAGCTACGCCACAAAATGAGTGAGGTGTTAGTCCCAAACCTTCAAGTAATATTCTCTATGGTCTAAGCGTCTTAGCTATTCTAGGTACTGCTCAAGCTGGAAGAGTTGAGCATATTTAGGTTGTGTCGCTCATGCTGGTATAGGTGAGCAAAAGAGTAGAAGTCTAAGTACTTAAGTCTGGTGAAGTGAAGGAGAAGGTCCAAAAGACACTCACGTACTGAGCACAGTGAGATACAAGTGGAGAAACTACTACATCGAAAACCCTTCTTGGAAAGGTGGAAGCTATTGAGACATCTTTTGATGTCACATGTGCTACATTTATTCCTCGAAACACCCATCATCTCCTTCTTTCACATTGCATGCTTTTGATGACAAATTTCTCATATGCATATAGAGTGTCCCATAATTGGCACTTGCATCAGACACTCTTTCCTTGTTTCACCCAAGCACACACCTTTCATGAACATGTACTTCACGTTCAACTGCTCAACTCCAATAAGAGCGTATACCAAAGGCATTTTTTTCCCACTGGGTTTTTTCCCTTTGGTCATCCAGGTTTTAGACCCTAATCTAAAGACACCTATCACCATCCTCTTGTACATATTCCTTCTACATCAACAATAAGGAAATGCTACTCAAATCAATTGACAAATGAATTGGAGCACCAATTTCAGACCATAGCATCTTTCTCCTCAATGGCGAGTCGAAGAATGGCCTACAATGACAAAGCTGCAGACAACACTAACAACATGATTGCACAGGAACAAAGAAGTCCTCAATGACAAAGAGCAAACATAAAAGTAATCAGAGGATCTCAAAAGATGAATGGTTAAGATTTATAGACGTCCCCTCTAATGGATCATAGTTCTTGGATTCGGCCTGACAGACAGACTTTGCATTGGAGTGCAACTTGGCCTAAAGAAGTTAAGGGTTTAGCCATACAATTTCTACAAAATCCTTACAAAGTTGTCAGTAGCTCACAAGATCAGAAAGCAAATCACTCAATTCTACAGATTGTAGAAGTTGTTTCTGAGAATCACAAATACTCCGAATTGACAGATTTGCTGGAGCAAATGATGGATGGAGCCTTCTCTATCCATGATGATAAGAGTCAAGTTAAACGAAATTGGGTTCTTTTTGAATTTAGATCTGGCGGTAGACCTATAATGACAGAAACAGATGCTACAGCTCGGAGCGTGGATGTGAAAGACATAAAGATCGTCAACAATTATGATTTTCCTGAATCATGCGAAGACTATGTACATCGGATTGGACGAATAGGACAAGCTACTGCAAAGGCTTTAGTCTATAATTTCTTTCCAACAACAAAACTATAGCAAAGACCACATCGCCATCGACAATCAGGTCATGTCGGGGATGACATGCACGTGGAAGGCAGGAATGTTGATCGCTGGGTCAACAACACAACATAACTCAAGTTTCGTACAAAAGTCTTATCTTTTGCGAGTTATGAAATGCTGCGGATTATGGCTATAAATGTCATTTGTAATGAGTAGTTATTCTAGTTTCAGAAGCCGGGGTGCAATGGCACTTCCAGATTGTAAATACAAAGCCATTTGACCCATTCAACCCCATTTTTGGTTAAGCCTAAGGTAGCCTTAGTATATAAGGTACCTAGGTTATTTTGTAAAGAAGACTTTTAATCATAATCAAATTTAGTGATGCCGTCTACTGTGTGAGAGAGAGAAAGAGAGTGAGTGTGAGCTTGATCCTCTCGCTACGCCCGGCTCGCTCAACACATTGGAGATCCGACTACACCATTGTTGTAGGCTCGAGGAGAGCTACGCGACGACGCCAAGCATTCCACGCGAGACAAAGCGCACACGCTGACGCATCTACGAGCTACTTATGGTCGTAAGTGTATCAAACGATGTCTCTTTTCTGCATGCTAGTAGTCTATAGAATCGTGGCGACATAAGCTACGCATAGGTACTCATAAATTTCAGTTTCGGGCACTTTCAAAATTCAGCTCTGTCATCCTACGCGTTTTCCGCAGATGGGTTTAGAGTGAGGGTTTTGAGTGTAGAAGCTTAGGGACAGGTGTATCCTAGTGAGGGGATGGTGTTCCTTAAGTTTCCTATGAATCTGGCATGATTAGGTGAGTTACCTTCCGTATGTGTGTATGTGGCTAGGTGGTGTAGTTGAGAGCAATGAGGTTCTTAATTGTGGTTTAGTTGGCCTTCCTGAGTGTTTTATGTGTAGGATGGTCTCAGCCTAACCAGCTTAAGAGATTTCCTCCGTGTGCCTATCGTGTCATCTATGTCCTCGATTGACATTATGTTGATCTAGGTAGTGTTTGCATGCACTTCATGGGTGTGTGAGTCGCTCCCCGTCCATGGTGTGCTTGTGTGTGTGTAGGTTTAAGAAGCCTTGAGCTTAATTTGATTATGTGTGACTTGATTTGGACACCTCATGGGCATGGTTGGGGTGGCCGACTTGAATGCAATCTTGTGTGTTTAATCGTCAATGCATGTAATTAGAGTTGTGCTTGAGAGATTACAAGATTACTGTGTTTCACTTCGTTGCTTGATGTGTGTAGATGATTGCTTGAAATTGATGCTTAATGTGCGATTAGCATTAGTTGATTTGGGATGATTTCTATTTGCATTGGAGGATGCACACTCTTGAATCCTCTCAATCTTTGCATCCGATGACGCTCTCGCACATTCTTTGTGTGATGCCTCCAAGCCCTAGCCGGGTCATGCTCTTTCTCTCCGGATTGATAGATTTGTGGGAGATTGCCTATTCTATGGCGAGCCTCCAATAGGTTGTTTACTAATGAAATTTGAGAACAATTCAAGGAATTAAACTTGGCTGATGAGCTCTGTCTGCAAGTTACTTTCATAGAAATTGATAAGGGGTACTCTTTCGGGTGCATCTTTGTTGTGATAACTTGTTTAGCATGCTCATGTGCATTCTAAATGGACTCTACACAATATGATTGGATAGGAACCGTTAAGACAAGATGGTTGCAAATGGACAACAATGTGAAAAATCAAGATGCTACTCTTGGTTTCATTGAACCTCCTACTGAACCATGTTTTGGTCAAGCACACAGCTGGATCCATGGAGGATGCCACTGTGGAAAGCATAAGTGTCTCACCACTCTTGTCTTTTAGGAAGAAAATGCTTTGCCAAGGGTATGACCAGGGTCAGGATACTTACAAATAGTGGTCTTGATTGTTACCAACCTTGCTCTTGGCACTTGGGATGCATGATGGAATGCTACCAACATATGGTGCATGGAAAAGTTTGGAGTTAGTAAGAGGTTAGCACGTTAGTTGGAGGTTAGTTGAGGGAAATATCAAGACAATGCAGCCACCAACGACGTCAATCACCAAAATCAAGAGTGGCTCGGGGTAGCATGGTGTAGGTGCATTCAATCACACCATGCTCATGTTGCCGTTGTGGGGATGATTGTGGGTTCCTTATATGCATGGGGTAGTCATGACTAGTAACTAAACCATGGTGTTGTGGAGAATGGGATGATGGTGATGTTTCCAATGCTAAAATGCCCATGCTTGCAACAAAACATGATGCCATGAGCTCCCTACTTGGGAGGTGCATTATGTGCTTAGTGGTGCATGAGATGTATAGTGCATGTAGCTAGTGTGTTCTTCCTTCACTTGTGTCTCCTTTGTGCTTAGTAAAGGCCTCTTTATATAGGCTTGAGAGGTGGTCTTTACGTAATGGTCCTTGAAAATATCCACTTGTCCCTGTAGAGAGTCTAGATGCCTCTCTAGTAAGAGAGATAGAGAGGGAGAAAAGGTAGAGATAGAGAGAGGGGAGGTAAGAGTGGGGTGGGGAGAGTTTTTTTTACAATCCACCAGCCATTGGCTAGGTTATTAGGGAAGAGTAGAGTTTGAGGCATTTACAAGGGGTTTTGTTGATGGTTCGGGTGGTGGGTGTGAGGTTTAATGCTGCCAGAATTGGTGGTTTGTTGTGTGATGCCAAGATGCTACATGTCACTTCCTTTTGGTGTCGGCCGGGGCATGCCTTCGAGATCCTTCCTTGATTGGGTGTCGCCATCGCGCGACTTGGTCGTCCTTCTTCTTTCGGCATTGATGTCGAATCCTTCATTTTTTTATATTTTTTGTGGGTGCGTATGACGTGCTGTGTATTGTGTGTTTATATGTGTGCGTGTAGGCATGTGTACTAGTGTATGTGCCATGGGTTGTGTGTTTGTGTGTAGAGTGTGTGAGAGTGTTTATATAAGCATCCAGCGTGTGTGAGTGTGGGAACGAGGGAGAGAGTGATTTATATATATATTTTTTAAAATATTTTTACGTCCAGCTTCTTGTACAGAGAATGAGGGGGGGGAATGAGATGGCGTGACTGAGAGAGGGGATGGCAAGGGACTGGGGAGTGTGTGTGTGGGTGTATAGCTAGTTAATCTTAGATAATAAGACATAATTGAACTTTTACATTCAAAAGACAGCTGGCAATGGAACAAAGAATAGATAAGTACAAAAACAACTCAGTATTAGAATCATTTAAGTACAATGTTTGTACGAAAGAGGTCCCCTTTTAGGATACATATACTAAAAGAACTTCCCAAATCATAAGTGAGTGTTCCATCTAGTATAGTATGGCTTGCCAAAGTCAAAAAAAAACTTCCAAAATAAGATAGAGTCCTTACCTGCATCCATCCAAACAAGACAACAATTCAATTAGCCTTGGATGTGTTTTACAGGTACCAATGGACTATACCAGTTGTTATACATGTCCATCTTACAATATTTTTTTAAACCCTTCCAGGCTTAGTCCATAGATTTAAAGAAAAGATGTAAAAAAGAATATCATATTTTAGTAGAAGGTCATCACCCATTTTTAATCCAGGTGTCTGAATCCACCCCTCTTTTTTATTAAAATTCATCAGTCTCATCAAAACCTAAACTCAATCAAATGAAGTTTATAACAAAAAAAAATCCTTTTGAAAGTTCTCAAAGAAAATTTTCTATGTCAGACGTCCATTATGGTAGAAATGGATTTTGAATCATCTACTATCACTTAAAAATATTTCTTCTTTTTATCCAACCAAGTAGTATGGAACCCAGATAAAAATCCCGGTTCATGAGCCGAACCAGGTTTTAAGAGCTGAACCATGAACTGTGTTAGTTTCACCTCAACACCTTAAAGCTTATGAAAGGAATACCATCCGTCCAAGTGAATACATTCTTACTGAATAGAGAATAGTCCAAGTACTGCAATGGTAAGCAATAAGGACCGTTATCACAGACCATTATTTCGCACTTGGACAGAGACAATCATCATCAGCCAACTGCCTATGTGTTTGTAGGTAGTGTAATGTAGAGCCTAGCCTAATCAAGTAAGTACAGCAATAAGCTGCAGTCGGCTTAACCCCCTCTAAGATTCAGTGCATGATAGAAAATACCATCCCCTCAAGTATGTATATATACCCCATAGGGCTACAAAGTCCATGTACTAAAGGGTGTGAAGCCCCACAAGGTTTTTAAATACCAAAGCAATTTGCCAAGCTTAATTATGCAGCAAAATTTTTTATAACAAAACCATTTGTTAGTATGGATTAATCCCCCCTTCCAATCCAGTTTCTTCATAAATTTATCAAGCGGTAAATTAGGAATACCATAAAAATGCTTAAGACCAGTAACTAAAAAAGCGACAGTATTTACTTATCCCATGTAGTATTCCGATGGCCATTAAGCCACCAAGGTAGGCTTGGTTACTGTCAACCAAGTAAAGTCAGGGTCAGTAGAGTAGTAGCAAAAAAGCCTGCTTACAAGGGCAAAAGTAAACCTCAAGCCATTAGAAAACCAGTGAGTAGGAATGGCAGTTACTGGTATCAAAATACCTTTATCTCTCACAGTACCCATGGAGTATAACAGTCACCTGCGACCTTGTGGGAGGAACCACCAGTGTGTAGAGGGTGGAACAACACCACCATATTTCAATCTCCCATCAATATTCCATCAAGTCATAGACCAATAGCCCATGCAAGACGACACAAATAGCATGCCACCGAGAAATATGTAATATGCAACCAAAAACCACCTATAGTTTTAATAGTGCCCGCTATATTACCATAGCCACCTTGTCATGGTATGATACGCCATTACGGCCCTTTAATATAAAGCCAAGTTCCAAATGAGTGACAGTAAGAATCTTGGTCAGAATATACATAAACTGGTGTGTGGAGGGTAAAGCAACACACGCCTTTATTATATATCAAGATTTTGTTTTACCCCGACATGGAGTAATAATCAAATAACAAGGCACAAAATCGCCTGCCATCCTGCAACAGAGATTAGTATGCAAGAAAAGCAATAAATATCCCATCTTGTATTGGCTACCAGGGCAAAAAAACAACCCTAGCCAACCATGTGCTCTGACCACTGGCCCATAGGGTGGAGTTTTAGAATAAACAGTATTTTTGTGAACCATGAGTAATCACACGACACGGAATAACCCCCATGTGTGGGATTATAATGTTGCAGGAGGAGACAACTATAATATCCAACAAATCATTATCCTTATAGAGTGATAAACCTATGCGAAAAAAAATCCTAAACATGCAATAAGTAAATCAAGAAATAACAGTGACCGACCTGAGTAACTTGAGTAGAGAGCTCCATGCTTTTATTCTAAAACGCAGTTACTAGTTATAAGCAATCAAACAGAGTACAACCAAAGCTAAGTGAGGGGCAGAGATACCCTCTCACGTTTGCATAGAGAAGGGAGGGATGTTGCCATAACTACAAATCGTGCAGTTATCCAAGTGTTTGGGGGATCTCCATCAGAGAAGATGAAGCCACCTGCGCGGTGCAATGAGGAGGCAACCTGGAGTATTCACGGCAGGGTTTCACCCGAGGTAAAGACACTGAAGTATTGAGAAGGGCTATACCCCATGGTAGTGCCCATAGGTGGTGGTTTTTACTAAAGTCCTAGGAGGCAAGTAAGCTCGGAAACACCCTCAAGTGAGGTGGTATAGTAAGAGTGTGTGTAGTCCATTTAGCCAAAAGATACCAACACCTTATCAGGCCTCTAGTTTTTATGAAGGGTTAAGTCCCATAGTGGAGGCTCAAACATTTTGAAGCTTTTTTCTAAAAAGAAGCAAATAAGTCAAGAACTATTAAGTAACATAGTGTGTGTGTGTGTGTGTGTGTGTGTGTGTGTGTGTGTGTGTGTGTGTGTGTGTGTGTGTGTGTGTGTGTGTGTGTGTGTGTGTGTGTGTGTGTGTGTGTGTGTGTTTATCATTGCCAGAATTTATAAAAAATCACCCCCAACAGGTCCGGAACCAAGGGCTAGGTTTATGTGTGGTCTTTTTTAATTAAGCTAAAAATTTGTATAAAAAAGACCAAGAATACTAAAGTAACACAGTGTGTGTGTGTGTGTACTCGCCCTAACCCAGGCACCATACACAATGGGTTGGTAGTAGGCCCATTGTGTATAGGCCTACTACCTTATTAGAGAAATGAGATTCTCTTGTTTAAAGTGTAACCCAGGCCAACTATGCTAGGTGAGAGCCTGTGTAATAATGTTGCAAACCTGGATTCTATTAAACCCGTTAAGGCAATACTTTTTTATTATTAGATTAGCCTCCTCCTAGGCAAGAAAAGAATTAGAGGAAGAACAGAAAATTAAGTGTAGCACGCTGATACATGAGCTAATAGCAGCCTTGTGAGGCCTATTGCTATTCTTTTTTATGAATTCCATAAGTGGTAGTTTCAGGAGATCTCTTTTCCAAACAAACCTTAGGTCATACCCACCGACAGATAGGATATGAAGGGAGATAGAAAGGTTAAGAAATTGGACTGATGTGCAAAAAGCCCCATTGGGTGTGATGATCTCACGGAGAGATGTGGGTCAATTTTAAAGCAGTGAGGATAAATCAGACAAATTTCTTTCAGGAAGTCTCTATTGTTGACACTAAGTAAGTCATCCATGTCTGAACTGTGAAAGATTATTTTTGTATGATTCCACAGTTTTGAGAAACCAATTGTATTCAAAGAAAGCAAGGTAAATATTACACATAAGTGGAGAGCAAGAGAATCTCATGGGGATGCCTTGGAATTTCTTAAAGCATAGACCACCACAAACTATAGTGCAGTTACAAAGCAGTTAGGAGATGTAAAAGCAAAGCTTAGCTTCATTGAAGTGTAGCGAGTGTAAGGAGTGAGTTACTTTTATCCACCTGGGTTTTTTGGAAAGAGATATGAAGAAAAGTTTCTTCTTTCTAGCATTGGAGAAAGCCATTTTACTAATCTTGGCAAGAATGGTCTTAAGGCCAAGATCCCCTTCAAGGGGAATGTTTTCGTAACATTGTGTAATGTCTGCAATAAAAATGTGGAAGATTTTTTGAGGAAGATTAAGCGAGAATTCTGTAGAGTTTCTTGTAAGCCAAAAGGGATTGTACTGAATATGTAAGAAGGCATGGCAGATTTTCTGTTTAGTGGCACAAATAAGCTCAAATGCGGCTAGTATAAGGTCAAGGCATAACGTAATATCCTTGGTGATATCAGTAAAAATACTATTAGAGGCATTAGATATCCATCTGAACTTATACTTATGAATTTTATACGTGGGAAAGAATATAGGTAACTTAGTGTTCAGAATAGGGTAGCCTAGATTCCCTAAGTGTTTTGCAATCTTATCGGTAACTGTTTGTAGTGGAGAGTTAATACTGTAGAATTCCTTTCCAGATACTCGATTACAAGCGGCCTTCCAAGCAAGATATTTTCATATAATAGTGGGACAGTTAGAGCTTTTGTCAAGCCTGACAACAAACCATTTATCAGAGATTTTTTGAAAATCAAAAGCTAGCTGAGATGTAATCCAGGATTCATCAGAGGATAACCATTTTCTAGTTAGTTGTGATATTTTTTGAAGGAAACATTCCTTCACAACTTCCCTTAAGTCCGGTAGGACTGTCATCTCCAGTTGGAGAGCACTGACAAGGTCAATGAGGCAGCTTAGTATAGCTGATAGAGCAAGGTAGGGGTTTTTGGAAAAGTTAGGTATATGATTGAGCCCTTTGGCCAAAATTCTATGTATTTATTATTTCCAATAATGCTAAGATCACAGTTACAAACATGGTTACCATAAGCTTCAAAATTCCTGCAAAAGGTGGTAAACTGAAAGCATGTACAAGGGGAATAGAATTCTGCCAAAGAAAGTCATTACTGTAAATTAAATTCTTTATAGGAGGTTGATACTTCCATCCTATGAGTATATTGTCGATTAGTTTGTGATTGCCAAAAAACAGTTCAAAGGACTCACAAAAAAGATTTTTTGGTTGAATCCAATCGAGGAGTACATTGTGAAAGAGATAGTGTATGTAGATGAATCCATTGTACGGATCCACTTTGTTGAGAAAATCTTGATGGGAAAATCTTGATGGGGGGAATCCTGCCTCTACCCCTTGTGTAGCTACGAACTTTTCCCCAGTTAGAGGATGAGCTAGGTGTTAGAAAGGAAGTGAACGAGTTGGGGTTAATCAAAGAGTTAGATCTTTTGAGAGCAGGGGAGTCATCCTCATCAATACATGGTTTAAGTAAACTAGTGATGATCTTAACACCTTTAACGTTAGCATAATTAGTTAAGTAAATTCTAGGTTCATTGGATTTTAACTCCTTCAAGATATCCAGCATTAGTCCACGGAAGATGTTAAAGTCAATCTGGGCAATTACAATTTTCTTAGCTTGTCCACCTAACTAAGTGCAAATGAGGGAGAGGTGAAAATCCACAGGTTTTTCTGGGAAGAGTAAGCCCAGATGGTTGAGAATAAACCAAATGGTATGAGCGAACCACATGATGCTGTATTCACAAGAGGCTTTATAGTCAAGAAATATCCAGGCACATTTTACATAAGGTTGAAAGACATTCCAGATGGATTCAGTGTAAAAATCCGGATTACTCTTGGCAAATTCCATGTTTCCTTTGGTACGGATGTAGAGGCCAGTATTGGAGGGGCATTTGTAGTGGTCAATGAGATTGAGATTGAAGGGTGCTTTGATAAGCTCCCCTTTCTCCAAAAATTGCCCTCCTTTTAAAATCTTGAATATGCAGTCTTCCACAGTAGAGGCAGGGAGGTTGGCAAGGTAAACCTAAGTTTCACTCAATATGGGTTCCAAGAAAGCTTTGCTGGGCACGACCCAAAGCTGATGGTCAAACCCAAGGGGTTCAATTTCAATTTGTCTAATAGGTAAGACAGGAAAAACTTCAGATATTTTAGGCACCATTTCGAGGAGGTTAGAGTCATTGAGGGAACAAAGATTACTCTGAAATTCCTTAACTGCTTCAAGGGTTGCACTATCCCGACAAAAGATTCCACCAGTTTGTGGAATAGTTGGAGTAGTCGTTGTACAGACAAAAGAGGGATTGAGACCACATAACCTCCTTAGAAAGTTAGATAGATCAGCACTAGAGGAGGAAAATAGGGCAAGCTCTTGTTGGTATTGTGAGGAGGGTAGGGGAAGCTAGACTATGTATTGGGTAATTAAATTCACCCTTTCCATGGAGTCTTTATCCAGAGTAGCCAATATTTACCCAATCATTAAAAGACAGCATATGTAAGACATATAATTTCTTGTCAGAGGTAAGAAGCATCCAAGCTGGTAATACATCTGAGTACAAGAGATGTGGCCACTGAGGGGGCTCCGAGGTAAATTCCAATCCTTGTGAGAGAGCAAGAGTCTGTGATTATTCAAAAAAAGTGTGGTGAGGTTTACTTATACTTATCATAGTAATTAATACAATCTTTGGCCTTCCTAGAGAGGAAGGGTCTAGTTCTAACTGCCAAAGAATTCTTTGGTTTACGGTCCTTAAGGTATAACTTGATCTGTTCAAGAATCTTTGCATGATTCTCAGGGTTGTGTTTAGTGCTCATGCGGGTTGTTTTTCTATAGGGTATGTACTCCTGAAAAAGGAACAGTATAAACATAAATAAAACTAGAAATAGTAACTGTAGTTTTGGGCCTGCAAACCTTAAACCAACAAAGTCAAAGACTATAGTAGCCGTGAGCAGGGGACCAGAAATAGAGCCTACGAAGGACCACCTAACACCAGTCAACCAGTCAAGGGATTACAAACTGTGGGTCCAACTTAGAATTCAATTTCAAAGATAATTTCCAAAGTCAGCATCCCGATTTCTCTAGAAAGAAAAACCTTATGTATAGGATGTGTGTGTAGCTCTTTAATCTTACATAATAAGACATAATTAAACTTTTACATTCAAAAGACAAATGGCAATGGAGCAAATAATAGATAAGTACAAAAACAACTCAGTATTAGAATCACTTAAGTACAATGTTTGTGGGCAAGAGGTCCCCTTTCCATATATAGATAGTAAAAGAACTTCCCAAATCATAAGTGAGTGTTCCATCTAGTGTAGGACGGCTTGCCAAAGTCAAAAAAACCTTCCAAGATAAGATAGAGTCCTTACCTGCATCCATCCAAACAAGACAACAATTCAGTTAGCCTTGGATGTGTTTTACATGTATCAATGGACTATACCACTTGTTATCCATGTCCATCTTACAAACTTTTTTTAAAACCCTTCCAAGCTTAGTCCATAGATTTAAAGAAAAGATGTAAAAAAGAATATCACTTTTTAGTAGAAGGTCATCACCCCTTTTTAATCCAGGCGTCTGAATCCACCCCTCTTCTTTTTGAAAATTCATCAGTTTCATCAAATCCTAAACTCAACCAAATGAAGTTTATAACAAAAAAAAAATCCTTTTTAAAGTTCTCAAAGAAAATTTTCTATGTCAGACGTCCATTATGGTAGAAATGGATTTTGAATCATCTACTATCACTTAAACATATTTCTCCTTTTTATCCAATCAAGTAGTACGGAATCCAGATAAAAAGCCAGGTTTATGAGCCGAACCAGGTTTTCAGAGCTGAACCATGAACTATGTTAGTTTCACCTCAACACTTCAAATGAAAGGAATACCATCCGTCCAAGTGAATACATCCTTATTGAATAGAGAACAATCCAAGTACTGCAATGGTAAGCAATAAGGACCGTTATCACAAACCATTATTCTGCAGTTGGACAAAGACAATCATCATCAGCCAACTGCCTATGTGTTTGTAGATATTGTAATGTAGAGCCTAGCCTAATCAAGTAAGTACAGCAATGAGGTGCAGCCGGGCTTAACCCCCTCTAAGAGTCAGTGCATGATAGAAAATACCATCCCCTCAAGTATGTATATATACCCCACAGGGCTACAAAGTCCATGTACTAAAGGGTGTCTGTAATCCCCACAATGTGTTTGAATACCAAAAGAAATTTTCCAAGCTTAATTATGCAACAGAAATCTTTATAACAAAACCATTTGTTAGTATGGAGTAATCCCCCCTTCCAATCCAGTTTCTTCATAAATTTATCAAGTGGTAAATCAGGAATACCATAAAAATGCTTGAGACCAGTAACTAAAAAAGCGATAGTATTTAATTATCCCATGCAATATTCTAATGACCATTAATCCACTGAAAGGGCGATGGTAATGTGTGTGCTAGTCTCGACCTAACCGTGCTACCTTATAGCCTCCCCCTAGCATACACAATGTTCGGCCGTGCCGGTGGCCTTGCCCATAGGACCCATGTCCTTACATTACCCCCCGCCTTGGAGAATTGTTTTCGTCCTTGAAAACGAACGTAAGAAAACGTTTCTTAATTGCGGAGACATTCTCCCATGTAGAACCTTCTTCAGGTCTATCTAGCCATTTTACCAACACTTTTCGTCTGACATGATGTCTGGTGCGAACGCATGAGAATCCAAAATCTTTTCGAGCTTATGAGGAATGCTTGGCGGTGCAATAAAGTCAACCAACACACCTGTTTCAATGACATTATCATTCTGTCCTAGCTGTTTTTGTAAATGGCTTACATGAAAAACGGGATGAACTCTTGAGTGCTCTGGAAGAGCTAACTTATAGGCCACTTGACCTATACGTTTGAGAATGGTAAATGGTCCACAATAGCATGGTGAACGTTTAGCAACTTTTCCCATCTTTAGACTTTCTGAATGCTTCGAAACTTTGAGGAAAACCTTGTCTCCTTCTTCGAAAGTAGCAAGACGTCTATGCTCATCTGCGTACTTCTTATATCAATCTTGAGCTTGCTTAGCATTCTGTCGAGCAACTCGAAGCATGTCAAAATGGTCTTGGAGAAAATCCTTCGCTTGTTGTATCTTCTCCTTAGCCAATCCCACCATAATAGGTGATCTAGGTTGAAATCCTTACAAAATCATAAATGGACTAAACCCTGTAGTCACATGCTTTGAACTATTATAAGTAAATTCCAATATAGGTAAGTAGTCTTCCCAATTGGTTTGCTTCTTGCTAACGTATGCTCGTAGCATATCCTCTAGCACTTGATTAACTCTTTTGGTTTGACCATCCGTTTATGGATGATTAGCCGTACTTAGATTAAGTTTAGTTTCCAACTTTTGGAACACAGCTCTCCAGAAGTGATTATCGAACTTTCGATCTCTATCACTAATGATACTAGCTGGAAGACTGTAGAGTTTATATATATGCTATACAAATAGCCGTGGTAATGTGGGTATCTTAACCGTAGTCTTATTGGGAATGAATCGACCCATCTTTGTGAGACGGTCTACAATTACCCAAATGGCATCATGGCCACGATTTGTAGTAGGTAGTCCTACTACAAAATCCATAGAGATACTCTCCCACTTACCTTGTGGAATCTCTAAAGGATGTAAAAGGCCACCTACCTTGAGGCGCTCTCCCTTATTAACTTGGCACTTTTGGCAGTTTAGTACGTACTCTTGAACATCATGATGGAAGTCCGGCCAATAAAATTGCCGTCGAACTAAGGCATACGTCTTACAGATACCTGGATGACCAACACTTGAACTATAGTGACACTCAAATAAGATTTGGTGCCTAGTGTTTGAGTCCTTTGGCACACATACTCTACCTTTGTGGAGTAAGTAGCCATCATCAATGGAAAAATTCTTCCATCGCTTAAGCTCTTCCTAAGTAGGGGTGGAGCTCTGTGTGTTGGAGTTTCTATCTGCGCGTGCAGAGACATGTGAGTGTGAGGGATCCCTTTTAAAAACTGCACTCCACACTTTAGCATATGATTGATCTTGTGCACACTTGCCACATAATGACTCCAAAAATCCACTCTTTAGTTTCGTGAAAGCAAGTGAATTAATCTGAGGCATCTGACTTAGTGCATCCGCTACTACATTATATCACCCCTTGCAATATCGTAGCTTACAATCATAATCTTGAAGGATTTCTGCCCATCTAGCTTTACGGCCCTTCAAGTTTGTTTGAGTAGTAAACCATTTGATACTCTCATGGTCAAAAACTACTTCAAACTTGGCACCATATAAATAGTGTCGCCACTTTTGTAAAGCGTGACAGAATAATTCATAGACAGAATAATTCTGTTGAGCTCTATCTAACTTTTTACTTCAAAGGCTATAGGTCTTCCCTCCTGGAGAAGTACCGCACCAATGGCTTTATCACTAGCATCAATCTCTACCATAAACAGCTTGAGTGGGTCGACGATTGCTAGGATGGGAACAGTGGCTATAGATACCTTGAGTTGTTCGAAACTGCATTTTTGGGCTTCTTCCCAAGAAAAGGTCTTACCTTTGCTTTAAGTTGATCCGTCATAGGAACAGTGATTTTGGCATAGTCACGAGTATACTGTCAATAAAATCCAACCATGCCTAAAAATATTTGAAGCTCCTCAACCATGTTGGGATGTGGCCATCGAAGAATGGCAGTGACCTTGTTAGTGTCCATCTTGATGCCATAATAAGAGATCACATGACTGAGGTAATGTATCTCTATTTTAAATAAATCGCACTTGTTTTTCTTAGCATACAACGCACAAGCTCGTAGCTGTTCAAACACTAATCATAAGTGTTCTATGTGTTCATCTTCAGTCTTACTGTAAATGATAATATCATCAAGGAAAACCACAACAAATTTTCCAAGATAGGGACGTAAGGCGCTATCCATGAGTGTCATAAATGTAGCTGGAGCATTGGTTAGACCAAAAGGCATAACCACAAATTCAAAATGCCCGAACCGTGTTCCAAAGGCAGTTTTGGGGGTATCTTGCAGTAGGATACGTACCTGGTGGTATCTTGAACGAAGATCTATCTTTGTATAGTATCTTGCCCCGTGGAGTGTGATCAAACAACTCATCCACTCAAGGTAGAGGATACTTGTTCTTGATGGTTATCACATTTAATCCGCGATAATCTACGCACATGCACATAGTACCATCTTTCTTTTTTACCAATAGAATTGGTGATGCCCAAGGCGAAGTGCTAGGTCTAATGAAACCACGAGCAAGGTAGTCAGCCAACTAAATCTCAACCTCCTTGGCTTCTTTAGCACTCATACAATAAGGTGGTTTACTCACCGGTTTAGTGCCTAGCAAGACATCTATGCCATGCTGCACATCATGTGTAGGGGGTAAACCCGGTGGTAAATCACTTGAGAACACATCACTATACTCCGTGAGTAAGTGAATCAACTTTTGTCGTGCAAAAGGAGAAAGTAAACTAGAGTTATGCTCGGATGGAGAATCTTGTAATTCCTGTAATGTTTGTTTTACAACAGTTGCACGTTGCTCTATAGAATTAAAATTGAGAGCACTTTGCTTGTTAGATTTGCTAACACTATGTTTATCAGTAGAATTCATTGCACTTTGCATACCATTACTAGAATTCACCACACTTTGCTCTTGAGAATTCATGAGACTTCATCTATTAAATTTGCTTTCTGCAAAATAGAAAGCTCGGCTGTACATATAAGGGGTGCAGATGGTATATTTTTCTCACCAAGCAAAAGCACATGTTTACCATTGGCCATAAAGGATAGGGAGTTGTGTTCATAACTAGTGTGCAATGTGTTTCCTAAACCATGCAGCCACTCCCGTCCTAAAACTACATCAGCACGGTCCATGTTCATAACTTGGAAGTCAAGGGTCATCGTATAATCTTGAACAATAAGCTCAACCCCTTGAACTACCGTCTTCCATACTTCTTTATCATTCCCACACATCTGCTCCACCACATACTTGTGAGAGCAGGGAGTCTGTGTAAGCTTCAATCTCTTGACTAGCTTATAGTTCAAGAAGCTATGAGTTGCACCATCATCCACTAAAATACGAACACGTTGTTCATTAATAGTGCCATGCATGCGAATAAAATCATGGGGGCCAAAGGTGGGTTGCCACATTGAAGCACGCACACAACACTTGTGCTTTTCTTCCATATGAAGAACCTCTATAGCAAAATATTTAGGAGATGAATCTGATGTGTGGCGTTGCACTGTGTGTGTGGCCTTTTGTTTGCCTTGCAAAAGAGGACAATCTTTCTTGTTATGTTGGTCCAAAAGACATCTAAACACAAATTGTGTTTCTTTGCAGACTCAAAATCAACAGTACTGAGAGACCCACGCAGAGTATCTCGTGATTGCTTAGGCTTCTTAGCCTCTTGTGGGCGTGGAGAGGTAGATTGTCTCTTTTCCTCTTGGAACATGTGGGAGATCTACCTCGCCATTGGCTCTTAGCCACATTGCTTTTAGAAAAAGTATTCTTAGAGTAGGGAACATTTCCTTTCCTCTCTTGGTCATCATCATATCTTTGTGCATGACTAATGGCTTCTTTCAAAGTTTTTGGATGTTGGGTCTTGACATGAAGACGATAGTCTTTGTCAAGACCCCTATTAAAACCCCATATCTTTTGGAATTCATCTACACCTTCTAGTTTTAATATGATTTCCCGATACTTTGAAAGGTACTGTGTGAGAGAGAGGCCAGACATGCGGCATGCATCCCATGCTAACCAATTATTATCTTCTTCATTGGAGTCCAAAAACTCTTTGGAGAAAGAAGCTTGAAACACAGCCCAAGACGGAGGACGATCATCTATTGGAAAAGTCATCCACCACTTATAGGCCTTGCCTTTAAGAAAAAGACTTGTTTCCACAGTCGTCTTTATATTTGGGGTGTGTCTCAATCTATGAATATCACTCCATTTGTGTAAGAACATATTGACCGCATCCTTGTTGCGATCTCGCTCTTCCCTGTGAAACTCAGGAATGGTGATATTCTTAAGTAATGCATTGCTACCTTCTGCATCTTCTGCAACACTTGTCTCTTGGACTCCTTGAGTCATGTGAGCTTGGTTTCCTTGAACCGTGCCACTTGAGGCTCCTTGAGTTGTCTATGAATTCATAAATTTCACAAGTAACTCTGTAAGATTGGTAGCATTTGCATTGAATGTAGGGAGGTTTCTTTCAAGTACGCTTTGGTGATGTTCCAAAGTCTTGAAATAAGTCATATCTACAAGCCCATGATCTCCTAGATCATCATCATGATGCATATTAGTGTCAGCAGCACCCGTTGTGCCCTGATTTTGATCTGCGTGCTCAAAATCAAACGTGTGTGTAGGTGGGATATCCTCACTGGCCATGGTAAACACACACTAATGCAAAGAGAGAAAAAGAAACGACAAATTGTACCTTGAGAAATTGAAGTCTTTGTGTTTTGTATGCTCCTCAATTTGCGTTGCATGCGAACATTGCCTTGCGGCAATTTGAGCACTTCACTTGTCGTTCCTTGTAAGAACACCTTTGATGATTCTTCACAAAAACTCGTCGTTTTTGTGAAGGCTTTTCTTCACTTTGAAACTACCTCCTTGAGGAAAAAAGAATTTTTGGAGGAAAACTTGCCTTCCTCCAAGAAGTGAAAAGGAAGGGTAAAGCTACTTCCTTGAAGTTTGAAGCTTTCCCTTTCCTTCTACTTTTCTTTTCAACACAAGTAGACTATCTTTCCTTGCTATACACAACAAGGGCCAATAGCTTGATGGTAAATTATTGGCCTCTTACCCTCATGGGGTGGGTTCAACCCTCCTTCATGCAAGGGTTAAGCGGGCCTTCCTATGCGTGTAGCCAACAGCGCCAACGGAAGCCTTCAAAGCCTCGATGCCGTCAAGTTGCCGATCGAGTTTTCCTTGGTCGCCCGCCTTAGTGGAGTAGATGGGGTGGCCACGGTCGGCTATCTCTGTCTGTCCATGCGTTGCTCGCACAGAAAAATGTGCCTGTCTTCGTTTTGCTGCAGAGCGAGGACGTCACTATCTGCGAAATGTGGGAGAGATGCAGTGCTTCGCATCCATATGTAAGCCACTTTTAGCCTCCTCCCAAAAATAGCTCGGATACCAATGAAAGGGCGATGGTAATGCGTGTGCTAGTCTCCACCCAACCGTGCTATCTAATAGCCTCCCCCTAGCGTACACACTGTCCGGCCGTGCCTATGGCCATGTCCATAGGACCCATGTAGAAAAAAATCCTAAACATGCAATAAGTAAATCAAGAAATAACAGTGATCGACCTGAGTAACTTGAGTAGAGAGCTCCATGCTTTGATTCAGAAATGTAATTACTAGTTTTAAGCAATCAAATAGAGTACAACCAAAGCTAAGTGAGGGGAACAAATGCACCTCACCAAAGCTAAGTGAGGGTTAGAGATGCATCCTCACCTTAAAATAGAGAAGGAGGGAGGTTGCCGTAGCTACAAACTGCATAGTTATCCAAGCGTTTGGGGGATCTCCAGCAGATAAGATGAAGCCGCCTGCGTGGTGCAATGAGCAGGCAACCAGGAGTATTCACGGCAAGGTTTCACCCGAGGTAAAGACACTCAAGTATTGAGAAGCGCTATACCCCGTGGTAGTGCTCATAGGTGGTGGTTTTTACTAAAGTCCTAGAAGGCAAGTAATCTTGGGAACACCCTCAGGTGAGGTGGTAAAGTAAGAGTGTGTGTAGTCCATTTAGCCAAAAGATACCAACACCTTATGAGGCCTCTAGTTTTTATGAAGGGTTAAGTCCCATAGTGGAGGCTCAAAAATTTTGAAGATTTTTCTAAAAAAGAATCAAATAAGTCAATAACTAATTAAGTAACACAGTGTGTGTGTGTGTGTGTGTGTGTGTGTGTTTATCATTGCCAAAATTTATAAAAAACCACCCCCAATAGGTCCCGAACCAAGGGCTAGGTCTATGTGTGGTCTTTTTTAATTAAGCTTAAAAATTGTATAAAAAGGACCAAGAGTACTAAAGTAACACAACGTGTGTGTGTGTGTGTGTGTGTGTGTGTGTGTGTGTGTGTGTGTGTGTGTGTGTGTGTGTGTGTGTGTGTGTGTGTGTGTGTGTGTGTGTGTGTGTGTGTGTGTAGGTAGGTGAGAGAGAGACAGCAAGAGGGATGTGCTACGCAGGTTCGGCCCACCACATAGAGGGAGGGAGAGAGAGGGGGGGGGGGGGGGGGGAGGGGAGAGGCTAAGTGTATGGGTGTGTGTACATAGAGAGAGAGAGAGAGAGAGAGAGAGAGAGAGAGAGTAAACTTGCTCGTTGCACATGCGGACCTGAACGAGAGGAGTGTGAGAGAGAAAGGAGAGAGATATTGACGAGCGTGGCCGACAGAGAGCGAGAGGGGGGGTTTGGTCAATGAGATGGGGAGTGAGGACTAGCAGCAGGCCAAGGGGGGGGGGAGTGAGGTTGAGGAGTGAGGTGTTGGTTATGAGAGAGAGAGAGAGAGAGAGAGAGAGAGAGAGAGAGAGAGAGAGAGAAATTATTGGATTGCACCCACATGGGCTAAACGAGGGGGGAGAGAGAGAGACAGAGAGAGAGAGAGAGAGAGAGAGAGAGAGAGAGAGAGAGAGCAAGTCCAAGGGAATGAGGGAAGAGAGAGAGAGAGGGTAAGGGGTAGAGATGAGGGAGGGAGGGGTTGGATGGTGGCCCGCCAGAGGGGGAGGGAGACAAGAGGGGAGGAAAGGGGCTTAGTGAGGTGGCGAGAGTATGGGTGTGTGTGTGAATAATGCAAGAGAGAGAGAGAGAAAGAGGTTCTTGTCCCTTGCATGGCAGGCCAAGGGAGAGAGAGAATGAAAATATTTTATGCACCCTATGGACTTGGTGGAAGAGAGAGAGGGAAAATAGAAGATGAGAGGGAGTGATTGGTGCCAAAAGGAGGCACGGTGGCCTAATTCACGCGCGCGAGTTGGTGGCGGCAATAATAATACAAAAAAAAATGTTGTTTTTACCTCCGGCTCCCCGAATGGATTGATTCTTGTGGCCTTGGTTTTGAAAACCGGCCAACTTCATTTTCTTTGGCCAGGCTAGAGGGCGGTGCCGCTAAACCAGTATCATTAGCCCTCCCCCTAGGGTTAGGGCATTTATGCCTCTAACTCAGTTGTGTGATCATTTTAATCGGAGGTGGAGGTTGATGGTGTATCCTCATCAAGAATGTCGATAGGTGGAGTCTGATCAAATCGTAGAAAATAAGGTTTGAGCCGCCAACCTGGTTTTATGAAGCTTACCATCAGCTTCCATAAGCTAGTAACTCCCATTGGCATACTTTTTTTTTATGATGAAAGAGCCTTCCCATCGGAGTAGGAGCTTCTTAACTTTGCGTGTGTCAAAGAGATTGTCATAGCGGACCACCAACATGCCCTTCTTTAAATCTTTGCACCGAAGATGTTTATTGAAACTAATCCATCTGTGTTCTATCTGTGCCGCATAATAATTGATTGCTTCTTCTTTGTCCAACTGTAGTCGTTCCAAGTCAAGGATGTGATATCTCAAATGCATGTTGGGTTGTTGAAGCTGGCTTGCCATCACTTTGATACTTGCTAGTTGCACCTCAATAGGTAATATTGCCTCCTTGCCAAATACCAAATGATATGGGGTGAACCCCAAAGATGTACGGAATGAGGTTCGATAGGCCCACAAAGCTGGGAGTACATATTTATCCCAATCCCCAAGATGATTGTTGACCTTCTTGGTGATAATTTTACAAACCATTCCATTCACTTTTTCAACTAGGCCATTACATTGAGGGTAATATGGTGAGGAATGCCTAGTTTTTTCACTAACTCTCCTACCAAGTCTGCTCTGAAACCTGGCCCTCTATCAAAGATGATTTTTAATGGTGTGCCAAACTTGCAACATATGTGCTCATAGACAAATTTAGCTACCTCCTCGGCTGTGATTCTAGTTGTGGTTGTAGCTTCTGTCCACCTAGTCATATAGTCGACTCCCATGATGATGTAGAACTTTCCTGATTTGGCCCTAGGCAATGGTCCTATGGCATCTATACCCCATTTTTCAAATGGTCCATATGAAAGAATAGGTGTCTGTGGTTCATTCTGTGGTTCAGGCATGAGTGACCTGGTGCCGGCCTTTTGACACAACTTGCATGTCGTACACCACTAGTGTACATCACGATTGAGGCTAGGCCATACAAAACCAGCATCCAAGATTTTCCTACTTATTATATCTAGGGCAAAGTGACTACCACGAACACCATCATGACAACTGGCAATTACCCCCATAATTTCATTAGAGAGAGGGACCTTCCTGAGTATTTGGTCCTTACCCTTACAATACAAACCGTTATTCATAAGCCAAAACCTTATGGCCTTCCTAGTAAGCCATTGTTTCTGTCTTTCTGCTAAATCTGGTGGACATTCCCCTCTTTCCAAAAAATGCATGATGTGGGGTAAGGTGTCACTTACTTAAAATAGAGGGAGCTTTAGCTTTATAGCCCCAACCGCCACTTCCTGCAGTCTTTCGCTTACTAAGGCATGAGCTTCATGGTTTTGAGTCCTTGGGATGTGGTGTAGTTGAACTGCTTCAAACTTACCCAGCAAAATTTTTACACATCTTAAGTGAGTTTTCAAGCTAGGATTCTTACATGTCCATACTCCATTTACTTGCCTTACCAAAAGTAGATCATCCCCAAATACATTAAGACGCCTTACCCCTTGTGAAATGCACGATTGTAACCCCTTGGTCAATGCTGCATACTTAGATTCATTGTTAGAATGTGATTCTAACAAATGGCCAAGCGAAAATACCTTGATACCTTTGTCATCAAAGACCACTATGCCTGCCAGATGCTTTGGTGGATGCTCGCTTGTAGGATCCATCAAAGTAGAGAGAGTGTGCTCTTTCTACCACCGGTGGCTCTGAAAGTGGCTAAACTCCTTCCCCTTTAGATTGATTTACCTTCTTCTCAAAGTTTTGTTAGGTCATGAGTCCCCTCAAGCTTGACCTTGTCGTGCTTTCTACTTGTAGCATGTAGTCAAACTCTTGCAGAAAAACTAGCCATTTAGTAATCCTAGCAGAAACATCCATGTGTTGTACAACATAGGGAAACATCTCATCCATGGTTAGAATCAAAAATTGCCTAGGCAGCAAATATGACCTAAACTTTGTAGTTGCAAATCTAAGAGCTAGGACTAGGTGTTCCACATGGGTGAAACCTTTCTCTGCTGCTTTCATCATTCGACTGGAGAAGTAGATTGGCCTCATGAAAGATGTTGTTTTCTCATTGTGGTTCTTTATGTAGATGATTTGTTGATCACTAGACCAAATGAGAGACATATTTTCTGAATTTAAGGCTGATTTGAATGCTAGTTTCAAGACAAAATATTTGGGGCTATTGCATCATTACTTGGGTATACAGTTTAAGCAGTGTGATGGTGGTATTGCCTTGTGTCAAAAAAGTTACATAGAGACATTGCTATTGAGGCGGTCCGTGGCGGGCAACAAGAAGAGTGGCCTCTAGACACCCTTCAAGGCTCCCATGCTGCTCAATGGGGCTGGGGCACAACACAACACAAACCAAAACAACAAACCCACCGCCAAATCCCAACTACACAAGGGGCACCACCTAGTTTAAGAGCGAACTAGGACGCAAAAGAGGAGAATCGTTAGAGCAACCCACAAACAAGCAAGGAATTACACTAACCCTAACACCAATGGAATACTCTCACACACTAAAACACGAGAGAGAGAGATAGAGAGAGAGAGAGAGATAGTGCTCGGGCTGCTTTGAAACGTATCGGCGATGATCAAGCAAACACAACTATATATTTAAGAAAGAGAGAGAAAGGGGGAGGGGGTGCTTGTTGCATTAATACCTTCTTACAAATCTGTCATGACAAATCAAAGTGAGATTAGTACTTGTTCAACATAGCTTGCGTAAATTTCACCACAGCACATCACAAGAAAAGCCACCCCAATCACTGTCTTAAGGCCAGGGGAGTCCTCTCCACCCTGTCGCCCTCTTACAGTATGTGGGATTTATGGCTAGATTGATGACAACACCAGAGACAAGCTATCAAGAACTTAACAAAAAAAAACACCAAGACACTTACACATCATTGTTGTCCATTACTTCACGTTGGAAGGGAGACAAAGTATCCAAGCTTAGTCCAAATCCACCCTCCTTGATTCAGCGAATGTTGGGCTTACACTAATAGGAGAAATGATAGATTTCCTACTCTCAATTGAATGATCACTCTCTCTCTTACAATGGCATAGATTTCCCTTGCTAATCCCCTATTACAACACATGCACATGCATAAGACAATGAGCTTCCACTCAAGAGCTCCTTCTAGAGAGGTTGAGCTTGGCTTCTCAAGCTATAGCATAGTGCTCTTGCTTATGGCTCCCCCCCTTTTATGCTAGCTACACCCTCCTTTTATAGCAATTTTGAAGGCTAGGGTTACTCCTCTAACCATGGTTGGGTTAGATTTTCAGCAATTTATCTAATTTCTTTTGCTTGGAATTATCAAGAAGTTGGTGGGGAAAGAGAGAGGAGAGAAATGGAGGTGATAGGACTTTTCATAGTGGGTTAGTGTTAGTAGAGTTAGTATTAATTTACAAATGGAATTGAATATTTACAATGGGAGTATCCATGTAGGATACAAATAAGGAAGAAAAACTCTTAAGAGGTAAGAAAAGGTGGATTTCTTACAAGGTTGATGCTCCAAGTGTCTTGAGTAGGGCCAATTTTGACGCTTATTGACGGTCCACTAGCTTTGACGGTACATTTTTTCTCCACTCTTGACCTTCCTTGAGAGACAAGGTAATTGAAGCTGAGTAATCAACCACCATGATGCTGTCTTTTAAGAGAAGAGGCTGAATTTTGTGGTTTTTTGATAGATATGGGTAATTTGGAGGAGGAAAAATGAGACTAGGTGGTCAATTTTGGAATGGAATTGTGTGTGGGAGGTATGAGTTCACCATGGTTTCTCTTATTCTTCAAGGTTGAGGAGAAGGTGAGTAGTGTGCAGAGAGGAGTGGTGAGAGAGATGGGGATGATGAGTGGAGAAGTGTGTGTGAAAGAGGAAAATGATAAAGTGGAAGAGAGAGTGTGGCTGCATAGCATGGGAAAACTGGGGTCCACTAAAAAAATCATAGCTCACAGCTGGTAGCTCCAAAAATCATGAAAAAATTTGGGGTGATTATTCAGAGCGTGGGCTACATTTTCTCTTTTGACCACCGCTCCAAATTCGGAGTGGAGATAGGTGCCAAAATTCTCACCAAAAAGCCTGTTTTTTATGCCTGCAAAAGTCTTTTAGTGGTCCCCTCCTTTGTTGAATTTGTACAATGCATCCAAGAGTGAGCCCCTCCTTGAATTATTCTGGGTGAAAGAGGAAAATGTATGCAAGTAAATAATATAATAAAAGTAACCAATGAGTAGAAATCAATTTTTTGTTTTCACGAGGGTGAGGGTGAAAATGTGGGAGTGATTTGTATAAAGGAAAAATATGAGGTTAGAGTATGTACATATTGGCAAAAAAATAAAATTATGGTGTAAGAGGATGAAAGAAGGGGTACATAGGTTTAATAAAACACACACCTAAGTAGAAATATCTAAATAAAATACCAAAATAATTATAAAAAATCCCTATATTTAGGCCATATATACAATGAAATATTTACACACAAAGAGGTCATAATATACTTTTATTTTTTTATTTTTTTTGGCTCACCTAGCCCAGTGACTAGCTAGCTGAGGGTTTTTAAGAAGATATGGGAAAAGTCCCGTGACTCACGCACGCCTATGTACAGTGAAATGGTAGGGATAGCCACAGTGTTTGGGTGATTTTGGTAGGGTGAGGTAACTCACTATGGCAATTACAAAGAGCCGAAAAAACGGCTATCATTAGCCCTCCCCCTGGATGATGGTATATTCATGTACCATCATAGAGCATCTTTTCCAAAGAGAGTGCTTCAGAGTCCTTGACGAGATCTTCATTGTTTGGCCCCTCACAATTTTGGCTGGAGTTACACTCATGCTTCATGTAACAATACTTACATGAGACAGCAGCCTTTGGACAGATCTTTGGTAGATCCTTTGGTAGAAGGCGACTCAAATAGGGCTTCAAGCGATACCCGTTTACCTTCCTGGAGAGCTCTTTACCATTCAAGTCCATAAGCTGATAGTAGCTAGAATTGAAAGCCTTCTTGACTATGTATGGCCCTTGCCATCTAGTTTCAAACTTGGCATCAAAACGATTGTCAAGTCGATTGTCATACCTTAGCACAAGCTCTCCTTCCTTGATGCCTTTGTCCTTCAGTTTCTTGTCGTGCGTTTCTTTCGCTTGTGTGGCTTTCCTCTTGTAGCACTCGTATGCTGCTTCTCTTTTCCACTCAAGCTCCACTAACGTAAGAAGTCGATCCATCCATACCTCTTGATCATCTTGTGCTGATTTGCCATGAAGTCGCATTGTTGGAATGTTTAGCTCAATTGGCTGTAAAGCCTCTTGACCATAGACCAAGTGAAATGGTGTGAACTCCGTGGCTTCCCTATATGTGGTTCGATACGCCCACAAGGCACCATCCAAGAAGTCATCCCATAATTTTGTCTTGTTTTGCACCATCTTTCTAATGATTCCTGCAATGACACCATTAGCCTTCTCCACCAAACCATTTGACTGTGGGTAGTATGGTGTGCTATGACGATGTAGAATGTGAAGCTCTTCACAAACTTCTGTGAGCAATCCTTTTCTAAACCCTGGACCATTATCAGAAACAATCTCCAAAGGTGTGCCAAATCTACAACAAATGTGAGTGTAGACGAATTTGCTTACTGTCTTCTCATTTACCTTTGCCACACTTTGTGCTTCCACCCACCTAGTCATATAGTCTACAGCCACTAGAATGTAGAGTTTACCATTTTTTGTCCTAGGCAGAGGACCCATAGCATCAATGCCCCACTTTTCAAAGGGTCCATTTGCAAGCACTATTTGCCTCGGGCCATGCACCAACCTTCTATTTCCATTTATCTGACAAGTGTGACAGCTTTTACACCAATGTTGAACATCCACATGCAAACTTGGCCAAACATACCCCGAAAGCAAAATCTTCTTCACAGTTAATTCTTGGGCAAAATGACCACCACATGCCTCTTCATGCAAACCTTTTAGAATGGCTGGAATTTCCTTGATAGTTGGTACTCGTCTGCACACTTGATCCTTCCCTCTTTGATAGAGGGAGCCTTCTAGGAAGAGATATACGCTTGCCTTCTTCATGAGTCTCCTCTTCTGAGCTTTTGTGAAGTCTGGTGGAAACTCACCCTCCAAAATGTAGCCAATGATGGGAGCCAATGACTCCAATCCCTGGTACCTCGGTTGCTTCACAGCAGCCGCCACCATGATGACCTGCACTTCTTTCTTTACACATGCAACGGCTTGTTGTGCAAGTAAATCAGCATCTTCATTCTGTTTCCTAGGAATATGATATAGTTGCACTTCTTCAAATTGATTAAACAATCTACGAATGGCATGAACTTTTGTCCGTAAGCTCTCATTCTTGCATGCCCAAATGCCTAAAATCTGTTTAACAATGAGAAGTGCATCTCCCTTTACCATGAGGCGTTGTATCCCTTGGCCAATGCACATCTTCAAACCATGAAGTAGAGTGTCATATTCTGCTTCATTGTTGCTAGCTGAACTTGGTAGATTGAACTTCTCTTTCATGACCACCTCTCCACTTGGGTTGAGCAACACTAGCCCTCCCCCTGCTTTTCCTGTGGCTCGACGAAAAGCTCCATCAAAGAACAAAGTAAAAGCATTAGGAATACTTTTTGGTGGTGGCAATGGTAGGGTCTTTACTTCAGGCACCTTAATCTCCTTTTCGTGCACCCTATAAGTGAGAATCCCTGCCAATTGTGCACGCACACTATCTTCTACCTTGAAAGAGTATTGAAACTCTTGCAACTCCATAATCCACTTTGAGATCCTAGTACTAAGATTCATTTGAGATGACACCCAAGGGAACAAATTTTCTGCAGTGAGAATTACAAAAGGTTTTGGTAGCAGGTAGGATCTAAACTTTCTCACCGCAAACATGAGAGAAAGCATCATGAGTTCTGCTTCTGTGTAGTCTCTCTCCAAAGCATTCATGACCCTACTAGCAAAGTAGATGGGTCGCATCCTTGTATTGTGGGGATCTTGTTGTAGCAACACAGCACCAATTGTTTCTTTCCCGGCACTAGAGCTAACAAAGAATGTGTACTCCCAACAAGGAGGCATGAGTGTTGGTAGCTCTGACAAAATGACTTTAATGTTACAAAAGTACTCTTCAAGCTCATCAGACCATGCAAATTCTACTTGTTGTGTCAACTTTTGCAAAGGGTGAAGTAACTCCGAGGCTAAGTGAATGAAGCGTGACATATACTTCACCTTTTGAATGAATGAGATGACCTCCTTAAGACTCTTGGGTGATGGTAGCTCAATAAGAGCCTTTGCCTTCGAAGGATCCACTTCAATGCCTTTGTAAGAAACTTTATGACCAAGCAAGATTACTTCATCCTCACCTATATGGCACTTGTCGGGGTTGAGTTGACCTCCCATGTCGTAGAGCTTCTTTAAACCTTCTTCTACCCTTTGTAGATGCAATGATTTTGAGCTATAAATACAGAAATCATCAATGAACACCCTAATTGACTTTCCAAAGAATGCTTGAAACACCATATTCATGAAACGTTGGAATGTTGCAGGAGCATTTGTCAGACCAAATGGCATGACTCTAAAAGAATAACAACCCCAAGGAGTGATAAAGGTTGTTTTCAATTGATCCTCCAGTGCAATCCCTATTTGAAAGTAACCTGAGTAACCATCGCACACAGTGTACTTCTCATGACCAGCTACCTCATTTATTATCTCATCCTGGAATGGGAGGGGAAAGTGATCTCTCTTTGTTGCCTCATTGAGGGGACGGTAATCCACACACACCCTCCACTTGCCGTTCTTCTTAGGAGTGACAACAACAGGAGAGACCCACTCTGAATTCTCCACTGGATAAATGAACCCTGCTGCTAGAAGCTTTCTTACCTCCTTGAGTAAAGCCTGCTCCTTGATGACTCCTAGCCTTCGTAGCTTCTGAGCCTTAGGTGTGGCCTCTGGCTTCAACTCAATTTTGTGTTGAACAGCATCTACTCCACGCACATCGGTGTAGTCTTTAGCAAAAAGCCTAGGAAACTTCCTTAGCACACATTTGAACTCCTCTCTTTCATTCTTTGTAAGTGTTGTTGATAGCATACCTTCCAGCATCCCTTCATCTTGATCACCTTCGTTCTCTTGAGGACCTACCTCCTCCAAGCCTTGACAAGAGGTCTCTTGGTTGCTTGGCTTAAACCTTACCCCCATGACTTCGATGGAAGACTCCTCTTCAGTAATGCTGCCGCTACTTTCTTCTTCTGAAGTGCTATCGGTCCAACCTTCTTCCGTCTCACTTTGAGATGATTCTTCATGGAGCTCCTCTTGGCGTTGCTCCTTCATGTCAAAGACAACCTTCTTGTGATTGTCATTCCTGCAAATTAGCTTTCCACTCTCCCAATCCTGCAAAGCTCGCATTTTCATTAGCCATGGTCTTCCTAGGATAAATGGGTAACCATTTCCCTTGGTAGACATGACATAGAAATCCACTGCCTTCTTAATGCCAAAGGCCTCCACAAAAACATTTTTACAAATGCCTACGCACCTAGCCTTGCTATTGTTTGCCATCTTGACCCTAATTTCAGGTGTCTCATGGATGTGCATGCCTAGTTTTTGCATGAGTCCCTCTGTCATGATGCAAATTTGTGCACCCCCATCCACTAGACCTTTCCTAACCAATCTCCCTTTGATGTAACAGTCTAGCACCGGTGTAATGTCCTCATTCATTTCAGCTTGTGCAATTTTTACAACAGGCACACTCTCTTTTACCTTTCTCCTAGTGCTAACTGCCCTTGTTAAATCCCTCCTAACTTGTGGACATAATGCAAGAAATTGAGGCCATGAAATATCAGGACCCTTACCTCTCATGTCTTCCAACAAGTTGTACGGAGCCATACCATGTCCAAGAGGGAAGTCTTGGAGGTTGATACGACGTCGAGTCCTCTTGGTTTCCTTGGTTCCCTTTGCCTTCTTGCCTTGTCCATGGTCACTCTGTGATGTGACTCCTTCTTTCTCTTTACCTTTTCCTCGGCCACGCTTAATTCCATTGGCTTCCATGTCAACCTTATTTGAATTTGTCACCTCTACCACATGCACATTTGGATCTGGCAAAGGTGGAACTCCTTCTACCCCTTGTGGAGGTGGTCTTGGTCCATTTGGCCTTTGTAGAAGCCTTGGTTGTTGACCAGTTCCTTCACCTGCATTCATCACTGGGTAATTCAAGTTAGGCCTCCCTGGCTCCCCATGGGGCCAAGGACAACTATACATCCCATGTCCAGACTCTCCGCAATTCCAACATTGCAAGACTCTCCTAGGTCGTGGATCTCGCTCTTCAGACTTCTTTGCTTGTCCCTTTGGACCTACAGCTTGTGCAAGGTGAATTGACAGGCTGCTTAAAGATTCGTTTAACTTCTCAATTACTTCCGCCGTTACCTCAGGAAGCTCCCTCGATGTTGATGCTTGTGACTTACCTTTGGGTCTAAGACCTTCTATTGGAACCTCTCCCCTTAAGCACTTGAGTTTCCTATACTTCTCAGCAGCCCTAGTTTCAGCTGCATCAAAAGTAGCAGGTGCACCCGCCTCCACTTTTACCTTAAGGTCAGGAAAGAGTCCGGCTATGAACCTCTCCTTCTTTAAAAATTCTGCACCATCACCAGGGTTAGCAACATTTCGTATCCATAGAGCCCAAAGACGTAGAAACTCTTGCTTGTACAAGTAGTAGTCATCTAAGTCTTTTTGCTTATGAGAAACAATGTCTTGCCATAGTTTCTGAGTGTTTTGGGGATCAAAGAAGTATCTCTTAAAACGATTTAAAACTTCTGTGTAATTCCCCTTAACTTCCTCAGGCAAAGAGTCAAACCAAGTACTAGCATCTTTCCTAAGGACCACCTCAAAAATTTCTACACGTTCTTGATCGGTTACTATCCTCTTGATACGGCAAGACATCTTGAAATTTGCTAAAAATAATTCTGCATCCTCTCCACGCTCTCCAAAGAAAAGAGGATATCCAGACATTTGGCGTTGGCTCTCCATTATTATGAAAGATTACAACACGAGTTACAATAAGGGATACAATAGAGATCTAGAACCACTCGCCTGCAAATGAAGAAGTGAGAAAATACCACTCTAGGTTTTCTTCTTCAGCTATCCAAGCTTCAATAAGGTCTCGATTTGTTTGATCAAAACAAAAGGGTACACTATTGATGAGCTCTAAGAAGGGTTGAAATTCTTCAAAGCTAAGGCGATAAACAGAAATCTCTAGAATTTCCTTTTCTGGATCCAAAAGAGCAACCACGTCCCAAGTGATAAATTGCACTTGCTCTACAATTCCCAATGCACAAGCGGTTTGTATAAAAACTAGATCTTCATGCTCGTCGAAGGCCGTGAGAAAGTAGCAATTGACTAGGAGCTCCTTTCCTTCGAGTTCCACACAGTCGGAGTGAGGCAACCTTCTCACAATTTCATAAAGAATATCCTCATCAAGTCCAATCAAGTTTGCAAGATTTAAAGACTCCACTTGTGCTACAAAATTCCTGGACAAAAACTCCTTAGGATTATGGTTAAATCATTCAAAAGCATAAAGAGATTTACAATGTCTCTATGAACAAAGTGTCATAGAAAGTAGAGAAGGATGAGAATTTATACAAATTTGCAATCTTCTCTATGCTCTCTTTATTAAGACAAGCTCTGAATAGCTCCCTATCTCCTTTGTTGAAAGCGAAAGGAAGACTATTAATAAGATGCAAATGAGGGAAAAATTCACCAAATGTGAGTCTATGAAGCATGAACTCTGGCCGCAAGTTTCCTGAAGAGTCTTCCTCAATGGTGAAATGCACTCGCCAAACGCCAAATTTCACTCTATTTACCAATCTTAGGGCACACACTAGTTGGATGAATGCGCGGTCTTCCTTAGTGCCCAACAACAAGAGGAAAATGGAATCCACGCGTAGGACCTTCCGTCTTAACTTCACCACCCTCTTGTTATGAGGGAGACGCCTTACTACTTGCTCCTGCAACTCAATTGGTAATAGAGCTAGATCTCTAAGGATTGAACTTTCACTGCACACACATTCCCAATTAGAATAAATGATCGTTTTTTTGTTTCTTGTAACAACTTGGACAAAGAAAAAACAAACATACACACTACTTTGCCGGGCTGCACTTCATTTTAAAATAAAATGAACACATGTACATCAAAAGAAGTGTGGTAGTTGATGAGAGGTAGAATGACAGGGTTTGGTGATGCAAGAATTTCTCCTGCTCTTTGGGCACCAAACATGAACACCATTCGTTGTTGAAAATGGATCTTTCTACTAATTGCAACGTTTATTCTAATGTGTGGAGTAAAATGAAAGGGAAAAACCTCTATTCCTGGGCCATTATCCATGGCCTATGCATGTCCTAATGCTTAAAACAAAACAAAAATATAGACGTCCAAACTAAGGTCGTACCTAATGAGAGGCAAAATAAAAGGATTTACTGAAGCGTTTATCTCGGCCAACCTAAGAGGACCTAAAATTCTACGAATGACACGTTGAAATTGCAACTTAGTACTAACAATTATGTGTACCTTTTGCCTTGCAATGGGAATGAAGGGATCATACAAAGCTTCGTGATTCATGCAAACTACTTGACTATGCTAAAGGTTGATTCTACACAAAAATACACAAGCCGTCCTCCGTGGGGGCACCAAAATTGAGGCGGTCCGGGGCGGGCAACAAGAAGAGTGGCCTCTAGACACCCTTCAAGGCTCCCGTGCTGCTCAATGGGGCTGGGGCACAACACAACACAAACCAAAACAACAAACCCACCGCCAAATCCCAACTACACAAGGGGCACCACCTAGTTTAAGAGCGAACTAGGACGCAAAAGAGGAGAATCGTTAGAGCAACCCACAAACAAGCAAGGAATTACACTAACCCTAACACCAATGGAATACTCTCACACACTAAAACACGAGAGAGAGAGATAGAGGGAGAGAGAGAGATAGTGCTCGGGCTGCTTTGAAACGTATCGGCGATGATCAAGCAAACACAACTATATATTTAAGAAAGAGAGAGAAAGGGGGAGGAGGTGCTTGTTGCATTAATACCTTCTTACAAATCTGTCATGACAAATCAAAGTGAGATTAGTACTTGTTCAACATAGCTTGCGTAAATTTCACCACAGCACATCACAAGAAAAGCCACCCCAATCACTGTCTTAAGGCCAGGGGAGTCCTCTCCACCCTGTCGCCCTCTTACAGTATGTGGGATTTATGGCTAGATTGATGACAACACCAGAGACAAGCTATCAAGAACTTAACAAAAAAAACACCAAGACACTTACACATCATTGTTGTCCATTACTTCACGTTGGAAGGGAGACAAAGTATCCAAGCTTAGTCCAAATCCACCCTCCTTGATTCAGCGAATGTTGGGCTTACACTAATAGGAGAAATGATAGATTTCCTACTCTCAATTGAATGATCACTCTCTCTCTTACAATGGCATAGATTTCCCTTGCTAATCCCCTATTACAACACATGCACATGCATAAGACAATGAGCTTCCACTCAAGAGCTCCTTCTAGAGAGGTTGAGCTTGGCTTCTCAAGCTATAGCATAGTGCTCTTGCTTATGGCTCCCCCCCTTTTATGCTAGCTACACCCTCCTTTTATAGCAATTTTGAAGGCTAGGGTTACTCCTCTAACCATGGTTGGGTTAGATTTTCAGCAATTTATCTAATTTCTTTTGCTTGGAATTATCAAGAAGTTGGTGGGGAAAGAGAGAGGAGAGAAATGGAGGTGATAGGACTTTTCATAGTGGGTTAGTGTTAGTAGAGTTAGTATTAATTTACAAATGGAATTGAATATTTACAATGGGAGTATCCATGTAGGATACAAATAAGGAAGAAAAACTCTTAAGAGGTAAGAAAAGGTGGATTTCTTACAAGGTTGATGCTCCAAGTGTCTTGAGTAGGGCCAATTTTGACGCTTATTGACGGTCCACTAGCTTTGACGGTACATTTTTTCTCCACTCTTGACCTTCCTTGAGAGACAAGGTAATTGAAGCTGAGTAATCAACCACCATGATGCTGTCTTTTAAGAGAAGAGGCTGAATTTTGTGGTTTTTTGATAGATATGGGTAATTTGGAGGAGGAAAAATGAGACTAGGTGGTCAATTTTGGAATGGAATTGTGTGTGGGAGGTATGAGTTCACCATGGTTTCTCTTATTCTTCAAGGTTGAGGAGAAGGTGAGTAGTGTGCAGAGAGGAGTGGTGAGAGAGATGGGGATGATGAGTGGAGAAGTGTGTGTGAAAGAGGAAAATGATAAAGTGGAAGAGAGAGTGTGGCTGCATAGCATGGGAAAACTGGGGTCCACTAAAAAAATCATAGCTCACAGCTGGTAGCTCCAAAAATCATGAAAAAATTTGGGGTGATTATTCAGAGCGTGGGCTACATTTTCTCTTTTGACCACCGCTCCAAATTCGGAGTGGAGATAGGTGCCAAAATTCTCACCAAAAAGCCTGTTTTTTATGCCTGCAAAAGTCTTTTAGTGGTCCCCTCCTTTGTTGAATTTGTACAATGCATCCAAGAGTGAGCCCCTCCTTGAATTATTCTGGGTGAAAGAGGAAAATGTATGCAAGTAAATAATATAATAAAAGTAACCAATGAGTAGAAATCAATTTTTTGTTTTCACGAGGGTGAGGGTGAAAATGTGGGAGTGATTTGTATAAAGGAAAAATATGAGGTTAGAGTATGTACATATTGGCAAAAAAATAAAATTATGGTGTAAGAGGATGAAAGAAGGGGTACATAGGTTTAATAAAACACACACCTAAGTAGAAATATCTAAATAAAATACCAAAATAATTATAAAAAATCCCTATATTTAGGCCATATATACAATGAAATATTTACACACAAAGAGGTCATAATATACTTTTATTTTTTTATTTTTTTTGGCTCACCTAGCCCAGTGACTAGCTAGCTGAGGGTTTTTAAGAAGATATGGGAAAAGTCCCGTGACTCACGCACGCCTATGTACAGTGAAATGGTAGGGATAGCCACAGTGTTTGGGTGATTTTGGTAGGGTGAGGTAACTCACTATGGCAATTACAAAGAGCCGAAAAAACGGCTATCATTAGCCCTCCCCCTGGATGATGGTATATTCATGTACCATCATAGAGCATCTTTTCCAAAGAGAGTGCTTCAGAGTCCTTGACGAGATCTTCATTGTTTGGCCCCTCACAATTTTGGCTGGAGTTACACTCATGCTTCATGTAACAATACTTACATGAGACAGCAGCCTTTGGACAGATCTTTGGTAGATCCTTTGGTAGAAGGCGACTCAAATAGGGCTTCAAGCGATACCCGTTTACCTTCCTGGAGAGCTCTTTACCATTCAAGTCCATAAGCTGATAGTAGCTAGAATTGAAAGCCTTCTTGACTATGTATGGCCCTTGCCATCTAGTTTCAAACTTGGCATCAAAACGATTGTCAAGTCGATTGTCATACCTTAGCACAAGCTCTCCTTCCTTGATGCCTTTGTCCTTCAGTTTCTTGTCGTGCGTTTCTTTCGCTTGTGTGGCTTTCCTCTTGTAGCACTCGTATGCTGCTTCTCTTTTCCACTCAAGCTCCACTAACGTAAGAAGTCGATCCATCCATACCTCTTGATCATCTTGTGCTGATTTGCCATGAAGTCGCATTGTTGGAATGTTTAGCTCAATTGGCTGTAAAGCCTCTTGACCATAGACCAAGTGAAATGGTGTGAACTCCGTGGCTTCCCTATATGTGGTTCGATACGCCCACAAGGCACCATCCAAGAAGTCATCCCATAATTTTGTCTTGTTTTGCACCATCTTTCTAATGATTCCTGCAATGACACCATTAGCCTTCTCCACCAAACCATTTGACTGTGGGTAGTATGGTGTGCTATGACGATGTAGAATGTGAAGCTCTTCACAAACTTCTGTGAGCAATCCTTTTCTAAACCCTGGACCATTATCAGAAACAATCTCCAAAGGTGTGCCAAATCTACAACAAATGTGAGTGTAGACGAATTTGCTTACTGTCTTCTCATTTACCTTTGCCACACTTTGTGCTTCCACCCACCTAGTCATATAGTCTACAGCCACTAGAATGTAGAGTTTACCATTTTTTGTCCTAGGCAGAGGACCCATAGCATCAATGCCCCACTTTTCAAAGGGTCCATTTGCAAGCACTATTTGCCTCGGGCCATGCACCAACCTTCTATTTCCATTTATCTGACAAGTGTGACAGCTTTTACACCAATGTTGAACATCCACATGCAAACTTGGCCAAACATACCCCGAAAGCAAAATCTTCTTCACAGTTAATTCTTGGGCAAAATGACCACCACATGCCTCTTCATGCAAACCTTTTAGAATGGCTGGAATTTCCTTGATAGTTGGTACTCGTCTGCACACTTGATCCTTCCCTCTTTGATAGAGGGAGCCTTCTAGGAAGAGATATACGCTTGCCTTCTTCATGAGTCTCCTCTTCTGAGCTTTTGTGAAGTCTGGTGGAAACTCACCCTCCAAAATGTAGCCAATGATGGGAGCCAATGACTCCAATCCCTGGTACCTCGGTTGCTTCACAGCAGCCGCCACCATGATGACCTGCACTTCTTTCTTTACACATGCAACGGCTTGTTGTGCAAGTAAATCAGCATCTTCATTCTGTTTCCTAGGAATATGATATAGTTGCACTTCTTCAAATTGATTAAACAATCTACGAATGGCATGAACTTTTGTCCGTAAGCTCTCATTCTTGCATGCCCAAATGCCTAAAATCTGTTTAACAATGAGAAGTGCATCTCCCTTTACCATGAGGCGTTGTATCCCTTGGCCAATGCACATCTTCAAACCATGAAGTAGAGTGTCATATTCTGCTTCATTGTTGCTAGCTGAACTTGGTAGATTGAACTTCTCTTTCATGACCACCTCTCCACTTGGGTTGAGCAACACTAGCCCTCCCCCTGCTTTTCCTGTGGCTCGACGAAAAGCTCCATCAAAGAACAAAGTAAAAGCATTAGGAATACTTTTTGGTGGTGGCAATGGTAGGGTCTTTACTTCAGGCACCTTAATCTCCTTTTCGTGCACCCTATAAGTGAGAATCCCTGCCAATTGTGCACGCACACTATCTTCTACCTTGAAAGAGTATTGAAACTCTTGCAACTCCATAATCCACTTTGAGATCCTAGTACTAAGATTCATTTGAGATGACACCCAAGGGAACAAATTTTCTGCAGTGAGAATTACAAAAGGTTTTGGTAGCAGGTAGGATCTAAACTTTCTCACCGCAAACATGAGAGAAAGCATCATGAGTTCTGCTTCTGTGTAGTCTCTCTCCAAAGCATTCATGACCCTACTAGCAAAGTAGATGGGTCGCATCCTTGTATTGTGGGGATCTTGTTGTAGCAACACAGCACCAATTGTTTCTTTCCCGGCACTAGAGCTAACAAAGAATGTGTACTCCCAACAAGGAGGCATGAGTGTTGGTAGCTCTGACAAAATGACTTTAATGTTACAAAAGTACTCTTCAAGCTCATCAGACCATGCAAATTCTACTTGTTGTGTCAACTTTTGCAAAGGGTGAAGTAACTCCGAGGCTAAGTGAATGAAGCGTGACATATACTTCACCTTTTGAATGAATGAGATGACCTCCTTAAGACTCTTGGGTGATGGTAGCTCAATAAGAGCCTTTGCCTTCGAAGGATCCACTTCAATGCCTTTGTAAGAAACTTTATGACCAAGCAAGATTACTTCATCCTCACCTATATGGCACTTGTCGGGGTTGAGTTGACCTCCCATGTCGTAGAGCTTCTTTAAACCTTCTTCTACCCTTTGTAGATGCAATGATTTTGAGCTATAAATACAGAAATCATCAATGAACACCCTAATTGACTTTCCAAAGAATGCTTGAAACACCATATTCATGAAACGTTGGAATGTTGCAGGAGCATTTGTCAGACCAAATGGCATGACTCTAAAAGAATAACAACCCCAAGGAGTGATAAAGGTTGTTTTCAATTGATCCTCCAGTGCAATCCCTATTTGAAAGTAACCTGAGTAACCATCGCACACAGTGTACTTCTCATGACCAGCTACCTCATTTATTATCTCATCCTGGAATGGGAGGGGAAAGTGATCTCTCTTTGTTGCCTCATTGAGGGGACGGTAATCCACACACACCCTCCACTTGCCGTTCTTCTTAGGAGTGACAACAACAGGAGAGACCCACTCTGAATTCTCCACTGGATAAATGAACCCTGCTGCTAGAAGCTTTCTTACCTCCTTGAGTAAAGCCTGCTCCTTGATGACTCCTAGCCTTCGTAGCTTCTGAGCCTTAGGTGTGGCCTCTGGCTTCAACTCAATTTTGTGTTGAACAGCATCTACTCCACGCACATCGGTGTAGTCTTTAGCAAAAAGCCTAGGAAACTTCCTTAGCACACATTTGAACTCCTCTCTTTCATTCTTTGTAAGTGTTGTTGATAGCATACCTTCCAGCATCCCTTCATCTTGATCACCTTCGTTCTCTTGAGGACCTACCTCCTCCAAGCCTTGACAAGAGGTCTCTTGGTTGCTTGGCTTAAACCTTACCCCCATGACTTCGATGGAAGACTCCTCTTCAGTAATGCTGCCGCTACTTTCTTCTTCTGAAGTGCTATCGGTCCAACCTTCTTCCGTCTCACTTTGAGATGATTCTTCATGGAGCTCCTCTTGGCGTTGCTCCTTCATGTCAAAGACAACCTTCTTGTGATTGTCATTCCTGCAAATTAGCTTTCCACTCTCCCAATCCTGCAAAGCTCGCATTTTCATTAGCCATGGTCTTCCTAGGATAAATGGGTAACCATTTCCCTTGGTAGACATGACAAAGAAATATTTACACACAATGAGGTCATAATATACTTTTATTTTTTTATTTTTTTTATTTTTTTTGGCTCACCTAGCCCAGTGACTAGCTAGCTGAGGGTTTTTAAGAAGATATGGGAAAAGTCCCGTGACTCACGCACGCCTATGTACAGTGAAATGGTAGGGATAGCCACAGTGTTTGGGTGATTTTGGTAGGGTGAGGTAACTCACTGTGGCAATTACAAAGAGCCGAAAAAACGGCTATCACTATGTAAGTTTGGACTTGAGGATTGCAAACCTATTGCCACTCCCATGGAAACAAGTTTGAAATTGAATCTTCATGATGCTTGTGATCCTACTTATGTCACTCTTTACCAAACTTCTGTTGGCTATCTCATTTATGTATGCAACATGAGGCGGGATATTCAATTTGTAGTCTCACAGGTGAACAGATTTTTGCATAGCCCATGGTCTAAGCATTGGCAGGCTATTAAGAGGATTTTCGGCTACCTTAGTGGCACTTTACATCTTGGCTTGTTTTATCCCAAGAGGGGATCATTGCCACCAGACTTACATGCTTTTTCGAACTCGGATTGGGCTAGTGGTTTTGACACGCGAGTGAGTGATTTTTGTTTCATGCTTGGCAGTTCATGTATGTCATGGTTGAGCAAGAAGCAACCTACTTTGGCCACTTCGAGTTGTGAGGCTAAGTAAAAGGAAGTCTTCACAGCTACAGTTGAGTGTGTATGGCTTAGATGCCTTATGGCTGGTTTGGGTGTTGGATAGGACACTGCCAACACTATCTACACTGACAGTCAGAGCGCACTGGCAGTTGCGAGGAACACAGTTTTTCATACTCGCACAAAGCCCATTGAGGTGCATTACCACTATGTCCAGGAGAGGCTCTCAGTAGGAGAGATCAACTTGCTTATGTGCCAACACAGGACAACCTTGCAAATCTTTTCACAAAGGCATTCTCTCGTGAGAAGCTCGAAGCTTTCCATAAATCTTTGGGCTTACTCCTCTTTGTGGACTGATCATGTCGTCATGGCATGCACTTCCCTGTGCCAAGTCTCATTCATCGCATCACTCCAAGGGGGATTTGTCACAGGAACCGAATAATAGAGATAGACAGCAAAACAGAGGATTTTTTTATTTTTTATTTTTTTTTAAGTCCACAAATTTTTCAGTTGTCTTCAACTGAACATAACTCCCAAACGGAGCCAAAACAGCCCAAGTCCGTCTCGCACAATCTTGTTGCCCTCGCTGCGCTCTTCGACGACTATGTGATGGAAAATTTCCATAGCCTGTTCTGATTTGCTGAAAATCAACCTGCAAAACAGCATTTTCTACAAAAACGATGCAAAAACAGCAAATCCAACTTTTTTTTCTTAATCTTTGGCCCTCAACGAGCATCAAAACATCAAAATCTCTGAAGACTCAAAGAACCAAAGTTGTTCCTTATAACGCAGGCTTCAATCGCTTCATACATCACTTTTTCAAAATCCCACGTTAACATCTTCAAAAATGCCCCAGAAAGTGCCTTCCGGATCAAAAAAAATTTATTGGACGAAAACAATCCACACATCCTTCTACACAGTGGACTAACTTTAAAACGACCAAAACTTCCTAGAAAACAAAACTTATTACTAAAACACCTCAAAATCAAGTCTTGTTACAGGATTTGTTACCATATACATGTGGTAGTGATGTGTGTGAACACACTAGGACCGTCGAGCCATTTTTCCCCTCTTTAGGAGGTTTTTTCCCCCGTGCATTGTATATGCGCCCATCACTCTAGGGCTATCTATCTTTTCATTGCACACTAAGTATTACAGTCTCTATTTTGTGACTTGAGCTTCCTTCGTCTTCTCCAAGCAGTGTTCGTTTCTCTGCAACCTTAATTCCAACAACCGCTTGTGCACCTTGGGTAGGCTAAGTGTACCTTGGCCTACCCTTTCCCTTCTTCTCTATTCGTTGTTGTGGGACGCATGTCTAACCTCACCATCCTATCTTATTGCAGTATTAGAGAGAACCACGATTAATTTGTCAAACCATGGGATGAAGCTAACTCGACTAGTGCATAGAGGCTACAAGAGGTTGTCAATCTCTCAGAAAACAACTAACAACTCGCATCTAACTCAAGCTACACTCAAGTGACTAAAATCACCAAAAGCCAATCGCTCATCGGCAAGCAAATCACATCCGTTACAGCATCAAATGACATCCAAACGTAATGAAACTTCTAGGACAAGTTTATAAGACCTAAGCACACATGCCTATGGCCTCAAACCCCACTTTAGGTCAAGTTCCAAAATCGCGATTATTAACAGCAGTGGTTTTTTGACCTAGTCATTTTCAAATCAGAATGCATCTAAGCAATGAGGCCCCAATATCTCGCCTATGCTTAGTTTTCGATTTAAAAGTGTAAATTCCTAGTTATGATGAAATTAGGCCGCGACGCCAAAAGCTACAAAATACTATGAATGGCTTACGTTAATGCGTAGAGCTCTTACCTGCGGTTGCAATGCAACAAATGCATTCGCAAACTGACAACGAGAGAGGGAGTAGGAAGCGCAAGAAGGAGAGAAGTGAGCGCCGTTAGCTCACGCTATGTATTTCTTATCCAAAAACCTTGTGAAAAAACTTACAAAAACTGGCTTTTATACCTTAGCCAAGGTTTTTGGGTGGTCGAAAGTAATAATCTGGAGTTCTACCACAGTTGGGAATTGACTAACTGATACAATCTGGAAGCTTGTAGCCCAGGCTCATTAATTACAAAGTTTACCAAGAAAATAAGAGTTACAAAATTCCCAATTTATCAAAAAAATAATTGTTTTACAAGGAGAACTCTGAAAAATGGTGTCCGCGTTAGCTTGCTGCTAACATTCCCCCCCTCCTGGTCTGTGTCATCCCTTGACACAGCTTTATGGGCTAAAGTAGTCTTCGGGTTGACGGTTGGCGAGGCGGTCTTTCAGTGCTTCCAGTGCTTTTTGATATTTGATTTTGCATTCTTTTTCTGGCACTTTCAAAAATTGCATGGTGACTCGGTTTTCCAGTTCCATTGCCGAGTATCCTACAAATCTTGATGTGAGGTTATCACGGCGGCGCAAATATCTTCGTTCGCCAGGTGAAGAAGCCAGTGTAGAATGCCTCCTCAAAAGCGAGCATATTATGCAAGGGCAGGAACATGCATCGGGCATAAAATCCATAAAGAATTTCTTCTGAGGGTTGCCCACTTAGAACATAGCAAAGGCCTTTGTTCCCTTCCAAGAATGAGAGCCATGGGGCTCCTGTCTACTCAGGCTAATTGAAAACCTGTATGCAAGTGAGTAGCATCTTGCAGGTCTTATATAGCATTGCACAGGAGAGATTTGGCAGACTCTTGAAGATTGTTATTTCGCCCGTTAGGGTTTTCACCATGTATTCTTGTGTTGCTTGGCCTCTCTCTGGAGCTGGCAGCGTGGGAAAATTGAGCCATGTTGGCGTTTTCTTCTGCAGTGCTTCATGTGTTTGTCATGTCCTTACTCGAGGTACAGGACAAAATGCTGGATCTTTTTGTAAGTCCGCAGGTGCTCTTGTGAACAGAATCAGGTATCTTGGAGTCTTGTTCAGCCAGCTTAGCCTCCACTTCGGGTGGTCTTTATCTGCGCCATCTTCTTGCATACCCTTGTATAATCTTTCCTTTACCTGTAAGAGTTCTTCCTTGATGAGAGGGTATGGCAGGGATATGTTGGTGCCATTGAGCTGTGATTTGATTGGGAGTGAGTTGAGTGATGTTGACAGAGTGTAAAGCTCTCAACTCCCAATCCATAGCGGCATTCCACTGCTCATCTTCCTCTAAGGTGATCTTCTCTTTCAGTGCGTCGTCTTTAGCCTTTGATAGCTGGACCATTGGCACTGTATCTTCGTCTATAATTTGGACCTGAAAGTCTTCGTCACCATTCGGTTCTGCTGTAGACTGCGTCTCGAATTCAGCAAATGAGACCGAGGGATTGTCCATTTGAGGCAGCTCTGAAGTGCCTACCTCTTCCTGTGTATCGGGCTTTCCATCTTTGAGGAGTTGATTCATTCTTTTCAGTTCTGTAATTTCCTTTAGGAGTTCCTCCTCTCTTTGGACCCGCATCAGTGCCAAGTCTCTGCATTGTGACTGTTCAAGCTTCAACTCCAGTTCTAAATCTCTATTTTTCTTGTCAAGTGCCTTGTACACTTCATCTGTTCCCTTGATCAGGCCACGGCAGAGAAGCGTTAGCTACATGTAACTGTACTTGAATTTTTTGAGTTGACAGAGAGGTGGTAAGAAGTTCGTTTGTCACTTCTGTTAGTTGCCCGTCTTTCACCTTGCAGGCATCAGCTAATTTAGTAAGGAGGTCACCTAGCTCCTCCATTTCCTTCTGTTGTTTGTCCCTTGCTATCTGATGTTGTTTTGCTTCTGTCTTTAGCTCTTGTACTTGCCTCTGGAGATCAATGATAGTAACCATTCTGTCGTCGAGCTCTCCTTGTAGAGCATTGATGGCCATTTCTAATTCTTTGGCTTTAGTGCTACGGTTGAAGGCTACTGAGTGGAGTTTCTCCGTCATGACTTGCATCTGCCTTGCATACTCGTTTACTTGTAAAATCACTTCGTCATTGGACTACCACTCCTCCTATCTTGTGAGTTGGGATGTGACGGAAGCCTCCTGTGTTGCTTCTTGCTGTGATGTAGGTGCTGGTGGTTTTGTAGAGGTGGATGGTTATTCTTCTCCTTGGCCATCCTGAGGCTTCGATACCTCCGTAGTTTCTGGCTGAGTGGAAATAATTGGTGTGGTCTCCACCCTTACCATTTCTTCGGTTGCAGGCATTTTTTCCTTCTCAATCTCAGTTTCTTTCTCATGTGTAGTGGTTTGCTCTTTTTCTGTATCTACCTCTTTATCAGTTTCATCCGCAGGCTTGTGAGTTTCTTCGGCTGCTTGCTCTGGTTCTGGCTCAGCTTCCTTTTCCTCACGTTGTTCGTCGTGGTCAGCTTGTTGTGTAGCTTCCGTTTGGTGGGTGAATTCAAAATCTTGTCCTTTTTCGTTCTCGGCTTCTTCATTGGTCTCTTGGCCTGGCTGTGATGGTGGTGGACTAGGCATGGGCTGGTCCTGTTGTTCTGGTGGTGGTGAGGTGGGTCGGGGAGATGCCTGGCTTTGCTCTTGGGAAGCCACCTCCTCAGCTTTCTTTGACGCTTCTTCGGTCTCTTTCAGCTTTTAGGCTTCTGCCTCTTGGTACATTCTTTCTAAATAGTCTTGTGGATCCTCGGCCTCTTTTCTCGTATGATGCTTTGTTCTAGGTCCTTTCAGGCCTGCGGGTACCCACTTTTCTGGGTCTTTTCCCTATGCTTGCCTAGTGTGCTGGTAAGCCTATTTTGTTCTTTCAAATCTTGCTTGTTTCTGAGCTGGCTCCTCTTGGTGGGCAGCCACAGCTTTCCTCTTCATCTCGTCCCTCCTATCTCTTTTTTCTTCCTTGTCAGAGCTTTCACTACTGTGCCGCTCTGATGAGCTATCATCTGATTCATCACCTGATTTAAATGATCTTTTACCTGATCTTGTAGCTCTTGGAGAGGGTTGAGCTGCCAAGATCCATGTATTCTGATCCGAGGCAGGCAGTAGGTTGTCATCCATGCCGATGGCATGATAGGCTATTCTTGTTAATACTTCTGGTGCGCCCAAGTATGTTATTTTACCCTCCTTCTTGGTGGCCTTCAATGTTGTCAAAACATAATGCGCGTGGTCCACAGGCTGCCTTGTTGTTGACTTTAGAACTTGTGTAAAAGTGGTGGCCATGGAGTGATTTGGTGTCGTGTATCTTGGTGGCCTTTTTGCCAAGAAATGGAAGTGTTGATAGTACAGACGGGCTGGCTCTTCCACCTGTTTGTGGATGAGATCGGTGAATGTAGCCGTGGCTATTTCCTTGGTAAATGTTCCCGTTGTCTTCCTGTCTCTTGCCCGCATGGTCATCCCTTCAGTGGGCAGTCTGAGTGCCTCTGACACAATATCTTTTGTAATTACAACCTCGACCTTGTTTCCCTGGTTGTCTGATATTTGGGCGGTTCCGTCTTCTTTGACTGTGGACAAAATCTCGTAAGCTTTCTGAAAGTCCACTCTGCAAGGCTCTTGTTCGTAGAAATTTTGGAGCCCCCAACCTGCGGTTAGCCTCTTTGGTTTCTGGCTTTGCAGCTACATCATAGACCTCTTTAGGCAAGAGCTGCAACTCCACCTGATGCCCTTCTTCACTCTTGAACCTGCCAGTGAAGACCGTGCTGCGGTGTTCTTCCAACTGCTCTTTAGAAAGGTAGGATGCTTTTGCCGCCTTTACTGACTCGGGGTCCAGTTGATACGGGGGCAGTTCTTGCAGTTTCTCCTTTTGGTTTAACTTCTTCTTGGCCTTCTCCGCGGCTTGCATTGCTCCTGTTCAGTGAATAGAGTGCAAAGTTAGCAGATTTGTCGGATTTTTCTCTGGAATGTCCTTTTAGACTGAATTGTTGATAGTCTAGTCCATTTTGCTTCAAATCAATTTTTGAACAAGCAAAGATGCATAAAATCATGCAAGGAACAAAACTGTATGGTCAAAACAAAAATTTAGAATCAAAGTAAATAATCGTGATTATTTACAGCAGCTGGAAAATATTTCAACTTTTTTGCAAACTTGGCTTTATAGGCTTGAAGTATATGCCAATTACATGCTCTGAGGGATATATGGGCTCATTTGGATGCACAGGTTGAAAATGTTACCAGATTTTGGCTTTAGGTCTCTGAAATAGTAGATATAAAGGAAATTTGAGATTTTGAAATCCAAATTGACTCAAAATTGGCTAGTGGGCTCTATCACATCATGTACTTTGGATGTATGATGACAAAATATCCAAATTCTCCAATTTTGACCAAAAAGTAAATAATCGGAATTATTAACTTTTTTTCCAAAATTGACAATTTTTTGTATGCATTGGTTTTAGGCATGGTAAAGAGCTTGGGTATGAATTATGAGGTGATTTGGATCAAGAAAAGTTGTTCATAACCCAGATTTTTGCTTTCAAAGACTTCTTTGCATTTTTTGGCAATTTTGCAAGTAATGGGTGCTCATTTTGGCTCATACTTGATTTTTGGCATGTAATAGGTGTGTACACATGATAGATGAGGTGAATTGACAATTTCCAAGCGAAAATGATGCAAAAGTAAATTATTGTGATTATGACAAAAACTTTGCAATTCTCATAAATTTTGACCTAGACATGTTTCATACACCTAATACAAGTCCTAAATTGAATTTGGTAGATTTTGGTCATGTCGGCATCACTTTGTGCTCTGTCGACTCTGAAATCACCGTTTTTTGTGATTACTCTGTCTGTTGGCCGTGAGGCTTTGGACTTGTCCGTAACATAGTTGTGAAGCTACCTGTCCAATTTTGGTTCATTTGGAGTCAGATTGGCCTCCTATGTCGAATTTGACGCTTTTAACCTTCGAGCCATTTTCTGCTTTTCGAGGGCTTTACTTGATGGATTTCACCAAACTAATCATATACATTGTATATGAACCTCATTAGCAAGCCATCTGTGGAGTCAGGTCAGAATTCTGGCCTTTCCCAAAAACCCTAATTTCTCTACTGGGGACCCCCTTGACCCCAGTTGAATAATCATCTGATGGTATGGAAAGGTTCTATTATGTTAGGGCATGCTATGGTTCAAATACATCCAATTTGTTCAAGCTGGCAAGCCGCTATGGTCAGTTTTAGGTCGTAGGTCTTTGCGCACTGCTCGTTTTCTAGGGTTTTTTCTACGGCTTTAGACTAGCTACCGGCCGTACAAAATGGATATCGATGAGTAAAGAACTTACCCCTCATGTCTCGTGTGAGACGGCGCTGAAAAATGTCAGTTGTGGGTTCCAGAATGTCATGCGAAAGAGGCCGAAATGCTCTCTCTGCAAAGGCTCCAAGTGAAAATGAGGTGGTTTTGGCCTACCCTAGATATCTATACCTGGACTTCTTGAACCAAATTTTCCCAGATTCCCCCGTTAGTCCTACTAGGCCGTGAAATCTATGTTAGACTCAAAAATTTCCCTGGTCGGATTCCTGTAGCTCATTCTGCAAGAATTTTGCAAAAGTAGGCTTGGCCGCCTAATTTAGGCTTCCCGCTTCCATCTTTTGATTTTGTTGAAAATTTTTGTGCTTATCCGCCTTGTCTTTCTGATCACCATCGTGTCTTCTGTTTTTTCATCTGAGCTCCCCTGCTATTTATTATTAATTTCTGACCTTTTTATTTAAAAAATCAAAGAAAATAGAAAAATGCTCTAAAAAAGTAAAGTGAAAATCCAATAATTAAGAAAATCCCTTGAAAAACACAGCATTGTTGTTTTTTGTTGGATTTCTTCATTTTTAAGCCTCCTTATCAACAAAAAATGATGAAAAATACCCAAAAAATGACTATTTTTGATGATTTTTTGATAGTCTATACACTATTTACACTCATCGGGAAGATATTATCAGTGAAGTTTTCCTTGCTGATGAATTATAAGGGCATTATTATGAATTATAAGGGCATTATTAGGTAATTTTGCAAAAAAATCACACGTTAACATGGAAATGTTTCCTCCCTCTCCAAACATTGCCCTTAATTACTTAGTACTTAGTGCCTTTCCCTTCCACCCCTCCTAGATGGCATTCTCCGGGACGACTGCGTGCATAGGTTGAACAAGTGTGTCTATGCATAGCCGTGATTGGCTCTACCATGATATGAAGATTAATACAATTTAACTCAATATGTTGTGCAAGAACTGGGTCTTCAGTAAATAACTCAAGGGTTTCCGATGTCGAGGTTTGCTACTAATGTCTTCCAAAGAGTAAATCTTGTAGCTTATGTGCTCTCTCTTTGATAGTACCATCAGGGTGTTTTAGCACGCTGATTGTTGAGCTATTGGTAGCACGTTAGACTGTTGTAGAGCTTTTTCTCGCCATTGGGAGCTCGGTCGGCTTGGTGTTGCATGGTGTGTTAGAGTCTGTTGAGACTTAACTCGCCACTCTTTGATTGGTTTTGTGTTGTGTGTAGAAGATAAGTTTTTCTTTTTTTTCCAAACCCTTTTCATGTTAGGTTCTTTGTTCATAGATGCTCAATTCTGTACTCGAATCCTTGGAACCGTTGGTGCAGCCAAAGTGTTTCGACTCTAGAAGATGGCATGTGTAGATGTATGCAGGCAAACAGAAGCATAGCAAAGGGATGAAGCAGCTAGCAAAATCATGGGATGGCAGGTAGCAGCGGAAGTGTATGCATGATGCGGCTTATAGGCCAAGGAAGACTCCATAATGGGCCAATTGGGGTAGCAGGTGAAGGAGATGCAAAGTGAAGCCTTTGGGTCCAGGAATGAAGAGCTTGAAGTGCTGAAGGAGCAGGTCTAGACGGTTCATCAAACCGAGCTACGGAGCCCCAAGTTATTGAAGGTTGAAGCTATGGTGGTTTGCAGATTCTTGCCGGACAGGGTGGCTGGGGACAGGTAGTCCAAGTGGAACTTGGGGTATAGATGTGTAGAGCTCAATTCATGGAGCCTACCCGTCTTTTCAGATTGCGGATCGGAGCCCTGGTTTGCAAGATATGGTCAGTTGAAGTTTTTTCGAGGACCGGGTCCGCGCCCACTTGGCCGCATTGGAGAACGTGCCATCTGGCATCTTTTGAGCCTCAACAAAGTTCTAGAGTAGGGTGTGCATCATACGGAGCTAACAGGAAGAGACTGCATGCCAAACGGGGTCCGGAGCAAGAAGTTATAGCAGTCGGAAATGGGGTGCCTTTGTCCAAAGTAGGTTGCACATGGTTTTTTCCATTTTTGAAGGCCTAGGTTCAAGGATGCCGAGGAGTCAAAATGCAGAGATGGAGGGTGTGGTCGGATCCGAGAAAGTGGCATTCCAGTTGGTGGTTATAGCTTGGCAGTAGGAGGTTGGAGCACAAAATGGGAGCCAGGCAAAGGCAGGCAAAAAATGGATTTTTTGTTACAAAAAATAAAGGGGTTTTGTTTTGATGTTCAAAAGGCTTTAAGGTTGTGGCCTCTCGGGCCGCCACGTGGCATTGGCTTGAACCCATATGCGCACTGTAGAATAGAAGGGCCGCGGTATATATACACAAGCCTTGCCTCCCCAATAGCATCCAAGAGGTGGAGGGGAGCTCCCCTTGAGCGTGGCTATGGCGGGTATGCGCAGGGCGCTGCCGGGCACTGCTGTGGTGGCGTTGTTGGTGGTTTTGGCGGCAGTGGCCGGCGAGGCTGGGCGGCGGTGGCGCCCGCTGTGGTTTCGTTCAATGATGATGTGGCAAGCAGTTAGGGGACGGTGCCCGCGCCCGCCAAGGGCCTAATTTTTTGAGGGAAAGGGTTGTACCCCCCCCCCCCCCCCCCCCAATAGCGACATTTCTATTGCCTTGGACGGGGAGGGGTCAAGAAGAGAAGCCCGCCAGTGGAGGTTAAAGGCTAAGACTAAGCGCACTCAAAGGCCAAGAGAAGGGAACTCTGGGCGGCCGAATCGGATAAGGGCAAGAGGTGCGTGCAAAGGTTTCCAAAAATAAACTAGGCCAAGTGTTGGCAATGCAATCAAATGCTAAAAAGAACTCCAAATGAAGTGCACGACATGGAAGGTGACCCCATTTTTCTTTTTTGGGACTCCTAGGCACACCCCTATAAAAGGAGGTTTTTGTTCATTTTTTAGGGTCTTTTGGACCAGGGTCTTTGGACCGGTTGGCTTTTTTGCCTGTGTGTGTGAGGAAGCTTGAAGCTTGTGGGTTGCTAAGCTTGCCATTGAAGTTGCATACATTGGTTGTACTACTCCCTATGCAATAATACCACTCGTTTTGTCCCAATCTCTGGTGTTTCTTCTCCCCACTCCCCTCCTCTTCTCTCGCTCTTCGTGTGTTGGTCATAGCTTGCATAGGGTTTGCTTGCATCTTGAAAGGTGCTACCAAGAGGGCAGATTAGGAGTGTTTTTTGTGTCGGAAAGGGTGAGTTGAGCAGTGTGGGTGCATTTGTGTTGAGGGTGTTTTTTGCAAGGTGTGAGGTAGTTGTTTTGTATGCTAAAGCGGAGCTGTTAGTGCAAATTAGCCAATTTGAAGGTGTTTTTTGAGAGGTTAGGGGTGTTGTGGAATCCCTGGGCTATAGAGAGGCAAGTATTTTGTATGTTGGGTGTGTTCCCTATTCCCCCTCTGCACCGTCTTCTGTTTCTTTGGTGAAGTTTTAGGCACCCAGATCTGATTTGGTTTATCCACAAGTTGTACTTTTGGTACCCAAATTTGTCTGACTCCTTGCATTCTACTTGTAGCATTTGGTTGTCGAGGAGATGGAGAAGATTTTCTTCGCGGAATGGTCTTCTGATTGTATCTTTTCCATTCTTCTTTGCTTGGTGCAATAGGAACAATGAGTTGTCCTCCTTTAATTGATAGCTTTAGCTAATTCGTATCCCAAGTTGGTACTGCTTTGTATGTATGCATCCAAGGAATGCCAAGAATCATCATCTCATTCCTGTGTTCATCTGGCAAGCATACAAACTGATGCGGACATGAACATCCATGTACTATCACGTTCAAGTTGACTACTCCCAATGTTGGAGTTGGTTTCTTGTTGCATCCTTTGATTGTCGTTATTCTTGCGGTCAATGCTTGACTTGTTGCCTTCCTGTATGTGGAATAACTGACTGCATTCACTCTAGCTCCTGTGTATACCAAAGCATTGTTGCTATGATTGTTAAGATGTACTTTGATGCACAGATCCATTCCATCTAACCAATCGTCATCTGTTGAAACTGTGTCTTTAGGTAATTCCCATTGTCGATCATCTATTTCCAAAGTGTTGGTGGGAATCAGTATCTGTTGATTCTTGAGAGCAGCTTTATGCTTGAGTACCCGAAGTCTAGCTTCCTCTTGGGCTTCATCAATAATCTGTTGTCGCTTCATCTTCCTTTGTTTGGTTGCATGCATTCTCTCTAGCAATTCATTGGTTAGTGGCAAATTGTATTTCTGTAAACGACATCCACTAATCCAATTAGCCATTGGTTCACCATCTAGGGTGGACAATTTTACTGCTCCACTTGGAGATACATCTTCAATGATAAATGGTCCATTTTCTTTTTTCTTAAACTTGGGAATGTGTTGCTTAAGAGAATAGACTAAAACTAAGTCCCCTTTTTTGAAGATTTTGGTGATTAAGTGGGAATCAAAAAACTATTTTTATTTTTGCTTTTGTGCATACATATAAGCTACAGCAGTTATCCTTTGCTCGTCTAGCTTTTCCAAATCTTCAAGTCTTTCTGACAATTCATGTCCAGTCCATGCTACCCTTAATGTTGGCAATAGAAATTCTATTGCAGTATGGCATCAAGACCATACACAAGGTTAAAGGGTGTAGCATTTAGAGCTGTTTTGAATGAAACTCGATAAGCCCATAGAGCAACATGGAGATTCATTTCCCAGTCTGTCCTTCCTGAACTAACCACTTTGGTCAGTACCGAACTAAGAATTTAATTTGTATGTTCAGCTTGTCCATTTACTTGTGGATGATAGGGAGTTGATTTGTTATGGATAACCATAAACTCATTAAGCAGATACTCTATTACCTCGTTGAGGAAATGAGTTCCCCGATCACTGAAAATCTCTATTGGCAGTCCGTACCTTGTGAATACATACTCATATAAGAATGTAGTAGTGGTTCTGGCATCATTCTTTTGAGTCGCTTTAACCTCGGCCCATTTGGTCAAATAGTCCGTAGCTACAATGATATATTGAGCTTGGGTTCTGTAAGCAGGTGACTATATCGGTCCAACAAAATCTATACCCCATTTTGCGAAGGCTTTAGTCCCCATCATTGGTCTTAAGGGCATGCTGTCTACAGATGTTGGCATTTTTGCTCGTTGACAAGCATCACACCTTCGAACATATTCCTTGGCATCTGCAAAAATTATTGGCCATGATATGCCTGCCATCAAGATTTCTCTTGTGGTGGTCTCACTAGAAAAGTGACCTCCAGCTAATCCAGCATGTGCTTGTTCTATAATTGGAATATACTCTTGTTCATTTGCACAAAGACGCAAATGTTAATCTTTACCCCTCCGATACAATTGGTTCCGAATAAGAGCATAGTCTCTTGCTTCAGTTTTAATTTCTCTTTGATGGCGTTTACTCATATCCTCAGGAAACGTTCTGCTTGATAAGTAAGTAACCAGATAGTTACTCCACTTAGGGACAGCTGACATTTGAAATAATGTTGCATGAGAAATGGGTGGTTGTTTTTGACACTGAGGGCAATCTTTTACAAAAGATCTAACATGTTCCTTTAACAAGCTCACCAAAAGCTTTTCTTCTTCTTCTTATGTTAGGTCATTTGCAATGTAAGCCCGTCTAGGCTCTTCTCATGGTTCAGCTAAGTCTACCCTTTTAGCGTGTTCAGGTCCTTCGTAAGACTCTCCTTGTTTCCCTAGTTCCCTAACACGTTGTTCAATTATAATTTTCCGATCTTGGAGAGTATACTTTTTGTAATGGGACGAAACATGCATTACATCCTTACCATCCTCTTTCGTGGTTTCCATTTCGGTGGTGTATATCTCCTTTAGAGATTTTCTCAACTCTTGATATTTCTTTTTCCGTTCGACTCTGGTCATGAGTGGTTTTTTATCCTGATGTTCTTCGTGAGTACCCTTCCTTGTTTTTCTCGATGTCTGAGACATTTTTCAGTTTCTGTTCGAAGGATATCTGCCAGTTATTTTGTCCTCAACACAATCATTAGCATCTATCTGCATCAGGAATTTTGTTTTACTAGAGACTGATGGCATAGGTCGTGCTTTCACAATTTTAGTGTCTCTCTTTCTTCTATACCATTTTCATCTTCTTGATTTCTGGTTTGGAAAGTCAAAAGACTTTTCCTCCCCTCCCTTTAAGAGTAGCTGAGCCCTCGTATGTTCTTTTTCTGATCCCGAATCTTCTAGGGTAGCTGAGTATTCATCTAACCCATCAGTTGTATCGTAATAGAGGTCAGAAAAGACTTTTTGAGCTTGCATCAAGTCCTTTGTTTCCTCATCTTTGTTTTCAATGTTAAGGATTGACATCATTTGGATGGGAATTCTGTCGTAGCCATCCTCATTGCAAAATTGAGTAGGCGTAGACATATTCACACATACATCCATTGTCGCTAAAATTTGAGTCCACTCGAATGGTTCGAATAAATGCTCTGGAAAGGGTTCAGGTATGTAGGCTTCCTCTGTACATTCCCTTTCTAGGATACATTCCTCTCGTCTTAAGCTTCCATTTTTTGAAGCTCCGCACATCCAAATAGGAGTGTCTTTGTTTAACCAAGATGGGAGTTTAGTTTTAGCCGACTTCTTCAAGAATTGTGTGCAAGGAATCGCCTTGATTCACGCTTTCTTTGGTGGATACTCTATTGGTGTTTTCTCCGAATAGGCCTTGATTTCCTATTACACGATCAGATCTAAGGTTCATAAGACTTATGAGGCCCTGGATAGAGTACTCACCTTGGATTGACTTATCGTCAATTCCCACTCGATTCAATTGCAACTTTCTATCAAGCCACTGATTCCTCCTCTGCAACCTGATTCCTGTACAAAATTAATCAAATTAGCTATTTTTCTATGAGGACAATAGAGCTCTTGAGAACTCCCATGATTGGTCTTTGCATATCACTTCAAATCGTGCTATGAAAATGAAAATTTTGACTTTCAAATTCAGCTTAGCAAAATCAAAGGTTTAATCTGCAACCTATAAACTGAGTGTATCTGTACCAATTTTGATCCGATTAAACCCAAAATTGTCATGTGGCCTTATTTTATGCTGGTCTAACACTGTATAAGCCCAAAAGTCAGAATTGAAGTCTCTGGATAGTAGAAGTAAATAATCATGATTATTTACTTTTGCTAATTTCTGGCACTTTTTGGATTGTTTTGGCAAGTATACAACTTGTTAAAGACCTTGGACAAGTTTCAACATATTTGGACAAAATTTGATCAAGATTACCCACTGTTCCGTGTCCGCATACTCTGATTTCCAGAATCTGGCTTAAGTCTCACTTTTGTGGTCCAAATTTCACCAAAATTGATTTGTGGGGTCTACTTGATGTTCTTGACCTTGTGGTATATTCAAATTTGCAAAATCAACAAGTTTTGAAGTAGAAGTAAATAATCGCCATTATTTACTTTTGACAATTTTTTGCAGATATTTGCCCCAACCTTGACACAGGTCTGTTAAGCACCTTATGTTAAGGTCACTAGCCAATTTTCATCAAGTTGGACAATTTTTGGTCAAATGGTCATCAATTATCTGTCCGCATACTAACTTTGCAATTTTAGTCACAATTTTCAATCCAGTGATCCAAATCTTACCAAATCTGGTTTGTGGGCTTATTACAATATGGTAAAGCTAGTGGTATGCCAACTTGGTCAAAAAAGTTCAAAAACAGGGCAGATGTAAATAATCGCGATTATTTACTTTTGCCAAAATTTTGCAAGTTTTTGATCAACTGAGCATATACACATGTTTATCACCTTAATATAAGCCTATGAATCAAGATTCATCAAGTTTGGATAATTTTCTCCTCAATTCACACTCAAGATTCAAAAAGTTAGTACAAACTTTAGTTTTTTACCCAGTTTTTTGCAAGTTTAGTGATCCAAATCTCTTGGGCCTTTACAAAAGTTGTTTGTACACATGCAATGAGTCAATGGTATGAGTCTTGGCCAATTTAGAGCAAAAAGTTAATAATCGTGATTATTAACTTGAGGCTTGAAATGAGCATTTTTTTGCAATTTTCTCAAAGACATACTTTTTATGATGTTTTTTAAGCCTATAAATCAAGTCAAAACTTAATTTGGCCTAAAATGTCAAGAAAAGTAAATAATATGAGTTTTAGTCAACTTCTTGAAATTTTTACCTCGAAGTGTCTTTGAGCTTACCCGCTGGTTCGGACAACTCTTAGGCTTACTTTCCAGTCGGATTGAGTGAATTCGAGTCTTTTCAAGCTATTTCTAGCCGTAGACCTCAAATTCTGTATACATAACAACTCACACTTGATTCTTTCACAGAGAGCAATGTTATGAAATCCACCTCGGATCCTACTTACCCTACTCTTAGTTTCTCATGCAATGGGGTTGTGGAAAGTGTCCACAAACACTCGTTTTCTTGTGTCTTTTTTTTCTGTTTTTCAGAGTCTTGATCTTAAGACTTGTCTTGTCTATCAATCATTTTCCAAATCCTAATCTAAATCGACAATCCTACAGTCCTAAAGGTACTCAGCAAGTACGCTTACTTCCAAGCTACCTCTACACAGCCAAAGACGACAATCTTAAGCTATGCGATTTCTAAAAGAAAGTTTTGAACTCTAGGCGAACCTAGAGGAAGTTAAAGGACAATTGCACAAGACGCTCGCATTTTTCCCTAGTTTAGGTCTCTTCGATCCCCGGCAACGGTGCCAAATGTGGGACGCATGTCTACCCTCACCATCCTATCTTATTGCAGTATTAGCGAGAACCACGATTAATTTGTCAAACCATGGGACGAAACTAACTCGACTAGTGCATACAGGCTACAAGAGGTTTTCAATCTGTCGGAAAACAACTAACAACTCGCATCTAACTCAAGCTACACTCAAGTGACTGAAATCACCACAAGCCAATCGCTCATCGGCAAGCAAATCACATCCGTTACAGCATCAAATGACATCCAAACGTAACGAAACTTCTAGGACAAGTTTATGAGACCTAAGCACACATGCCTATGGCCTCAAATCCCACTTTCGGTCAAGTTCCAAAATCGCGATTATTAACAGCAGTGGATTTTTGACCTAGTTGTTTTTGACCCAGAATGCATCTAAATGATTAGTAACTATGCCCCAATACCCCGCCTATGCTTAGTTTTGGATTTAAAAGTGTAAATTTCTAGTTATGATAAAATTAGGCCACGGGTCGGCGACGCCAAAAGCTACGAAATACTGTGAATGGCTTACGTCAATGCGTAGAGCTCTTACCTGCGGTTGCAATGCAGCAAACGCATTCGCTAACTCACAACCACAGAGGGAGTAGGAAGCGCGAGAAGGAGAGAAGTGAGCGCCATTAGCTCACGCTATGTATTTCGTATCCAAAAAACTTGTGAAAAAACTTACAAAAATTAGCTTTTATACCTTAGCCAAGGTTTTTTGGGTGGTCAAAAGTAATAATCTGGAGTTCTACCACAGCTGGGAATTGACTAACTGATACAATCTGGAAGCTTGTAGCCTCGGCTCATTAATTACAAAAATTACCAAGAAAATAGGAGTTACAATATTCCCGATTTATCAAAATAATAATTGTTTTACAAGGAGAACTCCGAAAAATGGTGTCCGCGTTAGCTTGCTGCTAACAGTTGTGCAATTGAAAAGTTCCTTTGTACTATTTCAAGGTGTACACATACAAAACCATGGTGCTTTCAATGCGACACACACACACACACACACAAGATTTACACAAGTTGTAAGTACTATTTCCCTTTGCTATGGTCTCTTAGCGCTTGCATTGTATAGGATCATCTTGCCTCTCAACCCTTGCATTGTGAGTGCATTATATAAGCCCTTGAACGCCTTTGGTTGCTACTCTACTCACACATCCTCAACACATACACCCCATGTATCTATTATCATTGATTGTTGTGGTGACTTGCTCAAGGATTTTCATTATAGAGGAATCAATTGTCAACCATTTCAAACTCCCAGACAATATAAAGGTGAGGAATCTCTTATCCCTCACTTAGCCCTTTTTTTCTATCTACTAAAGATAGAGAGAGTGAGTTGAAAGGAAGAATTCTTTTGGTGCTTGTGAGAAAGAGAGAGACTTTTGAGGTTCTACCTTGCTAAAAACTATCGGGCTTCATTTGTGCATTTACCTTCAAAGAATGAGAGTGTGGAAAAGAATTTGGTAGCTATTGATTTGAGGTTCCATCTTGCTGGCTTCTAATCACTTATGGAAACTTTGGATGAGATTTCTTTTTAGGTGTTTACTTAATACTCTTATATGTACTGGCTTTAATTCTCTACGATTATGGCATGCTGGTACAAAATTGGAATGGGAACTCCTCTCTATGGTTCTTGCACATAATGGAATGATGTGATGATGTGAAAATTGACTTAGAGCATACTTTTTTTTGGTTGTGCTACTGCCTAGATAACATTTCATTGGAACTCTATACACTTTGATAGCTTTTTTATGCCCTTGGATAAAGGGATTGTGCTTGGCTTTACGTGATGAGGTTGACATTCTTTAGTCTTCTAAAAGATTTGGATGAATTGGTTCTCCTTTGTCAATTTGGATTATGGAAGAACTGGGCAATAATAATAGTTGTTTGTCTAAAAAGGTTTGACGAGCTTCCTTTTCTGACTAGGTCATGACTCATATTGATATGTTGGAAATGCTCCATAAAATGCATTAAGCTATGCAATAGCTTAATCCCATAGTAAAATATGCATTACATCTACACAATGGCTTGTTTATTGGTCTTTTTTCTAATTGAGAATCTTTTGGATTCTCTAGCTTACTGGCTATGTTGTTTCTTTGAGGTTTTGGCATGATAGTAAATGACAAAAATGGTACTATTTGTTCTGATAGCCTAATCTTACCTTCTAATGTTCAGATTGTCTACCCTATTTTAGTTAGTTCTTATACTATTGCTGCTTCCAAGCACAATGGTTTTAATATGAAAGCTAATGGTGTTGGATCTTGAATTCTCCTAGCGCATATCTCTAGCAGGACTTCTATTCAAGCATGACATGGTATACTATATTGGGATTTTCATGATACCTTTACTTGCCCTAGTTACTTCTTGTAAACCCTCATGAAACTCTGATACACCCCAAGAATCTAGATATTGATTCTCTTGAATGTGATCCTATCCACTTAAGCTCTTGTTTCTTCTTGTAATGTTTCTATCTATTGCATCATTAGTTTGAGAAATCAAATGTTTTTTCCTCTCCATTTCTTGCCAATAATTGTAACCTTTGTCTCTCTTTTTTTGGATCCAAACCACTAGAAGTGATTGAATCCTCTTCAGACTCTTTTGCAATGTCATAAAATATGGCTTTGCCCTCACTGTCTTGCTCCAATAAATCATCTATGGAGATTTCTTCTTATATCTTTAATATAGGTATCTCATCCTTGATTTCATTCTCTTGGTATTTGGAACTCTCCTTTGGATTTTCGTCATCTTCACTCACTATGGACACCATCGTGATAGGGGTTATATCATATCTTTCCCCATCATGGAATCTTGTAGGAGTTTCGTCATTCACACATATTTACATCATTTCCAAGATCCAAGTCTATTCAAATGGCTCAAACAAGTGTTGAAGAAATGGTTTGGGAATATATGCTTCATCCTTGACCTCTCAATGTAAGATGCAATCTTCTCTTTGCAAAATACCATTCGCGGAAGCTCCACACATCGAAAGATGTGTTTTTGAATTTAACCATGATGGTAATTTAACATTTGCAGTAGATACCGAGTCAAATTTGTATGTTGGGATTTTAGGAAAATCCCTAAAATAATGGTAATTTAACCATTATTTCACCATGTAAGATGTGTTTTTGCATTTAACCATGATGGTACTTTAGTATTTGCAGTAGATACCGAGTCAAAATCCTTTATTGGGGTTTTAGGAACATCCTTGAAATAATGGTCTTCCCAAGTTGATCCTCATGATTGGTCCCAACTTATATGAGGCTTATGTAATTATAGCCCTAGTCTTGAATAATCTGCAATTGTTGCATAAAAGGTTCCCCCAATATGATATCATAGTTAGATTTCTTTCCAATATCCACTATAGAAAAGGTTTTTTGGTGGTCAATACCATAGGGATTGACCACAACAACTTCTAAAATAATCCCAATGGATTTTGGACATGCTCTTTGTCGTGCCATTTTTTGAGTACAAAGAGGAAAACAAGAATCAAAGGACAATTGTGCAGTTTTGCCCAATTGGTAAGTTTGGTGATTGGTGTGTGTGTCAAAAGTGACTACAAATGGTGGGGTGAGAAATTTTTATGCTAAAAACAAAGCCGGCATACTACAATTTAGTTTTAAGGTTGAATTGGGTTTTCTCGGATTCTAATCGGGTTTGTAACGGGCCTAATACAGCAAAAATAGCTTAGTTAATGGAGGTTTATGAGTATTGAAGATCCTTTGGATGCAAGGTAATTGGTGCATTTTTTAGAAACATTTTGGAGCAAAGTGGATGTTTGGATTGTAGGCGGGAGATCGGGATCTAATTGGGTTTTATAGAGTCGAAGTTGGACTCAAATTGGGCAAATTTTGGCCAAATTCTCTATGAACTTGGTGAGTTCAAACTGGTGGTTCATGGGGGTGTTTTCGCATGGCAGGGCAATAAACCCACATGCCATTCTCTACAAGATCAAGGGAGTATATATATATATATATATATATATATATATATATATATCTTTGAAAAAACCCCATATGCATCAAATGAGAGAAGGATCTCTTGAGACCTTCCTTGTGGCTATGGTAGAATGATCTACTTGCATGTGGCATTGCTTTGGCGGAGCAACATGCAAGGGGTTTGTGGCATGGTGGCTCAATAGCATTGGTCGTGCTTTGATTGTGCCCAAGCTTGTGGTGATGCAAGTGTCCCCCATTGGGACAAGTTTCACATTGAGGGGTGGCCAAACAGCCCTGTCACTTATGCAAGAGGGAATATATGCATGGAGGATTGTGGGTGGATGGATTTGGTATGCCGTGGTGGGGGGAATAAAGTGGTCAAAACTATTAAAAAAACACACTATATTTAGAATTTTGTGGGGCTTTATTTTTTAGGAAGACACAAGAAAAGTAAAGGTTTGTGCTTAGAGAACAAAAAAAAAATTGGAAGGAGTTCTTGGGTGAGGTTGAAGAGAAGCAAAGAAGGAGGTGCAATGTGTGCGTGAAAGGGAGGGGAAAGATGACTCTCTCTCTCTCTCTCTCTCTCTCTCTCTCTCTCTCTCTCTCTCTCTCTCTCTCTCTCTCTCTCTCTCTCTCTCTCTCTCTCTCTCTCTCTCTCTCTCTCTCTCTCTCTCTCTCTCTCTCTCTATGTGTGTGTGTGTGTGTGTGCGTGCACGCACACGCACACGCATGTGTGTGTGGCTCTTTATCTTGCAAAAGGAAGTGGGCATTGTAAGAAGAAGGGTGCATCTTTGTGGAGCTACACACAATTTTTGGAGGTGGTCTGGGTGTAACAGACAAGGGGCAGGGAGGAAGAGAAGGTGGATTGTTGGAGTGCATGACATACTTTGCACCTCCCATGGAAATCTCTCACTTATGCATGCCTAGACTTCTTCTAAATAATGTCCACATATTATTATGTGTGCTTTCTATACATGTTCTTATTGTGTATAAAGCAAAGAGCTAAGTCAAAACAACCCCAAAAGGAAGCATACCGGTTCTCCACTTGCTTTCCTCTTTTTGGGCTAATAATTGAACTCTCCCATATCTCATACATGAAGTAAGCATGGAGCTTTAGCCCAGGCCTATATAATTGGCAGTTTTGTAGTCATTTCATGATATATCAAAAATCAAGTTCTATTCTGCTATTTTTCATCCATGAATGGCTCATTACAATTTTTGTCATAACTCTACAGTTGGTATCAAAGCTTATGGCTAATCCTAGCCGATTTCTCACATTACTATTTATTAGGTGTGTATGTAAGAAAGAGAGTCTTCTGTGTTTCACTGTGGGAGCCGCTCATATGGAGGAGATAACAAGGAACCTAATCTTCATCATCATTCTCTTCTTCTAGATCTTCATCCTCTTCTTCACCTTCCATGTAGGTTTGCTCTTCTTCATTGGCATCATTCTCATTCGCTTCGTCAAGCGGTCATGCTAGAAGTTCTTCACCTTTTATTCCTGCTTCATCATCATCGTTGTGTTTGTTCACAGTGGTTCCTATGTTCATCGCGTCATCTAGTATACATCTTGCTCTTGGCGTGACTTGTATAACAAACCAATACCTTCATTTGTAAATACTTGGAAGATAGATCACTTGCTCACAACTTTTTGGAGAGATGTAGATATCACTTATGCCCGTATGGAATCTCATAGAGTCCACCATTTAGATACCGGTTGCATGTCTAGATGAGACACCTACAAACCACTTCACCTTGAACACATACTTTCAAAAAGTTTGAAAATCTACTTGGTAGATTCTTTGGATAGCTCCGCAATATCTATTTTGCATATCGTTTGGAGTTTGCACATCAATTTTGCCCATCACTCCACTATCATTTCTCATTCGTCTTTGTCTATAATATCAGTTCAAAAGTGTCTCTCTTCATGCCACATCGAGTTGAACATTGCTGCCTATTGAAACTAGAGCAAGTTTGAGTATAGGTAGCTATATACTAATACTTTATATTGTGCATAATGAGTTTGATTAGCAATTACCTTTGGTAGACAACCTCGCACATACTCCCACTCCTCATTGCTAACATGCTCACCATCGGCTTTAGCTTTAGTCATTTGTTCATGCAACCAATTGGGCCTTATAAGTTTTGGAAACATAGCAAGGTACAGTGGGTAAACCACATTGTGATTTATTCTGCAAGAGTGTTTCCCCTATACGCTTCTTGATCTTCTTCATGCTTTCTTTTCAATTTTGTATGTAGATCTACCCACTTTTGCATCACTTGTGCATTAAGGACAAGGTAGCTATTTATTGCATCATGTATGTGCCTTTCCATGAGCTTTATCTTTCCCTTCCCATTTGGCATACGAGAATGCATCCTTGGATCTTCTTTATCAGTCCATAAACATGGTATCGTTTCATCCACTATAGCCAGGTACTCAGAGATGTACACAAATGACCCTTGAACAATCCATCCTTTGGCCATGCTCGCCTCTGGCTGTGAATGTAGCCTCACGAAGTCCTTGAGTGTCTTAAGAAAACGCTCAAGGAAGAACATCCAGTGGGAATGGACCACTCCACAAATATCTACCTCATCCATAAGATGCACTATAAGATGGAGTTGGATCACTAGTATGGACCTGGAAAAGCTCTCTTCAATGAGAACAATTGCTTCTTTGGCTAACAATCTTGCAGCTGGTATGGATGTGACTTCAATCTCCTTAGAGCTCACCCACCTGACAAGCTCTCCCATATTATATATAGCATCATGTACTTTCTTGCTTCCGCGTCCACTGATGCTCAATGATAAGTTTCATAATGTTTTCAAAAGTAATAACATTAGAGTAGCAACAAGTAAGATAAAATGTAAAGGCTGCATAATCACCTAGAGCATCTTGTGCCAATCGTGGGATTTCAACCCATGTAATAGGGCCCCGTCACCTTTGTTTGTCTTCAAGAATGCTCCCTTTAAAGATTGCATGTAGCCTTTTTGATGGAAGCAATAACTTCTTTCACTTTGATTTGGTCAATGTTTGATAGGATCCATGGTGCCTTTGGAAAATGATACTTCCTGTGGTCTTCCATCACCAACATTGCTAATTCTAGCAATCTGCCTTGATGTTTCATGTCCTCCCTAATGCCAACACTATCGCTCTTGCCTATGATGTGGTCCCAAATTATCTTGCCTACGTTTTTGAATATGTGCATTGGATCTAGCAAATGTTAGACCTTCAAATCGGTCCAATAAGGCAACTGGAAAAACACAGAACATCGTCTCATACCCTTCGGTGGCTATTGAGGAGGAGGTTCTATTAAGCAATGCATATCCCATGCTATTTTCCAATCTCTCATTTTCCATCTATATGGGGCCTTTCCATTCAAAGGTTCTTTGTATTTTTCATCTGTAAGTGGTAGAAAACGATGACTATTAGAATAATTGACCTTTTTGAGGTGTGATGGACGCTTTGTGACGAGAGAGGGACCACAAATAGGGCACATTGCATGTTCAACTGTAGACAAACGTGTTGGTAGTATATTATATTCATAATTAGTAAAAACCTTTGGTAGACAATAATCCATAATTGAGGGCTACATGTATAGTTACCTGAGACCTCTCCAAGACCCAGAAAGTCATGCATAGTCCGCATAAGTATGCCTCAAATATGGATTTGATGCTCCGTTGGTGGTAGAGACACATCGTGGACAGGGATGCCGGTTCATAGATCCTTTAACTCATCAATAAGAGGGGCTAGATACACATTCAAGTTTTTGACTTTGTACTTTTTGAGGATCAATAAAGATAGCATGATGTAGCCTTTCTTGGTGCTCTTCCAAGGGGGATGTTGTAATTGATCAGGACACCTGACCATGTGCTTCATGACGTACTGTTGGTGCCAAAAGGGTTGACACCATCACTTGCAAGGCCCAAACAAAGATAGCGTGGGTATCCTTTGAGCGTGGGCCATTTTTCCTCAATGTGTTTCCATGCTTGTGAATCCACTGAGACATGCACTATGCCATCCATAGAGCAACTACCAGCATGCCATGTAAGGAGTTTGTTGAAGGTCGTGGTCTTGAACATGTATTGGATGCGAGGGATGACGGGAAAATTTTGTAAAACTTTTCTTGGTGCTAGGTGAGTCTTCTTTCTTTTCTCTGGATCAATGGGAAGGTCTTTGTATCTCTCTTCACCACACTTTGGACATTTCTCCAACTGATCATACTCATTGCGGAAGAGAATGCAATCATTAACACACACATGTATCCCTTTGTAGTCCATACCTAGCACATTAACAAATTTACGAGCACTGTGTCTATCTTGTGGCATCATATGACCCATTGGAAGTAGCTTTGATAACAGGCTTCAAAAATCAAAGTTTATTTAACCATTAGTTGCAAAGTTTATTAATCCATTAGCTTTGAAAACAATCCGTAAAAACAAAGTTTACTTAACCTTAAAAGATCATCAATGCTTGTATTGCTCATTGCACACATGACCTTTAGTTTTAAAATCTCTAACAAAGCACAAATAATAGAGAACGAAGCTCCGAAATATATAGGTGTCTTGCTTGCAGCCAAAAGAGTATCCTTCTCCTTTTGTGCAGTCCTTTGCATCTACAATCGTCGTTGTCACACGGACCCTCCTCATGAGCAAGAAGCTCAGCAACCAAATTCTCCATAACTATATCCTCCTCCATCTGGTGCGGCAGATCTGTCATCTCCTCCTCCCCATAATCACCTGCACCGGATCTCAAACTCTCGCACATTGTTGGTGGAGGGGCAAACCTATTTTCTTGCAATTGTCTCTCCGAATTTCTTGCTCGAGAGCCTCCTCCCACAACGCTCCAGCGAGGAGTGGTATCCATGTGCAAAGGTTTGCAAAGATCGGTTATTTGCATTTGTGGATCATCCCATATTCCATAGTCCTCAACATGCTTCAAACAGACTTGGCGAAGCCTAGGAATGGCCCTTTTGCAATGCTTGCATAGACACAACAACTTGTCGTTCAACCATCAATCACGTTCCACTGCATTGTCTAGTCCATCTTCGTCCTAGGTTGGTGCAAGCATCTTCAAAATGCGAGAGGGGAGGGAGGGAAGGAGAACTAGAGCTTAAACTAAGAATGTTTTGCATCAACTATGAGATTCTCCCTAAAACAAGTGGAGGGAGCAGGTCGGTAAAACAAGGGGAAAGTGATTAAAAAAAAAAACCAAAAAAAACGGACCCTAGGGTATACACACGGTAAACAGTGCGGCAATTATTAATTAAAAATTATATAAATATATCATCGGACTTGGCTGGGTTTTTTTACCCAATTCCTCTGCACATCTTCTTCTATTTGTCTGTGCTTCTCTCTTCTTCTTCATCTCCATAAAACATTAGTACTCTCTCTCTCTCTCTCTCTCTCTCTCTCTCTCTCTCTCTCTCTCTCTCTCTCTCTCTCTCTCTCTCTCTCTCTCTCTCTCTCACACACACACACACACACACACACACACACATGGAGGAGTCTATTTTGATAGTCAAATGTTGGCGGCAAGCATATGTTGGCAACAAGAGAGTGGCAAAGGAGCTTTGGCAGCAAGGACACACACAAAACTGAACGTGTGTGACACATTTTTGATGTAAGTGCACTTATATTCTTTTCAATTTTGCATTTTGTTTTAAAATTACTGTTATTTGCTCTTATTGTCAAGGTAAAGGCTCACATGAGCCCATGGATTGTCCTTCATGCTCATTATTTTTGGATTCTATTGTGCCCCCGCAATTAGAGCGGTTTTGCATGCAATGGAATGTTCCAAATGAGTGTTCAATTGCATGACAAAATGCATGCCAAAACCCCTAGTTTATAGCATGAATTTGTCCCCTCTATTGGGTAGCCCGTTGCATGCAAATATGCATGCCAAAACTCCTCCAATAGAGGGGACAAATTCATGCCATAAACTAGGGGTTTCGGGCTAGGTTTTGGCCCCCATATTAGAGGGTTTTTGACATGCATATTCACATGCAATGGGCTGCTCGTTGCATGCAAATAGGCATGTCAATATCCCTCTAATAGAGGGGTAAAACCCTAGCCCAAAACCCTTAGTTTATTGCCCTAATTGGCCGAGGTAAAGGCTCATGTGAGACCATTGGTTTTTCCCCATGTTCATGTTTTTATTGGTTTTTCCCCATGTTCATGTTTTTTTGGCCCCATTTTTCCTCCCCACTTCAATGTCCAAAACCCCTAGTTTTGCGTATGAGTTTGGCCCCTCTATTAGAGGGGTTCTCCCCAAATGGGCACCCCATTGCATGCAAATAAGCATGCCAAAACCTCTCTAATAGAGGGGCCAAATGGTAGCCCAAATCCCCTCTAATAGAGGGGCCAAAATCATCCCAAAACCCCTAGATTTGGGTATGAGTTTGACCCCTCTAGTAGAGGGGTTTTGGCATGTCTATATGCATGAAATGGGCTCTCCAGAAGGGCAGCCCATTGCATGCAAGTAGGCATACCAAAAGTTCTCTAATAGAGGGGTCAAACGACATGATAGTTTATTGCCTAATTGGTCTAGGTAAAGGCTCATGTGAGCCCATGGGTTGTTCCCAATTCTCATGTTTTTTTTGGTCCAATTTTGCCTTCCCTCTTCAATGTCCAAAACCCCTAGTTTTGGGCATGAGTTTGGTCCCTCTATTAGAGGGGTTTTGGCATGTCTATTTGCATGCAATGGCCTCCCCAAACGGGAAGCCCAGTGCATGTAAATAGGCATACCAAAACCTCTCTAATAGAGGGGCCAAACGGCATGAGTTTGGTCCCTCTATTAGAGGGGTTCTAGCATGTCTATTTTCATGCAACAGGATCCCCCCCAAACAGGCGGCCCATTGCATGCAAATAAACATTCTAAAACCTCTCTAATAGAGGGGCCAAATGGTAGCCCAAAACTCGTCTAATAGAGGGGCCAAAATCATCCCAAAACCCCTAGTTTTGGGTATGATTTTGACCACTCTATTAGAGGGGTTTTGGCATGTCTATTTGCATGCAATGATCTCCCTAAACAGACAACCCATTGCATGCAAATAAGCATTCCAAAACATCTCTAGTAGAGGGGCCAAACGGTAGCCCTAAACCATTCTAATAGAGGGGCCATACTCATCCCAAAACCCTTAGTTTTTGGTATGAGTTTGGTCCCTCTTTTAGAGGTGTTTTGGCATGTCTATTTGCATGCAATGCGCTCCCCAAACGGGCATCCCATTGCATGAAAATAGGCATACCAAATCCCTTGGGAGGTTCACTTAATAATCATGTGACTATCACGTGAGTGCAGTAGAAGGGGTTATTAAATTTTATATTTTCTCACATTTTCACATGCAGAAGGGTATTGTAAAATGGAATTGGATTTTATTTTTAATGGATTGAACAGGAAAAGGATCTATTTTATTTGTAAAAAACTAGTTTTAAAAATAGTTCTTGAACGCACACGATATACACATTTTATACATAGTGGCCCCCGAGCCAAAACCTCTCTAATAGAGGGGCCAAATGGTATGAGACTGGTTCCTCTATTAGAGGGGTTTCGGCATGTCTATTTGACCCTAGTCCAAACCCTTAGTTTATTGCTCTAATTGGTCGAGGTAAAGGCTCATGTGATCCCATGGGTTGTCCCCCATGCTCATGTTTTTTTGGCCCTATTTTTCCTCCCCCCTTCAATGTCCAAAGTTCCTAGTTTTGGGTATGAGTTTGGCCCCTCTATTAGAGGTGTTTTGGCATGTCTATTTGCATGTAATGGGCTCCCCAAAAGGGTAGCCCATTGCATGCAAATAGGCATACCCAAATCTCTTTAATAGAGGGGCCAAACGGCATGAGTTTGGCCCCTCTATTAGAGAGGTTTTGGCATGTCTATTTGCATGCAACATGCTCTCCAAATGGGCAGCCCATTGCATGCAAATAGGCATTCCAAAACCTCTCTAATAGAGGGGCCAAATGGTAGCCCAAAACCCCTCTAATAAAGGGGCCACTCATCCCAAAACCCCTAGTTTTTGGTATGGGTTTGACTCCTCTATTAGAGGGGTTTTGACATGTCTATTTGCATGCAATGGACTCCCCAAATGGGCAGCCCATTACATGCAAATAAGCATGCCAAACCCTCTCTAATAAAGGGGTCAAATGATAGCCCAAAACCCCTCTAATAGAGGGACCAGAATCATCCAAAAACCCCTAGTTTTAGGTATGAGTTGGGCCCCTCTATTAGAGGGGTTTTGGCATGTCTATTTGCATGCAATGGGCTCCCCAAATGGGCAGCCCATTGCATGCAAATAGGCATGCCAAAACCTCTCTAATAGAGGGGCCACACGCCATGAGTTTGGCCCCTATATTAGAGGTCTTTTGGCATGTCTAATTGCATCCAATGTGCTCCCCAAACGGGCAGCCCATTGCATGAAAATAGGCATGCAAAAACCTCTCTAATAGTGGGGCCAAATGACATGAGTTTGGCCCCTCTATTAGATGGGTTTTGTCATAGGCTATTTGCATGCAATGGGATGCCCGTTTAGTATGTTTAGGTTGTATTGAAGTTTTCTTTTCTCTCTTTTTTAGGTATGACATGGCCAAGAAAGAGGAAGACTTATTGCAACAACCCTCCCCGCTTCGACCATCAGGCCATCCTAGCCCTCGTGGGCGTCGATCTTCTTTAGGGCAGAGTGAGCGACGTAGTTTGTGTGGCTCTAGGGGCCGACAAGAGTCCACTGATAGCCAACAAAGACCACGATTGAGGGGAGGCTCTTTTTTTGACGTTGTTGGAGCTATATATGGCTCACTCTACTCAACTTGGTCTCACCTATATATTTGTATCTTGTCCTCAATATGAATCAATCTTTGGGAGCGTATATGGTGTGTATCTTGTCTCGTCTCTCTCTCTTTCTCTCTACATCTCAACATGGTATCAGAGTAGTAACGATCACGCGCCGATTCAATTCATGGTGACAAAACAGTATGTGTATGCGATTTGCATGTAAGATTCAAAAATTGCTACAAATTTTATTTTTGAGCATTGATTCTTGTTAATTGTGGTTGTTTTGTGCTAAGAAGAATATGATTAGTGTTTTGTGTGGCATTTATTGCTAATCAATCTAATCGTTGATTACGTTTTCTTGTTGATGACACCCTGAACTTCATCTCAATTTTTCTTGCTGTTCTGCTCAAAATTTGGAGAAACGGGAAAAGCGCAATGGAACATAGCGCAATGGCACTTTTCATCCAAAACTTGTTCGTCTCCTCGAGCTCTTCGATTTGAGTTCTAGGTTTGTGTCAATCGGAGTTCGCAGCAGAAAGTTATGTTGTTTTTACTGCAATTGAGCTTGACGCAGCTTTCTTCGTCCTACTTCTTCGTGAAGCGTCCGCGATCGTTTTTCTTATTTTGGCGTTAACTTTTTCAAGAAGATTTAGCTTTTTTCTATTCGTGTTGTGGTGGTCAATCTTGCGTCTCACGCCACTCTATTTTGAGGACTCTTTTATTATTAACGTCTCCTTTATCCTGCCTTTTTTGGGTGACGTCTCTCACATCTTTGGACGTTCCTTGAGCATCCTTCTTACGTTTATTGTTGACAGAACGCAGTCCTCATATCTCTCTCATTCTCAATTGCGGCCTTCACCATATATGGTGTGCAAATTCTGCGATCTTATCTTATACGTCATCTCGCAACAAGATATGGCTATGAATATTCTCGTCAACGGCTTTCCTTCTGGCCAGCGTTCTGTTCCTCCTTTCCAAGGTCAAGGTTTTCCAGGCTGGAAAGCAAAGATGTTGTTAATTATTGAAGGCGATGAACTCTCTGATGTTGTTCTTGGAAATCATGTTTGTCCGCCTTAGCCCGTTGATACGGATAATGATAACGTGCTTATCACTGAAGGACCTATATTTGATTATTGGAATGTTGCCTATACGGATTGGCAACGACGTGATAAAGCAACTCGTCGGTATATTCTTTCTGCTCTTACTGATTCCCTTTTGCTTGATATGTATGAACTTCCTACTTCCCACGACGTATGGAAGTACCTTATTGCAAACTTTCAGAAGAAATCTGTCAGAGAAATACTTTATTTGAGAGGGTTGCTTAACAAGTTACAATATGAAGTTGGTACTGCCATGACGGGACATATTGAATCTTTCAAATCTATTATTAATCAACTTGCTACTGCCGGTGATCCTGTTCCACAAAAGCAATTGATTACACTTCTCCTTGATACGGTGAAGGACTCTTCTTATGATAACATTGTTACTATTCTCTCTAATAAAGATGGTCTTGATTTTGACCAAGCCTGCATGTCTTTAATTGAATACTCTCAACGTCAAGAACGTCATAATGCTGGTCATGATACAGCTATGATTTCACAAGAGGAGACTGAGTCACAACAGATGGAACGGGCTTTCTATGCTCGAAGGCGTCCATTTCAACGAGGAAACCGCAGAGGTGGCCGTCGCGGTAATATTTTCTCTCGTCTCAAATTTCCTAATAAGCAATGTTCTTACTGCAACAGAAATGGCCATACTGAAGATGATTGTTGGGCACGTCAATATGATGAAGAACACAATATTACCACAAAACAACCACGTTTATCTAGAGACTCTTCTTCTTCTTCTTGTGAATATTGTGGACGATCTGATCATCCCACTCATATGTGCTATAAGCGTCGATTCGACACAGATCGGAATAGAGCATATGCTACTGAACATCGAAACAACATTGTACCAGAAACAAGCTGCGTCCTATGTTCAGTTGCTCCAGACATAATACTTCATGTACGCGATGGATCACTTTTTATTGTCGATTCTGGTGCTACAGGAAATATGACATATCAGTCTAAGTGGCTCCATAACTATCATCCATTGCCAATTCAACGTGTTGTTTATCTTGCTGATGATACTACTTGTCAAGTAAAGGGTATTGGAGACTTATATCTTGGTACCTTATCTTCTTCCACTCGAATTTTGCGAGGAGTATTACATGTACCAGATCTTCAACGTAATCTTCTTTCAGTTGCTAGACTTGTTGATCTTGGTCTGTTTGTTGGATTTGATCATACCAAATGCTGAATTGAGAAAGATGGACAGACTATAGCTATTGCTCCTCGAAATGGTAATTTGTTTGAACTCTCTCTCAACGATGCTGTAGAAAATGTTGTCACTGCTCCAGGTGATCATGATTGCAAAGTATGGCATCATCGTTTTGTTCATGCTGATTTCTCAAAACTCCTTGATCTTTAATGTTGTGATCTTGTTCATGGCATGGATCTTAAAGCCCATCCCCATATGGAAATTTGTGAATTTTGTGCTCTTGGGAAACACAATCGCAAACCCTTTCCTCTTTCAAATACAACTCATTCTCATGACATATTGGATCTTGTTCATACTGATATATGTGGACCTCTACCTTCTTCGAGATCACAATATTGCTACTTCATTACTTTCATTGATGATTTCTCAAGGTATACGACTGTATTTCTACTTAGACAAAAATGTGAAGCCTTATCTGTTTTCAAACAATTCCACAAAGCTGCGGAACTTCAAACTGGTCGTCGCCTTAAGAAGCTTCGTAGTGACAATGGAGGGGAATATGTTTCTCGAGAGTTTGTGAGTTACTGTGCTGACAGTGGAATTCATCATGAACACACTATTCCATATTCGCCTCAACAAAACGGTGTTGCTGAACGAAAGAATCGCACTATTCTCAATGTTGTAAGATGTATGCTGATTCATTCTGGCCTATCTCGTGTTTTCTGGGCTGAAGCTACTTTGACAGCAGTATTTATTCAGAATCATCTTCCTGCTACCGCACCCTCTGGTAAGATACCCATCACAACATGGATAGGTGACATTCCTTCTGTATCTCATTTTCGAACCTTTGGATGTATTGCTTATATTCATGTTCCCAAAGAAACACGAACAAAGCTTGATGCTCCTGGTCTTAATGTTATTTTTATTGGATATTCTGACACTTCCAAAGGCTACAAATTCTATGACCCTTCCTCCAAGAAAGTAATTGTGAATCGTGCATGATGCTACTTTTAACGAACAGCTTATGGGAGGCTCATGGTCCATGGATGATTCTGATGATACTAAATCATTGCTTCAGGCTTTTCCATTTCTTTCAGAAGATGAAAATCTTCCTATAGAGCAACTTTCCTCTTCACAACCATCCATTCCGAATGTTTCCAATGATGATATTGATATTTTTGTTGATCTGCCTATTGATTTTGAACATGGCTCATGTCATGTTTATGATGACAATATTGCTGATAATGCTTTTTCTACTTCCGAAGATCCCATTACTTATGATGAAGCTATCTCTTCACCACAAAAGGATCAATGGCAAGAGGCTATGGAAGCAGAGTACGATTCTCTTATCTCTACAGGTACATGGATACTAGCTGAATTACCTCCTGGTCGTACAGCTATTAAATGTAAGTGGGTGTATAAGACAAAAGTAAAAGCAGATGGATCTTTTGACAAGTTCAAGGCGCTTTTAGTTGCAAAAGGTTACTCCCAAGTAGCTGGTGTTGATTATCAAGAGACTTTTTCACCAATTTTTTGTATTACAAGTGTTCGAGTTTTATTGGCATTTGCTGTTCAATTTGATTTAGAAGCTCATCAAATGGATGTGCGAACTGATTTTCTTAATGGTGACTTGGAAGAGGAAATTTATATGGAACAACTAGAAGGGTTTGTTATTCCAGGTAAAGAAGACCTTGTTGCTCAACTCCATAAGTCACTATATGGTCTCAAACAAGCTTCGCGAGCTTGGTATACAAAATTTGATCTTTTTCTCACCTCTAAAGGATTCATCTCTTGCTCGGCAGACCCCAACTTATACATAAAACGCCAAGGTAGCAGTTTTGTGATTCTTGCTCTTTATGTGGATGATACCATCCTTGTTTCCAATGATTTGGGATTTCTTCAGCAAGTGAAAAAGTTATTGTCTTCTGCATTTGATATGGTGGATCTTGGAGAGATTCACTCGTGTCTTGGCATTCAAATCCAACGGAACCGTACAAAAGGTATTTTATTCCTTCGACAGTCAAAGTTTATTGCAGATACTATTCAAAAATTTGGTATGGAATCTGCACATTCATCCAACACACCTTGTCTTGCGAGCTCTACGAAGAACACTTCTGACAATGGCGGTCAACTTGTCACAAATCAACCTTATGGTAACTTGATTGGATGTCTTCAGTTTGTTGGCACGAACACTCGTCCTGATATTCTGTTTGTTGCTAATTATCTTGGACAACATCTTGCATGTCCTTCTCTTAAGCATTGGTCTGCTGCAAAGCGTGTGTTGAAATACTTGAAAGGCACTACAGATTTTGGTTTAGTCTATCGACGACAACTCACATCAGATTCTATGCAATCTCTTTCTCTTTTGGGTTACACAAATGCAGACTGGGCAAGCTCACATTTATCTATGCGATCTACTAGTGGAAATTGCTTCTCTATAAATGGTTGTCTTGTTTCTTGGACCAGCAAGAAACAACGTTGTGTTGTAGTTTCTACGACTAAGTCAGAATATGTTGCGGCATCACTTGCAGCTCGTGAGTTGATTTGGCTTCGACAAATGCTGGTTGATATTGGTCACTCTCCTCTTTCTAGCACACCCTTGCGGTGTGACAACCAAAGTGCTATTAGTCTTGCAAAAGACTATGTTCAACATAATAAGTCAAAGCACATTGCTGTCCATTATCATTATGTCAGGTATGAAGTACGCAAAGGAACCATTATGGTTGAACATTGTCCAAGTGACTAGATGATTGCAGACATTTTGACCAAAGGCCTCAACGAGTCACGTTTCATCCTCTTGCGCTTGGAGCTTGGAGTTGCTTCGACCTCACTCTTTCTAGATTAGCTTCTTTGCTATTGTAATAGCTTTGTACATATGACATTGTAATCTTTTAGGTACCATGCACTATGCACACTCCACATTTGCACATTGTGATCTCTAAGTCACTTGAATATTTGTACATAGATTCACAATTCACTTTCACATCATCATCGCTGGTTCATATTTTCACATTGTATAGGGGCTTGGGTTTTTCCCATGAACTCCCCAAGGGTTTTTTCATCCAAAGCTAGAGACCTTTGTTTGAGTGGGGGTGTTGGAGCTATATATGGCTCACTCAACTTGGTCTCACCTATATATTTGTATCTTGTCCTCAATATGAATCAGTCTTTGGGAGCGTGTATGGTGTGTATCTTGTCTCGTCTCTCTCTCTTTCTGTCTACATCTCAACAGACGCTTGCTTTGGAGGAGGTGGGGGAGGATTGTCCATTGACTTGCCAGATCCAAGGTACATTTTTGATGTGGAAATTCCAGATGCTGATGATGATGGACTATACTATAGGTGTCATCGAGACGGTGTCCTCGACCTTAGCACAAACAATGGCAAGCGCTTCCACAATCACTTGAGAGCTTGATCCACTCTTCGTACACTGATTGCTTCATCGATTGGGAGCAAGAAGATCCTTAGTACTTGCAGCATATTGTTGATACAATGAGGCTGCGGTTTCCTAATCTCCAGGGCCAATCTTTTACCACACTGTGGATGGAAGGTTTTATCAAGACCTTCCTTCCTAATAAACGGTCCACCGTTCGCAAGGCCGCTAAACAACAACATCAACACCCCAATCTCCAAAAAAGGGGTTCCAATATGCATGATGCAAAGTGGGAGTTTTCCTTCCAAGAGAGGGGTAGTGGAGTCAACCATCCTCAACAGAGGCAAGCAAGGGTAGGACAACAAGCTAACAATTGGGATTCTGGCAGAAAGGACGTCTGAAAGGACAAAGTGGTAAGTAACATTTTTAGTTTTGATTTGAACCATAATCTTGATGTAACCTAATATAAATAATGCTTAATATGCAGGCAAACATCATAGGACATCGAGTGTCAAGGGAGGTGGTGAAGTATCAAAAACGCAACGACGAAGACAATACCTACATGTGGATGCTCCAACAAGGCCACATCAATCAAGCACAATTTGATGCTCTCATCTACACCTTGACCACTACACAAGTACAAAGTCAGCCTAACTAATCAATTATTTTGTTGTTTACTTATTTTAATGTTTACTAACGATGTGGTTTGCTTTGTTATTTGTGTAGACTCGAAGAGGTGGCACTAATGAGGGCGAGGACGACGAGGGCGGCCAAGGTGACGATGAGGGTTACTAACTTACTAACACAATCTCCTCGCATTTTGAACGCCCAGTCAAGAACCCTTGTACAACATAATCCCCTCACATTTTGAATGCCCAGTCAAGAACCCTTGTACAACATAATCCCCTCACATTTTGAACACCCGACCAAGATCCCTTATAGATATTTCACTTTTATTTTGAATGCCCGGCTAAAAGGCCTTGTATATATTTTGAGAACTCTTGATATCAATAAAAAGAACTTTGTCAATAAATTGTTTTTTAAGTTTCTTGTGTTTCAAAATTTGTATGATATTGTTAAATCTTAAATAATGAATAAATATGAAACCTATGTTAAAAAAAATTCCAAGGATCTTTGGATGATGCAAAGTCTTCACATATGGGGACTTGTGAAGGAGTACGAGCAGAAGTGCGACGCGAGAGAGAGTGCGAGAAGAAGAGCACGACGATATGGTGAACTCGCTCTACTGTAATGTGTAGAGCATAGTGAGTTCTTATTAGGTTTTTTCAAAAGAATATGTGTACATACCTGGCGGCCCGCCCACTTACCTAGGCGACCACATTGGGCTTTATACCCCAACAACCTCCCACTTAAAGTCCAATGTGGTACTTTAAGTGTGAGAGAAGCTACTATACAAGCTAATATACAAGAGATGTAGAGAAGTGATGTACTACCCTACACCTAACTGCTTGCGGAAATGCGCAAAGCTCTCTGAGGGAAGTCCTTTTGTAAGTAGATCAGCAGGATTTTCTGTGGTGTGAACTTTGACAAGCTGAAGTTGCTTATCCTCGAGCATTTCCCTGATGAAATGATACTTCACATCCACATGCTTTGTCTTTGAGTGATAAACTGGATTGCGAGCCAATTGTATAGCACTTTGACTATCACAATATAACACAGGCATCTCTTCTTTGATTCCCAAATCTGTTACTAGTCGATTAAGCCAAATTTATTCTTTGCATGCCTCTGATGCTGCAACATATTCAGCCTCTGTAGTAGACTGAGTAACACAATCTTGTAATCTAGAACGCCATGATACTGCTCCACCAGCCAATGTAAAGACATACCCTGACGTAGACCTTCGGTTGTCTAAGTCACCTGCATAATCTGAGTCTGTAAAACCCTTTACACTTAGCTCCTGACTCCCATAGCATATACGCATACTCTTTGTAGCTTTCAGGTATCTCAATATTCCTTTCACTACCTCCCAATGTTTCTTGCCTGGGTTTGACATGTATCGACTTACTACTCCCACTGCAAATGCAATGTCTGGGCGAGTAGCAATCATTGCATACATTAAACTACCCACTGCAGACGCATATGGAATCTATCCATTTCAGCTTGTTCTTCCTCAGACACAGGACAATCTTGTTTGCTAAGTTTCACATATGGTGGCAATGGAACACTCAGTGCCTTTCCCTTCTCCATATTGAAACGTTGCAAAACCTTGTCAATATACTCTGTTTGAGATAACCAAATCAACTTCTTTGATCTGTCTCTTTCAATGCGCATACCAAGTATATGACTTGCCTCACCCATGTCTTTCATGTCAAACGATTTTGCCATCTTTGACTTTAAAGCTGAAATTTCTTCCAAGTGCTTGCCAGCAATCAACATGTCATCCACATGCAAAATAAGGATCAGCCAACTACCATCCTTAGCCTTCTTTGTATATAGACAGTGATCGAACTCACTACGTTTGTAGCCTTGAGAAAGCATAAACTTGTGGAATTTATGGTACCATGCCCTCGGTGATTGTTTTAAGCCATAAAGACTCTTTAACAAGTGGCATACCCAATCTTCCTTGCCTTTCTCAACAAACCCTTTTGGGTGCTGCATGTAAATTTCCACATCTAAATCACCATGCAAGAACGTTGTCTTGACATCCATTTGGTGCAACACCAAATCTAATATGGCAACCAATGCAAGAAAGCATCTCAATGTAGTCATCTTGACCACCGGAGAGAAGACTTACTCAAAGTCAATGCCTTGTTCTTGCTTAAAGCCCTTGGCAACAAGCCTTGCTTTGTACTTTGGCTGACTATCATGAGCGGTGATCTTATACCTGTAAACCCATTTACAAGGTAGAGCCTTTTTGCCCTGTGGTAATTTAACTAGCTTCCATGTCTTGTTTTTATGCAGAGCTGTCATCTCTGACTGCATGGCCAATTGCCAATTCCCGGAGTCCTTCATTTGCACTGCTTCCTTGTAACATGAAGGCTCATTGCAATCAGTCAACATGACATAGTTCATAGATGGAACAAACCTATCAGGAGGTCGCGTGACACATCCAGATCTACGCACAATAGGTGGCTCAGACTCAGCCACAACCTGTGGTTCCACTCTATCCTGTCCTTGCTCCTCTTGAGCCCTGACATTTTGTCTTGCACGTGTAGGTCCATCTTCTTGGAAGACAACTCTTCTAATCTCCTCAAAACTCTCTGGTTTAGAATGATATTTGGATTCATTAAAGTGAACATCATTGCTGTGGACAACCTTTCTGGATTCGGGATCCCAAAGTCTGTACCCCATCTCACCAGAATTACCATAGCCTAGAAAGATGCACTTTCTACTCTTTGGCTCAAGTTTGTTCCTAAATTCCTTTGGAACGTGAGTATATGCCTCACAGCCAAAGACTCTGAGATGCTTGTATGAGGGCATTTTGCCTGACCATACCATCTCTGGCACTGAATCCTTCTGCAAAACCTTGCTAGGAGATCTATTTACAAGATGAACAGCTGTTGATATAGCTTCAGCCCAAAACCCATTTGGCAGCTGTGCATTAGACAACATACTTCTGACCTTCTCTTGTATGGTCCTATTCATCCTCTCAGCAACACCATTTTGAGGAGGATTGTAAGGAGCAGTAAGTTCACGTTTTATACCTTTTGACTCACAAAAGTCCTAAAGGCCTTTGAAACATACTCTCCACCATTGTCAGTGCGTAAGCATTTAAGCTTCTTGCCACTCTGATTCTCCACAAGTGTCACAAACGTTTTGAAAACACTAAACGCTTCATCCTTGTGCTTGAGAAAGTAAACCCATACTTTCCTCGAGTAATCATCTATAAATGTCATAAAGTAAGAAGCTCCCCCTAGAGATAGGTTAGGCATAGGTCCACACAAATCACTATGAACAAGTGCCAACTGTGTATCTCTTCTACTGCTTCTATGCTTATGTGGATGCTGTGTTTGCTTACCATATAGACAATGTTCACAGAATTCAAAATAATTAAATGAAAAGCCAGGCAAATAACCAGAACGAGACAAGATTTCCATTCCCTTCTTGGACATATGTCCTAACCGGCTATGCCACAAAGAAACGTTCGGCTGCTCGGTTACATTGATTACATTTTTAGAGACATTTGATACATAAATCATGTAAAGTCCTCCAGACTTTACTCCATGTGCTACTGTCATAGAACCCTTGGATATCTTCCACATGTTCTGTCCAAAAGTGGTGACGTAGCCAGCATCATCAAGTAAACCTATGCTGATCAAGCTCTTTGTAATTGCGGGAACATGTCTCACATTCTTCAGCGTGAAAGAAGAGCCATTCTGAAACTTCAATTGAACATCTCCAACACCTAAGATCTCACATGTCTGCCCATTGCCTAGCCGAACATGATCTTTAGTGGGCACATAAGAGGTAAACCACTCCTTGTTTGGGGACACATGAAGTGATGCCCCTGAGTCTATAATCTAGTCACTCAGTGCATTTCCATCAGATGCTGTAAGAAGAGCTGAGTCCATTGTATTCTTCAAGAAGTAGATGTCTCCTGACACTAGACTGTCATCCTCTGCAACAGTGTTTGTCACGTTTATTTCTTGAATCTTCACCGAGGACTTGTTCTTCTCACCATGGTCTTCAGCTTTCTCTTTGCCTTTTTCTGCTTTCCATTCTCTGCAGTCTCTTTTCATGTGACCCTTATTGCCACAATGGTAACATTCTATGTCACTCTTGCCTTTAGCACTGCGGGACTTGCTACGAGACTGATTCCTCTTTCCACCTTTGTACTTTTATTTGGTCCTTCCCCTGACAACTAAGGTTGTTCCTTTGCCTTTGTCCATTGTCTTTCAATTGGTTTCTTCAGTAAGCAGACTTCCTTCTACACCTGCTATGTTCAAACCATCTGGAGGTGCAGAATTACTCAAAGCTGTGCGAAAAGTGTCCCAACTTTCCGACAATGTGATCAACAGGAACATAGCTCTAATAGGTTCATCAAAATTGACACCTTGAGCTGACAACTGACTGTAGATTGTGTTGAATTCATTCAGATGATTGGACATAGGTGTCCCTTCTTTCATCTTCAAGTCAACAAGCTTCTTAAGCCAGTATACCTATGAAGCTGCACTCTTCTTCTCATAAAGATCACTCAGCTTTAACCATGCTTGATAAGCCGACATCTCGTCTGCTACATTGAAGTAAACGCTTTCTGCCAAAGTCAGCATAATGGTAGAAAGTGCCAATTCATCCATTTCGCTCCATTCATCTTCGTCCATATCTTCTGGTTTTATGCCCTTGAGCTTTATAGGTTTTATCTGCTTCTTTTGTACCAACACGTGCCAAATCTGTTGCTTCCACAATGGGAAATTGGTTCCATCCAGCTTCTTGATATTGTAAAGAGCAGTGTCCTGTGATCCAGCCATAGCGCTAGCTATGCTTCACAGTAGTTTACTTTCCTGGGAAAAATTCGGCAGAGTTTCCCCTGTAAACAAACCTCTGAACCAATATCAACCTGTCAAATGAACCAAGAAAGCTTCAGATTCTGCATAAATTTCGGCAGAGTCTCCTTTGTAAAATGGCTCTGGTGTACTCAAAAAAACACTGTCTTTCTGACACTGTAAGCTGCGGGTAAACCTGTCCTGCACCTGTATTGTCTGTCACTGTCCTGTAAGCATAGACTGCAACAATGCCTCAACGGCAGTAAAGCAAAGATGCAATCCCAACTGTCTATCTCACAGTCAATACATCCTAGCTGCCTATCTAAGGGTGCTCGAGGGATCGCTCCAAGACCTGTATCACCGAAAGGATCTAAACATTCGAGAATCCCCCAGCTCAATAAAACCTCACTCGACCCTCAACAAAGGCTGCAGTAAATCTGACAATACATAGACTTCCCACAAAGTCATACATCCAAAAATTTCCCACTGTATGTTGTAACCGCTGCGGCGGTTGTTTGTTGCGTGACTCACAGCCAGCAAACCCTCAACAGACATACATCATCTCTGACAATACATCCCATGTGGAAGTACCTGCAATGTCAGGATGAAATCTAGAATATCAAGCAGCAAACACAAGCTACCTGATGAACTAGTGGATGTCGCCTACAGTCTGTGTGTAGATGCGTCCGTGTTGTATGTGACACGCCTCCAAGAACTGTGAGCCGTCCTTCGATGTGTAGACAGCCACAAATCAACACTCTGGGAGTGTCGATATCCTCAGCACCTGCAGTCGTAGGCCGAAAACCCCAAATTTGCAGAGTCGGATCTGCACCCGCTGAGACCACGTAGTCGAAAATGGCATGCGCAGACCTTTGTCGAAGCCGAACGGTGGCCGAGATGACCTCAGAATGAAATTCTGACAACACCAAGCCCTTCGGGTTCTCCCACGAGATTTGGGGCCGTGTCTTCGCCTGTCAAATTTCACTCCAATCTGAGTTGGTGGCTCTAGCCTCCTGCAGTGCTGCCCCGAGCCTCGATCTGAGCTCTGATACCAGTTGAAGGAGTACGAGCGGAAGTGCGACGCAAGAGAGAGTGCGAGAAGAAGAGCACGACGATATGGTGAACTCGCTCTACTGTAATGTGTAGAGCATAGTGAGTTCTTATTAGGTTTTTACAAAAGAATATGTGTACATACCTGGCGGCCCGCCCACTAACCTGGGCGACCACATTGAGCTTTATACCCCAACAACTTGAATCATCCGAGATCCTTGGATTTTTTTATATAATAAATTGCGTGAAGGGTATAATCGCGGCTATCACAGTGGCTATGGACGCAACAATTTGCGCAACAATCATAAAATGCATACCCGCGCTTATACCCTCAATCATTGCCGCGAGTTGACAACCGCACTAACAGTTGCGGTGATACTCGTGTGCCCAATCCTTTATCTCTCCAGAAACGCTTGTTGATGTGCGGCTATTCCAAAGGCATTCAATCCCCTTTCTTATAGTGATTCCACTAATAGATGTAGAAATTAAGAATCAATGGAATTCTAAAAAAAATTTTATGGAGGTGCAAAAATTTGTGTGATGACTAAGAAGCTTATGCACAAACTAGACCTCAAAGTAAATGAGCACACTTTCCTGCATGCAAAGATGGAAAACAATGTTAATATCACATCTGTAGGCAAAGTGGTGTGAAGGTGATAGCATTTGGGGTGAGTGTGTCAATAGATGCTTGTGTAATTTCTAACCAGAGGGAGGGCTACCTACAGATTTTAGGGAGGCCCTGGCTTATGGAAACGAAGGCTAGGTGATAGTGGGAAACATGAGCATTGGTGTTGTAGCTCAATAGAAACTCTAGAGGAAAGCAGCAAAAGATTGTGTGTGATATGAAGTTAGGGAGAGAGCAAGATCTGGAATTGGAGTACTCTCTAGGCGAAGAAACTGCAAGTGATTACTCCTCGTCTGATGAGCAAACATTTGAGGATGAGGGAGGGATGAGGCAAGCTCCCTAGAATTGATGGGTGTACATGTGCTACTCTGAGGTATGCATATGGTGAACGATGTCAAGGGTAAAGTAGACGAAAGAGGGTTAGAGTCTTTATTAGCAAAGGTTTGCCTGAAGAGGAAAAGGATCCTTATATGCAGGTCCTAAGGAACCACACCAATCTCTTCATTAATGATAAAGAGGATGTAGTAAGCCCATTGTGGTGCAAAAACTAAGAAGGCTTGCAATAGTCCACTATGATGCATTGCTAAAAATGGTAAAGAGACTGATGATATTTCCCTCCACCATTGATCCCATTTAAAGTGGCCCGTGTGATATAGTGTTGAGGCTCTCATATATCATAGCATACCCCGGTTGGAGATATATCTACGAGGTGTTTCAATAGGATTAAAATAGTTTTTCTTTAACACTTGTTCTCCTAGTATTCATTCTATTGGCTTTCCTTCATGTTTATTCATTTATCTTGCAGATTTCACGAGATTCCTCTTTCCACCTACGAGGTTGAGGCTCTGTGTGAGTCTGTCCAGCACTCGTTATAAAATCTTCAATAACGATTTTGAACTCTGCCACCCAGTTTCCCAAAGCTACAATCATCGCCCTAGACCAGTAGTGTGTGACCTCATGATGCACAGAGCCTTGCTTGCAGTCTTCACCACAAAAAACAGATTGCGGGTCACCTCTTATCATCACCCCGCTCACCCTTGTCTCGATATAAGTGGCCATGCCTCAGGACTAAAGAACATGGGGTCTTGAATGAAGACCCCGTCATGGGATCCACGGAGGAGAACTCCACGTACAAAAGCAGAGATGCGTGATGCCGTTCGATTTGAAAAAAGTAAACCAACAAAAATTTTGTATACTTGGACATCTAGAGAGTAAACTCAGACAAGCTTCGAACCCCGGGGAGGGGAACTCGCCTCGATTTTTTGTTTGCCGTCGTTTCGCCTCGAGATCCACGCCATCCGCCGTACAATGTCGTTCCCATGGCGGGTAAGGCCCCGTGCCATTTAGTCACTAGGGCGGCCATGCTGCGAACTCCCAGGCTCCTTTCACTTCAAACGTGCGCAACCAGATTCCTTCAAATTCTGTAATTGAAATGATTGGACGCCCGTCTAAGCCTTCTAAGGTTACCTAAGAAGGCGCGCTATTTGAATTTCCAATCGCCTGATTTGGGGAAGAGGCGTGACTGTTACAAGAAGGGCAGTTGATTCATTAGAGAACCCTGCGCGGGGAGCGGACGCGCATAGCAGCCATGGAGGAGGAGCAGCAACAGCAGCAGCAGGCAACAAGCCCTGGGAGTACACCATCGCCACACCCACCCATGAAGACGAGATCGCCCGATCACCATCATCATCACAATATGCATAATCAGAGAAGCCCAATGAGGATGCGGATGCAGCTGAGGGGGCAAGGGCTGCAGGCGGCAGAGACGTCAGCGGGGACGAGCCCGGCAGCATTGGCGCAGCATGCATTGCAGCTATGGAGGCCGTCGGCAAATCTGAGCATAGACACGGTGAACAGGCTGCCACACAAGGTGAAGAGGTATTATCAGGACATATTGGGGTGGGGAGAGGCACTGCCGGGGTACGCGAGTGCGGCGCTGCAGATGGGAGGGGGAGAGTATTTGAGGCTGCTACAGGAGTACAGAGAAGGGCAGAGCCAGAGCAAGCTATGGCAGGCTGCCTATGTCAAGGCCTTCTGCAACAATCTGCGCACCTTCTTGCGGGACTACAACCGCTGGATGCTGCAGCACTGGCCTGCTGCCATCGAAGAAATCTTCCTCTACCCTGCGTCTGATGTCACCTTCCAACACCTCACCCAAACCCTCCGTTACATGAACGACTTCTCTGTCCCCATCCGTGAGGCCCTCTACATCTTCAAAAAGATTCAACACGCTTGGTGACCTGCAAGCCTCTGTCTCGACTCTCATCTTTGTATGTTCATACTCTTTAATACTATACATTCGTCTACACTAGTTTGTGTTTGTGTTTGTGTGTATGTGTGTGTGTTCTAGTTTGGTGTATTGCTAAGTGCTATCCCTCCACACTATTGCAGACTTTGTCAATAAAAATATTCCAAGGGGTGATCGGAGATCACTGAAAGAGTGTAATTGCCCCTTTAAAAGTACTTGTGTATTGCTCAAAAACCTCACTACAAGTTATATCACTAAAAATTTGTTGTCTTCTTGAATCTAAGTAGCCTCAATGATCTATGATGCTCTTGTGTGCCTCATAATGTACAACTTGTTCCTACTTCATTTGTCCTCGAGGGGTGCACTAGTAAGAAGCCCCTATATAAAAGAACATTCGGCATATTTTGAAAACCCATTTTTTAACGTGTTTGAATGAATAAAATGACCTGTTGTTTTAAGATTTATTTTCAAAATAAGATTAAAAAAACTCCTTTTATTAATGTATCTCTATTAATTTTCCTAAAAGGTTTGCATTTAGAAACCTCTCGTGTTAAACTCGTGTGATACATTAACATGATTACATGGGGCACACCCAAGAGATTGTCCTTAAGCACCGTTCATTGTCTCATAGGCTTCTTAGGAGTCTCTTCATCTTTTGACTTGGATTAAAGTGGTGGCCATTTATGAGTCACAAAATGGCCACCACATCCTCTTCATACCTCCTTTGATGTTATGGCATGTAGGTTGGTGTGGGATGTCTTATTTGTGCTTGCATTCTATTTAGTTTCCTCCACCAATTGCTACAAGTCTCTCGATAATGTTTTTAAAATTTATATATCTGTGAGAATTTCCTCCCAAGATTTGGTATGGCATGCTAAATCTCTTTATGTCTCTTGGTAAGATCAAGGATGCCAAGTTTGAGAGCCATTAGAATGGCGTCTGCCATAAAATTCAATATCTAACTAATCCAAATGATTTGCTCATATTAAACTGATCATTTAATGTGGGAGAATAGATGGGAACAAGGATTAGAATATAAACATGTGCTTGTTGACTGAGATATTGTCGAGTCGGATATTTGCTAAGTCTGATTATTTGCTGACTCTAATTATTGTTGAGTCTGATATTTGGTCAGTTAGATATTTGCTGACTCTGATTATTGCTGAATCAGAATGTTTTCTGAGTCAGAACATTGCTGGTTCGGAATATTTGCTGAGTCGGATTTCTGCTAGGTCGGATTTTGCTGAGTATGAGTATTTTATGCCAAGAAGATCTTGCTAGATAGTTATAACTATCATCTTTTAGTTGTATTTTTGGACAAGTTTTGAGTATGGGAATGAGAGAGAAGCTTTTAGCCATGGTGTTCTTTGGTATGTCTGATCTTTTCTCTATGTTTTGTTTACTGACTCTGAAGTTATCTGACTGTGTCTTTTGTTGAGTCTGATCATGGAGTAAGTATCTACTCTCTCTTTGAGAGCATGTGTGTGAGAGAGATTCATGTGTTGTTGAACCCTAATACATTGGCCATCCTGCTGGTTTTTCTCTTCATGGGAGAATTGTGAGCGTGCCTAGGTCTTCGGGGAAGTGGATGGCAGTCATGAATCACCTCCTTCCCGAATGAAGCCAAGAAGCGCAACCACTTTGGGAAACATCTTCATGTTGTGTTCTATTGCAGATGTAACAAACCTATGCTCTGTATTGTCCATGCGTGCTGTGTAATGGCCAAGAAGGTGGAGGCAATCCATTGTAGGCTTTGTTCATGTGCTCGGATGTGCTTAGGTTGCATTAGCATTCTCCACGAAGAGATTCAACATTTAGGTTTTGATAGCAGTCAAATTCAAGAAATATTCAGATGTAGCATAGATTCAATTACAGCATTCATGTGCAACATAGATTTAGTTAAAGCATTCAGACGCAGCAGAGATTCAACGTTCATATTTTGGTAGCGATGTACAAATCAGCACCACTCCTCTTTTCTAAACTTTTCAGACGATGGCCAGCTTGTAAAGAAGAATTTGGACGTTTCAATTTCCTAAAATCACTCACAAAATTTAAATTGATGTTGAATTTGATGCTGATGAAGAGAAGCTGCAATTTGCTAAATCTAAACCTGCATATTCACCTTGAAGTTGTTGAATCAAACTTTGTTTGTGAAGCTGAATCAAAATCTCGTAATGACATTTTGTACCTGCATCTGAAGTGGAACGTGTCTCAATAGCACAATCTGAGACAGCAAGTTATCAAGATTTGAAGCAATCTTGAACGGAGTGCTTGCTAGCACCATCGACGTGTTGATTTCTGTTTCATTTTCTCCATATTGCCAAAATGGGTAAAAAGAAGAGTTGTGAGTTTTGCATGAGCATTAATCATGACAGTTTTGGGTGTACATGCATGGTTGATGAGTGCTCAAAGCAAGAGAAATGCAAGAAATGGTGCATGGTCACATTGTCTAGAAAGCTTCAAAATGTTGTCAAAAAATTGCATAAAGCATCATGTTTTAAGGAGATGGAGAGTGCATTAGACAAGTTAGATGACTTTGAGTATGATTTTGAGAGTGCATATGAATGGCTTGACGATCATAAAGGGGAGAGTCGTAAGTCATGTGCAAGTAGGAAGATGGTGTGTCGATTATTGCGTAAAGCATGTGGAAAATTAAAAGATGTTTTGGGGGATAATTTTGAGTCAAGTGAGGAAGAGGATGATGATGCATGTGATAGCATGGTGACCATAAGCCAACATGAGGGGATGCCAAAGATGGTGGAGAAGAAGGTTCAGGCGACCACACATGAGTCTTTTCATTCTGCTATTTTGCCACTAGAGGGTAATAATCATGGAGTGATTGAGGATCATCCATTGGTGAATGTCATGCATGTCATGTCTAATGCATATGCAAGGTCTTGTTTTACTCATGTTGAGAAGAGGCAAAGTACATTCATGGGGAATGTTTCCAAGCAAAATTATGTTGATGGGGAGATGGATGATGTGGTTGATATCTCTACCCTAGGAGATGAGATAGGAGAGAGGACTTAAAGAGCCAAGAGAGCCAAAAAGGGTACCCCACATAATCTCATACTCACACCTACCACTATTCATCCATTGGTTGAGAGTCATACTCACAATACTCATGAAAACGGTGTGTCTGAATTTTATGTGCTTTCACTTATGTCTTATGGTATGGATGATGATGATGATGATGTTATTGGAGAGTTTCTTCAATGTTGTGATGATATGGATGGATCTAATGTTGATGTGTATGAAGAAAGAAATATTTCTTGCTTAGATGAGGAATATTTGGTTAAAGAAAATCAGGTTCTTTGTGATGAAGCTCATGAGGATTTAGCTTACATTATAATTTCTTATGGTGTTTTAGTTGATGATATATCGTGTGATGGGATAAGTGTATCTACACACACAATGAATTTTTTGAAGCATGATGGGGCTTGTTTGCTTATCCATGCTATGATGTTTGATGGTCAAGTAATGCTGATCCTGATTGACAAGGTAAATGCTTTTACTCTCATTGAAGCATGTTATCTTAAAGCTAATGATTTTGTTGAAGTTGAAGCTCATAAGGGATACGGATATGTATGCAATATGGAGATGAAGACCATGTTTGTTAGCTATTCTTTTGCTAACAAGGTTGAAGAATGCTCATGGAAGATGGTGTCTACTCGTTTCTCATGGAGTAGCAATATGCTTGTTTCTTTATGGTTTTACAAGTATATTTTGTATGATTTGAGATGGTTGTATCTCTTTATGATGTTCTCTCAACCTTGGCACAATGATCTATTTTGGCTCACATTTATCTCATTAACCTTTGTACTCAAAAGCTTCATGAATTGGCACATTGATGTAATCCCTTGGGGAATGTTTGGGCGATGTTTAGTTTCTCTCTATGATGTATTTTTTGACCTTGGTTTAAATACTAGGCACTACACTTTTCTTCATATGAAGATCCTAGCATTAATGTGTCATAGTGCTATATGGTGTATTTGTATATCTTGGATTAGGTTCCAAGCACTATACTTTATGTTATATACTAACTAGGGATTTTTGGGAAAATAGGATAAGGCACTTGACTTTGATCAAGGGATGTGAGGATCCGAGTCAGATTTCTACGAAATCCACCACCAGGACATGCCATGTGCTAACTAAGATATTGTTAAGTCGAATATTGCTAAGTCTGATTATTTGCTCACTCTGATTGTTGTTGAGTCTGATATTTGGTCAACCATATGTTTGCTGAGTCGAAATGTTTTTTGAGTCAAAACATTGCTACGTCGACGGAACATTTGCTAAGTCGGATTTTTGCTAGGTCGAATTTTACTGTAGTCTGATATTTTATGCGAAGAAGATCTAGCTAGATAGCTATAACTATCATCTTTCAATTGTATTTTTGAATGAGTTTTGAGTAGGGGAATGAGAGAGAAGATTTAGCCATGATGTTCTTTGTTGTGTCTGGTATTTTTTCTATGTTCTGTTTGCTGATTCTAAAGTTATCTGATTGTCTCTTTTGCTGAGTCTGATCATGTGAGTAAGTATCTAATCTCTATTTAAGAGCATGTATCAAGGCATGTGTGTGAGAGGGATTCATGTGTTGTTGAACCCTAACAGTGCTTACAGGTCTATCTCAACATGGGGCCAATGGTAAAGGGGTCCAAATGAGAGATGATCTCTCAAAGAGCGAGTCTAGACAATGGAGCTTGAAGACCTTAGGGTGGAGCTTCATTGAAGACCTCCAAAGGTTAGTGTTAAAAGTCCTTTGACCTTAGGTAAGCTAGGGCTGTGCTTGAGGTGGGAACCCGGCCAAAGCTTGAGGTGCTTGTCGTGCTTGCTGACTAAGGTGCTTGAGGTGCTTGTCGTGCTTATTGACTAAGGTGCTTGAAGTGCTTAATGAATAAGGTGCTAAGGTGCTCCATGACTAAGGTGCTTGAGGAGGTAAGGTATACAAAGTCAATGCATGTCTCTACACAAGGAGGGGAGAGCCCTCATTCTAGGGGCTAGAGAGAGAACACACACACCCTAACACAAGGCAATCTTGGTACAAAGATAGCAATAGGACACTTGTCAAGCTCCTCCGCATGTTGCCCTCATAGTGTGCCTAAAGCCCATTGGTTAGCCTCCCAAGGGGTCCAATGATAATTTAGTTGATTTAATTAACTGTTTTTGCATATATCAAGTCCTCTCTTTCAAAGGGAAAAGGGGGACACTTGTCCCAAGACTACCCTTGTTGCTTGATATGCACTAAGCTTGTGATTGACCAAGCTTGAGGAGGTCCAATCATATGCAAGGTAGTGCTAGAAGAGGGGTTCGGCCAAACCAAGAAGGGGGGTTGCTTAGGGGGTATACTCTCCTACTCTCTCTCTCTCTCTCTCTCTCTCTCTCTCTCTCTCTCTCTCTCATTCTCATTGTGTGAAAAGCAAAGTGCAAGAGCTCCATCTCCTTCTCCAAGCTAGTAGGGAAGTTGAGAGCCTACACCAACACTCTTGGCTATGGAATGCAAATTCAACCAAGAGCCATGCTTCAATGCTTAAGCTTGTCATCTTCTCCATCTTCATTATTATGGTATTATGTCTGCTAGCAAGAATAGTGATGGTAAGTGAGGAAATATTTCTTTCTCCTATGAATGCTTCTTCTTCCTCTTCCCTACCCTCATTCCCCTCTAGCTCTCTCCACCTTTGAAGGTGTTTGAGGCATATTGCTCATATTGCTGGTAAGCACAATAAAGTGGCGAATGCACTTTCACAATGACCAAAAGTTAATGTGGTGTCTATAGCTACTTACAATGATCTATTCTCTGTAATAGATGAGTATGCCACTGACCTCTGACTTTAAAGACGTAATGTCAGCCCTTACTTTGGGGAAGAAAGAGAAATTATTCACCTTGCAAGATGCCTATCTTCTCCATGGAAATAGGCTATGTCCTACACACTCCCTTCGTGAGAAAGTCATGTATGAATCCCATTCTCCTGCCTATGCGGGGCATAGAGGCATTCAACCTACTCTACGAGCAGTAGAGATGTATATCTATTGGCCTACCATGAAAGTGGACATACAAGAGTATGTTTCAAAATGTGTGGTATGCCAAAAGACGTAGTATGATAGAGGAAAGCAACCTGAATTACTCGAGCCATTGCCAATCCCTAATTCACCATGGGAGAGTATATCCATGGATTTTATCTTTAAATTACCCAAGTCTATCCATGGGAATACGGGAATATGGACAATAGTCGACAGGTTTAGCAAGCAAGCACACTTTATTCCTGTCAAAAAGACTATTAAGGCACACCAAATGGCAACTCTCTTCATATCTCAGATTTTCAAACACCATGGATTGCAAACATCCATCGTGTCAGATAGAGATCCTAAAAGAGGTTATTCATATTAGCGACGCTCACACAGCGACGCTCAAAAAAAAAATCCCGACGTCGCTATGAGCGTCGCAAATTTACAAAGAAATTTGCGACGCTCATAGCGACGCCGGCTGGGCTAAAAAAATAACCGAGCGCGCCCAAAAACTCAGATCTCAGATCTGAGTTTTTTGGCGCCCTCAAGCAAGGAGCAGGTAACGCTCTCCCTCTCTCTCTCTCTCTCTCTCTCTCTCTCTCTCTCTCTCTCTCTCTCTCTCTCTCTCTCTCTTTTTCTTCTCCACACACACACACACACACACACACACGAGGAGAGGAAGGAGAGCCAGGTATGCTCCTTCCCTCTCCTCATTCTCATGTTCCCTTCCCCTCTTTCTCTCTCCCTCTCTCTCTCTCTCTCTCTCTCTCACACACACACACACATAGTGTTTTTGAGAGAGAGAGAGAGAGAGAGAGAGAGAGAGAGAGAGAGAGAGAGAGAGTACAAACAAAAACAAAAACGCACACACACATACATAAACAAAGAATGCACACACACATTGAGAGAGGAAAAGAGAGAGAGAGCATGCATAAACAAAAAACGCACGCATTGAGAGAGGAAAAGAGAGAGAGAACATGCATAAACAAAAAACGCACACATTGAGAGAGGAAAAGAGAGAGAAAACATGCATACGATCCAAAAAAACGCACACACATTGAGAGAGAAAGAGAGAGAAACTAATTTAACGCCGTAGGAAACTAATTAAAATTAAAAGACCTAAAGATCTAGCCGACGAGGAGTTGAACTCAAGACCTATTATTCAAGAGGGAAATGGCATAATCAATCTATCATACTTGGCATGGGTGATAGAAAAGTTATACCATTTATCTCTTTTTATTGGCACACACATCCACACACGCGCACACACACAAGAAGAAGAGAGTTATAACGTCGTAGGAAACTATCTTAAAAGATGTTAAAGATTAGGTTAGATGTAGACTTACGTTAAATTAGATTTAGGTTTATTTTTAACTAGATTTACGTTTATTTACGCTAGATTTAGATTTACGTTATATTAGATTAGATTTAGGTCTCCATAGACTGCGATGCCTGCATGAAGCGGGTGAAGAAAGCCCTCAATGGAATATAGGGTATTGCTGCCTTCACTCATGGTGGGCTCCGTCGATCCAAAAGTACTGGTGAAATGTCTTCAGAAGATAGGGAAGAAGGTGGATCTTCAGGGCGGCAAGAGTCACTACATCCCCGACACAATGACCATCTAGACAACCTCTAGTCATTCAACAGCAACTTCAAAGTTAGTAACAAGAGCAAGAACGGTCTAAAGGGCCAATTGCTGTCGTCAGATGTGGATGGAGATGAGGCAGCGTCACCGCTGAAAGTTAACTCTCACATCTTTAGTGATGAGAATGCCAACTCTTGCCGAGTTATGTGAAAAATTATGTGTTAAATCAGTTTTAAGGTTCTTATAATCCCTGTTAGTTTAGTTCTTTGTTTTTAATATAACATAATTTACGTTAGATTTAGATTTATGTTATATTAGATTAGACTTAGGTTTATTTAGGTTTACCCACACACACACACACACACACACACACACACACAAGAAGAAGAGAGTTTTAACGTCGTAGGAAACTATCCCAAAAGACGTTAAAGATTAGGTTAGATGTAGACTTACGTTAAATTAGATTTAGGTTTATTTTTAGTTAGATTTACGTTTATTTAGATTTACGCTTATTTACGTTAGATCGAGTCCACGCAAGAATTACTTACGGTTTAGGGTTTAGAGTTAGACGAACAGTGAAAAGATCTACTGTGAAAAGATGTTAAGATGCTGTGAAGTGCTACAGCTAGAGAAGAGGCAAAGGGGTTTTGTCCACTACATGCAGTATCATGTAGACGTGGGTGTGTAGATTTCTTGTACCCACAAATATAGGTATTGACCAATAAAGACGAGATTATAACCCGGTGGTTCTGATCTCCGTGCACCTCTAGACCGAGGTGTGCGGGGATTGGACATGACTAGAGAATGTGAGGTAGAGAGAGAGAGAGAGAGAGAGAGAGAGAGAGAGAGAGATAAGACAAAGAATGCCAATAGAATATTAAATTTGTTGTCCAGGTTATAAGATTTTTATCCTCATTATGAGTAGTGACGAGGATGTGGGACCGTCCAACCGAAACACCTATCTCTCAAGGAGGGTCTTATGTCCTTGTAATCAATGCAAGCATGCTATGCGACGGACAAGACATGTTTCTTTGCAGCACGTTCGTGAATTTGGCGAGTTCGATCCATCTATTATAGATCGAGTTGTTGCCAATTATAACTCGTCGGACTCTGACGCTGGCCAACAAGCAGCAATCTTGCAACCTAATAGACGTGTCCGCAGGCGCTTTGGTCAAGCAGCATATGTGAGGCCACAAGATGTAGCCTCTGACAGCTCGGGGGATGATCATGCAGAGCACATTCCCAACGAGGCAATGTTTGAGCCCGAGATTGATGAAATGATCGAGACGATCATGGATTCAGAAAGGCTTATCTATGATGATATGAAAAGTGAAGCCGATACACCATTGTATAATGGAGCACGTATGTCTAGATTGAAAGCACTCCTGGTTCTTCTCAACATGCAGACAAAGTTTGGATGGAGTGACACTAGCGTCACAGCGCTTTTCAGGTGATCTATTACAATTAGTTTACTTTAATAAAACTCTAAATGTATAATGATCTGATAGATTTTTACACGACTGTATCGTATTTTTATGTTGTGTAGATTGCTGAAAGAGCACATACTACAAGCTGACAATGTGATGCCAGATTCCCGAGATGAAGCAAGAAAGATTTTGCAAAACTTGGGGATGGATTACAATTCTATCCACGCTTGTCCTAATGACTGCATTCTTTTCAGAGGGGAATACATAGACATGGAGAAGTGTCCGAAATGTGATTTCGAAAGATATCGAGTAGATCTCCACGGGACAAAAATTCCACAAAAGGTTTTGCGATATTTTCCTCTGCTTCCTCGCATCAAGCATTTCTTCGAATGTAAGTCCATGGCCGCCCTAGCATCATGGCATGAGGAGAATAAATCTTCGGATGGTGTGCTACGAATTCCTGCAGATTGCGCAGCCTGGAAACATATAGATGGAACATGGTCGGATTTTGCCAGGGAAGCTCGAAATTTGCGCTTAGGCCTGGCTATGGATGGCGTAAATCCATTTGGTCAAAGATCAACATCTTACAGTGTATGGCCCGTTGTCATCGTCAACTACAACATTCCCCCGTGGTTAACTACGAAGAAGGGGCACCTATGGCTAAGCTTGATTGTGCCAGGGCGATATAAAGTGCCCGACAAGTGGAAGCAACAAAAGGATGCAGCCAGAGCGCGAGTAGAGGCAGGGAGCTCGCACCACTTGGGGAGCAGTGGATGGGCATCATTTGAGGCCGATTTTGTAAGTGTTTTCACATTGCTCTTTATGTTCGATAGTTTAGGGTTTATGAGTTTTTTAATTCTAACATAATGAAATCTTTGTATGTTTTGACAGTGGTCGATGACAGGACGTGATCCCACACCGTACGAGCGCGAGTACGCAGGCAGGAAGGGCTTAAACGCCCTGATGGACATTCTCAATTCTCGCGGTGGCATGGTTAGTATTAGGGTTTACTCTTTTCTATTTTTTGTATTGTTTTATAAATGTCGTTATATGTTTATACTTACTGAAAGCTGTCTTATTGTCTTTTTTTGCAGAATCCGACAGATACGCCGCTTGGACGCGATGAGACGTCTGACTAGACGACGTCAGTTTAGCCGTAGCTAGATAGCATTAGTTTAGGTTTTCTCGTAGCTTATGTATCATGAGACGGATTTTATACGTCTTTTTGAACCATGTATATTATTACATTTGTCACCGCAGTTCCTTTTGCCAATCAATTCTTTATGCCTATGATGTTGTACAATTGTCATTATTACATTTGCCAATCAATTCATTTTGCCTATGATGTGTACAATTGTCAATTTTGCAAACAATGCGTCTTGTGGGTGACTATTTTGGGTCTATTATCTACCCTTGCACTTTTTTTAAAAAGTGAATCAAGTACAATATGGTTGATGGGTGGCAGGGCATTGAATGCCCTGCCACCAAAAAAAAATTCTCTTGAGCGTCGCTATAACCGTCACTATTTATGGCTCTGTAGCGTCGCTATAGTCTTCTGTGTAAACGTCGCTATAACCGTCGCTATGAGCGTCTCTATATAGCGACGCTTATAGCGACGCTCATAGCGACGCCGGGGGTTATAAAAACCCAGAGTATTTTCGTCGCTAACAGCGTCACAAGAGCACACAACCTCTTGTAGTAACCAATAATTTTTGGAAAGGTCTTTTTGAAAATGTAGGTACAAGATTGAATTTCTCTTGCACCTATCACCCACAAGCGGACGGCCAAAGTGAGATAGCCAATCTTACGATACTTGATCTACTAAAGACTTATGTTACAAAATAGATCAACGCTCACAGTGGGAAAAGTACTTACCTCTTGTAGAGTATGCGTACAATAACATTGTCTATACATCTATGGGAAAAGCACCTTTTGAAATCATTTAGGAAAGACCTAAAAGTCCCTTTCTACTTAAAGTACATGGGAAAATATTCGATGTCGATGAGTATAGCAGTGACCTACAAGAATCTTATTGAAGATTAACGAGGCTGTATCCATCTCTCAACATTTATGGCAAAAAGTTGTCGCGCTGACAAGCATAGAAGGGCCTTAACAATCAAAGAAAATGATTGGGTCTCACTTAAGTTTTCCAAGCCTCGATTGAGGAAAATGATGGGCAACAATCCTACAGACCATCAAAAGTATTATGCTAAACTAGCAAAAAGATACTATGGTCCTTTTCAAATTTTGAAGCCAATCAATGAGATGGCTTATCAACTCAAGTTTCCAACCATTGGATCATACAAAATTCTTTTCGTGTGATCCTTCTTAAGCCCTACAAAGGAGAGCCACCAAGTGAACCAATTATTGAAGACCCTCCCAAAATCAAAGACCAAGAAGAGGTGCTACAACCAAAAGCTATCCTTCAGCATGAAAACAAGGTACTACAACATGGTAAGATTATCGGACGGTATCTTATTAAGTTCAAAAATTGTCCTTTTGAAGACGCTAGATGGATGCAAGGAATATAGCATAAGGATAGTATGAACCTTGTCAATGCTTACAATGCTACATAAGAGTAAGTAAATGTACACATTTTTTATAAATGACCAATGTTTTTGTCTTACAAGACTAATTCTCTTTTTATTGTGCACAAACTTAAGTAGTGTGCATGCCTAGAATCATGTTTGTGATGACGACGTCTCTCAAACACCAAGTAGAATTTTTCACTCTACTTTGGGAGAATAAAATGGACTAAAGAGCAGACATGCTTGCGGCTACTATGTCTCCCAAGCACCAAATGGATTAGTCATCCATCTTGGAAAGATGTCATAGGGTAAAAAGGGATCCTCTACCCGCTAAGAAAGATTGACTAATGACTAAGGCTTTATGACTAAGGCTTTATGACTAAGGCTTTATGACTAAGGCTTTATCTCTTCTACCTCATAGTCGAGGATGGCTTTGATTTTAAGAGAGAGGCAACGTCATAAAAGGTAATATCTAACAAACCCAAATGATTATCTCATATTAAACTAATCATTTAATGTGGGAGAATAGACACGAATAAGGGTGAGAAGATAGACATGTGCTTACGGGTCTCAACACGGGGCCAATGGTAAAGGGGTACAAATGAGAGATAATCTATCAAAGAGAAAGGCTAGACAATGGAGCTTAAAGACCTTAGGGTGGAGCTTCATTGAAGACCTCCAAAGGTTAGTGTCAAAAGTCCTTTGACCTTAGGTAAGTTAGGGTTGTGCTTGAGGTGGGAAACCGTCCCAAGCTTGAGGTGCTTGTCGTGCTTGCTGACTAAGGTGCTTAATGAATAAGGTGCTAAGGTGCTCCATGACTAAGGTGCTTGAGGGGGTAAGGTATACAAAGTCTACATGTCCCTACACAAGGGAGTACGAGCCCTCATTCTAGGGGCTAGAGAGAGAACACACACACCCTCACACAAGGCAAGCTTGGTACAAAAGAAAGCAAATAGGACACTTGTCAAGATCCTCCTCATGTTGCCCTTGTATTGTGCCTAGAGCCTATTGGTTAGCCTCCTAAGGGGTACAATCATAATTTAGTTGATTTAATTAATTGTTTGTGAATTTATCAAGTCCTCTCTCTCAAAGGGAAAAGGGGGGCACTTGTCCCAAGACTACCCTTGTTGCTTGATATGCACTAAGCCTGTGATTGATCAATCTAAAGGAAGTCCAATCATAAGCAATGTAGTGCTAGAAGAGGGGGTCGACCAAAGCAAGGAGGGGGGTTTCCTTGTGGGGTATACTCTCTCTCTCTCTCTCTCTCTCTCTCTCTCTCTCTCTCTCTCTCTCTCTCTCTCTCTCTCTCTCTCTCTCTCTCTCTCTCTCTCACACACACACACACACACACACACACACACACACACACACACACACACACACACTCATGTGTGAAGTGCAAAGTGCAAGAGCTCCATCTCCTTCTCCAAGCTAGTAGGGAAGTTGAGAGCCTACACCAACACTCTTGTCTATGGAATGAAAATCCAACCAAGAGCCATGCTGCAATGCTTAAGCTTGCCATCTTCTCCATCTTCATTACTATACTATTATGTATGCTAGCAAGAAGAGTGATGATAAGTGAGAAAGTATTTCTTTCTCTTATAAATGTTTCTTCTTCCTCTTCCCTACCCTCATTCCCTGCTATCTCTCTCCACCTCTGAAGGTGTTTGAAGCCTTGGGATTGAGGCTGGGGATAGTTAATGAATTTTACAAAGTCTATGTTATGCTCGTGATGCATGAAGTTTTCCATCTTCATTGCATCACCTAGGTCACAAGGAACACAAAGATTGTATTGTTCCAAGTCTCTTTTGATGGGAGAACCTATAGTACAAAAGCCTATTGGAGGGGGGACCGACTCCACATAGATCCGGTCCTCAACTATTGTCAAGTTCTCTAAACTCTCTCCCTTGCAAAAGTATTGTTCATGCCAAGTTAATTAAGTACTATGATTATAGAAGAAACTTGGATTACTCCAACCATTGTCAATCCCTCATTCACCATGGGAGAGTATATCCATGGATTTTATCTTTGGATTATGCAAGTCTATCCATGGGAATACGGGAATATGGACAATAGTCGACAGGTTTAGCAAGCAAGCACACTTTATTCCTATCAAAAAGACTATTAAGGCACACCAAATGGAAACTCTCTTCATACCTCAGATTTTTAAACACCATAGATTGCCAACATCTATTGTGTTAGATAGAGATCCTAGAATGACTAGTATTTTTTTGGAAAGGTCTCTTTGAAATTCTAGGTACAGGATTGGATTTCTCTTCGGCCTATCACCAAAACTTATATAGCTGGCCAAAGTGAGATAGCAAATCTTACGATACTTGATCTACTAAAGACTTATGTTACAAAAGTAGATTAATGCTCACAATGGGAAAAGTACTTACCTCTTGTAGAGTATGTGTACAGTAACATTATCCATATATCGACTGGAAAAACACCTTTTGAAATCATTGAGGGAAGACCTAAAAGTCCCTTGCTACTTAAAGTACATGGGAAGATCTTGCTGCCAATGAGTATAGCCATGACCTACAAGAATCTTTTCAAAAGATTAAGGAGGCTATATCTATCTCTCAATAAAGGCAAAAATCTATCGTGCTGATAAGCATAGAAGGGCCTTAACGTTCAAAGAAAATGACTAAGTTTTACTTAAGTTTCCCAAGTCTCGATTGAGACAAGCAACGGGCAAAAATCCTACGGGCCATCAAAGGTATTATGTTAAACTAGAAAAAAGATACTATGGTGCTTTTAAAAATTTGAAGCCAATCAATGAGATGGCTTATCAACTCAAGTTTCCCAACCATTGGCTCATACACAATGCTTTTCGTGTAAGCCTACTTAAGCCCTTCAAAGGAGAGCCACCAAGTGAACCAATTATTGAAGACCCTCCCGAAATCAAAGACCAAGAAGAGGTGCTACAATCCAAGCTATCCTTTGGCATGAAGACAAGGTACCACAACATGGTAAGATTATCCACGACAGTATCTTATTAAGTTCAAAAATTGTCCTTTTGATGATGCTAGATGGATGCAAGGAATACAACTTAAGGATAGTATGAACCTTGTCAATGCTTACATTGGAGTAAGCAAATATACAAATTTCTTTTAAATGACCAATGTTTTTGTCTTATAAGACTAGTTCTCTTTTTATTGTGCACAAATTTAAGTAGTAGACATGCTTAGAATCATGTTTGTGATGACGACGTCTCTCAAACACCAAGTATAATTTTTCACTCTACTTTGGGAGAATGAAATGGACTAAAGAGCACACATACTTGTGCCAGATATGTTTCCAAAGCATGAAATGGATTAGTCATCCATCTTGGAAAGATGTCATAGGGTGAAAAGGGATCCTCTACCCGCTAAGAAACATTGACTAATGACTAAGGCTTTATCTCTTCTACCTCATAGTCGAGGACGACTATGATTTCAAGAGAGAGATAATGTCATAAAATCTAATATCTAACCAACCCAAATGATTTTCTCATATTAAACTGATCATTTAATGTGGGAGAATAGACTTGAACAAGGGTGAGAATATAGACATGTGCTTACGGGTCTATCTCAACATGGGGCCAATGGTAAAGGGGTCCAAATGAAAGATGATCCATCAAAGAGCAAGTCTAGGTAGTGGAGCTTAAATACCTTATGGTTAGCTTCATTGAAGACCTCCAAAGGTTAGTGTTAAAATTCCTTTTACCTTAGGTAATCTAGGGTTGTGCTTGAGGTGGGAACGTGGCCCATGCTTGAGGTGTTTGTCATGCTTGCTAACTAAGGTGCTTAATGACTAAGGTGCTAAGGTGCTCCATGACTAAGGTTCTTGAGGGGGTAAGGTATACAAAGACAATGCATGTCCCCACACAAGGGGAGGCAAGCCCTCATTCTAGGGGTTAGAGAGAGAGCACACACACCCTCATACAGGGCAAGCTTCGTACAAAGAAAGCAAATAGGACTCTTGTTGAGCTCCTCCTTGTGTTTCCATCATAGTGTGCCTAAAGTCTATTGATTATCCTCGTAAGGGGTCCAATGACAGTTTAGTTGATTTAATTAATTGGTTTTGCATTTATCAAGTCCTCTCTCTCAAAGGGGAAAGGGGGACACTTGTCCCAAGAGTACCCTTGTTGTTGCTTGATATGCACTAAGCGTGTGATTGACCAAGCTTGAGGAGTTCCAACCATATGCAAGGTAGTGCTATAAAAGGGGGTTGACCAAAGCAAGGAGGGAGTTGCTTGGGGGGTATACTCTCCCACACACACACACACACACACACACACAAACACTCATTGTGTGAAGTGCAAAGTGCAAGAGCTCCATCTCCTTCTCCAAGCTAGTAGGGAAGTTGAGAGCCTACACCAACACTCTTGGCTATGGAATGCAAATCCAACAAAGAGCCATGTTTCAATGATTAAGCTTTCCTTCTTCTCCATCTTCATTACTATGCTATTATGCATGCTAGCAAGAAGAGTGATGGTAAGTGAGGAACTATTTCTTTCTCCTATGAATGTTTCTTCTTCCTCTTTCCTACCCTCATTCCCCACTAGCTCTCTCCACCTTTGAAGGTGTTTGAGGCCTTGGGATTGAGGTTGGGGATAGTTAATGCTTTTTACAAAATCTATGTTATGTGTGTGATGCATGAAGCTTTCCATATTCATTGCATCACCTAGGTAACAAGGAACACAAAGATTGTATTGTACCAAGTCTCTCTTGATGGGAGAACCTATAATACAAAAGCCTATTGGAGGGGGGACCGCCGGCTCCACATAAATCTGGTCCTCAACTATTGTCAAGTTCTTTCAACTCTCTCTCTTGCAAAAGTATTGTTCATGCCAAGTTAATTAAGTACTATGATTATGTTGCTACTGTCAATTAAGTTCACCCTCTATGTTCTCAAAGTAGTCTCACAAAAGTACTCTCTTTAATTCTCCTAATTCCGCTATTGTCAAAGTTCATTGGCCATTTCCATTACAGCGTCTGCGTGAGGAAAATACTCTAGATATTAGTGCATTTCCCTATAAATTTAGGTAAGAGCATTGGAAGCACCAATGACTATGACAAAATCATTGTCAAACATTTATTCTAAAACCTCCAAGCAATAGGTTGGCTTGCAGGTATATAAAAGGAGCAATGTATTCATGAAGCAAATGATAATACATGAAGTTCTCAAAGTCCCAACGCAAGCCAAGATCTCTATGATCAAAGTGGTGCATGGCTGGATTGTGAATATTGATATAATATAGCTTGTGGGAAGAGCTTGAAATACCCTAAAAAAATGTAAGCAAAAACACAAAAGGTTCAAAATTTGTGTTTCTTTGATAGTTGAAGAGATGCTCCCACATCTAGGTTGCATTTGCTAGGTTAACACGTCCTTGTGTCTTTAGAATTTCTTTTTTCTTTTAGCAATACTCACCAATGCTTAGTTGAATATATTGATAAACCAAAAACTTATGTCACACTTCCCATGCACATGAAGTGCCACGAGAACCAAACCTAAGCACCACACTATTTTGGGTTTTACAGGGAGCCTGTGGAGCCTGCACACATTAGAAATCGTATCATAAAAAAGAAGTTGAAGATCGCCAAGTAGATAGCATGCTGCAGTAAAGGGGGAGCCATACACTCCATCATCATTTGAGGGGAGTCCAACAACCACCAAATACTTGGAAGAAGTTGGACCCGAGCATCTACCAAGTCATTGCGATAGCAATTGCATGTTTTTAGTGGAGAGACAAGCACCATCTCTTTAAGATGGAAAAAGGAAGGACATGCTTCCCAACATTCAAAGAGCACTACCAGTAAGAGGCTACCTACCACTCAACCACCTTCTACCGCTAAATTGGTGGGACCAATAGAATGAACCAAAAACCAGCCCACTAAATTTCTCTCACATGAGGGGCAAGAAGGCGGGCCTCTCCTAAAATGCCACAAATGAGGGGGGCTAGGCACATGAGAAGGAGCCATGGGTGGGGCTTTCAAGGCTCCGTCCCAAGGCACACCCAACCCCTCAAGTCCTTGCTCTTTTCTTGCAACGCCAACATGCCCAACAAATACTATCGATGAGTCCACCTTGCCATAGACCTCCATGAGCATTGAGCATTGAGCATGCACAAGCCTCACAACAGGTAGCATAAGCACAACGACTTTATAATTCTTAAGAACCTTATCCACTTTGGGGATTCTAACTCACTGGCTTTGATAATTATACTATCCTTTCACTTGAACAATCCGGAGATGCCAAAAGGAGATCATAATAGATATACTCATCGTGGTGCCTTTTGAACCACACCTTTTTTCAAACATGCTAGAACTCCATAATGTCATTGGTCCTTGAAACCCACTTATTGCAAGATGCTCTCATATCTTCTTCTTTTTTTTGCCATCCTCACAATTATATGTGAGTGGAGAAATTATATTGACTCAGTTGAAAAATGTACAAAAAACCTGAAGCACAACTCGTGCCTTGAGGGATCAACAATACTCTAGAGGGAATTTTGAGAAGCCCAAAAAAGAGAGTTGCTTGAGATAGATACAATGCAAGATAGCAACCCCAAGCGGTCTTGTACCACTACCACTCTTGATGTAAACTCAAATGGAATGTGATAGCTTGAAGCGCTTGGACCCATTCTCTAGAGCTCCTCCTTTTTCCAATTAATAATGCCAGTTCCCTCCTTTCTTGCATAATCTCATTGAAGTCAGCAATCAAGAGGTCATTTTCAAATACACAATTGTTCCTAGATCTTTAGACTTGTTTAAAGTAGACAAACTAGATATCTTGAGTGCAAAAAAGAATACCTTAGCTCTTCATATACTTCCCTCCCATGATTAGGTCATTCTTACAAAAAGAGATCCTCCAAGTCTTTTGTATCCATTTGTAGACCTTGCTTGTCAATCAGCTTATAGTTGGGAAATTTTTGACCACGTGCGGGAGATCTTCACTTTGTCCTCCTCATCCAAATCACCTATCTAATACAATTCCTTTGTCTAGATTCTTATTACCAATGAGAATAGGTCCCCAAAGCACCTTCCACAGGAATATCTTCATCTCTTGGGACCACTAGTGGTCCAAATAGTCATGAATATCGCTCTCCACCTAGATTTGGGCCATTGCTTATGCCATGGTTTATTGAGAGGGGAGAATTTATCTTTTTTGAACATCAAATTAAAGTAGGTTTTCTGTTTGGAGAGATTTATGTCCTTAGGTCACCGCCAAAATTTCCATTTGAATTTTACCTCACAGATAGGCATCAAGGCTTGATTCATATCTTTGGTGGATCTTTTAATTAGAAGTATTTCAATTTTGTTGAGGAGAAATTGAATCATCAATTGGTTCATGTCCTTCCACCTAATGGGTGCTACCATCTCCTAGAATTGAGCAAGATGTCTCAAACCTTTGTTATTTATCTTCCTGGCAATCTCTCTTCAGAATGGATCTCCTAAGTCATTCCCACTTTTGATAGCCATAGGAACCAGTGTGTTATGGATCTATGAAAGTAACTGGCATGGTCCCCTCATTCAAGGGTCTCTGCTGCTCTGACACAGTTATGAATAAGCTCACCCATGATGCCCCCAACCTTAGTTTTTTCCATCGAGGTGTGACTAGTTTGTCATTGATCCCTAGCTCCTTCCATTGGCCCCCTTGAGAGGAGAGCTTCACTTTGTCAATTGTGTCCCCTGCCATACTGGCCCATGTTTGGTCTTGTTTGGCTATCACAGATTTTTTTTGGCACATTGAGCCTTGGCATGCACTTCAAGGTTGAGGACCCCAAAGCCACTATATGGGCTTCCACAAATCTCTGTTTACATGTCAAGTTTTTGCTCTTCCATGGTCCATCACATTTCACACAGAGGTTTGAGCCATAGCTTTAGAGATCATTAACAACACATTTCCAATAGCATTTTTCATTTGAATCCCATTTGAAGCACAAAAAAAGTAGACTCTATTTCTCCAACTTGGAAAGGCAAACCAAACCAAATTCTTTGAAACATTGAAAAACTATCATCTAGTCATAGAGCAAGAGATCTATGAACTCAAAATTGCTCAATGCACATGGATCATGATCCATGGGCACTCACATATGCATGACTATGAAATTCGCATCACACCTATCCCATGGCCTAAGCATTCTTACTTTGGAAGGATTATTAATTTTGAGCTAAGTTGCTACAAAAAAGCAGATTACAATTAGACAATGGCACTCACATTCAAGGGGGTAAAACACATCCAAATCATTTGAAAATTTGGGACATTATTTTTTGAAGGTAGCCTAAGAGTGTAATAAATTGAGATGTTAGAAATTTGGATGCACATGGATTAAGATCCACCTACAAATGACATGCAACTTTACCATCTCTATCTTGGAATAAGTGTTTGATGACTCACCTTTGAAAAATGATCTCAAAAACTTCGTCAAAGACCAAAATTTGAAAAACTTATACCAACTAGGTAGCATAGTTGTTTTAACAAGAAATTTTGATCCAAATTCGAATTCAAATTTATTTAAAGACGTCCCAAAAGGTAGGTAAAAACTAGCACACAAGAGAGGTGGGTCAAGTCACAATTTAGAAGTTAAGGAACACATAAAATGTTGTTGGAAAGATTGTTTTTTAAGAATAGAGAAGGAAGCAGGCCTCTAGCTATGAGAAGAATTAAGATAGGACGGCCAAGATGGGTGTAAGAGATGGTTTCAAATAGTGTCGATTAATTGTACACAATTAAAGACAAAAATGAAAGAATCTTTTTGTTGGTCACTCCAAAATCCAATTTCAAAAAACCAATCCAATCTACTCAATTGTATACTAAATTTCCTTGTTGGTTCACACTTTAGTAAGTATCTCTAGATTTTCCAACAAGCATGGTATGCTACCCTTGTATAGATGACCAACAAGCACCATCTAGACTACGAGTTTTTCTCTCTCCCTTATTTTTCAAGGATAAATCAAGAAAGAAGAAGGAGAAGATGACAATCATCTCTTTTTTGAGGTGCGATCCCCCCTCAATCGATGTTCTCTGAAGTTGCACAACATCCACCCCTCTGAACTTGCACTAAATGAGTTTTATATATATATATATATATATATATTTGAAAGGTTTATGAGAAATCACATTGAAATATGAAAATGTTTAAGAGGAACTTATCATGCTTGGATGGCCTTGTCATGGCCATTTACGATTTCAAGATAATATACGATGGGGCAATGTTGATATAATGGAACTATTGGAAAATTGCTTGACTAAACAAAAGATAAATTGAGATGAATATTGGAGTATTTGCTAAGCTAAAATCATATTGAAATTTCCATAGTAAAATTCAATATCCATTTTTCTGTAAAGCACAAGTGCAATCAATCCAACAAAAAAAAGCTCTAACCTTATGGAATAAGTTTTTAACTTTTGAATAATTCCTTCAAGGAGCTACAAATAAAAGCAAAATCCTAGTTAAAATTTTCAAGCTATGATTTTTTTTTTCAAAATTATATAAAACAGATAGTACACCACCTAAGTCAGTGCCAGAGCCCATACAAATGTGTGGTAGAGAGTTGGCATAATCACTCTGAAATTTATAAGGAAAGCTATAGTCCAATTCCTACTACATTCATCTAATAGTCAAGAATGAGGTACTGTACACAAAATTCTCATTGATATGATGTTGGCATGCATTTTATACACTTTTCTTTTAATGCTCGTTTCACTATAATTAAATATAAAAAGAGGTGTGAATTCAAGAGGTCAGTTCACAAAATCAAGTTTCAGTGGTAAACATGGAGAAGTTACTTGTTGACCAAATTTGAATGAACTTCAAAGTTTAGTTTGTTGCTTTTGGAGATAAATGTTGTAGTGAATTATGGTAAGGGATTAATGTGATTATTTCAATATAGATTGGGATTTTAAAGTTAATATCAACATTTAAATGACAACGAAGTATGATTAAATGACATTGATCATTGAATTACAGAAAAGGACCTATTTACAAACTAAACAAAGACAAAAAAAAAAGGGAATTGAACTCAACATTAAATGGAAGGACAAATTTACAATGATGAAAAGACCCATTTACATTATGAAAAGAAGATATTATTTTATAAAACCTTCTCTTTCAATCAACGAGGAAACTTGTCCATCATTAACAACCTCTGTATCAATGGATCAAAAGGTGAACATTTTCTCTGTTAAAGTTTTGGCATCTCAAGTGAACTGCCCAATGTGATCCCATTATTTAGTTTGGCTTTTAGGTATTTATTTTACTTATTTGTCAAGTCTTGGGTAGGGCAATCTACTGTGCTTAAGCAACCCCTTGCCTCCATTGTATACACCTCATTCTCTCTCTCTCTCTCTCTTCTCTCTCTCTCTCTCTCTCTCTCTCTCTCTCTCTCTCTCTCTCTCTCTCTCTCTCTCTCTCTCTCTCTCTCTCTCTCTCTCTCTCTCTCTCTCATGCTCACTCCCCTTGGTCTCTACCCTTCTGCATCGTCAACTTTGACATGGTATTAGAGCCCTTGGTGGAGCTATGTGCTTGAAGGCCTTGGCGTGGAGGAGAGCACCCGCTTGAGAAGAAGAACCCACTGGTCGCCAGCCTTCAACCTTCCCATCTTTGCTATAGCATTAACGCAACCCACTAAGGCGGTCCTCTACACTTCCCCCCTTGCTCTTGGCGTTCTTAAACGTAGCCAACAGCGGCGTCATTTTCCCTCTATCGCAAGCATTTTGAGATGATGTGTCCAGCAGCACCCTGCTACCCTCTTGCGCATTTTGAAACGCTGCTATGCAATAGGCGCACTTCCCCCTCTCCTACCGACAATGCCGTCTCTCTCATCCCTGCGTTCTGAGACGCTAGGTCTGCAACACACCAAGAGGTGCCAGTGAAATCAACATTTTGGAACGCTGCTGGGCGCTTTGGCTAGGTTGTTTATGTCTAGCGATGCCGTTTTAAAATGATGTCTGTCGGAAGCCTTTGGGAAAAAATCGTGATGCCCCCTTATGCCCCTTGCATCTTAAAACGCCCATTTGATACCCTCCCCCCCTTAACCCTTTGCTTCATCTCCTAGAGTGCCAACTTGGCACTCCAGTAGTGGTCAACTACTAGAGCTAGAGGAGCTTGAAGAGGCTGTTTTGAGCCACGAGGAGTGCTATTGGAGTCTTAGCGAGGCAAAGTTTTGATCTACGGAGCCTTGATTTGTTCAAGGGCTCCCACAAGGCAACGTTGAGGCAGATTGTAGTGAGTGCGGAGCGGCTTGGGAAATTTTTATCGGCTTGGATGGAATTCTTATCCATTGCTATGCACAATTATTGTGGAGCTTTGGATTTGAGAGGCCTACGATTGGGCAAACGTGCGGAGCGGATATCGGCAAAAGAGTTTCGGATGTCAGAGAGGGATAACAGATTTTGTAGAGCCCATTGCGTGTGGAGTTCCCTTTGCGGTGGAATTTAAGCGACTTGGATCTTTTTTGTCTTGGTTTGTACGACCATTTTTTGGATTGCGAGAAGGTACCCAATTACCAGATCTTGCGACTTCAATATGTCCCTACCTTGCTCAAGGCATGATGACATCGACCAAAGACAACCAAAAGCTATGGATAACGGATCGTCAACCATCCAGTTAGCAGCCTATGCACTGACACAATTCTCAAGGAACGCAACAAATTGTTTGGCTCAAGTCAAAAGCAAATGGAGGAGTTCGCTAGAGAACATTGGCAAAGGTCAGTTGGACAAGGATGGCAGTACTAGTACGCAATTAGCTGCCTTGGTACCCGAGAGGTACGACCGCATTCATGATTGTGATTTGACGCTTTGTTTGGTTGAGAGTTTGAAGCCAAAGGCAAAAGTAGGAACTCATAGATAGACAAGGACAAAGGCAGAGGTTGGACAAAGATTATGATAATAAAGATTTGATAGAGGAGATTGGCATGGCACTCATGGTGGTGGCCACAATGGCCTCCACATCAAATTTCTAGTCAAATGACATGTGTCATCACTATCTTCAGCTAGAGAGAGGAGTGTGAGTGGCAGAGAGGGGCAATGTCTGCTCCCTATAATTAATTTGGACCCTTGTGTTGGAGTTCAAGTTATTGGTGTTTGGACCTGTAGGTCGGAGTTCAAGGCACGTGCATCTGGCACGGAACCAATCAGAAGTCTAAAACACTATGGATGGGCACGCCAATTCATTGTTGTTGGTCAGATTATGGTTAGGATGTGCTCCAACAGTTCATTATCTTGGAGTTTTATATTTTGGACTTTATTTGTTCACAGTTCACAAATGGGGATTATTGGACGTAGTGTAGACTACAGTTCAAAGTTTCTCCAAAGGCAACCGATGCTCAAGATGGCATTACTTTCAGTTACAAAGTTGAGGAGAGCAACACCAAGGTGTATCCACTTGGTGACCACTTTCTGGGGTCTCCATGGTAGCTTCTTTATAGACTTGGTCTCACTATTGATGTCCAAGCTGCAGAGAGGGTGTTAAAGTTTTGGCATCACAAGTGAACTGCCCAATGTGATCCCATTATGTAGTTTGTCTTTTAGGTATTTATTTTACTTATTTGTCAAAGTCTTGGGTAGAGAAATTTACTAGGCTTGCTATATAAGCAATCCCTTGCCTCCATTCTATACACATTCAGTTATTCATTGCCAAGGTTGATTGATTCAGAAGACTCTCTCTCTCTCTCTCTCTCTCTCTCTCTCTCTCTCTCTCTCTCTCTCTCTCTCTCTCTCTCTCTCTCTCTCTCTCTCTCTCTCTCTCTCTCTCTCTCCTTCTCCTTGGTCTCTACGCTTCCGCATTGTCCACTTTGACGTTGTCAATCGTCCCCTATGGCCTCTTGTAGGCCAAAAAGTCCATATAAATAGTTATATTTTAGACCTAAATAAGACCTTTACATATCACTACAATTATAAACATTGCAAATCACCTTGCATACATTATTGATCCAACAACCCTTGTCTCCAAATCACTTCATGGAAGTTTTTTTCATTGTCAATGCCTCCAATCACACCATAAAAGAGCATCCATAGCTCACATCATTTGGGAGATCATTTGAAAGAATGCCCTCAAAATATCCCAGATACTAGTTTTCCAAGATGGTCAATATATATGGCCATTGTGGTGTGCTCTTGATATATAGCACAACTTTATTTTTTGACTGGCTCTCATTAACAATCTAATCTTTAATTTCTTTGCCCATATACATCCTACATAGTGCTAGATGCCTTCAAAATGAAAGCGTATAAAATTGGTTTGGTGTGAAACCCATGCTTTGCATTCACTCTAGGCCCTTTTGTCCTTGTCACATGTATCCTTTTATAATGAATGCATCCCAAGTGACCACATTGTGAAGAGCAAGCTCGTCAAGAACATCAAAACAAGGTGAGGAGGCACTAAGGCTTGATAAGTTGATAAGTTGATAAGTTAAGGGGAGGGATAAGAGTTATGAAGAATAAGTTTGAATAATTGTCCACAATCACATGTCATTTTTATTGCATTATAATATAGAATTGTATTATCAATTATACGTAAATAATAAAAAATGGTTTATATATTGCAAAGGCTCCCACTTGAACAATAAGGTGAAAGGTGCACATAGCACATTAGCATTTCAAAACAAAATAAAATGAAAATAAAGAAAAATAAAAACAATAAAGTAAAGAGATACATTGAAAAATTAAAACAAAAAATTATATTAATGCTATCATAAAAAAAAGATAGATTTAATAAGCATAGGAAATAATAAAACAGTTTATTGAAATGAATCTTTATTAAGTTCTTAAATATTTTTTAAAAAGTTCATTGAGTATCACTTCACATCATGGGTTCAAACTCTGAAGAATGCACTCTTTAATCCTTTGTTCTTTAAAGTCTTTTTCAATATGCCAAAGAAATGAATGCAGCTTTAGGAATTAGCATTTAAAAGGACATGATTTCTTTCCCTTCAAGACATTTAAGGCCCCTTGACAGACACATGTGCAATAATTAGAATTAAATTACCTTCACCATATGGTTAATAAGGCCTTTAGCATGCCAATTACCCTAGACTTGGCATACATGTCAACCAATGATGCCAATCACAATTTTTCCCAACAGTCCTTAATGAATATGGTGGCCATATCAATGCCTTACACAATGCCACATGACTTTGAAATAAAAGCAATTGGGATTGCACTTGGAGAGAGAACTCGGCTTGGCATTCATTGAATAAAATCTTAGTCTCTTGTTCACTTCAATTCATGCATTCCAAATCTAGCAAGCATCTTGAAGAACTTCATGCCATGTGGTTTGAAGCACTATTTAAATGCATAAGGTTATCAAGAGCTGCTAGTGAATCTGCATGCTCTTTTGACTATTTATAGTTTTTGTTTAATCTTGAAGTTTCACTTAGAATTTCAGAGAGTGTCCATAGTTCACTACTAGATAAAGGGTGCATAGAGACCATTTTTTTATGTTGCTTATGTGACTCCAAACCATCATTCCCTATGTCGCTTATGTGACACCAAACCATCACTCCCTATGCCACAACAATCACATCACATATGCAACAATCCTAGCAACACGTGATGATCCTCTCAACCCATTTGGTATCGTTTATTTGACAAAAATAGCATCACATAAATGACGACATGCATTGCGTAAGCAACACAATGTATCTTTTTATTTTGAAGGGACATTGCTTATATAGGATAGCTATATTACAAACATAAATAGCATCTTTACATGTCTCAATAATTATCAATGTTGCAAATCACCGTGCATACACTATATCATGCTCCAACAACCTTTGTCTCCAAATTATTTCATGGTAGTTCTTCCCCTTGTAAATGGCTCCAATCACATCATAAGCACATCCATAGCTCATGTCATTTGAAAGAATGACTTTGGGTAGAAGCATGAATAGGTGGACTTAATACCTGTTTTCGGGACAGAATGCTACCAAGTTTTTGTGGTTAGGTAGTAGCATATCGTACAAACTCTAATTTTGTTACTTATGAGCTCAAACTAAATTTCCCCAAGAAATGTTTCTATTTTGAAGCTACTACCTACAACTTTGTATCACTAGCTACCAACCTGAATAAGTAGAGGCTTGCTACCAGGTGGTAGCTACCATGTCAAAAACAGGTAGCTAGTGTACCACTTATTCATGCTTTTACCCCTTTATGATACATTTAATTCAAAAACTAGTATGTGAACCGTGCTTCGCTTGAAAGCAAGGCTTAACTCTATGAGACTCTCCTCTCTCACCTTCCCCTGAAGGTGGCAACATGTGCAAATATTATCTATTCATCAATAAAGTAGTGCCAATTATATTCTTGAATGCTTCATTATTAAATAAGACCATCCTCCAAAGCTATAATAAAGCATTGTAGCTAATTAACAGTAGTGACATATTATGGAAAAATGGAGAAGATGATATTTAAAACCTTTTAAAAGATGATATGTCACTAATTAACAATAGTGACATATATTATGGAAAAATAAAGAAGATGATATTTAAAACCTTTTAAAAGATAATCCAATGAAAATATACCCACATTAATGTGTTTACCATAACCTTCTTAACACAAAGTAATTTTTGGTTGCATTAAGTTGCTGTATTGTTCCATTGACCTGGCTATTCTTTGATGTTCATTTGTTAGCAAGCGACTTAGAGATGATTCTATTTTTGCTCGTAGCATGGCCCAATTTTTAAAGAATCTATAACTTTGGTATATGTGGTCTATAATTTGTGAGGATTTGTAGACTTGTATATCACATAATATTGCAATCATAATTTCTAAGATTTTTTAATTTGATTAGCCAAGAAAATGCCTTTTCTTTTAGCAAAAAGTTGATGCATGAGTCTGTCTCTCTCTCTCTCTCTCTCTCTCTCTCTCTCTCTCTCTCTCTCTCTCTCTCTCTCTCTCTCTCTCTCTCTCTCTCTCTCTCTCTCTCTCTCTCATCCCTCAAAGCCGAAAGGGGATGTTCACACATTGCACTGTTCTTCACAAAGGAAGACATGTTGCTGTATAAAGTGCCACTGCAAATTTTCTCTGAGAATTTTGGAAGTAATTGGCCCTAAATACGCCTACTAAACTAACTCTTTGTTCACATATGTGTTGGGCTAGGTAGTGGACATATTTGACTCTCTCTCTCTCTCTCTTTCTCTCTCTCTCTCTCTCTCTCTCTCTCTCTCTCTCTCTCTCTCTCTCTCTCTCTCTCTCTCTCTCTCTCTCTCTCTCTCTCTCTCTCTCTCTCTCTCGTGCGTGCGTTCTGAACAAAGATGTCTAAGGTCTCTTGGGGTTTTTTCTACGACATTAAAAATTCTCCTCATGTATGTGTGTCTCTGTATACATATGTGTATGTGCACACACACACACACACACACACACATATATATATATATAGAGAGAGAGAGAGAAAGAGAGAGAATGTCGCAGCGAGATGCACTCCCTCCTTAGGGCTTCTGCATGTACAGGAGAGTGCAGTCCAAGCTAAAGGCCTGTACAACAAAGCGCAGTCCGCATGTACAGCAAAGTGCACGTTACCCAGCAGAACAAAGGTCGACCTCCGCCATCTCTTATTGCCATTGGGGGGCTGTTCAACTGCTTACAGAGGCGACGCCCATCACATTTGCAGTCGTCTCCTGCAAGCATGAAGAGGTCCGCCTTTGATTCTCTTGGTGATTGACGTTGTCGGTGGCGCATCGTCTTGATGTTTCCCTCAACTAACCTCCCACTAACGTGCTAACCTCCCGCTAACTCCAAACTTCACCATGCACCATATGGCGCTAGCATTCCATCATGCATCCCTAGTGCCAAGAGCAAGGTTGGTAACAGTCAAGACCACCCTTTGTAAGTATCATCATCATCAATAAAAGTGTGCAATGCTATCTTGATCTTTGAGTCCATTCCCTGTTCTCCTTAGCTTTGTTTTCCCCACATTTGCAGGATGTTTCATCTCTTGTATATCACTCTGCTTGTGCTTCATCACGTGCGGCCTCTTCAGTGAGTCAGTATGCTCCATTCCGACCTTGTCACATACCTCTCTCGTACACACACTCCTGACTGTTGACTAGGCATTTTCTACATCCGGACAATTGCTTTATCACCATTTCATGATGGTTACCTAGAGGGCATCTCACTTTTGCTACCCTAGGTCATCAATGTCTGCGTCCTAGCCGCACTTATGCTAGGTGGTGCCCCTCTCTAGTTATAGGATTACTCCTACCTTGAGATGATGCTTGGGAATGTTCAAGCTATGTGTGGTGTAGAGGCCACCCCATATGGCATGTCATTTTCGGCCATCATTTCCTTGGCGCCCCCACCGAGAATCCTTTCATGAAACCCTCCAGTTTCCAAGACTAAAACCCCTAAACTTTTGTGGATGGATGAATGGTTAGCAGGGTTCGCTAACTGGACGACAGAAGAAGAAGAGCTCCAAGCACAACTAGAAGAACTTCACATCTCCATCGAAGCTCGAGTGCCAGGCGTAACAATAATCAATTTGCAGTGGGAAAGTCAACCAACACGTCAAACTCAGTGGATATACATAGGCCGTGTGCCGCGGAGAAGAAGAGAAAGTCCAGACCATGTCCGCAACCTACGACCAATCTGCAAAAACAAGATGGAGGGAGCTCTGCACAATAGAGAATCAACACTGTTCTACTTCGAGAATCGGGTAACTCAAGTCACCAAGGTAATTATCACAGTCAGTTTCCAAGTCGCACCCAATGTTGTAGCACAGATAATGGAAGCACATGCTCACGCTCTCACTAGAGAGACTAGGGATCTACTGAGCTTGTTTCAGGAAAGAACACCACCCTCTCCCACAAGCTTGGATAGTGATTGAATCACTACAACTTACCTCAAGGCAGATCACACATTTCGATATGAGTACGCTCAATCAAGGTAATACTGGACTGGAAGGGTCACTACTAGCACGTCATCGACACCATGCTGGGAAAGGATTGCTTCTTTGAGGTTCTGGCATGAGATCAGCCATTTGTCTTACCTTTGGTACAAGGCAATGTACCGTTTGAAATTTTAATCTATGTTCTAGTATAAAGATGGTATACACGCCTCCTTGTAAAAAAACAAAGGAAAAAAAAAGAAGAATCTTTTAATTGAAAAAGCTAAGCAGTGTGTCTTTCTAGCTCTCTCTCTCTCTCAGTAATCATGGCAAGTGTAGCATTCCCAACATTTAAAGGAAAGAAGGGGGAGGATTTGGTAACAGATTTCTTAGATGACTTTGAAGTAGCATGTGTAGTAAGAAACAAAGATACAAATGAATCCCGGGTAAGAATTTTTAAGCATCTCATGAAGCTAGAAGCTAGGTCGTGGTACAACGCACTTCCACAAGCAACTGAGGATGATGGGGAGGCCTTAAAAATTGCTTTTAGGAGGCGCTTTGGGGGAGGTACCACTTCAGAGAAGCTGTGGGACAAGTTGAGAGACTTGAAGCAGGAGGGTCTTTTAGAGCATGCCACCTATGAGTCCAATTTTGTGGATTTGTGGGAACGGTGGGTTGAGTCACTGGCAAGAGGAGAAGTTGCACCCAATTTCCTCAAAAAGGACCGATTCACGCATGGCTTGTGTCCACTACTCAAAGAGAAGGTGAAGGGTAGATTCCCGGCTACGTACGAGTTAGCCATCGAGATTGCTCACATTAAGGACAAGAAGCTGCGGATGAAAGCCAAAGAAACCAAGTCAACAGAAGCAGGAACATCGCATCGACCAAAAAGCACGACAACCACCATTCCTCCACCATCACCGGCTCCTGGGGTAAGAAATGACCAACAAGATATGTTGGCCCACATTACTAACCAACTGCAGAATTTGTCTGTCCACTCGATACAGCAAGAAAGGAATCAAGAAAGAGATCAAGAACCGGGAAGATCACGATGATAAAACAGGGAGTATCATTGCTACAACTGCGGAGAAGATGGTCACGGTATGTACTATTGTCCCAAACCACGACAACCTATAATAGAGGAGGTAGGAGAAGCCAACTGTCACCCCCTAGAGAGAGAACACCTCCACCCCGAGCACCAGCCCCACCAACACAAATTCTACATCCACCCCAAGCACCACCACAAGCACCCATTCCACCTCTTCCATTGGCACCACCACCTGATCACCCTGTAAGCATCATAAGGTTAGAGGAGAAAGGAAGGGTTGTAGTAGTGGATCCAACCAAAGTAAAGGAGAGAGATAAGGGTAAGGAGAAGGTAACCTTTGTAGAACCATTTGAAGCCATGACTGTAAAGCGAGCTAGGAGGGATAAATCTACACAATCTGATGATGAGAGAAGCATGAAAGGAGAGACTAGCAAGAGGCGGTCAAGGCCAGGACGAAAAATAGGCATCACCAACTTCCAGCTAGGGGAGAGTTCTAGGCCCTATAGTCTAACATTGGATGTGGTAGAGCAAGGACCAAGATTACATGGCCACAGCTGCTACATCTTGCACCAAAGGTAAGGCAGTAGTGGTCCAAAATGGTAAGTACAAGGCACTCCAAGGTAAAGGTAGCCGGAGCAATTTCGGGTTGCAACATGGATGACATCCTTCTAATTGTCGACGTTACCATAAAGGGTAAGAAGGTTGGAAACACCTACATTGATGGTGGTGCACAAATTTGTGTGATGAGGGAAGCATGATGCTTCGGCTAGGGCTCGAGGTTGACAGGCCTTCTCCATGCAAGGCAAAGATGGAAAACAACGCAAAAGTAAAATGGGGCGGGTGTGGTAAGTGCTGTGAAGGTAAAAGCCTTCAATACTGAGGTAGAAGCAGATGTTTTTGTGATGCCAACTAAGGGGGAGGGCTATCAATTAATCTTGGGAAGGCCATGATTGATGGCCATGAAGGCAAAGTAGGACTGGGGCACTGGCCTTCTACACATGACCGGTAAAAACGGGGAAACAACCTACTACGACATGAAGACCGGCAAGCAGAAGCAAATGGATCTAGAGACATTAGCATATGAAACCACTAGTGAGTCTTCCACTTATGAGGAGGAGACCACTTCCACTTATGAAAGCGATAGTTCCATCGATGTGATGGGTATCATTATGAAGGATCTACAAAGGGTAAGCACACCTGGCGACCCGTCACCAGAGGGGCAAAACAGCAAGGAGGAAAGTAAATCACCTGGCCTAAGAGAAAGTAGGTTGAAGAGTATGCTGTCTATGGAGCTAACAATTGAAGATAAAGATAAATTTTTGCAAATGTTGATGGGATTTCTTGACCTTTTCATTGACAACTATGAAAGAATCATAGGTATTATAATAGTGGAATATCATATTAAGCTAAAGGAAGGGGTGAAACCAGTTGTGCAAAGCTACGACGGCTGGGGGTCATACAAAAAAAGGCACTCCTTGCCGAGGTAAGGAAGCTACTAGAAGTAGGGTTCATCTATCCTGTGGAAAAGTCAGAGTGGGTGTCACCCGTACTAGTGACGCCTAAGAAGAATGGTAAGTGGAGGGTCTGTGTTGACTACAAACCACTAAATGCAGCTACAAAGAGAGACCACTTCCCTCTCCCTTTCTTGGATGAAATTCTGAATGAAATGGCTGGTTTTGAATGCTACACCGTGTGTGATGGTTATTCCGGGTATTTTCAAAGACGCACAGCCTTGGAAGATCAGCTAAAAACCACTTTCATTACGCCATGGGGTTGTTTTGCATACAGAGTTATGCCATTTGGTCTCACAAATGCGCCTGCCACATTCCAAAGATATGTCACATATGTATTTCAACCGTTCTTTGGAACATCCATAAGAGTGTTCATTGATGATTTTTGTATATATAGCACTGCATTTCACATGTAGAAAAGGTAACCGAGGGTTTGGCGAGGCTACAAAGCCTAGATGGGCAATTAAATGTAGACAAGTGCCACATTGGGGAAAGTAGAGTCATTCTTTTAGGCCATGAAATTTCAGCAAAAGGTATCAATGCCGATCCAAGTAAGGTGTTCGCACTCATAGCCCTACCTTCACCAACAATCACACGTCAATCAGTCTCTTTTCTACAAAAGGTGAGATACTTGAGTAGATTCATACATCTACTATCACAACTTGTTCTACCACTGCAACAGCTCACTCAAAGATCAACTTTCACCTAGGACGAGGAGAGCAAACATCAATACAACAAGGTAAAGGAGGTCTTAGCCACCCTACCAACTATCTCACCGCCTAAGTGGGATGAAACATTTTATGTCACCTTAAGCATGGGTGATGAATCCTTGGGGGTTGTGCTACTCCAGAAGGATACAACAACATCTTTCATGAGGACAATCTACTTCTCCAGTCGAATGATGACAGTAGCAGAGAAAGGTTTCACCCATGTGGAACACCTAGTCCTAGCTCTTAGATTTGCAACTATAAAGTTTAGGTCATATTTGCTGCCTAGGCAATTTGTGATTCTAACCACGGATGAGATGTTTCCCTATGTTGTACAACACATGGATGTTTCTACTAGGATTACTAAATGGCTAGTTCGTCTACAAGAGTTTGACTACATGGTACAAGTAGAAAGCACGACAAGGGCAAGCTTGGGGGCACTCATGACCTACCAAAACTTTGAGAAGAAGGTAAATCAATCTAAAGGGAAGGAGTTCAACCACTTTCAGAGCCACTGGTGGTAGAAAGAGCACACTCTCTCTACTTTGATGGAGCCTACAAGCGAGCATCCAGCAAAGCAGCTCTGCAGGCATATTGGTCTTTGATGACAAAGGTATCAAGGTATTTTTGCTTGGCCATTTGTTAGAATCACATTCTAACAATGAAGATGAGTATGCAGCACTGACCAAGGGGTTACAATGGTGCATTTCACAAGGGGTAAGGCGCCTTAATGTATTTCGGGATGCTCTACTTTTGGTAAGGCAAGTAAACGGAGTATGGACATGTAAGAATCCTAGCTTGAGGACTCACTTAAGCTGTGTAAAAACTTTGTTGGGTAAGTTTGAAGTAGTTCAACTACACCACATCCCAAGGGCTCAAAACCATGAAGATGATGCCTTAGCAAGAGAAAGACTGCAGGAAGTGGTGGTTGGAGCTATAAAGCTAAATCTCCCTCTATTTCAAGGAAGTGACACCTTACCCGACATAATGCATTTTTGGAAACAGGGGAATGTCCACCAGATTTACCAAAAAGCCAGAAGCAATGGCTTACCAGGAAGTCCACAAGATATCGGCTTATCAATGACGGTTTGTATTGTAAGGGTAAGGACCAAATACTCAAGAAGGTCTCTCTTTCTAATGAAATTACGGGGGACCATTTGAAAAATGGAGTATAGATGCCATAGGACCATTGCCTAGGGCCAACTCAGGAAAGTTCTACATCATCATGGGAGTCGGCCATATGAATAGGTGGACGGAAGCTACAGCCAAAACTAGGATCACGGCCATGGAGGTAGCTAAATTTGTCTATGAGCACATATGTTGCAGGTTTGGCATGCGCCATTAGAAATCATCTCTGATAGAGAGCCAGGTTTCAGAGAAGACTTGGTAGGAGAGTTTATGCAAAAACTAGGCATTACAAGGAGGCATTCCTCACCATATTACCCTCAATGTAATGGCCTAGTTGAAAAAGTGAATGGAATGGTTTGTAAAATTATCACCAAGCAGGTTAGCAATCATCCAGAGGATTGGGATAAATATCTACTCCTAGCTTTGTGGGCCTACCGAACCTCATTCCGTACATCTTTGAGGTTCACCCCATATCATTTGGTATTTGGCAAGGAGGCAATCTTACCTATTGAGGTACAACTAGCAAGTCTCAGAGTGATGGCAAGCCAGCTTCAACGACCCAACATGCATTTGAGAGATCACATCCTTGACTTGGAACGACTACAACTGGACAGAGAAGAAGCAATCAATTATTATGTAGCACAGGCAGAACACAGACTGCTTAGTTTCAATAAACATCTTCGATGCAAAGATTGAAATAAGGGCATGTTGATGCTCATAATCGCTTCGACACACGCAAAGATAAGAAGCTCCTACTCCGATGGGAAGGCCCTTTCAATATCAGAAAAGAGTATGCCAATGGGAGCTACTAGCTTATGGAAGTTGATGGTAAGCTTCATAAAACCAGAGTAAATGGTTGGCGGCTCAAACCTTATCTTCTACAATTTGATCAGACTCCACCTATCGACATTCCTGATGAGGATACACCATCAACCTCCAACTCCGATGACAATGATCAAACAAATGAGTTAGAGGCAGAAATGCACTAACCCTAGGGGGAGGGCTAATGATACCGGTTTAGCGGCACCGTTCTCTAGCCCGGCCAAAGAAACTGAAGTTGGCCGGTTTTCAAAACCAAGGCCGTAGGAATCAACCCATTCGGGGAGCCGGAGGTAAAAACAAAAAAAAAATTGTATTATTATTGTCGACACCAACTCGCGCGCATGAAGTAGGCCGCTGCGCCTCCTTTTGGCACCACACACTCCCTCTCATCTTTTATTTTCCCTTTCTCTCTTCCATCAAGCCCATAGGGTGCATAAAATATTTTCATTCTCTCTCTCTCCCTCGGCCCGCCATGCAAGGGACAAGAACCTCTTTTTCTCTCTCTTGCATTATTCACACACACACCCATACTCTCGCCACCTCACCATGCCCCTCTCCTCCCCTCTTGTCTCCCTCCCCCTCTGGCAGGCCGCCATCCAACCCCTCCTTCCCCCATCTCTCTCTCTCTCTCTCTCTCTCTCTCTCTCTCTCTCTCTCTCTCTCTCTCTCTCTCTCTCTCTCTCTCTCTCTCTCTCTCTCTCTCTCTCTCTCTCATAACAAACACCTCACCCCTCAACCTCATTCCCCCCCCCCCCCCCAGTTGGCCCGCTGTGTTAGTCATCACCCCCCATCCCGTTGACCAACCCTCCACCCCTCTCGCTCTCTATCGGCCACACTGGGCCCGAGCCCGATATCTCTCTCCCTTTCTCTCTCACGCTCCTCTCGTTCAAGTCCACAGGTGCAGCCAACAAGTTTACTCTCTCTCTCTCTCTCTCTCTCTCTCTCTCTCTCTCTCTCTCTCTCTCTCTCTCTCTCTCTCTCTCTCTCTCTCTCTCTCTCTCTCTCTCTCTCTCTCTCTCTCTCTCTCTCTCTATGTACACACACCCATACACTCACTCGCTCCCCTCTCGTCCATCTCCCCCCCCCCCCCCCCCCCCCCCCCCCCCCCCCCCCCCCCCCCCCCTCTCTCCCTAGCTCTCTGTGGTCGGCCAAACATGTGCAACATAGCCCTCTCGCTCTCTCTCACCTACCTACACACACACACACACACACACACACACACACACACACTCCCCAGTCCCTCGCCATCCCCCCTCTCAATCACGCCATCTCCTTTTCCCCCCCTCGTTCTCTGTAAGAAGCTGCACGTAAAAATATTTTTAAATATATATAAATATAAATATAAATATATATATATATATATATATATATATATATATATATATATATATATATATATATATATATATATATATATATATATATAAATCACTCTCTCCCTCGTTCCCACACTCACACACCCTCGATGCTTATATAAACACTCTCACACATTCTACACACACACACACACACACACACAACCCATGGCACATATACTAGCACACACGCCTACATGCACACATATAAACAAACAAGACACGCACGTCATACACACCCACAAAAAATATATAAAAAACGAAGGATTCGACATCGACGCCCAAAGAAGAAGGACGGCCAAGTCGCGCGATGGCGACAACCAATCAAGGAAGGACGTCGAAGGCATGCCCCGGTCGGCACCAAAAGGAAGTGACACGTAGCATCTCGGCATCATGCAACAAAACACCAATTCTGGCAGCATTCAACCTCACACCGGCCACTCGAACCATCAACAAAACCCCTTGTAAATGCCCCGAACTCCACTCTTCCATAATAACCTAGCCAGTGGCTAGTGGATTGTAAAAAAACTCTCCCCACCCCACTCTTACCTCCTCTCTCTCTAGCTCTACCTTCTCTCCCTCTCTATCTCTCTTACCAGAGAGGCATCTAGATGCTCTACAGCGACCAATGGATATTTGCAAGGACCATTAGGTAAAGACCACCTCTCAAGCCTATATAAAGAGGCCTCCGCTAAGCACAAAGGAGACACAAGTGAAGGAAGAACACACTAGCTCCATGCACTCTACATCTCATGCACCACTAAGCTCATAATGCACCTCCCAAGCTAGGGAGCTCATGGCATCACGTTTTGTTGCAAGCATGGGCATTTTAGCATTGGCAACATCACCATCATCCCATTCTTCACCACACCATGGTTGAGCTACTTATCATGACCACCCCATGCATATAAGGAACCCACTATCACCCCCACGACGGCAACATGAGCATGCTAGGATTGAATGCACCGACACCATGCTACCCCAGGCCACTGTCGATGCTGGTGATTGACATCATTGGTGGCTGCATCGTCTTGATGTTTCCCTCAACTAACCTCCCACTAACGTGTTAACCTCCCGCTAACTCCAAACTTCGCCATGCACCATATGGCGCTAGCATTCCATCATGCATCCCAAGTGCCAAGAGCAAGGTTGGTAATAGTCAAGACCATCGTTTGTGAGTATCATCATCATCAATAAAAGTGTGCAATGTTGTCTTGATCTTTGAGTCCAATCTCTATTCTCCTTAGCTTTGTTTTCCCCACATTTCTGGGATGTTTCATCTCTTGTATATCACTCTACTTGTGCTTCATCACGTGCGCCCTCTCCAGTCAGTTAGTATGCTCCATTCCGACCTTGTCACATACCTCTCTCGTACACACACTCCTGACTGTTGACTAGGCATTTTCTACATCCGGACAATTGCTTTATCACCATTTTATGATGGTTACCTAGAGGGCATCTCACTTTTGCTACCCTAGGTCATCTATGTATGCGTCCTAGCCGCACTTATGCTAGGTGGTGCCCCTCTCTAGTTATAGGATTACTCCTACCTTGAGATGATGCTTGGGAATGTTCAAGCTATGTGTGGTGTAGAGGCCACCCCATATGGCATGTCATTTCCAGCCATCACTAGACACAGCCAAAGCATAACAATCTGATGCATAAGATGCATGGCGAGAGTCTGAACGAGTACGACTAGACAAAGGTGCATCCAATTTACTGTCACGCAATGTATGCACCAGCCATTTTGCCATACCTCTAGCCTGCTCATTTTCAGTCCTTTCCTCATCAAGTACATCATGTACATCTGCATCAGTAATAGGCCGATCTGTAACATTTTTGGAAACCCCCATAGGCTGTACATTTGCCTCATTGGAATTTACGTTCGGACTTCCACCACTGAAAAGAGGCAACAAAGTGTCATAAATGTCCTGTGAGTTTACATTACTGTCTCTAGTACATGATAGCAAGGGCTGAACAGAATCTTGCACAAACACTACATCCCATGAAACCAGAATACGCTTTTTTTTGTGGATGATACAACCTATAACCTTTGCTTTCAGCACTATAACCAACAAAAATACATTTGACAACCTTATCATCCAATTTTTTGCACTGCACTTGTGACACTAAGCCATAAGCCAAACAACCAAAAACATGCATGTGTTGAATAGATGGCTTTCTATCATGCCATGCTTCATATGGAGTCATAGACTGCAATGCTTTCGTAGGACACCTGTTGAGTACATAAGTGGCACACATGACAGCCTCGAGCCAAAACAAATGTGGTAAAGCTTGACTCTTGACCATACATCTTGCCATTTCCGTGAGAGACCTATTTTTCCTCTCAGCAACACCATTTTGTTGAGGCGTATATGGCACTATTCATTGGTGTTTTATCCCACAACTAGCCATAAATGCATTAGATTTATGAGACATATACTCCCCCCTTCAATCGGAATGGAGGGTGCCCATAGTACATTTCGATACGTTTTCAGCCATAGCCAAAAATTCTTTGAAGCACATAACAACTTCGGACTTCGCTTTAAGCGGAAATACCCATGCATGCCTGGAGTAATCATCAATGAAAGTCACAAAGTATAGGTAATTGCCCAAGGACGGAGTTTGCATGGGCCCACAAACATCACTATGCACAAGCTGCAACCTGCATGTGGCCCTAACTGAACCATCCTTTGGAAACTTAGAACACTGCATTTTACCCAAAATATAGCCTTCACAAACATATTTGACAGGTGCTTCAAGAGGCGGCAAAGAAGCAACCATATCAGATTTTTGCAAATGCAGCAAACTAGAAAAATTGAGATGCCCAAAACAAGCATGCCAAAGTTTTGCATCTAAAATAGCCCTTGAATCTACAACTGCATTTACAAAATTTTGTCCATGCTTGTCATACAAAGTTAGCTTATACAGCCCACGGCACAAAAGGCCAGATGCAACAATTTCATCGCCAAAACTGAGATCATGAACTGTACATCTGTCATTCACAAATTTGACTACAAGTCCAGTCTAGCAAGTGCATATATAGACAAAAGATTCTTCTTGATCCTAGGTACATAAAGTGCATCAACAAGTGTGAAAAGAATTGCCATTTGCAGCAGTAAGCACAATCTTTCCAGCCCCCTGAACCGGATAAGAGGCATTGTTGGCACAAGTGACTAAATTCCCATGAGGGACAGACTCAAGAGAGGTTAACAATTCACGATGTGAGGTAATGTGCTTTGTAGCACCGCTGTCAAAATACCACACATGTGAATCTGCAGCAATTGACATACATGCATCATGGACATCAGGATTGTAAGTGCACTCTGCACTAAAAGCCCATTCTTCATCAACATCAGCATCACAGTCTCCTTTCACAGAAGACTCAACAATGGCTGCAGTGTAGCCAACATTTGCAGTGGAACCACCCTCTTTCTTCTTAGCCTCTTTGCCTTCAACTTAGGACACTACTTGATCATCAAGATTTCTAGACGAATTGTTGCCAACAGAAGCATTAGGAACATAAGTTTTGCCACTCGTAGCAGAACCGTAAGTGTGGCTGCATTGTTGTTACCACCCTTTCTTTTAGAAGCAATAAAAGCCAGTTCAACTGCACGCTGCCTAGTCTTGTTTTTTTTGGAAAGTGAATCTTGCAACAACAATGTGCATAATGCATCAAACTTGACAACTTCAGGATTTCCTTGGGTCATAAGTCTCCAAGTACTAGCAAAAGTCTAGTAAGAATCTGGTAAGGCATCAAGAACAATCTGCACAAAGCGAACTGTCTGAAATGATTTCACCTGCAGAAATAAGTTTCTCATTGATATCCTTGATACCAGCAAGGAAAGTGTCCATATCATCTTCCTCATGCATAATCTTTGATTCCAGCTCTTTACGCAGCAAAGCAATTTTAGCCTCATTGCGGCTTGCATAAAGACCTGCTAGAATATCCCAAGCCTGTTTTTCAGATTTTGCTGAACGAATGTGAGGAACAATGGTGCGCTTCACATACAACGGAATCAATGCATGAGCTTGCGCATCCTTTACATCCCAACGAGCTTGTTTTGCCATGGACAAAACAACTCTAATAGCAGCAATCCTTGCAGCAAGATCTGCAACATCCTCCACATTGCCTACATCCTCAGAACCAGGACGTACATCATGCCTTGCACAATATTCCAAACGCCTTTTGACACAAGAACATGTTGCATCATGTAAGCCCACATAGGGTAATTGTCCCCATCCAACCTGTCCTCAACAACGAACATTTTGAACACATCTGTGTTGTTGTCAGCCATGGTAAATGCTGCACCTGATGTGAAAACTGCCCGAAAATAGGAGAAACGAAGCGGGAATAACACATGCTATATAGCACAAACCGTAGAAGATTGTAAGGTACTTGTTATGCAAAAAACAGTACTGACAAAATTTCTACACAAACGAATGACGAAATAGCCTGTGCAGTACTGCTTGTAGTGGAAACGGAGGTCGAAACGAGCCCGATATTTTTGTCGACCTGTGAATGCTCGCCAAAGCTCACTGAAATCAGAGAAAGTGAGTAGGTGTGTGCTAGAGATGCTGGCGACTAAGCCTGGGAGGATGCAACCTGCTCTGATACCAATTGTTGGAATTAGGGTTGTAGAGAAACGCACACAACTTGGAGAAGACAAAGGAAGCTCAAGGCACACAATAGAGAGTGTATTACTTAGTGTGCATGAAAAGATAGATAGCCCTAGAGTGATAGGCGTATACACAATGCACGGGGGAAAAACCTCCTAAAGAGGGAAAAATATGCCCCGGTGGTCCTAGTGTGTTCACACACATCATTACCACATGTATATGGTAACAACGGTACGTCCTCAAAGCATCATCGACACGAAGAATGGTGAAGGAGTGCAAGGCCCGCTCCTCGTTGGGGAGGAGAGAGAAGAAAAGAGTTGGAGTGTGTATGTGTGTGTGTGTGTGTGTGTGTGTGTGTGTGTGTGTGTGTGTGTGTGTGTGTGTGAGAGAGAGAGAGAGAGAGAGAGAGAGAGAGAGAGAGAGAGAGAGAGAGAGAGTCAATGCCCATAATTTAAAGAATCCACCTAATGTCCTTAGAGTTTCCAAGGACCCAATCACAGTTTTTTGGGGAAGGATCCCATCTAGGAAAAGCAAGATTGAACAGGGTCTTGATAAGTCATTCAAAAGGCAGTTAGCATGGTGGAGAAAAGTAACATAGAGGGAGCTCGAGTGCAGGGCCTGAATTGGGGGCATGATAGTTATTGCTTCATCAAAGTTTAAGGTTGGGATAGATATGAAGTTCAAGGGAATGCTCCCACACACTCAAGAAGGATTATTAGAAGATAGTTAAAGAACCACCCAAACAAAGTGTGGCAAGGGGAGAGAGAAACCCCAGTTAGGTAGGTTTTTTTAATGAAGGTTAAAAAACCTGTGAAGTATATCATAAAGAGAGAGAGGGTAGGGGTAAAGTTTGTACTTAAGGTACTAGATAGAGGAAAGCAAGGCAAAGCCTTTAGTTGAGAGTCAACACCACATGCAAGTCATCATTTGAAGAAGTTATGAATTGCTAAGTGTAAGCTCCAAAGTGGAAGCTAGGGGTGGAGTACTCACTAGTAGTAGTATAATGACCAAGTGTAGCAGTATAAAGCCTTGAGTTGAGAGTCAACACCACATGCAAACCATCATCTAAAGAAGTTATGAATTGCTAAGTATAAGCTAGGAGTGGAATACTCACTACTAGCAGTATAATGACCAACTGTGTGTGTGTGTGTGTGTGTGTGTGTGTGTGTGTGTGTGTGTGTGTGTGTGTGTGTGTGTGTGTGTGTGTGTGTGTGTGTGTGTGTGTGTGTGTGTGTGCTTTTATTGCACATCAAATGACCTCCATATCTACTTTGCCTTATCACAACAAGGAAAGTCATCCTTGCATGATACGACTTCACCTAGCAATGCCCATCCTATTTTTGTTCGTTCTTTGTCCTCATTGTCTGAAGAAACAAAATTTCCCCCCCTATATCTCCTCTGAAGAGCTTCCTCAAAGATCGATAATTTCAACTTTGTTTTCTTTGGACTCCATGCATGGAGTAATATTACTTGAGGATCCTGCGTTTTTGACAAGAAAAAAACTCTTTGCAATCGTTGAATCTAGAACAAAGTGAAATTCATTGCCTAATGTGACACCATCCCTTACTCAAGTTTGAATCTCACCTTCGACGGTGTCTTGAATGTCACTGTCACGACAAGGGTCAAACCTAAGCCGGACTAGGGTGGTCATGGACTTCAGCCAGGGGCCGGGCTAGACAGTGTAGACAGTGGATCCGTCTAGGGCAAGGGGCTAGACAGTGTGGACAGGGGATCCATCTAGGGCAAGGGACTAGGAGTCCGCCTATATTATGGGGGGTTTGGAGGAGGATCCTATGTCTAGCTTTCCCTAGTTCTTACATTGGTATCAGAGCCACTCTTTTTTGGGGGACACAGGCATGGAGAGCCAGCCGTTTTTAGCTTTTGCATGTGCATGAGGCATGGAGGCATGGGGAAGAGCCCTACTCAGGCGAGCACCGTGGGCAGGACCTCTTGAGGCAAGGAGGGACGGACTGTCGACCTCCACCATAAGCTGCACTGTCGAGCTCGGAGGATGCGTGCTGTGATTTGCTGCAACAACCATCAATGGAGCTACCCCCGCAGAGCACCGTATGCGCCATCATCTCCTTGCCAAGTCCTCGCGGCACTGTCGGGCACCATAGCCGACTACCAGCGTTGGTTTTTCACACCAAAAAGCCTGAAGGACTTTGGCCTTGGGCATTCTCCTCAAGGGTGCATGCCCACCCGACACACACCCGTACACAGTTCTTTCCCGGTTGTCGACCAAGGTGCAACCTAACCTCGTCCACAAAGGGCCGGGACATTCTTCGACAGGCCATCAATTTACTGGAGATTCTCCAAAATTGCAGAAATTGCAGAAGTGCGTCAAGGTTAGTTTACGACAGTTTGGAGATTTTCAAACAAGTATCCATCACCACTTGTTTCTTCGGAAGGTCAAGTCGACTGTGACGCGTTCAAGCGGTGTAAGTGAACGGGTTGACTAAAGTTTTGACGACTAACGTAATCAGCACGGCTAATTATTGTTTGCAGTGCATACTATGGCTACGAGCCTGTCTGCAATCCGAGGTATTGTTTTCTCTTTTGTTCGCACAACAAGTTTTTGCCATGAATATGGAAGTGGATGATCAACATATATTTGATTTTGAATACTTGGAATCGGCTCCACCTGTGGATGTCGTGGGGCCGGATACTCTCACGGAGGGTACCTTCGTGGCAACAGGGATGGATGATGCAAACCCAGGCGATCTATCTCTGTCCCCTCCCCCTCAGAGCGTTTTTTATATTCTAGAAGATGATAGTAACTTGCCCGATGCCCGGGAGTTCGTCACTCGACAGGATTGGCAGACTTTTGATGCCTGATTTTGCAAGTTAACTGTAGGGTCCAAATATTGGTTACGCAAATGGAAAATCTCACACAATTAATTTCCAAAATGCTACCAGAATGAGCCTCCCACTTGCCAGCAACCCAAAGGGTTGTCAATCCACCAGTTATGACCAAAGAGGTTCAACATGTCCAAAATAATTCGGTTGTAGGAACAAATCTGGTCATGACCAACGTGGTCAGGAAGCGACTATCACAATCCGACTTTCAACATGCAAAAAGTCAAAAATCATGCTTTATTTTCTTAGGAACGCATCAAAAAAAGCAGTGTCCACATGTCCGACAACGTCAGCATGATGCATTAGTTGGCGATTCAACATAAACTCCAGTTTTGGTGCAAGGCACATTAGTTATAAACATAAACTCCAGTTTTGGTGCAAGGCACAATAGTTATATGTCTTCATACGTGCATGTGGCTTTTCAGAGTACTGTCCATTTTTTGGCATTGGGTAGTGTTATGCACCAATTTCTTTTCTGAAATAATCATTTCTAGTACGACCCATTTCATCATCTCGGCGTATACGATCCGCCGACAACATTATAAGATGCATACAATATGTATGTAATAGGGTATACGTGTCACAATATGATTTGTTGTGAACCGCCAAATGCTTAACCAATTTCACGTGCAACATGGTTTCTAAATTTATTTCATCTACCAGTCCAATCGGTGCAAGGAATTTTTGGTATTAACTTTTTCGGTAGCTTCCACTTTTGTATGCCAGGCATGTTACCCCCGGGGCAGGTCACTTATCAAAAGCTTCCTATATCACGTGCGTTCAAGAGGTTATTAATAATACCTCAATATACATACTATATTTACACTACGTGCCTATTTAAAAAACCCCCACCCCCCTTTGTATGTATACATTTTGATACATTTTGATCTTTAAATAATCCTCTCTAGGTAACTCACGTGATAGCATACACATTCTAAAAAGTGACCGCCCCGGGATGTTACCCAGGTGGTATACAGTACGCTCTCACACAGTCACTCTGTCAAGGACAATATTCGTTATGAATCATTTTGGATTGTTTAGGTTGCTCTCCAAACACAACACCACTAAAAGAACCTAAAATTTGGATTTAATTCAAAGGCAACGTGCTATCATTAAGTCAAAATGGTGTCATCACAACCACATACCAGATAAGTCAGTAGAAGGTCTAGGACCAAGGGCCAATGATAAGACATATTTAAGTCATTTTCGTACAGTCACGATTCCCTACACGATAAGGGAAGCAGGGTGTGACTTGTGTTTTGTGTTACATCTCTCGAAGCCAGATTACTGCATGCCTATAGGATAAGTTGCACGCTACGCATAACATGCACATGAGCATGGGTGCAAAACATACAAGGCAGTAGCTTAAGGAAAGTTCCTCAGCCCAACATACTCTCTTTCTTATTTCTCTCGAAGAATACTGCATACTTTCTAAGAAGCTTTTGCTACATGTATCGGTTCGACGATTGAACACTAATTGCCATGAGGGCTATGAGCCACACACTCTGGCTAAGAGCCATTGCTAAATCTAGGGTAAGACCCACTTGTTGGTATTCCTTGGACGACTGTCCTCAAGATCGAACAGCTCTACCCAGTGGAGTACACATTGACGTTAATTGACAAGTAAGCGTCTTGTCATTACGGATGTTTAGGGTGTCATTTTTGCACTACATGTTTTTAGTGAGATGCTCAAGTGAGTTTTTGATAATCTTAAACTCACATCAACTGATCTCTACCACGGAGTATAGACGCAGCAATAGGTTGAGATAGCATGGCTATCCATAAGAGCTAGCCATTTCACTTGTGTGGATATCCGGCTCCCTCTATATCACTACAGATTGCCTATGGACATACTGTTTTGGGGTAAGACCTGGCCAGTGATTGCTACATCTCCCCATAGGCATTGAGGATCACAGTTTGATCTACTCTCGTTATACTTTCAAGGAAAGAAGCCCGCAATATAGCATGCGGTAGCAGACGAATTCAAATTCTCCACTTTATTCCAATCATTCTGTACACGGTTGACTATGTTGGTGACGTTACCTGCTAGTTGAGCAGTTTCTACAAAGAGTCTTATCAAGGGGTTTGACTACGTAGATTTTAATCCACGGGCTTGGATTGCAAAGGCAACACCCAAGGTTCCTAGTGCAATGTTGTTTTTTTTTTTTCAGGTAGGGGACGTGCTCCTCTCCAGTTGAATACGGGTAAGTGAACATTACGTTCAAATCTGCAGGTATGCATCTATTGATTTGGTGTTATTCCATTTTTAGTATGCTTTGCTTGGTTTTTCAAGACGTATAAGTACGCTTGAATGTTACAGAGCCATGCCAAGGGCATGTCGGCACACAGTATTTTGGGCCAAGTGTCCAATCTATCTTTCTCCCTTATGCTGTTACGAACCAACTCGTAGGGTTCAATTTGGCACACGTTCACATGGGATACAACATGGTCTAGGAACTCAAGGAGTTCAATTTAGCCAGTGTGGAGCAATGATAATGAGGGTCCCTCTCACTCACGTCCCGGAGTGTTCATAGTTTCCTCCACACACAAGTACATCTTGTACTTGATGGATGTCGCTTTTTCAGCCATCCTTATTCCACATGTGGAGAATATGATTCTCTGGGACTGACACTGGCGCCCGATTTTTAATGATGTGTCGCGATGAAGTCCCTACGTGCTGGTCGCATCCGTTTATTAGACCATTTGGAGCACACCGTATCAGGAACAATTTCAGTGGCAAGAAATTGTCGGGTACTAAGTACAGACTTGTTGTGATTACAAGTGCTTTGAAACCACCTTAACGGAGGGTCGTTTCTACCTATAGCAAAGTATGCTATGTTCATGAGAATGTCTCATGGTTGGTACCTAGGGGTAACCGGGTTGTCACATTCTATTATGGTCTAACTTTTGTTGCAAGACTATCGTGGAAAGTCTCATCATGAAATTGTGGTTCGGATATATTTGTGTTGAATGCATGCACACTAGGTGTTATGGCCCCTAGTGTTTAACACTGATTTATTTGGAGTGGCATGCTAATTCATGGACTTTTTTGTTTCTACAATTTTTTGCACTTCAAGTGCAAATTTTCAAGCAGATTTATGAGTTTACACCCTACCGAACAAGGTAACGGTTATGTATGGGTGTCTGTAGTTGGCTGGTTTAAACTCTATGAGCTTATTCCACTCCAAACCACTTTCAACCTAGTTGGTTCTCTCCACTCCATATCAAATATATGGCTGGATACTCAATGATTGAGTCCTCGTTTATCGACAGTCGTGGAAGACTGTCTGTAAGTGGTTGGGGACAAGCACCTCACTCTTACTGCTGCTCGTGTTGGATGGGCAGCTTACAAATATTTCTTTTGCTAAAGGATCTGCTAAGAGCATACGTTAGCACAACACATTTCTTCATAGATGATTTTCTCCCTATTCTATAATTTGCTTAAGTAAAGTTTTCAACTTTGAACGCCTATTGTGGTGGGGTTGAATATTGTTTCAATAGTTTCATAAGTCAAGGACTTACCATGTGTGCTGACAAAGTATGTTGGCAAGTAACCTTCATTAGGGATGAACATGTAGTTTTTTGTGTTCCAAACTATTCAAAAGTCTGATAAGAGGACACTCCCTATTCTATCCCTCAGTAGCTATGAACTTTTTAAGATACTCACGCGAGTAGGAAATCTGGCTCACAATTGCATGGAAAGTTACGCCAAGGTTTTCTTGCATTATTCCAGTTTCCTCAGAAGATCTGAAAACTGGTTATGCCTTTGGATAACTCTTAGTTGTGGTTACTCCTTTCAAGTACTCAAGTAAGTTACAAATTGAGTTACCAATTTGATACAAGTGGTTGCAAAAGGACAACAATGTTGAAAATCAAGATATTGCTCTTGGTTTCATTGAACCCCCTCACTGCACCAATTATCGGACATACAGACAACTAGCCCACGTATGGGACGTCAAATAAGGAAAACATCCGTATTCTTAAGAAGATATTACTACTTGTGTTTTCGAGGACGAAAACTCTTCCTTAAGGGGGGAGTAATGCCAGGACAAGGGTCAATGATAAGCCATATTTAAGTTATTTTTGTACAATCATAAACCTAAGGACTAGGGTGGTCATGGACTTCGACTAGGAGCTGGGCTAGACAGTGTGGATAGGGGATCCGTCTAGGGCAAGGGGCTAGGAGTCCGCCTATATTATGGAGGGTTGGGAGGAGGATCCTATGTCTAGCTTTCCCTAGTTCTTACAGTCACCTTCAAGCTCGCTTAGTAATCATTTTTGTACTTGCCCTTAGAATCGTTTTCTTTCATCCTCCATTCTCACTGCATAGAGCAAGCGGGCAGAAAAAACTGACGCCTTGATAATCCATGGGTGCCATTCGCCGATTCACTGTATGTGCCAGCAACTGAATGTCTCTCCACCTTCTGCGTTGTAAAGTATGTGGAACATGTAGAGTTCCAAGGGGGTTGTGCCGCCTGCGTTGTTGGTGGGCCTGGACGATGAAGTTTCCTTGTTCAACAAACCGCAAGAAGACATCTTAGCATCACGCCCTCCAAAATCCTTTACTATGCGCAGTCTGAACCCCCCCCTTAAACCATGAATGTAGAGGAAGATATGACTACAACAATTGCTCACATTTGCAGGCTACGACGCAACAATTTCTTAGATTTGTTGCATTGTTGTCACCAATTGACACGACGGTTTTAGAGGGAATCAATGGTTGAAAATCGATGTTGTGTGGTGGCGATGGTCACAATCGTTGATCCTCAATGTGAACGTGTGATGTAAACTAGGTGCAAACTTGGCTGAACATGACATTGTTGTGAACTTGCATGTGAACTAGACGTGGATTCCGCAAGCTATGTGCACTACGTCTTGGTGGTGTGAATTGGATGTGAATTGAAAAACTACTCAATACCTACAATGCTACCATCTCTATTTGCACACGTAGCCTTAAGACATTGGAACACCATGAGGTCAAATCCTGCCAACGCATGCTTTTTTCCCCCAAATGGATCGAATGGTCCTCGATCAAGACCGTAGATCCGCTTCACGTCAAATAGGCTTTACCGATTAATTGTAACAAATATTTTAGCGATAAATATTTTCAAACTTCTCTTTCGAGCACTGCTGCTGAGAGACGTTGGAGGTTGGAGCTACGCTTTACGTGAGAACTGACACAGAAGGCTATGGAGGCCATCAAGCCAGTTCGTAAGGAACCCTTGAACTTCACTTCAGACATTTCACCGAAGCAGCACGTGAGCTCCCTGCTTGCTGTTCCAGCTGACAGAGATGGTGACTATTTTCTCCTATAGCATGCATTGTGTCAATTTGTACGTGTCTATAGCCTTGAAACTGCAAAAATTCACCTATCTAACAGAAAAAGGACATCAATGTCAAGCTCACTTTTTGCATCTGTATGTGTGATCATGTTTGTACGATGAGTGTCGTGATCACTTTTGAGAACTGGATCCTCTAATGCAGTTATTTTGATCGCTTGTATGCTTGTACAGATCCACACAATTTCAACCAAATTTGCAACCCTAAGCATGAAGTTGATGATTGGGAGGCAGAAAGGAATTGGGACAATCGTGATGAAAAGGATTCCATCAGCTCAACATCTGGTGCCCCATACGAGAGCTTCAACAGCTCTCTCATAGAAAATGAGAAATTGCAGGTTGCAAGTCTTGCATTTAGACATCTATATGGCATTGCTGTAGTCAGTACTCTGTATGGCATCTTTGTTGTGTTGCTCGATCTATATGTCTTGTTTTTTCTTGGCTAGTCAATTACCGAGTGTTTTGGCATGTTTGAAGATCATCAATCCCCTTTTAAAGCTGTCTGACACAGACACATTTACTATGCTTACTGTAGACTGATACTTTTCTTGTAATTGGTGCAGAAAGCTTTGCCTCAGGAAAATGGTGGATGCAATATATTCTATGCTGCAGAAAATTATGAGAACACACTAGCCTCTTATACTAAAGCATTGGAGATTGCTTCAAAGCATGAGAGGAGTTTTGATGCCTTATGCCATTCAACTTCCTCTGCAGGTTTCTTCCAGCTGGTACGACTGTTACCTTTATTGGTGTGCCCATGTAAAGAGAGAAATTTTTGGGCACTAGAATACAAAGTGAAAGCTAATAATAGCATTTAACTACTGAAGGAAGTTAGGCACATGATAATTTCCTTTCCAGCTTAACAAAAGAATCTAGAGCAAGCTGATATCACCAAGCACACCGATGCTGGCCATGATCTTTCATAACTAGGTATGTGAAAGCGGTAAAGCTTATTGGTAGGCTATGATGCTTATATCATGATGATAGGAGTGGGACAAGTTATTGTCATTATAAGCTTTGATGGCCATATTACGCTCATGCATTGAATTAATGGCCTCAAATATGGAAAAGAGTTTGTGTATTCTATCTTGAGCTCCTGTCCACAAGTCTTGACATGGGAAGTGCTTCTTCTTTGTCTCGATGGATATATAGAACAACCACATTTGGAAGAGGACCAAAGCGAGTATTTTGGTCCTTTGTTGGCGTTTGATACAAAATTGCAATTCCAGAGGAGGAAACTTCTTGATTGAAGCCAGAACATGCTGCGTGAAAGGTTTGTAAAAGGAGATTCAAGATGAGTTTGTGGGGAAAAGCATGGAATAATAATTGGCTGCAAGATGGACAAAGGGGCTGGAATGATGAACCCAATTGGATGCCCAGCAGGTGAGCCAGGCGATCAAGCATTTTGTTGGCAGGTTGTCATGCAGGAAGGGGAGGGCAGGGTGCACCAGGGCTTGTTGGGGGGGGGGGGGGGGGGGGGGGGGGGGGGGGGGGGGCTCAAACAAGCCTGTAGGAGGAATGGTCTATGAGAGGAGTGCTTTTTGTGTTAGGAAGGGTCATATTACAGAGAGAGACAACATTGAGTGAGCATGTTATGTAAAAAATCTACTGGCACACTGTGTGCTACCCGTACTGGAGGCATTTTCTACTTGAGCCATATCCCACTTCTAGCTCCAACTATCTCCAAAAATCCATGACCTCTGAAAATCTCACTTGTACAATGCGCTTGTTTAATGTTTTGCATTGTAGTCCCAAACAGTGAGCTGTTTATGCATTCTGAAATTACTTTAGGAGAACTTATAACAAGCTGTTCTTCGACCCCCTTCTTCAAGTGTCCCTTTTTTGGTTTTCTTAATCCTTATGAAAATTAGGAATTTGACTGTGTGTCCACCTCGAGAGAAGGATTGAACATCATGTATTTTTTTTCCTTCTGATTGTGGCTTGCACTGGAGTAAGTCCTACGCTGGTTCTGCAGTGTGATTATGATGGGGAAGATGAGTGTCTTGGTATCTCAGAAACCATGGGTGCTTCACCAAGTGCACCGCCTATGATGGGCTCTGTTAGCATTGATTCTGAAGATGAGTCCATTAGTGGTCCATCAGTATCACAAGCAGGACCTCAAATTGATGAATCAATATTACACTCTGGAAGTCCAGTGAGGCTACAACAAAGTTTAAAAGGTGAAGCAGAGCAGATCACAGAAACACGGTCTCCATGCGAACAAACAGGAAGGTGATGTGCTGCAATTACTTGTCAAGTCTTTATGCTAAAAAAACCTCATGTTTCCATAAGCCTTCTGGGAAGGAAGTCAGCAGATTTTGAGGGCCTGATAATATCCTGGGCCAATCTTTGTTCAGACACACTTGTGCAATGGAAGGTGACGAAGCAACTTCAATGAGCCATCAGACAGTGACTCCGGCTGTTCAACATCCTCCACTTTGCCTCAGGTTTTGATAGTTATCCCATTTCTCTCGCCAAGTAACTTTTACGTTGACTTTAAAAGTCTTCTATTCACAACACTTGAGGATTGCTTGGATTATCATTCACTTACTAAGAGCTTGATTTAAATATTCTTGCAGCCCTTCTCAAGATCGTGCCTCTATTCTTACCTTGATTGGATGTTTATTCTTCGTTCTAATTTTTTATTGAGAGTTTGATGTTTTAAGCTCTTTCAGCTGTGCCATTTCTTCTTTTTGCTTATTGTGACTAGTCTTTGTGTTGATCTTCTCTTTGCATTAACAACCAACTTGCAAGCTTACTCTGATTTTGGCATATTTTGTGGATTAGTGGTCATGCAGCATGGCAGGTTCTCATTGCCTATGATGCTTGTGTACGGCTTTGCTTGCGAGCATGGGCAAAAGGGTGCATGGAAGCTCCGGACTTTCTACTCAACGAGTGCTTGTTACTGCGAAACTCTTTTGGGTAGCTCACTCTGCTTTTTGAGAATAATGATCTTTAAATTGGTAGGTTGTAAACAAGTCACACAACGTCAATATGGCTTTTTATGTAGTACAGGCTGCAACATCTCTTGCTGCAACCACAAGAAGACCCAGCTCAAAACAATTTAGACTCTGATAGTGGCACTGATGTTGCATCTATAAGCAAGCCTAAGGGAAATGCTGGAAGAATCAAAGTTCAAGGTAAAGTAAATCACTTGAGTTGTTCAGTTGTCTTGTACACAGGAGATGTGTGGTTGTTGTTCAATCAGTCATGGTATGCCTCATTAGACTTACTGATGATTCTACTGATTGAGTATGATTGGGTCTTTGAAAACAGTGAGAAAAATTCGCATTTTCCCCCGTCAGGCCGTGCAAGGGTACCCTTCTCTACATAGTCCTGCGTACATTCAAGCTGGAGCAAAGTATGTTCGTCAAATGTCAGATGTTGTGATAACAGGGGTGAAAAGCTTCTTAAATACAACCCTTGAGTTTCAAGGTGTGTGCTCTAATACCAGAGCTCATCAAACTCTCTCGTTAGAGCAGATTTTCAGGAGGAATTTTAGTGATACGTGTCTCTTTACTTGCATTTTTGCTCGCTATCCAGAAATGACTGCTGTTCATCACTGCTGGTCCTAACTTGTATCTCTATTGTTGGATTACAGAAATGTACTCATGCCTTCTATGGCTAAAAGGAGCATCAACTGAGGAGGGAGTGCTGGCATACCCTGGATCTGGTGACATGCATGTTTTGTAAGCTGATAAATGAAACTTCAGATTTGCAACTTGTTTCAAGGTATTATCGTGTGATTTCCTGAAGAATCTTGTGGTGCAGCAATCTGGAGTCTTCTTCTGACAATTTATTGCTAGAAGTCCAAGACTCCAAAGGGCACGTTCATGGACAAGGCGTGGTGCAACTTTCATCGCTCTTTGATGATCAGGTTTGTAAGAAACTTCTCTTGTTCCTATGCAAGCTGCCTTCAATATAATTCATGATCGTAGATCTTCCTGCAGAATGATCGGGTGCGTTGGTGGCCTATTTTCAGTTATCTAGACCATGAGTGTGTAGGAAAGGTTCAACTTTTTATCAGATTTTCTGCAAATTTGAATGAAGACAGCTCCAAGAAGGTCTTTTATTAATTTCCAATGAACCACGTCCCTCCCATTTTTTGAACCCTTGCAGATTGTGAAAAAAATGCTTTGTCTGCTGTCACAGTGTGGTCCTGTTGGCGAGACTCTTGCCTACAATATTGTTTTGGAGGCTGCCATGCGATCTCAATTCTTTCAAAGGAGAAATTTAAGACTCCATGGAGCGTGGAAGTGGTTGTTGTCTGAGTTTGCCATCTTGTATGGAGTTTCCAATGCATACACCAGTCTAAGGTAACAATGATCACAGCTGCAGTGATAGACGTACTGTGATACAATCTGGTTAGCATCAGATATGACTAGTTTGCATGTTACCTTTTACTTGTTTGGTGTAGATATCTGGCATGCACAATGGAAGTTGCCACTCCCACAGAAGACTGCCTTGTACTTATTCATGATCTATTGTCTCCTTTAATCATTGCTCAGAATGAAACGGTATTTACTAGACAGGAGGTACACTATTGATCTGCTCCCTCATTTTGAAGGGTTTTTTTTCTCCTTTGTCCAAGATCCTCACAGAGTATCAGCTTGCAGAAGAGGATGCTCTCTGATGTCATCGAGCAAGTAGATCAGCTACTTGCTTGTGTTTTTGAAAATTACAAGTTTCTGGATGAGTCATCAGTTTCTGGCATATCAGATATGCTTGCTCTGTCAAACACCAACACAGCTCCAGCTCTTGTGCCGGCGGTGAAAATATTCACGCTTCTCCATGACATTCTTTCTGTTGAGGCTCAGAAAACCCTCTCTCATTATTTTCAGGTAGAGTTATGTGGTCTCATCTCAATTAATGGCGAGATCATGTGCATTTTTTAATTGGCTTAATCATAGTAAAAATTTGAGGTATATTTACAGAGAGCAGCAAAGAAACGGTGCAGACGCCTCATGGCAGAATCTGATGAGTTTGTTAGTAGTAGCAATGAAGGATTTCTAATGGACTCTATGACTACAACCATGGCATATTCCAAGTTGAAGGCTCTGTGCGTCAATATGTGCAATGAGGTTCAAGCAGACATAGAATTGCATAATGAGCATATATTGCCGAGGTAAATCTTCTTTCCTTGGATTTGCATAAAAATTATAACAGAGATTGGTTCTACTTGGCTATTTTAAACAGCTTTTGGAAGAATTAGCTTTTCTGCTATTGGTTTTTTTTTTCTTTGGCTTCAAATGATCAGTCCAATTGTATCTTTTGCAGCTGCATTGATTTACCCAATATCACAGCAGATGTATACTGCATGGAACTCTCTGAGAGGTTAAGAAATTTTCTCGTAGCTTGTCCTCCTTCTGGCCCATCCCCACATGTAGTGGAGCTTTTGATTGCGACTGCTGATTTTCAACAAAAACTTACATCTTGGAAGATAAGGTGATTATTCAACAGATTCATCATTAATATAGCAGCCTCTGAACCTATGTGGGTGATAGTTATGTCCTATCTTATTTATAACCAGCCCATCAAATGGTAGAGTGGATGCGAAGGACCTTTTTCACTTGTATGTAGTGTTATGGGTTCAAGAGAGGCGCCTTAGTCTGTTGGACTCTTGCAAGGCGGACAAGGTAAGGAGCAGTCAGGGCTTTTTTCACATAATTTCTCAGCCAAAAAGGATGTACATATCTCCATCATCTTAGAGCCTCCATAATACTTGTGTGCACTTCGTGCCGTGAGCTATCTAGAAACGTATGTTATGCGAGCACTCGGTGATTGTGACCTTGGCATGGCAGATGCGATGGACATGTGTTACAACTCCAAATGGAACTTCTTCCTTTGTGGAGGAATTGTACGATCGGATCAAAGATACTTTGAGCGAGTATGACAGTTTGCTCAATTTTTGGCCCGAGTATACGCTTACTTTGGAGGCTGTAAGTATATTTCAAATGTTTTCTTCTGGTTGTGGTAGTAAGCTTCTCTGCTTATAATCTGGGTTCTTTGCCAGGCAATGGCAGATGTTGAGACTGCTGTGGTTACAGCTTTGGAGAAGCAGTATGCAGATGCCCTAGCTCCTCTGAAAGATGTTATGGTAACTAAAAAGTTTACTCTTCAGTACATGCAAAAGCTGACAAGACGAAGATCGCTTACTTTGTACACCGTTCCAAACCAGGTGAGTCTGTTAAACTTTTTTGCTCATTAGGATACATGGTAGCCTTAAGCTTCCTCACCTGTTGAAGGCTTGGTGATCATTGCAGCTTGGAACGTTTCTGAACACCATCAAGAGGCTACTGGATACTTTACGTCCAAAGATCGATGTTCAGATAAAGAGTTGGGCAGCATGCATTTCAAATGTGACAGGAAACAAAATGGGCTATGGCGAGCGTTCTAATGAGGTCACCATATTCTTAAGAGCAAAGTACAAGAACTTCATACAGGCCATTGTTGAAAAACTCTCAGATAATGTACCTTATTTTTTCGTTTGAGCCTCGCATTTGGTTGTCATTGATGCTCGTCTTATGGATTCATAAAATTGCAACTTCCAGGCTCGCTTGCAAGCAACCACCAAGCTTAAGAAAATACTTCAGGATACAAGAGAAGCAGGTGGGGAGACAGAAATACGTGACAGAATGCAGCCCCTGAATGTACAACTCTTGGAGACCATCACACGTTTGCATGATGTGTTTACTCCTAGAGTTTTTGTGGCCATTTGCCGTGGTTACTGGGACCGCATGGGTCAGGTTGTGAGCAGCTCAATCTTTTCATGAAAAAAGCACATTGTGGGATGCATGCAGTGTGACTCATGGGATTTGTCTGAATGCTTTCAAGCTGCAGGAGGTGTTGCAATTTTTGGAGAATCGGAAAGAGAATCGGTTATGGTACAAAGGATTTTCTCATGCTCTCACGGTAAGGATGAAATACTTGCACGTCACTGTACGCAACCTCAACATTGGATTGACGGTTCTGTTTTATGGTCCTGACAGATTATCGATGACGTGTTTTCTTCTCAAATGCAAAAGCTTCAAGGCCATTGTCTCCAAGAGAAGGATCTGGATCCACCTCGGTCCATCATGGAAGCTCGCTCCATGCTTTCTAGAGATGCTCCCAACTGCTTGGATTCGTCAAGCTACTTGTATTTTTAATTTTGAGCTGTTTCCTTGACATCATTGTTTTGTTATTTCATTCTTTGACCAAAAAGCATAACGAAAGCTGAGGCTGCTGAATCACCATCATTATTATGCCTATGAAGCTTTCATAAAGCAGAGGAGATCGTCTCCAAAACGGAAGCTTGAACTGGGTAATGCCGAAGAGGTGAGTGTGTATGATTAGTATGACTTCTACCGTTCAGGAGCAATGTTAACTGTTGAGAAACTTTAGAACTCCCTAGCATGCTACCACATTGTAAAGCTTAAGGCAATAAAACAAACAGTTTCAGCATGTTCTCTTGTGGTCTTGTGCGGGCTTTCTTTGGCTGCCTTCTTTGAGAATTTCACCCCCGCCCAGTCAGACTACTAACCATGGAGGAAATTGATGAGATTCGCCAACGACCGATGCTAGATCTCGTGATTCAGCTATCCCAACAAGCCGCCCATTTTTTTGCTTAGTTTTTACTTGACTCACATCAACCAGCTTAGGACCCCATAGTATATATCTTTGTTTTGTACTGTTGTTAGGTTATTTTGTTACTCTGACTTTGTATCAGATCCACCACTTCGTAACTTTCGGGTCTCATAGGTAATTATGACCTTTTGAAGACGTTAATATAACATTTCATTTCATTTCATTTCTCTCTCTATAGTAGTAGTATCTAGTTCTTTTGTACCCAGACATGGTATTAGATTCACCATTTTGTAACAGATTGGTCTCATAGGTCATTTTGGTCTTTTGAAGACGTTAATATAACATTTCATTTCATTTCATTTCTCTCTCTCTCTCTCTCTCTCTCTCTCTCTCTCTCTAATATAGATTGGTTAGGCCATTTCCCTCTTGAATAACAGGTCTTGAGTTCAACTCCTTGTCGGCTAGATCTTTAAAGTCTCTTGCGACGTGAAAACTCTCTTTCTCTCTCTCTCTCTCTCTCTCTCTCTCTCTCTCTCTCTCTCCCCCTCTCTCTCTCTCTCTCATTGTAAAGCTTAATGCAATAAATCGAACAGTCTATCATGTCCATGTACGCTCTTGTACAGGCTTTTTATCCATCTCTTGGCTTCTCTATAGAAATCACAACCCCCCCCCTTCTCTCTCTCTCTCTCTCTCTCTCTCTCTCTCTCTCTCTCTCGCGGGCGCAGTGGTTTGATGGTGTATGCGTCTCTTGACAGTTATCCGAAGATTCTCTACCAAGGAGAAGCCATTCTCAGAACTTTCAGTTCGGTTTTGCAAGAAATCTTTTTTTGACATAGATAACACGTACTTCTTTATGGATTTGGAAGCATTAGTGCCTTCACTTGGAAAGACCTTGAAAATATTACAAAGCTTTTTCTTTCAAACTCTTGTCACCCTATTAGCCAACCGAGGAGAAACCGTGTGCCTCGGAGGAGCTTTTAATTGAAGTTTCTCAACCAAGATACCGTGTCTCAAAGGAACTTTTAGTTCGAATTTGCAAGAAATCTATCTTTGACATGTAGGTAACACATGTACTACTTAATGGATTTGGAAGCATTAGAGCCTTCACTTGGAAAGAGCTTGAAAATGTTACAAAGCTTTTTCTTTCAAACTCTTGCCAAGTGAAGGCATAAACACCTGATGTGTGTCGGATCACTTCCTTGGGAGCCAAGAGCACGTAGAGAGTTGTGGTGTACATGATAAAGATGTGCCAAAGGTCACCCTATTAGCCAACCAAGGAGAAACCTTGTGTCTCAAAGTAGCTTTCAGTTGAAATTTCTCAACCAAGAAGAAATTATGTGTCTCAGAAGAGCTTTCAGTTGTTCAAATTGCAAGAAATCTATCTTTGACATCTAGGAAACACATGTATGTTGGAGAGGGGGAAAGGGGGACACACCCAACACAAACACAATGCCTCTTGTCCTTATCCCTTCCATTTTGGCCGCCCTGACTTCCCTCTCCTTGGCCTTTGAGTGCCCTTAACCTTAGCCTTTAACCTCCACTGGCGGGCTCCTCTTCCTGCAGCAGCGGGACCCCTCCCCAATCAAGGCAATAACGATGTCGCTATCGGGGGGGGGGGGGGGGGGGGGGGGTTCAACCCCTTATCCTCAAAAAACTTAGGCCCTTGGCGGGCGCGAGCACCATCCCATACCTCTTGCCACTTCATCACCGAACCGCGCCACCGCGGGCGCCCTGCGCCGCTGGCCACTGCCGTCAAAACCACCAACAAACACCGCCACAGCAGCGCCCAACGCTAGCCACCATAGCCACGCTCAAGGGGAGCTCCCCTCACTCCTCTTGTGTACGCAGGGGAGAGGCCACACCTGCTATATATATCGCGGCTTCTCAGCTTTGCCTTGCGCATGTGGGTTATACCCTAGCCACGTGGCGGCTCCACAATGACCAGCACCCCAAGGCCTTGAAAATAAACACCACCCCCTTTCTCAAGAAAAACTTTTTGTTTTCCCCCAACTTTGTCTGCTTGCCAACTAGCCCCTGATGGCCCATTTGCAAAGCTGTCGAACGCGGCAAAAAATTCATTGAACCGACTCCGCTTTCCCCAAACTTTGCTCCACCTCATGACTCTCTTAGCCCTCGGACCGAGGCTGCCAAAACACGATCAATTCATCTGCCATCAACTTTGAGCAAAGACACCCAGTTTTCTGACTTTCATATCTCCTTGCTCCGGACTTCGTTTGGCATGCAGTCTCTTCCTGTTAGCTTCGTATGATGCACACCCTACTCTAGAACTTTGTCGAGGCTCAAAAGATGCCAGATGGCACATTCTCCAATGCAGTCAAGTGGGCTCAGACCCGGCCCCCAGAAAAACTTCAAATGATCATATCTTGCAAACCAGAGCTCCGATCCGCAATCCGAAAAGACGGGTAGGCTCCACGAATTGAGCTCTATACATCTATACCCCAAGTTCCACTTGGATCACCTGTACCCAGCTGCGCTATCCGGCAAGAATCTGAAAACCACCAAAGCTTCAACCTTTAATAACTTGGTCTCCCGTAGCTCGGTTTGATGAGCCGTCTGGACATGTTCCTTCAGCACTTCGAGCTCTTCATTCCTGGACCTAAAGGCTGCACTTTGCATCTCCTTCACCTGCCACCCAAATTAGCCCCTCATGTAGCCTTCCCTGGCCTATAAACCGCATCATGCATACACTTCCGCTGCTACCTGCCGTCCCATGATTTTCCTAGCTGCTCCAATCCTTTGTCATGCTTCTGCTTGCCTGCATACATCTGCCCATGCCACCTTTTAGAGTCGACACACTTTGGTTGCACCAACGTCTTTTTGGATCGAAAGCATTAGTGCCTCACTTGGAAAAAGAGATTGAAAATGTTACAAAGCTTTTTCTTTCAAACTTTTACCAAGTGAAGATATAAAAACCTTACGTGTCTCGGATCACTTCCTTGGGAGCCATGAGCAATGAGAGAGCTGTGGTGTACATGATAAAGATGTGCCAAAGGTCATCCTATTAGCCAACCAATGAGAAACCATGTGTCTCAGAGGAGTTTTTAGTTGCTATCTTTGACATCTAGGTAACACATGTACTATTAGGCAAAGAAGCAAGGAAAGTGTCCATTTCATCTTCGTCATGCATAATCTTTGACTCCAGCTCTTTACAATGCAATTTTAGCCTCATTGCGACTTGCATAAATACCAGTCAGAATATCCCAAGCGTGCTTTACAGATTTGAATAAACAAATGTGAGGAGTAATAGTGCGCTTCACGGATAACACAATCAATGCATGAGCCTGGGCATCTTTAACATCCCAACGCACTTGCTTAGCCGTAGGCAAAACAGCTCTGACAGCAGTAACCTTGCCACCCAAACCTGCAACATTCTCAACATTGCTTGTATCCTCAGAACTAGGGCGTACATTAATGTCATGCACAACATTATAAACGCCCTTTGACACAAGAACATGTTGCATCATGTAAGCACACATTGGGTAATTGTCCCCATCCAATTTATCCTTAGTAGCAAACATCTTGAACACATCTGTGCTGTTGTCAGCCATGGCGATTGCCTACACCTCGTGTGAAAACTACTCAAAAAGAAGATTAATGAAGCGGGACTAATGCGTGCTATATAGCATAACTCGAAGAAGACTGTCACGGACTTGTTATGCAGAAAATGACAATAACAAAAATTTGCATAAAATGAAAAATTGAATGCGCAATATTGCTTGTAGTGGAAACAAATGCCAAAATAAGCCCGAATGGAAAATGTGAGCAGACTAAGCTCTATGAGGTTATCCAAAGTATTTGTCAACCTGCTCATGCTCACCAAAGCTCATCAAAATCTACGAAAGTGAGCGGGCATGTGCTAGAGTTGCTGGCTACTAAGCTCGGTAGGACACAACCTGCTCTGATAATGCTAGCGATGTTGGCAACTAAGCTCGGGAGGACACAACTTGCTCTGATACCAATTGTTGGAAATTGGGTCATAGGAAAGCAAACACAGTTTGGAGAAAACGAAGAAGCTCAAGGCACGCAACAAAGAGTATGTATTGCTTAGTGCATCATGAAAGATAAGATAGCACTAGAGTGATGGGCGTATATACAATGCACAAGGGAAAAAACCTCCTAGTGAGGAAAAAAATGCCCTTGCAGTCCTAAGTGTGTTCACACACATCACTATCACATATGTATGGTAACACCATGAGCATGGAGAGAGTTGTGGTGTACATGATAAAGATGTGCCAAAGGTCACTCGATTAGCCAACCAAGGAGAATCCATGTGTCTCAGAGGAGCTTTCAATTGAAGTTTCTCAACCAAGAAGAAACCATGTGTCTCTGAGGAGCTTTCAATTATTCGGATTTGCAAGAAATCTATCTTTGACATATAGGTAACACATGTACTTCTTTATGTATTGGAAGCATTAGTGCCTTCACTTGAAAAGAGCTTGAAAATGCTACAAAGCTTTTTCTTTCAAACTTTTGCCAAGTGAAAGTATAAACACCTTACGTGTGTGTTTGATAACTTTCTTGGGAGCCAATGAGGATGAAGAGAGTTGTGGTGTACATGATAAGATGTGCCAAAGGTCACCCTAATAGCCAACCAAGGAGAAACCATGTGTCCTAGAGGAGCTTTTAGTTGAAGTTTCTCTACCAAGGAGAAACCATGTGTCTCAGAGCTTTCTTTCAGTTATTTAAATTTGCAAGAAATCTATCGTTGACATCTAGGTAACACATGTACTTCTTTATGGATTTAAAAGCATTAGTGCCTTCACTTGGAAAGAGCTTGAAAATGTTACAAAGCTTTTTCTTTCAAAATTTTGCCAAGTGAAGGTACAAACACCTTACGTGTGTGTCATATCACTTCCTTGGGAGCCATGAACATCGAGAGAGTTGTGGTGTACATGATAAAGATGTGCCAAAGATCACCCTATTAGCCAACCAAGGAGAAACCATGTATCTTAGAGTAGCTTTCAGTTGAAGTTTCTCAACCAAGAAGAAACCATGTGTCTCAAAGGAGCTTTCAGTTGTTCGGATTTGCAAGAAATCTATCTTTGACATCTAGGTAACACATGTAGTTCTCTATGTATCGGTAGCAATCATGCCTTCACTTGGAAAGACCTTGAAAATGTTACAAAGATCTTACTTTCAATTTTTTGCCAAGTGAAGGAACAAACACCTTACGTGTGTGTCGGATCACTTGCTTGGGATCCATGAACATGGAGAGTGTTGTGGTGTACATGATAAAGCTGTGCCAAAGGTCACCCTATTAGTCAACCAAGGAGAAACTTTTTGTCTCAGAGGCGCTTTCAGTTGAAGTTTCTCAACCAAGAAGAAACCATGTGTCTCAGAGGAGCTTTCAGTTGTTCGGATTTGCAAGAAATCTATCTTTGACATCTAGGTAACACATGTACTTCTTTATGGATTGAAAGCATTAGTGCCTTCACGTGGAAAGAGCTTGAAACTGTTACAAAGCTTTTTCTTTCAAACTTTTGCCTAGTGAGGTATAAACAACTTATGTGTGTGTCAAATCACTTCCTTGGGAGGCATGTGTTAGAAATAGGGTTGCAGGGAAACACACACAGCTTGGAGAAGAGGAAGAAGTTGAAGGCACGCGACAAAGAGTATGTATTGCTTAGTGCACAATGAAAGATAAGATAGCCCTAGAGTGATGGGCGTATATGCAATGCATAAGAAAAAAAACCTCCTAGTGAGGGAAAAAATGCCATGGGGGTTCTAAGAGTGTTCACACACATCACTACCATATATATATGGTAACAAATCCCCCTTGGGAGTGATGCAGTGAACGAGTGCTGGCACATAGAGTATAGGGAAGTGCCATGCCCTAAGAATATGATCATTCCACAAAGGAGAGTAAAGCCAAAGTGCGGAAATCTTTGAACTTTTCTCGAGACAATGCCTTTGTGAAAAGGTCTGCAAGGTTGTCATGCGTTGGCACATAAGCTAAGCTGATCTCTCTTGCTGAGAGTCTCTACCTGACATAGTGATAATGCAACTCAATGTGATTTGTGCGAGTATGAAAAATTGGGTTTCTTGCAACTACTAATGCGCTTTGACTGTGAGTGTAGATAATGTTGGCAGTGTCCTGTCCAACACCCAAATTAGCCATAAGGCGTTTGAACCATACAAACTCAACCGTATATGTGAAGACTCTCTTATACTTAGCCTCACAACTGGAAGTGGCCATAGTAGGTTGCTTCTTACTCAACCATGATATGCATGAACTGCCGAGCATGAAACAAAAACCACTTGTGGACACTTGCATTTCATAACAATAGCCCAATATAAGTCCAAAAAATCATGTAAATCTGGTGGCAATGATCCCCCCTTGGGATAAAACAAGCCAAGATATAAAGTTCCACTCAAGTAGAGAAAGATCCTCTTGACAGCCTACCAATGCTTAGACCACGGACTATGCATAAATTTGTTGACCCGTGAGAGTGAAAAACTAAATATCGAGTCTTGTATTGCATACATAAATAAGGCATCCAACAACAGTCTAATAAAGAGTGACATCAACAGGATCAACATCATGAAGAATCAATTTCAAACATGTTTCCATGGGAGTAGCAATAGGTTTGCAGTCCTCAAGTCCAAACTTTCATAGTAATGTCTCTATGTAGCTTGTTTGACACAAGGAAATATCGCCATCACATTGCTTAAACTACCTACCCAAGTAATGATGCAACGATCTCAAGTATTTCATCTAGAAAGCAACATTCAAATCAACCCTAACTTAAGCAAAATGTCTCTCATTCGGACTAGTGATCAACAAATCATCCAAATATAGAACAACAATGAGAAGTACATCGCCCTCACGCTTTACATACAAAGTGCTTTCTGTTGGAATCTTACAAAAGCCTCATTTGACTAATGAGTGTCATATTTCCCATACCAAGCACGAGGAGGCTGCTTCAACCCATACAAAGCTTTCTTACATTTGCACACTTTTTTTTTCCGAGAAAAAGATCCTTCTATTAGTTACTGAAACTGCCCATAGGGCTACAACCACCTCTTCAAGAGAGGGCTCCAAAAACCATGGTGGGAGACTCTCCCAATGAAAAAACTAGTATATGTACAATGGGGCTAAATCAAGAAATGGGGGGAGGGAAGAGCCACACAGGTGGTCGGTAATGCCATCGGAGTACACCTTGGACTATGGTGTAAAAAGGCCCTGGACGCCAGAGTCGAAGGAAAGCCTCGGGGCGCTCTCACATGCGGTCGGAGCTACCCTGTAGTCCCTCAAGCTGTCCTCTGAGAGTATGGATCAGCTCTAGCCAAAAATCACGAACAGTCTCTGCTGGTGGCACAGGGCGACCCTCAAAGATGCGGAAGCAACGGGCCCGCCAGATGAACTAGAGTGTCAGGCCACTGATGAGCTCCCAACACTCCTCTCTCTCACTGCACCACTCCTGTGGAGTAAGCTCTGTAGCAGGTTGGAGTGTAGGTCGCACCTCCTGCATCACTATCATCCTGCTGGTGGAAGATAGCTCAAATTGAAGTGCCAGGCCCATGAGGGTGGACTAAGCTGCTGCCCCCCAAGTGTATTGTCGAGCCGTGGAGAGAGCAGGCATCAGCTAAAGAACTCGTAGCCACACTTGCTGGGCCAAGGGACAGTCCCAAAGACAGTGACGCCGACTCTCCACCAACTGGTCACAAGCTGCACATGCGGCCGAGAGACTACTATGCACTAGCCAGCTCCCTACTGCTGTAGCTCTTTGTGCGACCAACCACTGAAACAAGGTGACTCGCCTCGGCTGTCTGGAGTCCCACAACCTCTCCCAAAAGGCTTCCAAGAACTCAACTGTGAGACCCTCCTCCTGCCAATGAGGTGCTGCAGTGGGGCGGGCCTCTCTCTGTGCTGCTAGTATATGACATCCCAGTCGAACAGTGTACTGAAAGAACGGGACTCTTGGGTGGTTTGCAGAAGAGAAGGGGTCCCTCCATAGCCACTCACCAGGATCCCACTGTATTCGTGCCAGTGGACAACACTCCCAAGCCCACAGCCTCCAGTGTCCAGTCTCAAGAGCTACTGGGTCAGGGTCTATGGCACACGTCCTCCCATGGATGCCCACTACTCGGATCCTCTGAAAACAGCACTCTGCTACCTGTAGGGCCTCAACTGGAACTCGCTGTAGGCGTCCCCCACCCTAAAGCTCGAAGAACAGGGCTAGGACAGTCTTTGAGCAGGCTCTGACTGAGATGAGAACCTCCAATCGTGTGGAGGCTCCCATCCACCGGGGTGCTACTGGCTCAAGAGGCGTGAGCCACTTAGCTGGAACTGACTCTGAGATGTCATGACACATGCTCTGCACCCCTCTCATGCCCTGTAGCTAGAGCCCCTGCACCTCCTCTGACAAACCTGTGAACTCTAGCCAGTCACCTAAAGAGCACGATGGGCTTGCTGCCATGGGACCCCAGGAAACATGAGGCCGACTACGAACCAAATGGCCTCTCTGAGTGCTCACCATGGGGTTCTAGACGAGGGGTTGCTGTAGGTTCTCCTCCGTGCACGGAGGCTGTCTCTGCTCCAGGCCACGCCGTAAGAGCTCCCAAGATCGAAGCAAACTCACAGCGAAGTGGTCCTCCAGTCTCCTGCTCAAACCAACTCTGCGCATCTCTGTAAAGATCCATCTGGTCGAAGGTTGCCAAGGGCCTCCTGACTGAGGCACCCTAGCACGAAGCCGCTGTAGGAAGAACTCCTTCCAGGGATCCTCACCTGGAAGAAGTCCTCTGACGATGAACTTCCCAAGAAGGGATGTGCTCTGCTGTGTTGGATCAATGATCCCAAGCCCTCCTTGTGAACAAGGAAGAGTGATGACCTGCCAAGCCACCTTGGTTCGGGCTATCTGAGTGTCACTTCCTGACCAAAGGAAGTTCCCGATCAGCCTCTCTACCTGGATGATACAAGAACTCGAGAAGATCCAGCAGGAAGTGATGTACCAAATAGTCGCCAACAACACCTGGTTGGCAACTACTACTCTGCCAGCCAAAGAAAGTCGTGATGAGCTCCAAGGTAACAACTTTCTCCTAATAGACAGGAGAAGGGGAGCAATCTACTGCTCGGGAGAATCCAAACCAACCTGACAGCCCAAGTACCGAACTACAGTCCCTGGGGGAATCCACCTGAAACCCTTTCCTGGCATCCAATCTGGCACAGGAGCACTACCAATCGAGAAAGCCACTGTATTTCTCCAGTTGATCAGTGCGCCTGATGCACAACAGAAGGTCTCCAGAGCCTGCTCACATCTGTGAAGGTTGGCCTCCTGGCCATTTAAGTACAAGGCTGAGTCGTCGGCAAACTCAGCGTCCAGTAGCTCACCTCCGCGAATAGGGAGTGCTAAGCCCCGTAGACGAACCTGTTGCAACACCAAAAACCTCCTCATCGCCTTCGCATAGAACAGAAAGATGAAGGGGGACAAGAGGACATCCGTGTCTGACCAAGCGTGTAAGCATGAAGCGATCACCTCTACCTCCTGCCAAAAGTACCTGACTATGAGCCTGCCTGTATAAGGCTGACACCCCTTTGATCCAAGCATCTGAGAAGCCCATCCTACGTAGAGTGCCCTCTAGAAATTCCCAGTCAACTCTATCATATGCCTTCTCAAAATCGAGAAGAAAAATCACGAGGTCCTCACCACGGAGCCATGCCAGGGCAGAAGCCTCCCAAAAAGTAAAGATGTTGTCAAGGATATTGCGTTCCTTGACAAAACATGTCTGGGTCCCATGTATAAGGCTCTCTAGAAGTGGCTGAATCCTCAAACTCAGAGCCTTGGCAAGAATTTTGTAGGCTGAGTTGAGGATGGTAATGGGGCGCCAATGTCGAATCTCATCCAAGGAGCCACCCTCCTTGGGAATGAGGTAGATCAGGTCCTCACTCATGCTGTCAAGCATCATTCCTGTGTGCAAAATGTACTGAAAAGCAATACAGAGATCTGGGCCAAGCAGGTCCCAGTACTCCAAGAAAAAACTGGGAGTCAACCCTCCTCTCCTTGACAGCTACCACGGGGGAGGGCCCTAAGAGCCGTGTGCAGCTCCTCAAGCTGAAGTGGTAGCTCTAGCCTCTGACGCATCTCCTCAGTCATAAGTCAAGGCATATGTGTCTGTTACCATATACATGAGGTAGTGATGTGTGTGAACACACTAGGACCGCCGGGGCATTTTTTCCCTCTTTAGGAGGTTTTTTCCCCCGTGCATTGTATATACGCCCATCACTCTAGGGCTATCTATCTTTCCATTGCACACTAAGTTATACACTCTCTATTGTGTGCCTTGAGCTTCCTTCATCTTCTCCAAGTTGTGTGTGTTTCTCTGCAACCCTAATTCCAACAATTGGTATCAAAGCAGGTTGCGTCCTCCCGGGCTTAGTCGCCGCCTGCTCCAGTACACGCCTGCTCACTTTCTCTGATTTCAGTGAACTTTGGTAAGCGTTCGCAGGTCGACAAATACTTCGGGTAAGCTCATAGAGCTTGGTCTGCTCAGATTTTTGATTTGGGCTCATTTCGGCCTCCGTTTTCACTACAGGCAGGTCTGCACAGGCAATTTTGTCATTTTGTGCAGAATTTTTGTCGGTGCCGTTTTTTTCATAAGAGGTGCCTTACAGTCTTCTATAGTTTGTGCTATATAGCACGTTCTGTTTCTCCTATATCAGGTGCAGCATTTATCATGGCTGGCAACAACAACACAGATGTGTTCAAGATGTTTGCTGCTGAGGGCAGGTTGGATGGGGACAATTACCCTATGTGGGCTTATATGATGCAACATGTTCTTGTGTCAAAGGGCGTCTGGAACATTGTGTAGGGCATTGATGTACGTCTTGGTTCTGAGGATGTAGGCGATGTTGAGGATGTTGCAGGTCTTGCTGCATGGATTGCAGCTGTTAGAGTTGTTTTGCCTACGGTAGAACAAGCTTGTTGGGATGTTAAGGATGCGCAGGCTCATGCATTGATTGTGTTGTCTGTGAAGCGCACCATTGTTCTTCACATCCGTTCAGCAAAATCTGCAAAACAGGCTTGGGATATTCTAGCAGGTCTTTATGCAAGTCGCAATGAGGCTAAAATTGCTTTGCTGCGTAAAGAGCTGGAGTCAAAGATTATGCATGAGGAAGATGATCTCAAAGAAAGGACCATGGTAACAGCAATGCAACTACTTCTTATGGTTCTGCTGCGAGTGGCAAAAACTCTGTTCCTAATGCTTCTGCTGGCAGCACTTCGTCTGGCAATTCTGGTGATAAGGGCAAAAAGAAGATGCGTTGCCATTATTGTAAAGCCAATGATCACTTGATCAAGTCATGTCCTAAGTTGAAGGCCAAAGAGACTAAGAAGAAAGAGGGTGGTTCCACTGCAAATGCTGGTTCCACTACAAATGCAGCCATTGTCGAGTCTTCTGTGAAAGGAGACTGTGATGCTGATGTTGATGCAGAATGGGCTTTTAGCGTAGAGTGCACATACAACCCTGCTGTCCATGATGCATGCTTGTCAGTTGCTGCAGATTCACATGTGTGGTATTTCGATAGTGGTGCTACAAAGCACATTACCTCACATCGTGAATTGTTTACCTCTCTCGAGTCTGTCCTTCATGGGAATTCAGTCACTTGTGCCAACAATGCCTCTTATCCAGTTCAGGGAGTTGGAAAGATTGTGCTTACTGCTGCTGCTAATGGCAGTTCTTTCACACTTGTTGATACACTTTATGTACCTGGGATCAAGAATAATCTCTTGTCTCTATCCGCACTTGCTAGACTTGGACTTGTAGTCAAATTTGTGGATGACAAGTGTACAGTCCATGATCTCAGTTTTGGTGATGAAATTGTTGCATCTGGCCTTTTGTGCCGTGAGCTGTATAAGCTCACTTTGTATGACAAGTGTGAAAAAATTTTGCAAATGCTATTGCAGATTCAAGGGCTATTTCAGATGCAAAACTTTGGCATGCACGTTTTGGTCATCTGAATTTTGCCAGTTTGCTGCGTTTGCAGAAATCTGATATGGTTGCTTCTTTGCCGCCTCTTGAAGCACCTGTCAAACAAGTTTGTGAAGGCTGTATTTTGGGTAAGATGCAGCGTTCTAAGTTTCCAAAGGATGGTTCAGTTCGGGCCACAAGCAGGTTGCAGCTTGTGCATAGTGATCTTTGTGGGCCCATGCAAACTCCGTCCTTGGGAAATTACCTGTACTTCGTGACTTTCATTGATGATTACTCCAGGCATGCATGGGTATTTCTGCTTAAAGCAAAGTCCGAAGTTTTTATGTGCTTCAAACAATTTCTAGCTATGGCTGAAAATGTCTCGAAATGTACTGTGGGCACCCTCCGTTCCGATTGAGGGGGGGAGTATATGTCTCATGAATTCAATGCATTTCTGGCTAGTCGTGGGATAAAATACCAATGTACAGTGCCTTATACGCCTTAGCAAAATGGTGTTGCTGAGAGGAAAAACAATTCACTGACAGAAATGACACGATGTATGGTCAAAAGTCAAGCTTTGCCGCATTCTTTTTGGCTTGAGGCCATCATGTGTGCCACTTATGTACTTAACAGGTGTCCTACAAAAGCTTTGCAGTCTATTACTCCATATGAAGCATGGCATGGTAGAAAGCCTTCTATTGAGCACATGCGTGTTTTTGGTTGTTTGGCATATGCTTTGGTTCCACAAACACATCGCAGAAAATTGGATGATAAGGCTGTCAAATGTATTTTTGTTGGTTATAGTGCTGAAAGCAAAGGTTACAGGTTGTATCATCCGCAAACAATACGTATTCTGGTTTCACGGGATGTAGTGTTTGTGGAAGATTCTGTTCAGCCCTTGCTGTCATGTACTAGAGATAGTAATTTAAACTCACAGGACATTTATGACACTTTGTTTCCTCTTTTCAATGGTGGAAATACAAATGTAATATGTAATTTCCAATGAGGCAAATGTACAGCCTATGGGGGTTTTTGAAAATTTTTAGATCAGCCTATTACTGATGGAGATGTACATGATGTACTTGATGAGGAAAGGGCTGAAAATGAGCAGGCTAGAGGTATGCCAAAATGGATGGTGCACACTTTGCGTGACAGTAAATTGGATGCACCTTTGTCTAGTCGTACTCGTTCAGGCTCTCGCCATGCATCTTATGCATTAGATTGTTATGCTTTGGCTGTGTCTAGCTTACATGATGTTGAGGAGCCTCTGTCTTTTGATGAAGCACAGAATTCAAAAAATTGGATGGCTGCCATGCAATCAGAATATGATGCACTTATAGAAAATGACACATGGACTTTATGTGATTTACCTCCTGGAAAAAAGGCCATTGGTATGAAGTGGGTTTACAAGTTAAAATGCAAGCCAAATGGTGAGATCGATTGCCATAAGGCTTGACTTGTTGCAAAGGGTTATGCACAACAAAAAGGCATTGATTATGAAGAGACTTTTTCTCCCACTTGTTGTATGACTACTGTGCGTTTTCTATATGCATTGGCAACTCATTTTGGTTGGGATGTACATCAATCAGACATTGTTACTGCTTCTTGAATGGTGACATATTTGAGGAAGTTTATGTAATGCAGCCTCGCGGCTTTGTCATAAAAGGACAAGAGGACAAAGTGTGAAGATGTAAGAAGGATTTGTATGGGTTGAAGCAATCTCCTCGTGCTTGGTATGAGAAAGCTGACACTCATTTGGTTAAACGAGGATTTCGTTACAGTCCAACAGAAAGCACATTGTATGTAAAGCGTGAGGATGATGTATTTCTCATTGTGGTTCTTTATGTCGATGATTTGCTGATCACTGGACCAAATGAGAGACATATTGCTGAATTTAAGGCTGATTTGAATGCTACTTTCAAGATGAAAGATTTGGGGTTGTTGTATCATTACTTGGGTATACAGTTTAAGCAGTGTGATGATGGTATTGCCTTGTGTCAGAAAAGTTACATAGAGACATTGCTATGTAGATTTGGACTTGAGGATTGCAAACCTATTGCCACTCCCATGGAAACAGGTTTGAAGTCGAGTCTACATGATGCTGGCGATCTTGCTGATGTTACTCTTTATCAAACTGCTGTTGGCTGCCTCATTTATGTATGCAACACAAGGCCGGATATTCAGTTTGCAGTCTCACAGGTCAGCAGATTTATGCATAGCCCAGGGTCTAAGCATTGGCAGGATGTCAAGAGGATTTTCTGCTACCTTAGTGGCACTTTACATCTTGGCTTGTTTTATCCCAAGGGGGGATCATTGCCGCTAGACTTACATGCTTTTTCGGACTCAGATTGGGCTGGTTGTTTTGACACGCGAGTGTCCACAAGTGGTTTTTGTTTCATGCTTGACAGTTCATGTATATCATGGTTGAGCAAGAAGCAAACTACTGTGGCCACTTCGAGTTGTGAGGCTGAGTAAAGGGAAATCTTCACAGCTACAGTTGAGTGTGTATGGCTCAGACGCCTTATGGCTGATTTGGGTGTTGGACAGGACACTGCCAACACTATCTACACTGGCAGCCAGAGCACATTGGCAGTTGCGAGGAACCCAGTTTTTCATGCTCGCACAAAGCATGTTGAGGTGCATTACCACTATGTCAGGGAGAGGCTCTCAGCAGGAGAGATCAACTTGGCTTATGTGACAACACTGGACAACCTTGCAGATCTTTTCACAAAGGCATTGTCTCGTGAGAAGCTTGAAGCTTTCTGCAAAGCTTTGGGCTTACTCCCCTTTGTGGACTGATCATGTCCTCAGGGCATGGCACTTCCCTTTACTCATGTGCCAGCTCTCGTTCACCGCATCACTCCAGGGGGGATTTGTTACCATATACATGTGGTAGTGATGTGTGTGAACACACTAGGACCGCCGGGGCATTTTTTCCCTCTTTAGGAGGGTTTTTCCCCCGTGCATTGTATATACGCCCATCACTCTAGGGCTATCTATATTTCCATTGCACACTAAGTTATACACTCTCTATTGTGTGCCTTGAGCTTCCTTCGTCTTCTCCAAGCTATGTGTGTTTCTCTGCAACCCTAATTCCAAGCTGTGTGTGTTTCTCTGCAACCCTAATTCCAACAATGTCCAAATTTGCTCTCTGCATGCATCCTGACGCTTTGACTCGGGATCTGCAGACAATAACTCATGATAAAAGTCAGTAGCAACTGCACGCATATCCTCGGACTCAGAAGCAACTGACCCGTCGAGCCTCCTCAACTGAGTGACCTTGGCATGCGAGTGCGAGGTCCCACTACCTCAAAGGAAGCACCAGTCACTCTGTCGCCCACCTGGGTCCACTGAGATGCCTGTCGGTGGAAAGCAAACTCATGTCGCCTCTCCTCTATGCTAGCAAGCTCTTGTCGAGCCTGCTATAATAACTGCTCCTCCAACCAAGGACTATCTAGATGCTGCTCTTGCATCCTCTATAATGAAGCAATACCCCATCTGAGATGTGCTCCACCTCTCTCGCTGTAGCCTCGCGAGCCAGGGACTCCTGGAGAAAAAAATGGCTAATCTGAGCTAGGCCTGAGGCCACTCTATCAGTAGGAGAATCCTGCCTGTCCAAGCCCTCTGTCCAGAGAGCCTCTACCCTCTCTCTGAGTGCTGAGTCCAACAAGACCCTCTCTGGGATGCGAAGCATCGTGCTCCCACTCCTCTGCCTGTCTGCCACTGTGAGGATCACTGGTGCATGGTCCGAGAAGGAGATCCCTGCCAGGATGTCCACTGACCCTCCCAATCCATTGAAGTGGTCACTAGTGTAGAAGCGATCTATCCACGATAGATTCACTCCTCCCACTCTGCGGTCCAATCGAGAGAAGGCAAGACCGTCTGAGGGCCTCACAAATCCAGAGTGCTGCCACGCATCCGAGACCCTTAGATTCATACAAAACTATTAAGTATGTAGCCTGATTTACCCTTGTAATTTTTTGTGGTAAAAGCGCACATTTGTAAGGCCCCCATTATGAGGAGAAGCCATCGTGCGTGAAGGAAAATCACTCACCGGAAACCAAAATTTTCACGGACAAGAATCAGGGCAACTTTAAAGGCCTCGGGGGTGGAGGCCCTCGAGACTTTTTTTTCGCCGGAATATTCTTTTTCGCCGGAATATTATGGTTGGACGGCGGCCGAAAAGTGGTTGGAAAACAACCGGTCGGTTGGCCGGTGGCCGATAGTCAATGGCCGATGGCCGGTGGTCGGAAGTCAATGGCCGGTGGCCGGTGGTCAGAAGTCAATGGCCGGTGGCCGAATTCAAAAGCGGACTTGTCTTCTCAAGGGCGGCCACACATGGGCGGATTGGAGGGTCCGATTTGGACTTATTCGCACAAGGGCGGCTACACATGGCTGTCTCTCATAAGAGAGGGCAGCCCTTTTGGCCTATAAAAGGAGGCCATTTCTACACACATTTCATAGTGTGAAGTTGATGCAACAAGGTGAGTGTGAGGTGGTGAGAGTGAAGCAAGGCGGGAGCTCCATTAAGGGTATAATCCCTTTGTAAACTACTTCTTGTTTTGAAGTACTAAAGCCATTGAGTGGCTGCTTTCCCGTGGAAGTAGCCTACATTGGGTGAACCATGTATATCGTGTGTACTCTCTCTCTCTCTCTCTCTCTCTCTACTCTATAATCTCGTGTATATAAATCTGTCTCTCTCCATTAAGTAATCTACTCAATTATCTATTTAGCTACGTCTTATTTCCTAACAAAAACCTCTCCCAAGCTACCAACTCAACTCCATGCACAGTAGCATGGCTACCACCAATCCTGTCAGAAGGGTCCTCCACCATGTTGAAGTCCCCTTCTATGCACTGATGGGGGCTTTTCACAAGCCAAGCTCCCATACCCCTCTTCTCTCGTCCCCACCCCATGAAAACCCCCTCTTAGGGAGGGAGTGATAAAAGGCATTGGAAAAAGTAAGAAAAAAATAAAGTATGATTATGTAAATATATAAGAAAGGTAAAATTGGCCACCTCATGTCTGCGGGGTAGCCCATCCCCACCTTGCCTCCTTTTTCTTCACTGTTGCCCCGCCGGGTGTCCCTTTTCCTCTCTTGCACTCAAAAGGTCAACCCCCTCTCTCTTCCCCTTGTCCTTTCTCCTTTCTCTCTCCCCTCAAGCTACCCCACCTCTCACCAATAATGCATTATAACTCACCAATAATGCACCCTAACTCACATGCAACTTACCCTATCTTCCAAAATAGTATACCCTACCCCCTCTTTCTCTCTCCTATCATATCCCATGACCCAAATACCCCCCTCTCTCTCTAAAGGGCGCCATGTCTCTTGTCTTGTAGCTAAATAACCTCCCCCACACTCACACACACTCAGTTTCACTAAAAAAGGTGCCCACAGACCCATCCCCACCCGGTGGTTACCTGATTTTTTTTGTGTTCACACACATCTGCACACAGATTCACCTCTGAACACACTCCCCTCTCTCCCCTCTTGTAATTACTTTATTCTCCATGTCACCTCTCACATTTTTTTATCCACCCATCTCTCTCTCTTAGTCTCTCTCTCATGAGACTGCTGTTCTGGCACATATACACACAGCCAGACAAGTGGGGCCCACAGTCACATGGCCTATGTAGATAATGATTTCTTCATTTCTAAATTCTAGAATTTCTTCCCCCTCCTCCCCTATATAAAGAGGGGTCACCATCACACTAAACATACACACAACATCACCAAAGAACACACTATGCACTGTGTGTGCCTAGTGCACACACACACACCCACACCATCACCATCACCGCAATCACCATGCTTGTCTTGAGCATGACCTCTACACCCTTGGCTATGGAGGCTGAAGGGAAACTAAATGAAGGATGATGGCCATAACCCTCGTGCGAGTCTTCGCCATCAACTCCCACCTATCCGCCATGTGCTCTACCACTCTCTCCCTTCTCATTCCCCTACCCTATGCTCCCCATTTCATCGCCTTATTCTCTAAATAAAGCTTGAGGTTTTGTGAGTATGTTTTCTTGCAATGTTTTGCCCATGTGAGGTGTGTGGAATCGCCACCTAGTCTTGTGTTTGGAGTGAGCTTGTGTATGTGTGAAGGGTGTGCGGATTCGCCATCCTTTTGTGGTGCCTAAGTACTAAGCCGCTATACCCCCTCCCTCACTCTCTCTCTCTCTCTCTCTCTCTCTCTCTCACTTGATCTCATTCCCTTTCCTCTTCATCATTACTCCCAAGCATCCATCTCTCTTGGATGAAAACTTTGTTATGGTGGTGTGTTGTTTGCATCCTAGCCGCTGAAGCTAGGTGGTGCCCCTGTTTGCTTTACCATGACAGGCTCGAGGCGCTCCATCCGGTCCCCGATGTTTTAGAGGCCGTCGGGGGTTCGGGGTTCGCTTTGCTCCCGTCATTTGGTGCCCCCACTGAGGATCTTTTCATGAAACCCTTCAGTTTACAAGACTGAAACCCCTAAACTATTGTGAATGGATGAATGGCTAGCAGGATTTGCTAATTGGACGACAGAAGAAGAAGAGCTCCAAGCACAACTAGACGAACTCCGCATCTCCATCGAAGCTCGAGTGCCAGGCGTAACGGTAATCGATTTGCAGTGGGAGAGTCAACCAACACGCCAAACCCAGTGGATATACATAGGCCAAGTTCCAAGAAGAAGAAAGAGAAGGTCGAAACCATGTCCGCAACCTACAACCAACCCACAACAACAAAATGGAAGGAGCTCTACACAATAGAGAATCAACACTATTCTACTTTGAGAATCGGGTAACTCAAGTCACCGAGGTAATTATCACAGTCAGTTTTCAAGTCGCACCTGATGCTGTAGCACAGATAACGGAATCATTGGCTCACACTCTCACTAGAGAAACTAGGGATCTACTGAGTTTGTTTCAGGAAAGAACACCACCCCCTCCCACAAGCTTGGACAGTGACTAAGCACCTCTAAGCTTCACATGAATCAGTACAACCTACCTCAAGATAGATCACACATACCAACACGTGTACGCTCAATCAAGGTAATACTGGATTTGAAGGCTCACTACCAGCACGTCATTGACACCATGCTGGGTGGGGAGCGATTTTTTGAGGTTCTGGCATCAGATCAACCATTTGTCTTACCTTTGGTACAAGGCAATGTACCGTTTGAAGTTTTAATCTATGTCCTAGTATAAGAGGGTATACACGCCTCCTTGTAAAGAAGAAAAAAACTTTTGCATGTTAAGCAGTGTGTCTTTCTAGCTCTCTCTCAGTAATCATGGCAAGTGTAGCATTTCCAACATTTAAAGGAAAGAAGGGGGAGGATTTGGTAACAGACTTCCTAGATGACTTTGAAGTAGCATGTGTAGTGAGCAACAAAGATACGGATGAATCCCGAGTTAGAATCTTTAAGCATCTCATGAAGCTAGAAGCTAGATCATGGTACAATGCACTTCCACAAGCAACCAAGGATGACTGGGAACCCTTAAAAACCGCTTTTAAGAGGCGCTTTGGGGGAGGTACCACTTCAGAAAAGTTGTGGGACAAGTTGAGAGACTTGAAGCAGGAGGGTCTTTTAGAATATGCCACCTATGAGTCCAAATTTGTGGATTTGTGGGAACGGTGGGTTGAGTCACTGGCAAGGGGGGAAGCTGCACCCGATTTCCTAAAAAAAGATCGGTTCACGCGTGGCTTATGGCCGCTTCTCAAGGAGAAGGTGAAAGGTAGATTCCCGGCTACGTACGAGTTAGCCGTTGAGATTGCTTGCCTTAAGGACAAGAAGCTGCGAATGAAAGCCAAAGAAACCGAGTCAACAGAAGCAGGAACATCGGGTCGACCAGAAACTACAACAACCACCATACCACCACCACCGGCTCTTGGGGTAAGAGATGACCAACAAGATATGTTGGCCCATATTACTGACCAACTGCAGAATTTGTCTGTCCACGTAATACAGCAAGGGAGGAGTCAAGAAAGATATCAAGACCCTGGAAGAGCACGATGACAAAATAGGGAGTATCATTGCTACAACTGCGGAGAAGACGGTCACGGTATGTACTACTGTCCCAAACCACGACAAAACTATAATAGAGGAGGTAGGAGGAACCAATTGTCACCCCCTAGAGAAAGAACACCCCCACCCCGAGCACCACCCCCACCAACACAAATTCTACGTCCACCCCAGACACCACTACAAGCATCCATCCCACCTCTTCCACCAGCCCCACCACCTGATCGCCCTGTAAACATCATAAGGCTAGAAGAGAAAGAAAAAGCCGTAGTAGTGGATCCACCCAGAGAAAAGGAGAGGGACAAGGGTAAGGAAAAGGTAACCTTTTTAGAACCACTTGAAGCCATGACTGTGAAAAGAGCTAGGAGGGAGAAAGCTACACAATCAGATGATGAGAGAAGCATGAGAGGAGAAACTAGCAAGAGGCCATCCAGACCACGACGGAAATTCGGCATCACCGACTTCCAGCTAGGGGAAAGTTCTAAGCCCTATGATCTAACATTGGATGTGGCAGAGCAAGGGCCGAAGATTACATGGCCACAGCTGCTACATCTTGCACCAAAAGTAAGGCGACAATGGTCTAAAATGGTAAGTACAAGACGCTCCAAAACAAAGGTAGCCGGAGCAATTTCGGGATGCAACATGGATGACATCCTTCCAATTGTCGACGTAAACATAAAAGGAAAGAGGGTTGGAAACACCTACATTGATGGAGGTTCACAAATCTGTGTAATGAGCGAAGCTATGATGCTTCGATTAGGGCTTGAGGTTGACAGGCCTTCTCCATGCAAGGCAAAGATGGCAAACAACGCAAAAGTAAAGTGTGTGGGTGTGGTAAGTGCCGTGAAAATCAAAGCTTTCAACACTGAGGTAGAGGTAGATGTTTTTGTAATGCCTACTAAGGGGGAGGGCTATCCACTAATTTTGGGAAGGCCATGGTTGATGGCCATGAAGGCAAAACAGGACTGGGGTACTGGCCTTCTACGCATGACCGGTAAGAAAGGGGAGACAATCTACTACGACATGAGGATTGGCAAGCAGAAGCAAATGAATCTGGAAACATCGGCAGATGAAACCACTAGCGAATCTTCCACTTCTGAGGAGGAGACCACTTCCACTGACGAAAGTGACAGTTCCATTGATGTGATGGGTATCATTATGAAGGATCCACAAAGGGTAAGCACAACTGGTGATCCATCACCAAAAGGGAAACCCAATGAAGAGGAGAGAAAATCACCTGGCCTAGGAGGAAGTAGGTTGAAGGGTATGTTGTCTACGGAATTAACACTTGAGGAGAAAGATAGTTTTTTGCAAATGTTGATGGGATTTCCTAACCTGTTCATTGACAACTATGAAAGAATCACAGGCATTACAGTGGTGGAACATCATATTAAGCTGAAGGAAGGGGTAAAACCAGTTGTGCAAAAGCTACGACGACTGGGGGTCATACAAGAAAAGGCACCCTTGGCCGAGGTAAGGAAACTGCTGGAGGCGGGATTCATCTATCCTGTAGAAAACTCAGAATGGGTGTCACCCGTAGTGGTGACGCCTAAAAAGAATGGTAAGTGGAGGGTCTGTGTTGACTACAAACCACTAAATGCAGCTACAAAGAGAGACCACTTTCCTCTCCCTTTCTTGGATGAAATTCTGAATGAAGTAGCGGGTTTTGAATGCTATACTGTCTATGATGGTTATTCTGGATACTTTCAAATACGCATAGCCTTGGAAGATCAGCTAAAAACCACTTTTATCACGCCATGGGGTTGTTTTGCATACAGGGTTATGCCATTTGGTCTCACAAATGCACCTGCCACATTCCAAAGATATGTCACATATGTTTTTCAACCGTTCTTTGGAACATCCATAAGAGTGTTCATTGATGATTTTTGTATATATAGCTCCGGTATTTCACATTTAGAAAAGGTAACTGAAGGTTTGGCTAGGTTGCAGAGCCTAGGTGGGCAATTAAATGTGGATAAATGTCACATTGGGGAGAGTAAAGTCATTCTACTAGGCCATGAAATTTCAGCAAGAGGTATCAACGCCGACCCAAGTAAGGTGTCCGCACTCATAGCCCTACCTTCACCAACGACCGCCCGTCAATTGGTCTCTTTTCTACGTACAGAAGGTGAGGTACTTAAGTAGATTCATACATCTACTATCACAACTTGTTCTACCACTGCAACAACTCACTCAAAGATCAACTTTCACTTGGGACGAGGAAAGCGAACATCACTACAACAAGGTAAAGGAGGTCTTAGCCACTTTGCCAACTATCTCACCACCTAAGTGGGATGAAAAATTCTATGTCACCTCAAGTGTTGGTGATGAATCATTGGGGGCTGTGCTACTCCAAAAGGATACGACGACATCTTTCATGAGGCCAATCTACTTCTCTAGTCGAATGATGACAGCAGGAGAGAAAGGTTTCACCCATGTGGAACACTTAGTCCTAGCTCTTAGATTTGCAACTACAAAGTTTAGGTCATATTTTCTGCCTAAGCAATTTGTGATTCTAACCACGGATGAAATATTTCCCTATGTTGTACAACACATGGATGTGTCTGCTAGAATTACTAAATGGCTAGTTCGTCTGCAAGAGTTTGACTACACGGTACAGGTAGAAAGCACGACAAGGGCAAGTTTGGGGGGACTCATGACCTACCAAGTCTTTGAAGGGAAGGAGAAGCAATCTAAGGAAGGAGAAGTCCGATTACCTCCAGTACTACCGATGGTAGAAGGAGCATACTCTCTCTACTTTGATGGAGCCTACAAGCGAGCGTCCTACAAAGCAGCTGCAGGCATAGTGGTCTTTGATGACAAAGGGACAAAGGTATTTTCGTTGGGCCAATTGTTAGATTCACATTCTAACAATGAAGCTGAGTATGCAGCACTAACCAAGGGTCTACAATGGTGCGTCTCACAAGGTGTACAACGCCTTAATGTATTTGGGGATGCTCTACTTCTGGTAAGGCAAGTAAATGGAGCATGGACATGCAAGAATCCTAGTTTAAGGACTCACTTAAGTGGTGTAAAAACCTTGTTGGGTAAGTTTGAAGAAGTTCAAATACACCATATCCCAAGGGCTCAAAACCAAGAAGCAGATGCCCTAGCAAGTGAAAGACTACAGGAAGTGGTGGTTGGAGCAATAAAACTAAAGCTCCCTCTATTTCAAGGTAGTGATGCCTTGCCTGACATCATGCATTTTTTGGAAACAGGGGAATGCCCATCAGATTTAACAAAGGGACAGAAGCAATGGCCAACGCGGAAGGCCACAAGGTATCGACTCATCAATGATGGTTTGTACTGTAAGGATAAGGACCAAATACTCAGGAAGGTCCCTCTCTCTCACGAAATCATGGGAGTAATTGCTAGCTGTCACGACGGGGATTGTGGTGGTCACTTTGCCCTAGACATAACAAGTAGGAAAATCTTGCAGGCAGGCTTCATATGGCCTAGCCTCAACCGTGATGTACACCATTGGTGCAAAACGTGTAAGTTGTGTCAAAAGGCTGGCACTAGGTCACTTATGCCTGAACCACAGACACCTATTCTCTCATATGGCCCATTTGAAAAATGGGGTATCGATGCCATTGGGCCATTACCTAGGGCCAACTCAGGAAAATTCTACATTATCATGGGGGTCGACTACATGACTAGATGGGCAGAGGCTACAACCACCACTAGAATCACAGCGGTAGAGGTAGCTAAATTTATCTACGAGCACATATGCTGTAGGTTTGGCACACCTTTAGAGATCATCTATGATAGAGGTCCAGGTTTCAGAGCAGACTTGGTAAGAGAATTAATGCAAAAACTGGGCATTACAAGGAGGCACTCTTCACCATATTACCCTCAATGTAATGGCGTAGTTGAAAAGGTAAATGGAATGGTTTCTAAAATTATTACCAAGCAGGTAAACAATCATCCCGGAGACTGGGATAAGTATCTACTACCAGCTTTATGGGCCTACAGAACTTCATTTCGTACATCCTTGGGATTCACACCGTATCATCTAGTATTTGGTAAGGAAGCAATCTTGCCCATTGAAGTGCAACTACAAAGTCTCAGAGTAATGGCAAGCCAACTTCAATAACCCAACATGCATTTGAGAGATCACATCATCAACTTGGAAAGACTGCAGCTGGTGGACAGAGAAGAAGCAATAAATTATTATGCAGCACAAGCAGAGCATAGACGGCTTAGCTTTAACGAGCATCTCCGGAAAAAAGAATTGAAGAAAGGAATGTTGGTGCTCCGCTACGACAATCGCTTCGACACGCGCAAGGATAAGAAACTCCTACTCCAATGGGAAGGTCCTTTCATCGTCAGGAAAAAGTATGCCAATGGAAGCTACCAGCTTATGGAGGCTGATGGAAAACTTCATAAAACCAGGGTAAATGGTTGGCGACTTAAACCTTATTTTCTTCGATTTGACCAGGCTCCACCAATTGATATTCCAGATGAGGACACACCATCAGCCGCCACCTCCGACGATAATGATCAAACAGATGAGCTAGAGACATGAATGCCTCTAGCCAAAAGGGGAGGGCTAATGATGGGGGCTTTTCACAAGCCAAGCTCCCATACCCCTCTTCTCTCATCCCCACCCCATGAAAACCCCCTCTTAGGGAGGGAGTGATAAAAGGCATTGGAAAAAGTAAGAAAAAAATAAAGTATGATTATGTAAATATATAAGAAAGGTAAAATAGGCCACCTCATGTCTGCGGGGTAGCCCATCCCCACCTTGCCTCCTTTTTCTTCACTGTTGCCCCGCCGGGTGTCCCTTTTCCTCTCCTGCACTCAAAAGGTCAACCCCCTCTCTCTTCCCCTTGTCCTTTCTCCTTTCTCTCTCCCCTCAAGCTACCCCACCTCTCACCAATAATGCATTATAACTCACCAATAATGCACCCTAACTCACATGCAACTTACCCTATCTTCCAAAATAGTATACCCTACCCCCTCTTTCTCTCTCCTATCATATCCCATGACCCAAATACCCCCCTCTCTCTCTAAAGGGCGCCATGTCTCTTGTCTTGTAGCTAAATAACATCCCCCACACTCACACACACACTCAGTTTCACTAAAAAAGGTGCCCACAGACCCATCCCCACCCGGTGGTTACCTGATTTTTTTTGTGTTCACACACATCTGCACACAGATTCACCTCTGAACACACTCCCCTCTCTCCCCTCTTGTAATTACTTTATTCTCCATGTCACCTCTCACATTTTTTCATCCACCCATCTCTCTCTCTTAGTCTCTCTCTCATGAGACTGCTGTTCTGGCACATATACACACAGCCAGACAAGTGGGGCCCACAGTCACATGGCCTATGTAGATAATGATTTCTTCATTTCTAAATTCTAGAATTTCTTCCCCCTCCTCCCCTATATAAAGAGGGGTCACCATCACACTAAACATACACACAACATCACCAAAGAACACAGTATGCACTGTGTGTGCCTAGTGCACACACACACACCCACACCATCACCATCACCGCAATCACCATGCTTGTCTTGAGCATGACCTCTACACCCTTGGCTATGGAAGATGAAGGGCAGTTAAATGAAGGATGATGGCCATAACCCTCGTGCGAGTCTTCGCCATCAACTCCCACCTATCTGCCATGTGCTCTACCACTCTCTCCCTTCTCATTCCCCTACCCTATGCTCCCCATTTCATCGCCTTATTCTCTAAATAAAGCTTGAGGTTTTGTGAGTATGTTTTCTTGCAATGTTTTGCGCATGTGAGGTGTGCGGAATCGCCACCTAGTCTTGTGTTTGGAGTGAGCTTGTGTATGTGTGAAGGGTGTGAGGATTCGCCATCCTTTTGTGGTGCCTAAGTACTAAGCCGCTATACCCCCTCCCTCCCTCTCTCTCTCTCTCTCTCTCTCTCTCTCTCACTTGATCTCATGCCCTTTCCTCTTCATCATTACTCCCAAGCATCCATCTCTCTTGGATGAAAACTTTGTTATGGTGGTGTGTTGTTTGCGTCCTAGCCGCTGAAGCTAGGTGGTGCCCCTGTTTGCTTTACCATGACAGGCTCGAGGCGCTCCATTCGGTCCCCGGTGTTTTAGAGGCCGTCGGGGGTTCGGGGTTCGCTTTGCTCCCATCAGCACCAATGTTCTGCCCGCGGCAGAGACTCAAAAATCTGTGAGGAAAACTCTGCACGAGCACTCGCCACATTGGGCGCATAGATGTTCAGGAAACCCACTAGGCCACCTTGAACCTGCATAGTAATCCACTGAGCCCTACCTGACACAATAATCCCTCTGCCCACAATGGCGTGCTGCAATGAGTCCGCAATAGTCATACACACCCCACCCTGGATGCCTCCAGGTCAAAAAGCAACTGACCAAAAAGTATCATATCGTCCATGCAAGAGCTGACCAGAACGTCTAATGCAGCTCTCACACAGATGGTGCTCGTGAAGCATAAGGAGATCACTCTCTCATCCCACAAGGCAACGCTGAAGCTCCTGACGCAGTCGGCCCCGCTGACGCTGAAACTGGGGCCCACCTAGTCCCTGCACGTTCCATGAGACAATCCTCATGGGGAGCGAGAGAGAACAGATGCTGCCGTAGCAACTAGACGGGCTATCTTCGAGGCTAGCTTGGATGGGGAGTAATCCCCATCCGAGCGTCCTCTAGATAGGCGTGACTGCAACGAGTGCCTGGCCCAAGCCCAAGCAGAGTGAGCCGTACGTAAAGAAACCTCCTCTATCCAGGAGTCCTCAAGAATGTATACATAGCATGGCAAGCACTGTGTATCAGCAAAGAAGTGAGTCTGGAGGTGTCACAATAAACTTGGCCAATGGCCACAAAGTCTGGAGCATGTCTGTAACTCCTAGTTCTCCCATGTGGTGAGATAACTCTAGGACCTGTGTGTGCAACCATCCCAACACTGAGTCGAGAGTCCACTCTGTCTGGGCCCTGCCGCAAAGAGGGAAGGAGAAACCAACTGCTGAGTCCAAGGCCTCTGTCCCCCTAGAAGCAAGGAAGAGAACATGGACCCTAAAGCAGGCTGCCTCATGGTCTGCTGAGGGGTCGTCGAGAAAACGAGTGAAGCCATAGTCGAAAAAGTCCCATCGGTGCTGGATGTCAATGCTTGTCAGACCATGAGGGATAGACGCAAGGGAAGATGTCTGTACCTGCAGAGGGGGCCGTAAGAAAGGTTGACTCTCTCTCGCTAGGCGAATCATGGCAAAGGCGCTGCCAAGAGATCTCCTAGCCGCCGGAGAAGGCCCTGCCCCCTGGGTCGACTATGGAACTGGAGCAGGAGGGGAGGGGGGGAGAAGGAGCTGGGGAAAGCGGTGGAGAAGAGGGGCGGGAGGGGACGATAGATCCAGAGGGGCGGGGGGAAGAGGCGGTGGGAGCAGAAGGCGGGGGGAGGATGAGGAAGAGGGGGGGAACTCTGGGGGGGGAGGGGATGTCGAGGGTGAAGTTGGGGTGGGGGTTGGAGTAGGGACCTCCTCCTGCTCAAGAGGACCAAAACGGTTCCCCTTTGGAACCCACTACTTATGAGTAGGCGCCTGAGGACCACTCTGAGTGCCAGGTTGACACTGTGGCCCCTGTCGTCGTCTACCACGGGCCTGCTGCCATCCCTCCTCCGCTGGAGCCACAGGCTCAGAGGGTGGCTCTGCATGTGTGCGCTGTGTCTTTGTCTGTGGCTGCTGCTGGCCAGCCCTTGCAGGCTGGGGCTGAGGCTGTGGTGTATGTCGAGGCCTCCTCTGTGGATAGGCCTTTGCTAGATGGCCCATCTATCAACAAATGAAGCACTAGTTTGGGAGGCACAAATACTCCACACTCTGTTTAAAACAACCCCCACTCACCCGAGGCAGAAGAATAACCTTTGAGAGCGTGTGAGTGTCTCTGACCAAAACTCGAACTGAGGGAATGCCAGCCGCCTTGGTAGCTACTGAGGCTGCCGTACGAGATGTCTCCAGGACAGTCCCAGTGGTTGAGACGATCTTGGATAAAAGTGGTAAGTACTCTCTCTGCAAACCCGCAAAGCAGACCGAGATGGGGATGTCTGTCTCCTCTACTAGAACATCCGAAGCAGGGTCGAAACCATGTGTCCACTGTCGAAAGTGGGCACGTGCTGCTCAGATGGTCAGTGGACTCATGGCGATGACCTTGGACGCCATCTCGGAGGTCTCAAACTCGATCTGATAGTAACCTCATCCAAGATCTTGCCCACCTCTGCCAGAAGGCGGGCCTGGAGAAGGTCACGCAGCTCTCCTTTGCTAGGTCAGGTGCCAAGAATCTTGTAGATGACAGAAGTCGCCTGCAATCACTCTACCTCTACAGCTAGGATCGCTTGCTCTGTCGACAAAAGAGTAAGTCAAATGGTGGGCTCAGCGGGGTCGGGCGAGGAGGCTTCAGACGAGTTCCTCTGTGGTGGAGCTGGAGCCTCCATCTGTGTCTACTGCTGTAGTGTAAGAAAGGGCGGCGGGGAGATTCTGCAACTGGGTGTGCCGAGCACTGCCCCAAGAAATTCAGTGCTGAAGGTGCCAAATTGCAGGAAGCTACCGGGAAGAAGGAAAGCAGGCGGGCGAGGGGGAGGGGGGGTGCGGGGGCGGCACAGGCGGAAATTGCAGGAGCACAGGCGGACGCGGGTGGGGGCGAAGGGGGAGGGGATGGCGGCACGATAGGCGGCAGCGCGCGGGTAGGGGCAGCGCGAAACGGGAGGGGTAGTGCACGGATGAGCAGGGTTAGCGAGGGGACAGGCGGGGGATGGAGGGGGGGAATAGCGATGGCGCAGTAGGGGGAACAACAGCAGCGAGCGTGAGCAGTTCGTAACAAAAAAAAAATGATATCTTACATTTGCACACTTTATCCTCTTGTTCTTTCCTAACAAAACCGTGAGGCTGCGTTACATAAACTTCCTCAAATATGTTACCATTCAAGAAATCAGTAACAATGTCTGATTGATGTACATCCCATCCAAAATGAGCTGCCAATGCACATAGAAAACACATAGTAGTCATATAACAAGTGGGAGCAAAAGTCTCTTCATAATCTATGCCTTTTTCCTGTGCATAACCTTTTGCAATAACTTGAGCCTTATGTGAGGTCCCCAACCCTAGAAGATTGGGGCGACTTGATAGTAGCCTTCCTTTATCCTCAAGTTCCATTGACGACACCCTACTCTAGTTCCATGAAGCAAGGATACGAGCAACAAAAGAGAAGATGTGATGAGACATGGAAGAGAAGGAAATTGAACAATAAGAAATTGCAAAGTACACAGAGTCGACAGAGGAAATCAAAGATCTGTATTGATATAAGTTGGTATAAGAAGAGCGTAGCTCGTGTCAAACCTTCCGACCACCCCCAAGCTATCTCAGTCTCAATCTCATTATCAATCTTGTGCACAATTCTCAATCTCAATCGCACTCTCATTCACAATCACAATCTCAGTTCGCCATCACAGCCGAACAACCTCCTTCTGATTATGGGGGCTGTCTTCTTCAAGAAAAGTGGCTATTTTTTTCCTCTTCTTTCTTTAGTAAAACAACCCAAAAATAGGTTCGAAAAGAGGCGTCTTGCACACAAACACATAAGAGCTGCTAAAAGACATCCCACACATGTGAGTTAGCAAATTTAAAAACTTTTTTATTAAAGTCCTAAAATTCCCGGCCATTTTCAATGACCGGTAGCTCCCAAACGGTTTTGAATTTGCCCGGGATCGTTCCATATGAATTTGTCTGTCTCGTCGAGCTCTTTGATAGTTGTGTGATGCAAAAAATCCATATCTTGCTCGGTTTGGCGGAAAATTTACCTGCAAGTTGCTGAAACACGCATCAAAATGAAGGAATCTAAAAAAACTCGAAGAAGCGAACTATATTTTCTACATAAAAAACTTCTCTAAATTTTGAACTTAGTACCCTCTAAACTGGCTCTCGAGAGGTGTCCCGGATCAAAATTTAAGACTTCACAAAACGATCAGAATAAAACCCTAGACTTTGGAAAAACTTTAAAACGAACAAACTTTGCTCCAAACAAAATATATGTCAAAAACTTTACAAAACAAGTCCTATTACAAAAGAAAACCTCTATCGATCACGATCGTGGTTTGTAAGGGTCATGCACCACAAGCCAGGTCCATAAATTAAAGGATTCTATGGGAAGATAATTCTTATATCATAAAGATAAAATCTCTTTGACATACCTAAGATCTATAAACAATGCCCGTTTTCCCACGTTTAAGAGGCAGGACCGCCATTCATAAATCATAAATGTGATATGAGAGTTATATTTCTTAACTAACTAATAGTCTTGTGAAAAGTACCCGACTAAGCAGGTCCACCCGTCCTTAGCCATAGATCCGTTTGGATACTATTTTTCCATTTTCCACACCCCAGTCACTCGTTCCTCATGTTTTTTAATTACTACCACATTGCTTTACATGTACAAAAAGTGTTTCTTTATTAATTTCGACACAGGTTCTTTCATACAGCCTCCAAACATCACCAAAACAATACTTTCTTAAAGAAGGCTTAATGAAGACAGTTATATATTTTAACAAAATAATTTATTCAATTTCCTTATGAGTTTGCCGCTACCTGCGGAATTTTTGTGTCTAGCCAACAGAGCCTTTGTAAAGGATTTACTTATTTACTGACCACAAATTGCGCATACTTTCCCAATTGGTAACTGCAGGGGGCATCTCGCTAACCACAAGAGAACTAATAAATCTTAGCTTATTCTCTGTTAACCGTGAGATCATCTCGCTAACCGTGAGGCATCTCACAAACCATAAGGCATCTTGCTCTACCCACAAGGCATCTTGTTAACCACAAAGAACATAAAATATTCCTTTAACAATTTTTCTCTTTAAGTGATTCTTTAGACATGATCAATCAACTCTTAATATCAAACAGTAACAAGTTATCAGGTAATAACAATTTATCAAACAAATATTTCATTATTCTACAAAATCATATGCTTGTTTCTTGTGATACAATCATGTTTCTTAGACGGCTCAAGGAGAATTCCTAGACTTGACTTACCAGATCAGCATGTATAATGATACACAATTATAATTTGTCTCTGACTAGATTGACGACGTGTTCGACTACCTTCCATGTTGGAGGTTGGGCGCTTCAACTTCTTCCACAATTGATACCTCCACTTGAGTTACAATTGGAGTAGATGATACCTTTCTTTGTAAATTCCTTGGAGACGGAACGACAAGAGCGTCTTTGGAGCTTCGTGTTACTTGCTTCAGGGCCATCGTATCGTGAGAGACAAGAGGCAGAGAGAAAAAGAGAGCTCTAGAATCCGAGGGACAACACGATGGCCGTAAAGATGGATTTGGAGATGGAGATGGATTGAGGGTGAGAGCTTGAGAGAGAGAGATGGAGGATGAGAGATTGAGGGAGAGAAGATACCTTCGACATCAATGCAAGAGAGCTTTCACTTTTGAGAACTTCTCTATGTGTGTTGAAAGTGAGGGAAGAGGGGCCTTTATATAGGCTCTCAAAGCCAAAATCAAAATATAAGGATATCGAAATTTAAGCAGGAAGATAAGTTCATGTGAATTTTTTCATCAAATGTTTAGCTCATAGTAAAGAATTTTGTACAGTGGTAAGTTTCAGGGTTTCTAGTCGCAAGCTAATTGGTTCTCTTAAGCCTTGGCAGAAACGAGCTACTTGCTACTCCATAGTCATTGGAGATGCGTAACGTCTAAGCCTTACAAAGATTGCGTAGTGATCTTCTAAGGGTAATCTCTATTGTTTCAAGCTGAATAACTCATTCATCTTTATCACTTCATGGACAGGGGGTAAGTATCTTTCCTTCACTGCTTGTTTAATTTCCCTCCAACTTTGAGAGTTCTCCAATACTCCCATTTCTAGACAATTTTGTTTCCACCATAATTTTGATTCCTCTTAGAGGCGAAACATCCCTAGCATTGAGTGCTTTGCAAGCGCGATCTTGTGGCCAAGAAGTCATCATCCATAGCTTTGATCCATACTTTTGCATCTTTCTCAATATCAGCACCCTCTCCTTTAAGAGAAGGTGGTTGCATTTTTTTGAGCAACAATTTCTTCTCCTGAACTTCTGTAAAAATAACATCATTTTGAGGGTTTTCCAATATAGGAGTGATTTCAGGTTTCCCCTAAGTGTACACATATTTTAACATCAATGTTTATAATAACTCAAAAGGCTAAGGTATTTTTTAGACTTTGACTTATCCAATCCACTAAATCTCAATCACATAACTTAACCTATCATGACTTATTAAGTCCTTTAAAGCTCAATCACATAACTTAACTAGTAAGGACTTATCTGATCCATTAAAACTCAATCACACGATTTAATCAGTCATGACTTATCTGATCCATTAAAACTCAATCACATAACTTAACCAATCATGACTTATCCACTCCTTTAAAGCTCAGTTACATAACTTAACCAGTCATGACTTATCTGATCCATTAAAACTCAATCACATGACTTAACCAGTTGGCAATCATGCCTTTTTCAGTCCATTAAACTCAATCACATGATTTAACTAGTCACGACTTACCTCAATCACATGACTTAACTAGTCATAGCCTATTCAATACACCAAATCTTAAATACATGACTTAACCAGTCATGGCTTATTCAATCCACCAAAACTTAATTGACTTAACCAGTCAAACAATTATCCTAAAGAAAAACAACTCGATTTCCTATTCATAAAGTCATCAAAATGTCATACACATGCATAAATTAAAAAAAAATAATAACATACCTCGTTTATTTGGAAATGGTTGCTTTGCTCGGCTTGTTTGAAAATGATTACTTTGCTATGCTTGTTTGGAAATGATTGCTTTGCTCGGCTTTTTTGGATAGAATGTTAGATAGAAATGTTAAGTTTTTTAGATAGAAATAGAGAGAGACAGAGATAAATGAAGAAAGAGAGAGAGAAATAGATAGATAGATAGAGAGAGAGAGAGAGAGAGAGAGAGAGAGAGAGTTCTATTATCATCCTCGGAGGTCAAATATGACCTATGGGACCAAATGAACATGTCACGTTTTGTGAGTGGAGGTCATAAGTGACTCTCGATGCTAAAAAATGGTTGAAATGAGCGTCGCAATAGAGAGTCCACATCGTGGTTGGGAGAGGAAGGTATGTAGGGAGAGCTCATGGTTGAATATATGGGGAAAAGAGGACCTAATGTGGTCAAAAGCTGAGCACTCAAGTAGAGTGTGGTACTCACTCTCTCGCACTTGACGAGGGCATAAGGTGCAAAGTTGATGAGACTCCTCGCCAGTGCCCCAACGTCCTGTCTCACAGCGTAGAGAATGGAAGCTAAGACAAATGGAGGCAATGGTGTGGATTGCACTCAATGGGATGGGCTCAAGGATGTAGGGATGGGTTCGGTTACTGCGTTCGGAGAAGAAGAGAGATTTGTAGTTTGGTGCAATGTGTGTGGTGTAATGGCTGAAGCGAGAACCTCCGAATTTCTCCCAGTTGATGATACATTGGCGTTGTAAGAATGCCTCATTAACTTGGGAGTCGATCGACGCATCCTTGACCAAGTGACATGCATCCCATCTTCCAAACCATTTCTTTATGTCAAGCATCCACCCTGAACTTAGTATTTTACTCTTGCATGTCTTTTGGACCTTTTGACTTGTCTTAAGCATGTACTCCACAACCCTTTGCATGCCCAAGACCTCAATGGGAAGCGATCCGGTTTCAAGAAGTAAGAGCATGTAGGGTGTTTGTGTCTTGACTTGGAGAAAGTTGGTGAGAAAACGCTTTTGGACATTCTCAAACTCTTTCCAAGTAGAATTCCCGATGCTACCACCCCACACCTCCACTCCATAAAGAAGCACCGGTGTCACCAATGTGTCAAAGAGGTACTTTTTGAGAGCCCAACACTTGATTTCTCCAGCATTGCACATATTCTCAAATGCATAACAAGCCCTCTTTTCGGCTTCCCAGCGACGCATTGCGCAATCCTTCCATCTATGATTGTATGGAACCTCAAGGCCAAGGTACTTGAAGCTATCTACCCCTTCAAGTTGTTCATTGTTGTATACAATGCATGGATTTTCATCATTGAGGGTCTTTACAAGCATAACCTTGGTTTTGGATCCATTCACGATCAGCCCGCTATATAGGCAAAAGCGTTCCAAGACACTCATAAGCTTTTGTGCATCTTCTAAGGTATGTGCCAAGAGCAGTACATCATCGGCATAAAGCAAAAGCATGATCACCGCATTTCTGATCTTAACCTCTTCTATGCCTTCTTGTTGCATAAAATCAAGAACCATGCATTCCAATTTATCAATGAGTAGCCCAAAGAGGGTTGGGGAAAGTGGGCATCCTTGTTTGACACCAATGGTGTTTGCAAAAATTTTTGACATTCCATCTCCCATACGTAGTCGACATATCTCTTGGCACTTGAAGGCTTTGCATATGTCTCCAATGATTTCCTCGCGGTACCATGTCAAAAGATTTCTTGAAATCCACAAAGCAACAATACAACTTTTTTCCTTTCAATCGAGACACTGGTGTAGCCAAAGCATGTCAACTCTAGAAGGTGGCATGGACAGATGTGTGTAGGCAAGCAGAGGCATGGCAAAGGACTGGGGCAGCTAGGAAAATCATGGGATGGCAGGTAGCAGCAGAATTGTATGCATGATGTGGCTTATAGGCCAAGAAAGGCTCCATGAGGGGCTAATTTGGGTAGCAAGTGAGGGAGATACAAAGTGAAGATTTTGGGTCCAGGAATGAAGAGCTTGAAGTGCTGAAGGAGCAGGTCCAGACGACTCATCAATCCGAGCTACGGAGCGCAAGGTATTGAAGGTTGAAGCTTTAATGGTTTGCACATTTTTTCCGGACAGGACAGCAGGAGATAGGTAATCCAAGTGGAAATTGAGGTATAGATGTGTAGAGCTCAAGTCATGGGGTCTACCCGTCTTTTCGGATTGCGGATCCGAGCCATGGTTTGCAAGATATACTCAGTTGAATTTTTACCGAGAGCCGGGTCTGAGTCCGTTTGACTGTATTGGAGGATGTGCCATCTGGCATCTTTTCGGCCTCGCCAAAGTTTTCAATGATAATATACACAATGTGGAGTTAGTACAAAGTCACGGCACGTGATTCCGAGCCTCTAGCACAGAGTTATGGTATGGCCAAGCCTGAGTAGTTAAGAGTGAAATATTTGCAGATGGTTTTTTAGGTTTTTTATGGCCTTGGTTCGAGGGCTAGGAGAGTCATGAGGTGTGTAAAAGTTGGAGGAAGACGGGGTAGATTCAATGAGGTTTTTGCCGGGTTCGACAGCTCTGCAAATGGACCATCAGGGGCCAGTTGGCAAGCAGAACAAGTGGGGGAAGACAAAGGTTTTTTTAAATGGTGGTTTTGTTTCTTTTCAAGGCCTTGAGGCATGAGTTGTGTGGAGCTGCCGCGTGGCGGCCGGGTAAAACCCATAGGCGTAGTCACGAGCTAGGGGGTCGTGGTATAAGACTAAGGCCATGAGGCCTCTAAGGTACACAAGAGGGGAGATCTCCCTCCCAAGGGCTATGGCGTGCATGTTGCGGCCCTGCCAGGCGTTGAACGCGGCGCTGCGTGGCGGTTTGGTGGCGATTTTGGCGGTGCAGAAGTGGTGGCACGCCCGTGGGCGCCCCGCGTGGGGTGAAATTTCATAGTGATGATGTGGCAGTTAAGGGCCGGTTCCCAAGGCCGCTAAGGGTCCAAATTTTGGAGGATAGGGGTGTACCCCCCCCCCCCCCCCTCCCATAGCGACATCGCTATTGCTTGAGGAAGGGAGGGGTCTCGCTGCAGAGAGGTGATGACGGGGCAGTTAAAGGGAGAGCCAAGGACACTCAAAGGCCCAAGGGGAACTCCAGGCGGCCAAATGGAAGGGACAAAGTGCCAAGGTGTACACCATGCAAATGTTTCCAAAAAATCAAATGTGCCAAGTGTTGGCAATGCAAACAAATTCTAAAAGAGGCTCTAAGTGGAAGCCACGGGAGGAGAAACTCATCTTTTTTTCTTTTTTAGACCTCCTAGGGACACCCCTATAAAAGGTTGTAAATGCGAAAATTTGGGGTATTTTTTGACTGAGTGTGTGGGTGGAAGCTTGAAGCTTGTGTGTTGCTAAGCTTGCCATTGAAGCTGCATACTTGATTGTACTACTCCCTATGCAATAATACCACTTATTTGCACCAATCTCTTGTGTTGCTTCTCCCCATTCCCCTACTTTTCTCTCGCTCTTCGTGTATTGGCCATTGCTTGCAACTCGAAAGGTGCTACCAAGAGGGTAGATTAGGAGTGTTCTGTGAGTCGGAAAGGGTGAGTTGAGCAGTGTGGGTGCATTTGTGCTGTGGGGTGTTTTTTGCAAGGTGTGAGATAGTTATTTTGTATGCTAAAGTGGAGTTGTTAGTGCAAATTAGCCAATTTGAAGGTGTTATTTGAGAGGTTAGGGGTGTCGTGGAATCCTTGGGCTATAGAGAGGCAAATATTTTGTGTGCTGGGTGTGTTCCCTATTCTCCCTCTCCATCTTTTGGTGCCCCTATTGAGGAGCTACTTGATGCTCCAATTTGCGTTTGAAAGTGGTGCTTTTTAGCCGAAAAAGCGGTTGGCTGATGGCCGAGATGTTTGATGGTCGATTTCGAAGCTGACAGAGATGGTGGAGCCAGGTTTTGGCCCCATATTTACGGGCATTGAAGATCCCGAGGATTGGTGAGCAGATTTTGAATTATGGTTGCTGTCGATGCGTATGTCGATGGATTCAAAAAGGTTACAGACGGTGCCATTGTTGATGCGAGGACGAGCCAAGGTGTGGTTCGATGGCGTAAAGAGCAGTGATCGAGAATCATGGCAAAAGCTGCAGAGTCAGTTTCTGGAGCGATTTCGAGAGGTGATTACAGCGAAAAATGCCGGTGCAAGGCTGAAGGCGGTACACCAGGATGTAAGTAAAGATTTCTATATTTTCATTGAGCAGTTTGAAGCTTGTTGGAAGTAGTTGGAGATTGCTACTGGGGTCAAAAGAAATCAATCTTTGAAGCTGTCAAAGATGTTAGAGTGCTTGCATCCAAGGATTAGAGAAAAATCAAAGATGGTGCAGATACCTATGAAGACATGGTCTATCTGGCAAAGATAAAGAGCAGAAAGGTGAAGTGAAAGTTGGGGCTAGGCGTGTTAAAGCCAATAGATTATAAGCCTGTTGCGGCGGCAGCAAAGTGTTCTTTGGTCTGACCAAAGGTGATTCCAATTGCTCGGAATGACCAGCCTGTTGAGGTAAGACCTACTATTGGTTATGTTCCTTGGAGGTTTCCAGTTTGTGATGTGCATGTGCCGAGGGTGGAAGAGCTTGTCAACGAGGGTAAGCTCCATGTCGAGGTGAACCAAGATGCAAAAGCGGTAGTGGATGTGGAGGTTCTAGTACGGATTGAAGAGGTAAATCATGTTCTTGTTGAAAGTTTGCATGAAAAGGTAGCAGAATGCAATCGAGATGCAGATACCGAGGGTTCAGAAGCTGATGAAGAAAGTTTGCAAAGTGGTGAAGATGGTCAAGATTTTGTGGAGAAGCAAGTGGATGCAGATGCTGATATGGAGTCGATATATGATGCCGATGTCAATGAAGATACAAGCTCAATTAGCTGGGAGACAAGTGAGGAGGATAGAGCGGATGAGTCCACATCCTATGACGAAGAGACGGAATCTGATGAACCTGAACTGGTAAAGGTAAAGCTGCCCTCTTATATTTTTGATGATATGGTAGTAGCCCATGTGCAAGAAGAGCAGGGAACAGAGCAAGCCGAGATGCTTGATGAAATCCAAGTGGAGCGGTCTAGACCTACCGATGATGATATGCAGGTAAAGGTAGTGTGTGGTGCCATGCTAATGGCTGTGCTAATGAAAGTAGCGGTGGAATGTGCCATGGTGGTGCAACATGTGCAGAAGCTTTCCAAGAGAGATAAAGCGGCCGTGTCTATGGAGGAAATTGAGCTGGATGTGATAGAGAACGAGTTTCTCTCTTCCATAGAGGAGCATGATGCAGCGGTAGAAGAGGTGATTGAAGCTAAAAAGCAAGAGGTGTTGATCGACCTTGAAGGGCCGGTTGACAAGGAAGGGCTTGATGATGCTGGAATTGAGTGTGTGGCCAAAGACGAGGTTGTGATGCCAAAGACGGAGGAGATTTCGATGCAGCAGACATGTCCAATGGTGGAGGAAGGAGAATCTCAAGCAGTGGCTTTGCTTCCAGTGAAGGTATGTGAATTATGGTTGATGAAAAAGATGGTAGATACAGCTCTATGGAGGCTAGTTCAGCAGGTACAGAGGTATACGCTCAAAGCCTCCACTTTAATTGGTTGGGAGGGAGGGTCAAACATGTGTTGTAGCTTGGTCTCATGTACAATTTTTTTTTATGATAATATGATTGGTGCTGCTTGGTATGGAGTAGACAGGTTGCAAAGGAATACATGGAGTGCAGAAGGTAGGCTATGGGTAGTCTACACACATGGTGGTCTAGGTGCTGGGGTACGACACTCTGGTGAGCAGTTACAGATTGGTGAAGGATATCAAAGGCAGGTGTTTGATCCAGGTGGAAGCTATGTGATGAAGGGGGTGGGGCAACCCACTTGAAGGTTTGGCAATAGGGTGCAATAAAATAGTGTGCATATGGTTTTAGTTCTCTCATAGTGTGTGCCCGGTTTTGCAGTTAGAAAGAGAATAAAGCTTTTATGTGGTTGAGCATAAATGCCAACAGGGGGTGGGCAATGATGGTGCAGCCAAAGTGTGTCGACTCTAGAAGGTGGCATGGACAGACGTGTGTAGGCAAGCAGAGGCATGGCAAAGGACTGGAGCAGCTAGGAAAATCAGGGGATGGCAGGTAGCAACGGAATTGTATGCATGATGCGGCTTATAGGCCAAGAAAGGCTCCATAATGGGCTAATTTGGGTAGCAGGTGAGGGAGATGCAAAGTGCAACTTTTGGGTCCAGGAATGAAGATCTTGAAGTGCTGAAGGAGCGAGTCCAGATGGCTCATCAAACCGAGCTACAGAGCCCAATTTATTGAAGGTTGAAGCTTTAATGGTTCGCAGATTTTTGCCGGACAGGGCAGCAGGAGACAGGTAATCCAAGTGGAAATTGAGGTATAGATGTGTAGAGCTCAAGTCATGGGGTTTACTCATATTTTGAGATTGCGGATCGAAGCCATGGTTTGCAAGATATAATCAGTTGAATTTTTACCGGGGCCGGGTTTGAGTCCGTTTGGCTGTATTGGAGGATGTGCCATCTGGCATCTTTGGGCCTCGCCAAAGTTTTTGATGATAGTATACACAATGTGGAGTTAGTACAAAGTCACGGCACATGATTCCGAGCCTCGAGCACAAAGTTATGGTATGGCCAAGCTTGAGCAGTTAAGAGTGAAATATTTGCAGATGGTCTTTTAGGTTTTTTACGGCCTCGGTTCGATGGCTAGGAGAGTCATGAAGTGTGGAAAAGTTGGAGGAAGAGGAGGTCGGTTCAATGAGGTTTTTGCCGGGTTCGACAGCTCTGCAGATGGACCATCAGGGGCCAGTTGGCAAGCAGGACAAGTGGGGGAAGACAAAGTTTTTTTTAAAAGGGTGGTTTTGTTTCTTTTCAAGGCCTTGAGGCATGAGTTGTGTGGAGCTCCCACGTGACGGCAGGGTAAAACCCATAGGCACAGTCACGAGCTGGGGGGTCGTGGTATAAGACTAAAGACATGAGGCCTCTAAGGTACACAAGAGGGGAGAGAGAGGGGAGCTCTCCCTCCCAAGGGCTATGGCGTACATGTTGCGGCCCTGTCGGGCGTTGTGTGCGGCGTTGCGTGGCAGTTTGGTGGCGATTTTGGCGGTGCAGAAGTGGTGGCACGCTCGTGGGCGCCCCGCGTGGGGTGGAATTTCATAGTGATGATGTGGTAGTTAAGGGCCGGTGCCCACGCCCGCCAAGGGTCCAAATTTTTGAGGACAGGGGTGTACCCCCCCCCCCCCCCCCCCCCCCCCCCCCCCCATAGCGACATCGCTATTGCTCGAGGAAGGGAGGGGTCTCGCTACAGAGAGGTGATGACGGGGCAGTTAAAGGGAGAGCCAAGGACACTCAAAGGCCCAAGGGGAACTCCAGGCAGGCAAATGAAAGGGACAAAGTGCCAAGGTGTACACCATGCAAATGTTTCCATAAAATCAAATGTGCCAAGTGTTGGCAATGCAAACAAATTCTAAAAGAGGCTCTAAGTGGAAGCCACGGGAGGAGAAACTCATCTTTTTTTCTTTTTTAGACCTCCTAGGGGCACCCCTATAAAAGGTTGTAAATGCGAAAATTTGGGGGATTTTTTGCCTGAGTGTGTGGGTGGAATCTTGAAGCTTGTGTGTTGCTAAGCTTGCCATTGAAGCTGCATACTTGATTGTACTACTCCCTATGCAATAATACCACTTTTTTTCCCCAATCTCTTGCGTTGCCTCTCCCCATTCCCCTCCTTTTCTCCCGCTCTTCGTGTATTGGCCATTGCTTGCAGAGGGTTTGCCTACAACTCGAAAGGTGCTACCAAGAGGGTAGATTAGGAGTGTTCTGTGAGTCGGAAAGGGTGAGTTGAGTAGTGTGGGTGCATTTGTGCTGTGGGGTGTTTTTTGCAAGGTGTGAGATAGTTGTTTTGTATGCTAAAGTGGACAGTGTTAGTGCAAATTAGCCAATTTGAATGTGGTATTTGAGAGGTTAGGGGTGTTGTGGAATCCCTGGGCTATAGAGAGGCAAATATTTTGTGTGTTGGGTGTGTTCCCTATTCCCCCTCTCCAATGCTTCCATAAGAACTCAAAGAGTGACAAGGTGATCAATAGTGCTATGATGCAGTGAGAGAGAAAGAGGGATAGATAAAGAGAGAGATAATTAAAGAGAGGGAGATAAATGCAGAGAGAGATAGATAAAGAGAGAAAAAGGGAGAGATAGAGAGGGATAGAAATAGAGAGAATGAGGGATAGATAGAGAGAGAAAGAAAAATAGAAATAGAGAGAGAGAGAGAGAGAGAGAGAGAGAGAGAGAGAGAGAGAGAGAGAGAGAGAGAGAGAAAGAGAGAGAGAGGGAGAGGGTATAGAGAGATAGATAGATAGATAGATAGAGAGAGAGAGAGAGAGAGAGAGAGAGAGAGAGAGAGAGAGAGAGAGAGAGAGAGAGAGAGAGAGAAATAGAAAGAGAGATACAAATAGAATGAGGGATAGATAGAGAGATAGAGAGAGAGGGAAATAGAGGAATAGATAGAGAGAGAGAGAGAGAGAGAGAGAGAGAGAGAGAGAGAGAGAGAGAGAATGAGAGAGAAAAAGAGAGAGGGAAAGAGAGGAATAGATAGAGAGAGAGAGATAGAGGGGGAGAGAAATAGAAAGAGGGAGAGAGGGAGAGGGAAAAGAGGGAGAGAGAGAAAGAGAGATAGGGATAGAGAAGAGAGGAAAGAGGGAGAGGGAGAGAGAGAGAGAGGGAGAGGGAGAGAGAGGGAGAGGGAGAGAGAGAGAGAAAGAGAGATAGGGATAGAGAAGTGAGGAGAGAGGGAGAGAGAAAGAGGGGAAAGAGGGAGGGAGAGGAGAGAGAGGGAGATATAGAGAGATAGGAAAAGAGAGAGAGAGAGGGAAAGGGAGAGAGAGAGAAATAGAGATATCCATGGGGAGAGAGAAAAAGAGATATCCGTCGGCATAAAGAGAGATAGAGAGAGGAAGATAAAGAAATAGGGGGATAAAGAGCAATGGTTTTAGGCGGAGCAACCATTTTGTGGTGTACGTAGTGCGGGTATGCTCCTGCTTTTGTAGAGTGCTATGAAAAAAATCTTCTTTACATGACGTCAACAGACCCTTGTAAATTACTTTCTACTCTCTTCTCCTTAACTTCTCTTTCTTTCTCTCTATCTCTCTTCCTATCTCTTTGTCCCCACCAAATAGGTATTAGGTTGGGCAACTTTTAACAATATCGTACCTTAGAATGAAGGAAAAGTAATCCCTCCAACAAGGAGCTGCTGTGAAGAGATGCCGCACAAGAAGCACAATAAAGAAGCTCTTCTTCATAGCACTCTACAGAAGCAAGAGCACTCTTGCACTGCGCACAACACAAAACGATGGCTACATTTACAACCGTAACTCTTTATCTCTGCTCAAAACGATGGCTACATTATGTATATGTATATATATTTGTGTGTACATATATATTTGTTTATGCATGTATGTAGGCACTAAGTAGTACGAGAGCATAGCACCTGAAGGTTAGACGCTTCCTCTTTGGTATAGTCCTTTTTTGATCGTGGCGTTGCGGTCATTGATGCACTCATGCATGGATTACCGCAATGTACCTTTGGTTTTACCACGGTTGAGACTGTGATGATATCTAAAGAGGTGCACTTGACCTTTGGCACTATTAGCCTCTAGTTAGGTCTACTAGTATGTATATGTATCTACATGTTTGTGTGCTAATATACTTGTGTATATATTTATAGATGAGTGGGTAGGGTGGAAAGATTTATCTTATATTTCTCTTTGTAATGTAGATGTCAAACGAGAGACCAACTAGTGGGAAGCAGCCAACTGGCTCTTCTTTTGGTTGGTTCACATCCAGGTGGGCTCCCACCCGGGGTAGACATCGCCTCTATTGAACCCGAGTCTTGAGTCGGTGAGAACAAACAAAAAAATAAAGGATGTTTCTGGCTAGTTAACCTAAACCATAAGTGTCATAGGTTTTTGTTATTTGCAGGCATGGCCATCCTACACCTACCCTTCTCAAGTTCCTTCACCAGTCGTAGATCCAGACCTACAGTGGTCTCTCTCTTTACGAGGCCAGTACCTCTGAGAGACATAGAATTTGTTTGGTTGCTACACTCCGCAGCAGCTTGCGACCTACGGTACTTCTCCGCAGACTACACCATGGGGGAGTTAGGGAGGGCCTCCTTACCTACAGAGCCTCGCATCAACGACACCTCAATATACATCCCCTTCTTATCTTCCTACTCCCATTCCATTGCACGGTCCTACTCCCCTTGCATTGCAGGGTCCCAATCCCATGGCATCATAGGGTCCTACGCCTCTCCATTCCACTTCTGCTTTGCCAGAACATCGTCGACAAACTTCCTCTAGCAGCGTGCGTCGACGCTCGTCTCAAGGTAGCGAGCACCGTGAGAGATGAAGCGGCATCAGATCTTGTGGTTTTGCCTATTTTGGTAGTGGTGGGGGAACAGAGTCCTCACTTTCAGAGCATGTCTCCTCTGACGGAGAGGATGAGGATACTGACGCACCCGTGCCAGACACGCATGGGCACTACTATAGGGTTTAGAGACCAACTGCCCGATCATGCACGTTACATTGAGGATGCTCTATTAGCTAGATTTGTAAATGTCCCTGATCAACGTTTTTTCCAACAGTGGTTGGAGGGCTACATAAAGACATTTTTGAAAAACAAGCAGTCCAGTGTGCGGCGTGTAGCAGCCAACCAGGTCAGAGATCCATACAGGAGTTACTGCGGTGGCAACATGGTAGACGCGGAGTGGGAGTGGCAATTCAAGAAAAGAGCGATCAAGCTACGACGGGCTCATCATACAGACAACAACGCGAGGCTCGCACAAGACAAACTCCCATGCACTTATGGCTCAGGAGGCAAGGGAGCTTGAAAGGACAAATATGTAAGATTGATTAAATTATAACGTCGATCAATGATTATAAACATTGTAATTGATGATTTGGTATTGTTATTGCTAACTTAGGAAAATATCACTCTCTCTCGACCAACCAGAGAGATGGTCAAGTATCAGGAGCGACATACAGAACTTGATACTTGGCGATGGTTGTTCGAAAACAACCACATCTCTTGCGAGCAATTCAACGCGATGGTTGGATCACTACAAGCGGTAAGTTTAAACAAGTAATTCTGCATCAATTGTTTTGAGCTTTTGGTAATTGTTTAATTTGGTTTGGGTTTATGTAGAGTCAAAGTGATCAAACATACATGCCTCTGAACGACGACGAGATAGAGGACGAGTAGATAGAAAAATATTTTGTCCAAAATTTTGTAGATTCGCAATGTGGCACTACAACTATTTACTTTTTATTGTAATTTTTTAAAATAGTTGATCTTTTGCATATTAAATTGTTAAGGTAAAGTAAACTCAATTTCAATTCTTTGGTATTTTTTATACTTTTCCAAAAAACAATTGATGTTTCATTGTTTTGCAGGTCAAAAATAAAGGTGCTCATTTGGGCCACCCAAAATTGGGTGGCCCAAATGAGCACCTTTTGTTTTTGAATTGACGGGTGTAGCGGAAATAAGCCCAGTAATAGATGTGGCAACTGTCACGGTAATATCAGTGGGTACATTGCCGCAACTATTACCGCACTTATTACTGAGAAACCACTACCACGTTCATAGCCGCGTTTATTGCTGCCCCTGCAAATTTTTCTCTCTCCTTTTTCCTTTGTTTTTTCATGACAATGCTAGCGGTTATAGACAACTCCTCTTATAGTGTGTGTTGATATTTACTTGGTATATATTTTTACTGGGACTGTTGGCCTAGGGTACTTTTAGTGAATAACTTGCTAAAATTCACTACGTGATTTTTGTAGGGTGGTACCTAACCCTTAGGTACTAAATGGGTAATGGGCGGGCTAACCAACTCTATAAATGATGTCGTCTTCTTCTTAACAGTGAGGTGGCTCCCTCCTGACGGGTCTATGATAATGCGTTCTTAAGTGCTCTGTGTGTGTGTGTGTGTGTGTGTGTGTGTGTGTGTGTGTGTACATGGCGGTGCTGCTACACTATCCCCCTTTTGAAGCCACGCCCGCTATATGACTAAGAAGGAAGGTGGCCACTTGCTCCAAAACCTATAAAAAGGTGAGCTTTACATGGTTACTTAGCATTAGTGGTTTGTGTATTTGGGAGAAGTGTCTGTACATTAGGACTGTGAGAATTTTACCTGCAAAGTGGTAGTGTTAAATGTTGGATCTATGGCAAAGGGCAAGAAAAAGCAGGTTATTGTGGAGTTGGCTGCTCCAACCCATTCTCATGTGACTTTTGGCATTGAAATGGACTGTTGTCCGAACTATTTGATGGTTGAGAGTATTCCTCATGCATATGTCGGTAGAGGCACTTGAATAGCTACTTCTGCTAAACTTTATCTCATGAGAGCTTGTAAAGCACAAGGGGCTTCATTTGGTTTTTCCCCTTATAAATGATTTCATCTTTGAAGATATGATTAGCTTGACCTTTCTTATTATTTATCTTTGAAAGCAATCTAGCTGGGTGACATCTATAACATGTGGGATACCCATGCATCACCTGAATACGGTACCAATGCTAACTAAATGCTTTGTTGTTTCCATGGGTGCAGATGAGGGTTACCTTCTCAACTATGGTTTTCAAATTTCTTTGGCTTGAATATGCGGACTATTATCTCTCTGTCTCTCTCTCTCTCTCTCACTGTCTCTCTCTCTCTCTCTGTCTCTCTCTCTCTCTCTCTCACACACACACACACACACACACACACCCACACACCCACCCACACCCAAATCCTAAAAAATACCGAAATTGCCTCCACCAACTTTGTCTATTTTGAAGAAAAACTTAAAAGACCTCGTGGACACCACCAAGGATGAAATTGTGCATGAAGCCATTATGACAAACCATAAAGTCCTTGATCAAATCGATTTGCTTCAAACAGATTTGAAAAAATTGAAAGAGGGATCCATTGAAGAAAGCAAGTAATTAAGCTCACAATACAGTCTTGCAAATTCATAGATTCACGTAGAAAGAGGGTGAATCAGTGCACAAGAAAGAGGGTGAATCAGTGCACAAGGTGGAATTAATGTAAGGACCCCAGTAGCTAGAGACCCGAATCCTCCACCCAACCGCCCGTACTTATAGGCTCTTCGCCCTAGAATCCCCTTTCCACACTGCTAGCTGGCCCGTGGTCGGGGTCCGTGACCCCCCTTTAGGGTAGGGCCCTGCCCGTAGGACCTGTGTCCTGACATTACTCCCCCCTTTGGAAGAGTTTTCGTCCTTGAAAACACAAGTGGTGGTATCTTCATAAGAACACTAATGTTTTCCACCCTGGCTCCCTCATGGATCCAACGGTTTGTTGAATCGGAACCCGATTCATTGGGAGGTTCAATGAAATCAAGAATAACATCTTGATTTTTCACATTGTTGTCCCTGTACAACCGTCTTGGTTAACCGACCCATAACCAACATAATGTGAAGACTCCATTTAAAAATCACTTGAGTATGTTAAACGAGTTATCATAACTAAGAGGTGTCTAAATGCATACCAAGGTTTCAGACTTTCTAGAGGTACTTGAATGTGCAATATAACCTCGGCTCATCTTTCCATGAAAGTACTATGTTGACCAAGTCCTTGACTTGCTATGGTTTCTTGCCAGTAGCCAACCGCATCAAAATTGATGATTAAGGTTGATAACTTGAGAATAATAGGCAGAGACTAAAACTAGCCGTCCCACGGGTCCTACGGGCAGGGCCCTACCCTGAAGGGGGGTCACGGACCGTAGGACCCGTGTCCTGACAATTAAGGCTCAAGAGATTTGTCAACCAAGTTCTCTCCAAGAGTGGAACTATCTATGCAAGCACGATTTATGCTGATCTTTATCTAGAGAATGACACATGCAAGTCTTCAAAAGGATTCGCATATGATAAGGATCCTGGCACTAAATGAATTGATAAAAGAAGCTCGAGAGAAACACATGGAGTGAGGCCGGTACAACCTCCACCTTTTTTGTTTTGACTTTGAAGAAAGAAGGTATGAGATAAACAAGGAAATTGCAGTTCATTGTGAATAGCAACTTAGCTAGGTCAGAGCCTATTTACAGCCAAAAAGAAATACAAGAAGAAGCTCCTCAACTAGAGACATATCATCACAAAAGCTGTGATAACCACTTGGTCAAACAATGTCCTCAAACGGAGATCACTCAAGTAAATGCCTACTGTCATGACTATGGTGTCATTCACTAAATCCCTGAGTGTCAAAACAACCCAAACTGAGTCATGAAGATCACAACAAATGTCTCAAGAATCGTTCAGCTACCCAATAGCTTGGAAAACAAAAACGCCGTGCCAGTTCAAGTAGTTACGATAGTGCAAGTTCAAAAGGTAGCTAATGAGAAACCAAAGACAGAGAAAATGGAAACTGACGCAAGAACCAAAGACCGATGCACCTAGTCAAAAAACCAAGAGCAAATGGAATAGTTGGAAAGCTAGAAAGGCAAGGATGAAATCATGTAGGGAATGGGAGCAAAAATCCCTAGCTGAGGAGCTTACCCAAACTAAAGGGAAGATCAGACAAGATGAGGAAAGGGTTGCACCTTCTCTTACGCGGATGTCTCAACCTCCAGAAGAACCATTAATGGAAAGTGAGCCTAGAAGTTCTAGTTAGGAGTATGAGTCCTGGTAGAGAAAGTTAATGAACCCTTAGATGCCCTCTTAAAAGCCTATGATACATGGCTCAAAGAAAACCAAGCCCAAGAACAAAGGTGGATGACATATCCCTATGCAGAACTAGAAAAGCAAAGGCTTGAAATGTGCTAGAAAACGATTCAGCCAGCCCAAGCTTTAGTAGAACCACGAATGGGAATACCTAAGGATGTGTTCCTTGTCCCACCTACACCAATAATACCACCAAACTAGGAATAAATAGAGCTAGACCTTAATCACGAGCACAGAACAAAGCTCAAGGACCCAGCACTAGAACGAAGGATAGTGTTGAATACCATGGATAAATCTTCCAAGGGATTTCACCTTGCTATACCAGAGGATTGTAAAGAAATATATGGTCTTCACAAATTGTGGAAACAAGTCAGAGAGGCCAATGAAGTGAGTGAGCTAAGAAAATGAGTAAACCAAACTCGTGATGAAAGAGGAGTGTCTCTTCCACTAATAGAGGAAATTGAGACTGGATCTCAAATGAATCTAGAAGGGTGTGTGTAAGATCAGATGTATCCAGTTTTGGCAATTAGGTGGAAAGTGTGACACTCAAGGTGTTCAACACATTTGTCTACACCTCATATATTGGCATGGCCAATTAGGACTAAGATGCTATAGTATACCCTTGGAAAATGAAAAATTGCCAATTTATTAATCTTTGATAAATTTTGACCCTAAGATGTGAACTAAGAATAATCCAAAGGTTGCACATAAGTAAATGGATGAAAGATAAGTTTATGAAGCCTTACTGCACACAATATTTTTTCTATAGGCTCCTTGTACCACAAAATATACTATATATCAAATCCATGTGAAAATAATAATTATTTTATTTATTATAATTTTAGAAGAGCTGAATTTCATTTATTGTTATTCTATGTAAATTTTGCAAGAAGATCTATCAAAATTCAATAGTTAAAGTATGGTTTTTTTCATCTCACCACATTCCACATAACTATATCTATCAAATGAATGTAGGATATTGAGAAATTAGCCTTGCATCTATAAATATCTTGTGTAGAAATAATGATATTAAAATTGATGAATTTTTTCACAAAGATAATTACTAATAATTTAAAGAAATGAGAAAAAAATCCAATAAGTCCAAAAATTCTCTTTAAGCATATGCAAGATTCATGTGCAAGTTTATTTCAGAATTAAGTAAGTGATAAGAGACTTATATAAGAATCTATGCTAAGATCACAATGCTTTGACAGGGCGTGATAGGTCAAACCAAGAGATTCCTTACACACAAAAAGTACTATTTTCTTTAATTTGTTTAGAAATCGATCCTTTTTGGTACGTTAGTACTTATGCCTTTTATGTGGCCACCAATTCTTGGCTTGTAGAAATGAGTATAGCTAGGGTATCATGAAATAACATTTTCCTAAAAAGCTTACTTTTTTTGCACTCTAAATTGCATAGACTACCAAAACTGCGTACACCTGATCTTGCATACACCTAGAAATGCAATCATATTGGGGAGACAAAGGCTCTGTATAGTGTATGGGCGGTCAACCCCATTCTCGTAGAACACTACCATCCTATATGGGAGAGCACGAAGCTAAGTCAGCTGTTATTGCAATCCCATCACAGATCAGACTCTCTTCCAAGAATGTCATTGACTTTAAAGGGCTGATAGAAAATTTATCAGACACCTATGACCTATATGATAACGGTAGCATAGTTGCTCAGAATAAGACCAAACATGTGGACTACTGTGGGAAAACGCTTACAAACATTTGGTGTAAAAAACACAATGACTCAATTCAAGGAAGGGATTAAAAAGCTTGAAATGCCTTAGCTAAATACTAGGCCACTGCCATTGAACAAGGTAGGGAAGTATTGTGAAGGAGAAAATGGGAACACTACTCTTCCTGTGGAACTCCAAGGTATAAAAACCACGGCAATCCTTGAAAGTGGAGCTGGTGTTGCCATTGCAACAAAAGAGATCTGGAAACAATAGGGAAAACCAATAGTTAGGGCTACTAGGATGAAACTTCAACTTGCAGACGAACACATGGAAAATCCCATAGGATTGCTAGAAAAAGTAGTTGTTACTTTTTGTGGCATTGAATATGAGCATACCTTTGCTATTGTTGACTTTGGCAAAAAGAACAACTATAACATTATTCTAGGAAGATCATTCATGCGACCATTGAAAATGGTTTAAAATTGGGGTCATGACCATTTCTTCTTTAGACATATGGAAACAACAACAAGAATATATCTTAAGGACCAGAGTTACAAGGACGGGAATCGAACCCCTCTGAAGGAATTTGATTCTGTTACAATAGCAGGATCAAGACTTCCAGCATGGTTGGGTAAGCCTAAAGAATTGTGGATGTGTGGAGCTTCGCAATGCGGTAGCTTGAAATGAGAGAAGTGTATTTAAGAAAGTGCAATCAAAGATTATGATTATATCCCAGAACCATTTCTTGAAGAAGCATTAGAGATACTAGAATGGGAACACATCTTGGCTACTCTGAATGTGTGTGCTATTCAGGACAGTCCAACAACAAAGTTTTGTTATAAATATGTCTTTGATGTCCTTTCTTACTTTGCAGAGAGTGTGATCCAGGAAAACAAAGACGAAGAAGAAGACAAGCTCTATGACTCCATAGAACACTTGGAGCTTCAAGAAGATGCTGACAATGGAAATACAGACCACCCAGCAGGTGACATAAACAACATTTCAACTAATGCAAGATTTTATGGTTTTCCAGATCAAAGATATAGGAACCAATGTCACCGCTACAAGAATAAAGTGCATCAGATGTGGATTCCAAAATCTTCGATGGCGACACAACTACAACAAGCATCCTCATACGTGGCTCCTATATAGAAAGAAAGGAATTAACCAAGAAGAAGACGGCCATGGCAATGAGCGAACAATGCGCTAATCAATTGGCTAGAAAACTTCTCCCAGAAATTGCAATCTAAGAGCAAACAGATAATAACTTTCCGTAACCAGCAAAACCACCGAGGAAAAGTGCCAGATATCAACCTTGCTGAGGATAGTAGCGATAGTGATGATTCTTATGACATCCCCTACGAGGAACTCGGGTCATTTTTCATAACAACCATAGAAAGACAAACAAAAAGAACACGCCAGAGCCAAAACGTTTGACAAATCTAGATACCAAAGAGCCAATTTGGCCAAAAAAAAGTATGGATCAAGAAGATGAAGATCTTTGATGAAAAATCACAAGATCCACTGACACCAAAAGGAAATCACTCAAAAAATGTAAGAATGGCTAAGATAATCACAAAGTTGCAAGCTTTTGCAACACAGATTTGGGTTCCAAAAAAGTTGATTCAAGCACATAGAGGTCAGGAGTTTATTTGGATTTTAAAACGGTTCAAGTGTCAACTCCCAAAGTCTGAATCTTGTCCCCAACCAAGCATAAGGGCTGAAGCAAAGACCGCTGATGACTCATACAAAGACAAGATGGATCCCAAAGAAGTCTCTTCAGATACACACAAAGCAAGGACAAGTATGGGTTCCCAAACAAGCATCATCAACAAAACAACCAGTAATCACAAAGAAGTGGGTTCCAAAGGAAACCAATAAAACTACTATCAATGCACCACTGCTTGAATTCTTTCAATTCCTCCTACGATTAAATATAGCTAGAAGAGAGCAACCCACTCACTTCACGACTGCATGCTACACAAGGCTTATGGATCAAGAGATATAGTGAATGCATAGGAAAATATCAGAGGAAAAATAACCAAAGGCAACCAAAGAGGAAGTCCAAATCTCTTTACAACATTCAATCAAGCAAAAACACATGAGCTTCAAAGATGATCAATTTGCTTAGCATAGGAAGCCTGACCAGCAAATGCAATAAGTAAATTGCTTATACCCATATCTTACACATCATAAATTTTTTCCATGCATTGACTGTGTATGCATAATAGGGCTACATTACAAGGCCTGCATTGGCACAATTAATTTTTGATTGCCCAAGCACAACACATACCCTTGGCGGTACCTTGTCTTCCAGGAGGACTCCAAATAGGAGGGGGGGAGGCATTCTCAATGCGGATCTGATATTATGAATATTAGAGGGAAATGTTTTGTGAGATGCATTGAATTTTTGCATTTGATTGTGATAATGTTTGACAAAAATCAGAGTATATACCCTCATAATATCGTTGCAAGAGGAGTATGGGGCAAAATCCATATATGAGCCTCCAAGGACATGTGTACAATGTACATAGATTTTAGAATTCTATTTGAATGATTTTGATTTTTGTAGTTAATTTTTGGTTTTATTTAGTTATTTATTGAGATTTTCTTGAGAAAAACATGGCAAAAATCCATAATCCAAATGAAGAAAAGTCTGAAGAGATACTTGAGAAGTACAAAGAGAAGAAGGTACATGAAAACGAGGAAACTTTGCGAGGTATGTCTCAAAAGCCATATACACAATGCTATAATGTCAGAGGTAAGAAAAGAATGCTGATTAGTCTTCAACAACAATATGAGGCCAAAAATGTATGAGAATGATCATAAAACTCCGAGATGGCCTATAAGGACAAAGAAAGTTTGAAAAGAGACTAAACAAAAGCACCCATCAAGTGTAAAGTTGCCTATCAGACACCTTATGCGACTACACGGCCGTATATAGGAAGTATATCTTTATACTGTAAATCTTCTATCTTGTATGTGACTTTTAAGTTTTGTATGATTCTGGTATGGTTTGGTGAGTTTCCTTTGGTTTGTGTGTATGTGGGTTGGGTGGTGTAGTTGAGAGTAGTGAGATTCTTGATTTTGGTCTAGTTGCCCTTCCAAAGTGTTGTATGCGTGTAATGGTCTGAGCCCGACAAGCTATGGAGATTGCCTCCGTCCGCCTATCATGTCATCTGTGTCCTTGATTGACATTATGTTGATCTAGGTAGCATTACATGCACTTTATAGGTGGTGTGATTCCCTCCCACAACATTGATGATTACACTATGGTTGGCACATGCCAAAGGATGTGTAGGTTTAGAGGGGGTTGATGTTGTGATGCTTCCTGTCCACCATGTGGAAAGAGAATTAAATAAGGTTTGTATCAATGTTCAAGGAAAGTGTATTGTGGCTTAGTTATGAGCAAGTTTTTTTTTTTTTTTGGTGAAACAAAATATTTGTGGAATCCGGTGATTGAATGATATGGTAGACATGATAGTGGCTATTGGGAAAAATGTCTTGCGTCACAATGCCCTGGTAGAAAAGTATGCCTAATGTGGTGCTTGGTCAATAAATATGTGAAATGGGGTGCACTTAAATTGCTCGAGTGGCTTAAAGTTATCTCTTGGAGTACATTGATGCAAGATATGCTTAATAGGAGTGCTTGCAAAGCTTTGCTATTGAAGCCTAGTCAATGTGAGAACAACGGCTTAATGGGATTTTTGAAAAAGTGACATATTCAATTAATAAGGAGTTTTGTGTGAGGCTAAAGAAATCTCACAAGATAGAGACAAAGATGCAAGCAAGCAAAATAGAGCTATGTCGTTACAAGGCCAATCACATATTCCAATGTTGAAGCCTGATTAAAAGTCAACTCCACTCTTGGAAACTCAAACTTTCTTATCACATTGGAGCCAAAATGTGTCTCAAGCACCTCAAGCACCAGAAGCTCTACAATCAAATTGGTAGTTATGGATCCCCACCTTTTGACATTGTTCTAACATTGTTCTAACATACTTGAATTGTTAAGGATGGAGCCTGATTTACCCTTGTAATTTTCTGTGGTAAAAGCGCACATTTGTAAGGCCCCCATTATGAGGAGAAGCCATCGTGCGTGAAAGAAAATCACTCACCGGAAACCAAAATTTTCACGGACAAGAATCAGGGGCAACTTTAAAGGCCTCGGGGGCGGAGGCCCCCGAGACTTTTTTTTTCGTCGGAATATTCTTATTCGCCGGAATACTCCGCCCTCGAGACTTTTTTTTCACCGGAATATTCTTTTTCGCCGGAATATTATGGCCGGACGGTGGCCGAAAAGTGGTCGGAAAACAACCGCTCGGTTGGCCGGTGGCCGGTAGTCAATGGCCGGTGGCCGGTGGTCGGAAGTCAATGGCCGGTGGGCGGTGGCCGGAAGTCAATGGCCGGTGGCCGAATTCAAAAGCGGACTTGTCTTCTCAAGGGCGGCCACATATGGGCGGATTGGAGGGTCCGATTTGGACTTATTCGCACAAGGGCGGCTACACATGGCTGTCTCTCATAAGAGAGGACAGCCCTTTTGACCTATAAAAAGAGGCCATTTCTACACACATTTCATAGTGTGAAGTTGATGCAACAAGGTGAGTGTGAGGTGGTGAGAGTGAAGCAAGGCGGGAGCTCCATTAAGGGTATAATCCCTTTGTAAACTACTTCTTGTTTTGAAGTACTAAAGCCATTGAGTGGCTGCTTTCCCGTGGACGTAGCCCACATTGGGTGAACCACGTATATTGTGTGTACTCTCTCTCTCTCTCTACTCTATAATCTCGTGTATATAAATCTATCTCTCTTCATTAAGTAATCTACTCAATTATCTATTTAGCTACGTCTTATTTCCTAACAACTGGTATTAGAGCAAGGTTTGCTCGTAGCTAAATTATCTCAAGGAAAGGATTCCTTGAATTGAGTGGGAGTTATGGCGGAGGAAGGGAAGCTCAAGATTGAGAAGTTCAACGGCAAAAACTACCAACATTGGAAGATGCAGATTGAAGACTATCTCTACCAGAAGGACCTCTATTTGGCACTAGGCGGTCTTGCGAAGAAGCCCGCAACAATGGCAGATGAAGCATGGATTGTCCTTGATCGAAAGGCACTGGGAACAATCCGGTTAAGCTTGGTGTCAACGGTGGCCTTCAATGTTTCGGAGATGAAGACCACGGAGGACTTGATGAAGTCACTTGACGACTTCTACGAGAAACCATCGGCATCCAATAAGGTATTTCTTATGAAGCGCTTGTTCAATCTAAAGATGGCAGAGAATGGTTCAGTTGCAGAACACCTAAATGAATTTAACACAAACATAAGTCAACTTAGATCAGTGAAAATCAATTTCGATGAAGAAGTGCGAGCTCTCCTTATACTATCATCTCTACCGGATAGTTGGGACAACCTTGTGATGGCTGTAAGTAATTCTATCTCTGGCACAAATACTCTTAAGTTTGATGATGTTGTGGGTGTTCTCCTAAGCGAGGAAATGCGAAGGAGAAGCACAGGAGAATCATCAAGTGCTGCACTATCAGTGGAAACAAGAGGAAGGCTTAAGGAGAGGTTCAAAAACCAAAAGGGTCGTGATCGCTCAAGGCGGAGCAAGTCACGCACAAAGTCAGTTCTTGAATGTTGGAACTGCGGCAAGAAGGGCCACGTCAAGAAGGATTGCTTGTCCAAGAAGAAGAAGGAGACAGAGTCTCAAGACAACAAGCCAACATCGGAGGCCAATGTGGTAGGTAAAGTAGAGCAAGATGCTCTAATTCTCTCATTAGACAATGTGTCTAATTCCTAGATAGTAGATTCCGGGGCTTCATTCCATGCGACACCACACAAGCAACATTTCCAAGACTACACCAAAGGTAATTTTGGGTATATATACTTGGGAGATGATGAAGCTTGTGAGATTGTCGGCAAAGGTACAATTTCTGTCAAAACTGCTAACGGAAATGAATGGAAGCTTAAAGATGTTAGGCATGTTCCTTCTCTTCGCAAAAATTTGATCTCTACAGGACAATTGGACGATGAAGGTCACAACATTGCATTCGGAAACAAACGGTGGAAGATCTCAAAGGATCTTTGGTGGTTGCCAAGGGTGAAAAAGTCGGTACACTTTACTTGTGTATTGTTAGCACGCAACCTTCAGCTTGTGCAACAACTACAGAAGTTGACAGTGCGGTGTGGCACTACTGACTTGGGCATATGAGTGCCAAAGGAATGCAAATCCTTCAAACAAAGAAGCTTCTACCAGGTTTGAAAGAAGTGGACTTAGAGTTCTATGAAGATTGTGTTTATGGTAAAAAAAAGAGGGTAAAATTTCAAAAATCAGGAAATGAAAGAAAAAATAAAAAACTTGAGTTGGTTCATTCTGATGTTTGGGGTCCTGCAAGTACACCATCACTTGGTGGCTCATTGTACTATGTAACATTCATAGACGATGCGACTAGAAAAACATGGGTTTATGTCATGAAGAATAAATCCGATGTATTTTCCATATTTCAAAGGTGGAAAGCCTTTGTGGAGAATGAAACAGGTACCGAGGTTAAATTCCTCAGATCCGACAATGGAGGCGAATATTGCAGCCAAGCTTTTGAAAGCTTTTGTGCTAGCAATGGCATTCGGAGGCAAAGGACAACCCCAAGGACACCTCAACAAAATGGGATTTCGGAAAGGATGAACAGTACAATCATGGAACGAGCACGAAGCATGCGGCTACATGCAGGCCTATCGCTTGAGCTTTGGGCAGAAGCTGTAAGTACGTCTGTGTACTTAATCAATCGGTCACCCTCAACGGCATTGGATGGGGGAGTTCCAGAAGAGGCATGGACAGGTAAACCGGTGAATTATGCATTTCTCAAAGTGTTTGGGTGTGAGGCTTTCATGCACATAGATAGAAGCCTAAGATCAAAGTTAGATGCAAAGTCCAAAAAGTGTTTCTTCATTGGCTATGGAGAAGGAGACTTTGGGTATCGCCTATGGAATCCTGAAGATGGTAAAATCTTAAGGAGTAGGGATGTAATTTTTAACGAACAAAATATGTACAAAGATTACTTGGAAAGAAAACAAACAAAAGAAACAGGTGATGAGTACATGGAGCTTGAGGACGGTGAAGACTCAAGGATTGCAAACGGTGACAATGTGCAACAACGTCAACCAAATGAGGAGCCTCAACCTAGCTATTCCCCGATGATCTACAAGAGCAAGTAGACCTCCAGAAAGGTTTGTTCCTTCCTTCAACCATCTCTTGATCTCAGATTCTGGAGAGCCGGAATCATATGAAGAAGCTATGCAACATGAATCCAAAGAAGAATGGACGAAGAGCATGCAAGTGGAGATGGACTCACTACATCGCAACCAAACATGGGAGTTGGTTGAGTTGCCTAAAGGTAAGCGGGCACTTCAAAACAAATGGGTGTACAAGCTAAAGGAAGAAGAAGGTGGGAAGAAAAGGTACAAGTCTAAGCTTGTGGTAAAGGGTTTTTCTCAAAAGAAAGGTATTGACTTCAATGAAATATTTTCTCCTGTTGTAAAAATGAACTCAATTAGGCTTGTCTTAAGCCTTGTGGCTGCTCATGATCTAAATCTCGAGCAAATGGATGTAAATACGGCATTCCCTTACGGTCACTTAGAGGAGGAAATCTACATGCTTCAACCAAAGGGGTATGAAGTAAAAGGTAAGGAGGAAATGGTTTGCAGATTAAAGAAGAGCTTGTATGGTTTAAAGCAAGCATCAAGACAATGGTACTTGAAGTTTGATCGATGGATGTTGGATCATGGATTCACAAGATGCAACTCAGATCACTGCGTCTACACGAAGAATTTGGGAGATGGGAAATTCATCATCCTAATGTTGTATGTTGATGACATGTTGATTGCAAGTGCTAACATGTAGGACATCAAAGACCTAAAAGAGGAGCTGTCCAAATCTTTTTCAATGAAAGATTTAGGTGCTGCAAAGAGGATACTTGGTATGAAAATATCAAGGGACAGGACGAAGAAGACAATAAAGCTATCTCAAGAAGATTACATCAAGAAGGTACTAGAAAGGTTTGCAATGCAAAATGCAAAACCAGTTTCTACACCTTTGGCTGTTCATTTTAAACTAACGAAGGATATGTGTCCAAAGACACAAGAGGAGATAGACTATATGTCTAAAGTTCCATATGCTGCAGCGGTAGGTTCTCTAATGTATGCTATGGTCTGGACAAGGCCAGACATTGCACATGCAGTGGGAGTTGTGAGTAGGTTCATGGACAACCCAGGTAAAGAGCATTGGCAAGCTGTGAAGTGGATACTTAGGTATCTAAAAGCGACAACAACAAATGCTTTGTATTTTGGAGGAACTGATATTTTTCTAGAAGGGTATGCTGATGCAGATATGGCAGGTGACAAAGATACTCGAAGGAGCACTACTGGCTATGTGTTCACGGTTGGAGGCACAGCAGTAAGCTGGGCTTCAAAGCTGCAGAAAGTGGTTTCACTTTCTACCACGGAAGCAGAGTATGTAGCAATGACGGAGGCAAGCAAAGAAATTCTGTGGCTTCACAGATTCTTAGAAGAGCTTGGATTCAAACAAGACAATTGTGTCTTGTACAGTGATAGCCAAAGCGCTATCCATCTTGCGAAGAACTCAGCCTTTCATTCAAGGACAAAGCACATTGAGGTGAGATATCACTTCATACGCACTCTTTTGGAAGAGGGACAACTAAAGCTAGGAAAGGTGCATACAAGTGAAAATCCGGCAGACATGTTTACAAAGGTGGTCAACAAGGAGAAGTTGAGCTTTTGCTCATCTTCAATCGGCATTCAAGGATAAGAAGCCAGAATGGAAAGCAGTCAAAGGTTTGGTTTGGAGATCAGTTTCCAAGTGGGAGATTGTTAAGTATGGAGCCTGATTTACCCTTGTAATTTTCTGTGGTAAAAGCGCACATTTGTAAGGCCCCCATTATGAGGAGAAGCCATCGTGCGTGAAGGAAAATCACTCACCGGAAACCAAAATTTTCACGGACAAGAATCAGGGGCAACTTTAAAGGCCTCGGGGGCGGAGGCCCCCGAGACTTTTTTATTCGCCGGAATATTCTTTTTCGCCGGAATATTATGGCCGGAAGGCGGCCGGAAAGTGGTCGGAAAACAATCGGTCGGTTGGCCGGTAGTCAATGGCCGATGGCCGGTGGTCGGAAGTCAATGGCCGGTGGCCGGTGGTTGGAAGTCAATGGCCGGTGGTCGAATTCAAAAGCGGACTTGTCTTCTCAAGGGCGGCCACACATGGGCGGATTGGAGGGTCCGATTTGGACTTATTCGCACAAGGGCGGCTACACATGGCTGTCTCTCATAAGAGAGGACAGCCCTTTTGGCCTATAAAAGGAGGCCATTTCTACACACATTTCATAGTGTGAAGTTGATGTAACAAGGTGAGTGTGAGGTGGTGAGGGTGAAGCAAGGCGGGAGCTCCATTAAGGGTATAATCCCTTTGTAAACTACTTTTTGTTTTTAAGTACTAAAGCCATTGAGTGGCTGCTTTCCCGTGGACGTAGCCCACATTGGGTGAACCACGTATATCGTGTGTACTCTCTCTCTCTCTCTCTCTACTCTATAATCTCGTGTATATAAATCTATCTCTCTCCATTAAGTAATCTACTTAATTATCTATTTAGCTACGTCTTATTTCCTAACAATTTGCACCACTGATCTTAGTAGTACTGCTAGCCAAAGGTAGACCAAGGCCTTTCTGCTTTAAGTTAGATGATGATGTGCAACACTATTGTCACCTTGCTCACCATGAAAAGATATAGATGTAAACAAATCAAAGAGAGTGGCAGAGAAATTATAGCAAATGTTCAAGCAGATGTCATAGCAACTCCTCTTTTGAGAAAATCTATGTTGGTTGCTCTGTTATTCTATCTTGCTCACAACACAGAGGTAGAGATGCAAGCAAGCAAGAAAGAACAAAAAAGATGTCAAGGCCGGTTGCATTCCCAATATTTAAGCCAATGTCAAATTAAAATATGAAATTTTGGATAGATGGTGGCGATGGAGAGAGAGAGGGAGAGACATAGAAAGAGGGAGGGAGCTATACAATATTTTAAATGGTGCCACTATGGTGCACATAAGTTATACATGTCGTTGTGACCCTATGAGCATATCCACAATGATCCTTCTTCCTCACCAATTTGCTACTATGCAATGTTCCTCCTTCCTTACCATGGTGGTGACCCTATGACATGAGTTATACATGTCATGGTGACCGTATGATTGTTTCTCTATATAACTACTATTATTAGTTATATAGAGATACAATCAAATTTGATGCATATATCAAATATTGTCTACTGTAATGATTTGTGTTATAAAGTTGGAATATTTGAGAGGGAAGGATTGTGTTAAAAAATGGACCCAATATTTTTTTTCCCTTGCCGCAGCAATGCACGGGTCACATACTAGTTTTATTCATTTGTTCATGAGATTCCTCCGAATCTCCTACATCCAACCTTTGAACTCAACCTTGAAACGTCACCCTCTAAAAGGTAATGGAAGATTCGAACTCACATAGATTCAACAACCTGTACTCGACAATTCGCATAACGAACCCACCATCTACGGGGTGTTGCTTATGGGGCAACCCATACAATACAAAAAGAACTCCTACAAAATGCATCTCCTGCGTGCTCAACTCTCCCTCTTACACTCGCTCGACATGACAACGACAACCCTTGTAGCGCCTACTTGCCCTGTGCGCATTTTTCATCGTCTTGCTGTTCCTTCCTTGTTAGCCTCGCGTGACGCTGATTGCCTGACTGCACCTTACGACCCACAAGGACAATCTTGCTTGATTCTCGTACTTCTTTTTTTAAAAACAATCGTAGCACCTACTGGTATATTCTTATTTATGTGAAATTTCACCCAGATTTCCCTACAGCCTAAGGTCGATGCACCAGGGAGTAAAACCATATGTGCTCATCCACAAGAGTTAAGCTCAACACGCAACGGAATCGAAAGCGGTTTCATGGTTGACCACTCCACCTTAACAACTTCGTCGTCTCCGTCGCCATGCTAATGAATTGTAGATTTTCCTTCTACTCTTTGCTGGCACGTGCTGACACCCACCTCACCTCAGCTTGCTTGGCATGTAGCTGATCCTTGTCGGGCACCTACTATCTCTCCAACGACAATCAAACGTCATCGTCCTCTGTGCGCTGTCAACGCCATGCATGCCCAGGGGATCTTCCCCGATTCTCACTAATAAAACATTAAACATGATTGGGTCCCCCACTAGCAAACGCTTAAATTAATCTAACGGACTGATCTTCGCCTAGAGACTCAAGGAATTTTGGGTGGTGGCATGTTAAACTACTTGCGTTGTTGCTTAAGAAAAATCAAGTAGAACCTGGAACAATATCCTCTTTGGTAAAGCTTTGTTGGAGTGTTGTACAATTTGACCCAAGGAGGAAAGAGTGCAAGATAAAGCTCGATCCCTAATTGGAGATAAAACACTACTTGGTGTCCAATTGAGCGCTAGCTGCGGGGCAAAATGACCTTAGGCTATGAGTAATATAATGGCATTGGTGCGTGAGACCAGCAGGGCAGTACACAAGAATACATAGGCGCCTAGGCTAAGGATTGAGCAATGTGCAAGACTCTAGCCTATATTCAACAAAACCTTGTGATTGCCATGATTTGTGCTTGCCATGCTTTATGCAATCTATAATGAGACGAAGCGGTGGTGGTGGTGGAAAATCATGAAGGCGTGCTAAATAGACGTCCTGAGTTCGAAACTCGTCGGATAAATCTATGAGGTACTCTCTCTCTCTCTCTCTCTCTCTCTCTCTCTCTCACACACACACACACACACACACACACACACACCCCTCTCTCTCTCTTTCTCACACACACCGCGCGCACACAGGCACGTTACTGATCGAACGAAATAGGGGCATTTCCACTTTGCTTGTGAGATTGGTAAAGCGACAAATATCCCATCGCCCTTTTCTTAAGGCGGACAATGAAGTGTAGTCTTTGCTTGAAACAGGGACAAACCTTCCTCTCTCTATATATACACACACACTCTCTCTCATAGCTCTTGCTTTTCTCAAGCGAGCACAGAATGGCAAGCCTCACGAGCCTGCATGTCTTCCTTCCTCTTTCAATTGTCTTCTTCTTTTTCTGCTCGCATGAAGTGGCAGCGCATAGGAAACTCAACCTCAACAAGCAGCTACCCACTACTAACAACCGTGTGCTGATGAGCTCCTCTACCTTCTATAATGCTTTTGATACCAATAATCCTAATGCTTTTGATGCCACCCACACTAACTTCAATCATTATGCTAGTAGTAAAGAGGGTGCCAGTGTTAATTATGACAATAGTGCCAGTAAGTTTAATGACATTGTTGATAGCGAGTTCAATGCAAACAGCTACACTAACACTCATGGTAATAATGATATCAACACAAATGGCTACACTAACAGCTATAGAAATAATGCTAATCAACCACTTAGTACCTCTAATACCCAACAAGCAAATGGTGCACAACATGGCTTCCCCACCGCATTTGAATTCTCTTCGCCGTCATCGTCGACGTCGACGAGCACTCCATCTCTTTATGGAGATAAGTTTCCTAGTTCTTTCGAGGCTTCCTTACCGGATGCGCAGAATGGATATAGCAAACAAAGCTTCCCTTCAAATGACCAACAAGGCTTCTATGGCTCCCACGATGCAAAAAGCTTCTTTTACACCTCTCCCTCTATGGGGGTAGATGCGCCCTCTCTATCTAAAGAGCAAAGCTTGTCTCAATCATCTGCAAACAGCTATGAGGCAAGCTACAACCCTTTTCATGAGGTTGATGAGCTCAAGAGCAATAACCATGCCTCTGAATTCAGGTTTAAAAATGAGAAACCTGTGACTAATTATGATAGCTTCTTCAATAGCCCGACAATACACAAGAGTGAGGTGGGGGACCCAACCACGAGTTCTCCATTTGGGGCCCAAAAATTCCCATTAAGTGACCACGACCTCACTTATGGACATGTCCAAGTGCCATGAAGAACCAAGTAGTTCTCTCTCTCTCTCTCTCTCTCTCTCTCTCTCTTTGAATATAAACTTAAAGTACGCGTTGAGTTCAAGCCCTCAGCTCTCAACAAGTTGATCAAATAAATTTCTCTTTTTGTTTTAACCCTGGGTCCACTATATACCAAAGAAGATCACCTTCTGTAAACATATAAGTGAATGTGGAATTTTTACAATTACTGCTAAAGGTCACCCAAAAGTCTTCCAAATTCTAGCTCGGCCCCCGTCTTACTACTTTACTATGGAAGTTTTGTCAAACTCCAATCTTCTGATGCCATGTGGCATAAACGAGTTTAATTCATGCATATGCGCAGACAACCTGTTTAATTTTGGGTTTAAAAAAACCTTCAAATTTGAACATCCCCAAAAACATTGCAACATAGATGTCTATGTCCTTTATGGTAGACACATACCAACTCAGACTACTCTCTCTCTCACTCTCTCTCTCTCTCTCTCTCTCTCTCAAAGCACCTGTATTTCAATCACCTTATGCTTGCATCTTGAAGGCTTGAAGCATAACACAATGCATAAACACTCATAGAAAAAGAACAAGTAGACTGCTATTTGACTTCTGGCATAATTTGAGGCTTGTTTGAAAAGGACGTTATGCTTGGCAATGAGTTTGTAATGTCACATACCAATGTCTATGGCTTATGTGCCCCCCACACAACATTGGTATGGCTTGGGTGCCCCCCATATAGAGGGGGTAATCTGTAATTCCAAGGATTTTTGGGGTAAAGGACCCAATCAAATTTTCTTTTGAGCAAACCCTAAGCTTTTTGCTCACTTGTATGGCGATAAACTATAAAATTTGAGCAAAGTTGTCAACAAACATGCTACGAGACTCAAAAAGCACAGGATGATGGGACCCTTTGTGATAACAAATTTGTCACCAAGTGGGGCCGTCAATTTATTTTGTCAAGTTTATAATAATATTAGAAACAAAATTAACTTTTCAAATACTATCTAAGTCAAAATGATTAATAAGTTATAGTATGATTTTCATTTAGAAGAGGTAATTTTTTACATTTTAACATAGTTTTTCTAATTTACAATATATTTTCTAGATAAAAAATTACAAATTTGGCTATAAAAGTTTATACATCTTACCTAATGTGCATATTTTTGACGATAATATGTAAAATATTACTCCTAATTATAGCCAAAACCCTAGGGTTCAAATTGTGTTTTTAACCAAATTAGTTATATAAAGCCAAAAATATTTATGTTAGATCCAATAATAGTACGGGGTCCTATATATTAAAAGGATGAGTCTATCCCAATAGATTTAACTTCTAAGGACCAGTGAAGCAACACACAAGGGCGAGTTCTTTTGTGATCGACGTGTGCTGTAGCAAATTTGAACCGTGTGATCTCTAGTTTAAGCTTTGCTGGCTACAACGACACATTCCCCCCCCCCCCCCCCCCCCCCCCCTTGACAATACCACTATTCATACCCTGTTTTGGTACTCACGAAATGAAGTGTGCTGTCAATCTTTGTCACTCGACTATTGTGTGGGCCAAAACTTTTGCTGCGGATGTGCTTCCTAATGGGGTATCAATTCTACCTCTTCGTGCTTGAAATGGAGGAGGCAAACATTAAATGCATCATGTTTTCTTATGTGTTCCCTTATTGGCCCCTTACCCTACCTCCACCCTTTACACTCACACGTGAGGTTTGGGGTGATTTGTTACTTGGGTGGTGGAGTAAGTCTAGAGAAATTGCAAAGAGGTGTAGTTACAGGGAGCCTCCATGGGAGGGGTAACTTTTTGAGTTACCCACTCTCTTCAAATAACTTTATCTCAAAGAGGCGAAGTTGGCATTACTCCATTTCTCTTTGTGTGTGTCCATGATAAAATTTATATTAAATCAATCCTATCATGTCTTGTCTTACAATTACCCCTCATGTGGAGGCCCCTTTTGTTACGTATGGAACCTGATTTACCCCTTGTAATTTTTTATATTAAAAATGCACATTTGTAAGGCCCCTGTTATGAGGAGAAGCCATATTGCGTGAAGAAAAATCACTTGTCGGAAACCAAAATCACTTGCTGGAAACCAAAATTATGGCCAGTTGACGGTCAGAAAGTGGTCGAAAAACGATCGATCAGTCGGTCAGTGGCCAGTAGTCAATGATCGGTGGCCGGTTGTCGGAAGTCAATGGCCGGTGGGCCGGTGGCCAAATTCAATAGCCAGTGGCCGATTTCAAAGGAGGACTTGTCTTCTCAAGGGCAACCACACATGGGCGGATTAGAGGGTCCGATTTGGACTTGTCTACACAAGGGCGGCTACACATGGCTGCCTCTCATGAGAGAGGACGACCCTTTTGGCTTATAAAAGGAAGCCTCTTCTACACACAAAAATGGATTGTGAAGCATTGTGGTGCATTGTGAAGTTGATGTGAGGTGATGAGAGTGCAGCAAGGCGGGAGTTCCAAAAGGGTATAATCCCTTTGTGATCTACTTCTTATTTTGAAGTACTAAAGCCATTGAATGGTTGCTTTCTTGTGGACGTAACCCACATTGGGTGAACCACATATATCGTGTGTACTCTCTCTCTCTCTCTCTCTCTCTCTCTCTCTCTCTACTCTATAATCTCTTGTGTGTGAAAATTATCTCTCTCCATTAAATAATCTACTCAATTATCTACTTAGCTACGCCATATTTCCTAACATCCTCTTAAACTCAAGATCTTTAGTATCAAGTATTTATATGCTTTGGGATCTTCAAATATATTTCTTCCCATCTTCAAAGAATAAACAAAAGATTTTTTAAACTTATTATGGAGATCATGCTAGGCTTCTCTTGTGTGAAAAAGCATTTTCTATTAGTGAAATTCTATTGTGCATATCTTTTGAGCACCATTTCTCTTTCACACTCTCTCACCTTAAAATGCTTAACAATTCTTCCTTTCAACGTGTGTTTTTGAGAGAAAAATCTCTTTGAGAGGGGTTAAAAATAAATAAATAACCCCCTCTCATCTGGAGGTACCCTTAGCTAGGCTTATAGCTTAGGATCCCCAAGTGTAAGATCTTTCATGGCCTCATGCGGTGTTGACCGTTAGCATGAGAAAATCCCTTAATCTTAAAACACTTAGTTGCTCTAGCGATTTCTTTGAATAAGAGAGGGTTCCCATGTCAATAGGCCATAAGCTCCTAGTCATGACCCCTAGCTTCTCTAGGATATATCACATTCTTTTCTCCTTAAAATGAATTATCTTCCTCAAAAATTTCATCGGGAGGAGAAATAATCTTAAAGTTGAGAAATCTTTCTTGAAGAGTGCTTACCTGCTACTATGCAGAGATCTTGTTAGAAGAAGAACCATTCCACTTGACGAGACAATATGAGGAAGAGACTATCAACGAGCTCTATAATTCGATCAAATTATTGGAAGTCTTTTCTTAAGCCTACTAGCACCAAAAAAATTGAGTGGGTTCTACTTGTCTATGGTAATTGGAGTTTGCAAGATCTCTCCTCTATCTTCTTTAAGTATTGTGTAAGGACCACAAGATACCTAGACATAATTCACTAACCTTTCCACTTGGTAGACAACCTTTCCACTTGGTTTTTTATTCATTGCATGTCTTGTTCTCTTTTCTTGGGTGCCTAGTCCTTTCTAAGGTTCATGAGGAAGAGAGTATCGATGAGCTCTATAATTTGATCAAATTATTGGAAGTCTTTTCTTAATCCTACTAACATAAAAACGGAGTGGATTCTACTCGTCTATGGTAATTGGAGTTTCTAAGTTGTCTCCTCTATCTTCTAGTGTAAGGACCACAATACCTAAGAGATACCTATACATAATTCACTAACCTTTCCACTTGACATACCAATTTCTATACATTGCATGTTTGGTTCTATTTTCTTGGGTGCCTTGGGAAGAAGGCTTCTACATTGATGGAGAAAGTTCTAATAGGAGGAAAACAAGAGATGGAAAAAATCACACTGAGTTTTAGTGGACAAAGAACATCTAACAATATCTTCTACTAGTCCATAGGCAAGTAATATGCCTTTAAAGATATTTAAAGGGGTTTCTTAACAAACGAGGAATGATATTTCTATTAGAGGCAACAAAAATCCCATTTAAGATGTCAATGATACAATAAGTATTGGACACTTTCAATGTTGACACTTCTATAGTCACCATTAATAAGAGGAAAATTTAATTAACTGCTACACATATATCACATATTTTTGGATTACTATGATGAACAAGACAAACCTTGTACTATTAATGAGATTATAGAATTTTGAAAGGAGACACTTGAAGCCATGAAAAGTAGGAAATCAAGAACCTACTTATCTGAAAAGTTATTTAGTATGTTGCTAGCTAGAGCCCATAACAACAAGTGTCATGTCAATCTGTTGTTCACACTACACAATAGTGCTGTGGCTCAAATAGGCAAGTTAAACACATATCAATTATTTAAGGGCCTTGTATATATGGCAGTACTTCCATTGGAAAGCCTGTGAGCCAAATCACCCTAACCTTTTGGCATTGAAACCTAGTGAGCCAACATAATAGACACTGGCATCACAAATATCAAAAAAGAAACTAGCATGAAAAAAACAAGCATGAACTAGTAATTGATCATTAGAAGGTTCATAAGAAACTAAGATTAATAAAAGTCTATAGGGACCAACAGCCAAAGCCAAAAATAAGAAACAAAGCGAATTTTTTTGTAGAAAATTAGTGTAAACTCACCACCAAACTAGCTACCAAGACATTTTAAAAAAAACAAGGACTACCAAAAAAATTTCCATTGAACTCTAAAAGAGCTCAATCTAGACAATTGAGGAGCTAGAATGATTTGGGTAGGCCACCACTTGCACAAGAAAAGAAACTACAGTCACATATGAATGGTTCAAGGGGCACTAGATTGACTACAAGCTCTTCATAAGCAACTTCTAGTGGGGAACATGACCATTGACACCAATCAAACAGGTGTATGCTATGCTCCATATAATTCCCTATTCATGAGATATAAGACCACAAGGATCGATGTAGGTCTACACTAATATTGAGAGATGCATTGCTAAAATCAAGATAGGTTGGAACACTACTATTAATAATATTAACCAAATGATGGAGGTTCAGGCTATCATTTAAGGCTCTAATATAGCTCGCCTCCACCAAAAACATTTAGAATAGAAAACACTCAATGCCAAAAAATAAAGTGTAAGTGTTCTTAGACTTTATTTTGATTGAAGAAGAATGCAAAAGGGAATAATACACCAAGACAATAAGAGTTGCAACAAAATGAAGAATTAAAAATGATCAAATTGAACCTTGGTGATAAGAATTGGAATCTTGGCAAACAGCTGGAAAACACCAATATCTATTAGACAAAAATAGATATCTACTGACCAATATCTGCTAGACAAAAATAGTTTTCAATTGAAAATTTAAAGGAAGTACATGATGTCATGAAACAACATCATGGATAAGTATATCTACTAATCGCTGGTAGATATCATAGACACTGAAGGAAACCTAACCCTTAACTTAGAAGAAATCCACAATCTAGTCATAAACATCAAATAATAGTTGGACGATAAGGCTCCTAATATACACCTGCCCTAGCCAACTAGGCACTAATATCCCACCACACATTTAGGCTAGCACAGACCAAGATGAACAAGTAGAGGATGAGATGTAAGATACCTCTACAAAGAAAGATGATGATGCCCTCGATGTTCGAAAGGAGAGCAAGGGAACATGTCAAACTGATTAGACACTTGATCAATCTTAACAGCCAAGTAGGAGCTAAAGTGGAGGAGGCCATATTTCCTTTAATCTCGATCTCAACAAAGAAGGAAAAGGAAGAGTGGTGTGCGGTGGTAAAGGAGAGAGAAGAGGCCAATCTTGAAGGCATTTTCTCTTTATATTTTTCCATCTCTCTCTTGTGTGGTAACAAAGACAGACAAGGGTGTTACATAGTGTGACATTTGTGTTTGGAAGGTATCTGCTTCCACCATGGTATTAGATCTTAGAACATTGGGTTTGCAAGTCAAGGTGCATATGGATGATGAAATATGAGATTTGATTTTGATTTGGTTATCGGAGTCTATAATTGAAAGCTTCTTCTAATTCCAAGTATAAACCTTGAATCAGCTTTGCATTTTCTACTACTTATATCAACTTGATTTTGTGTTCAAAGCTCTGTCATTTAGTGCAATTAATCTAAAAGATGTAGCATTTATATCTCCACTTGGAAAGAGTTTGGAAATGTTCAAAAGAGGTTTTTAACAAACTTTGATTGAGGGTACAAACACTTAGATGCTCCTTCTTGAGTCAAAATATCTTCCCTTGGAGTGCATGAGCATGGACAAAAATTTCAAAAATAACTCACAAGAATCAAATATTGTGCTCAAGATAGATGCAAGACATCAAGAGGTGTGTTACGAGACTGGGCACCCTCCTGTTGTTATGGGATTGATATGTTATTATTTATTGCAACTGACAGGTGGAAAAGACTTGACCGAGCTAGGCTATTGCAAAAAGGATATTACATTTTATGTATATTTATTCAAGTGCTCTTTTATGAGCTTTGGCCATTTATGACCGGCCGGCCAGTTTGTAACCAATTTGACCATTTAAGAAATCTATAAAACAATTACGTGCAAGAGGGAAATGGTCACTTTTGCACGGGGGGAGATTGCACCCAGTGCTTGTGTCTTCTCCTCTTCTCTTCTCCCTCTTCTTTCACCGTGCCGGCATAGCACTCCACTCTAGGAGGTGCGCCTGCATGTGTTCTTTCACTCTCTCTCGCTCTATATCTCTCTCTCTGTTCGCGCTTATCGTCGATTATGTGCTCGTGGATGCGTCAGGTATGCAGATCTATCGTTTTATAGTCAGTAGCATGTTATTTTTATGTATTTTGCAGGGATGCCACGTCTTTTGTTTGTAGCAGTGGTATCAGAGCACAAGGCTACGCTCTTTGGTAACAAACAATCAGAGACACCTACAACTTGACATTCGAGCAAAATTAGATCTTTTCGATCTTGCACTAGAGATAAGTACAACTACATAATTCTTTTCTATTTCATTTAATTTTATTGTTTTATCTCTCTCTTTGTTGTGGTAGAATTTGTGAAGATCTTAATCGTACTTTATATTTTTTCTATTAATTTTATACACTAAGATAAATCTTGAACATTGCTAACACAGTGTTTAACACTCTTAATAATACTACTAATAATATCGACATAGCTAGTGTGCATAGTTGATTAAGAGAAATTCTTAATTTGATCGAGGCCCGTATTTAGTAGACGACGAAGAAGAAGAAGAAGAAGCAGCAGAATAAGAAGAAGAACAATTTGATGTTTTACAATCATAGAGTAAAGGAGATTGTGTGCAAATCTAAATAGAACGACGATGTATAAACATACGTACATATCTATTTTTCATTTCTTCTTGTGATGAAGCAAAGAACCGCAAGGACAAAAACAAAAAGTGTGATAAAATTGTTGAGGGAAAAAAATTATGGCTCAGTTTCAAAGAGATCCCCTCAGTTTCAAAGAGATTCCAAGCTTGTAGTGGGAAAGATCTCTAAAAAATATATATATAAAACAGTTTTTTTTTTAATAATAATAAATTTGCTGGAGCTACGATAGAGCTCGAAACAGCGCATTAGTTTCCTCCTCTGCCAGCAGCAAGTCCCTGTGCCATGGTGCCGCTAGCACCACCCTGGAAAATGGCAGTTTCCTTTGCCACCCCATTGGAGGTGTCAGTGACGTAGATAAACTCAGCGATGGCCATGCAATCCACTGAGCGCATGCACATCTAAGAGAGTAGAATTACACAGCTAGCCGGTATCTGGTGTGGTCAACAACCCCCAACCCTCATCACCCACCAATCGGTTGTTGAAGACCTGCAACCGGCACTTCCTCATGACATTTGAACTCTCTCCTGCCTCTAATTCCCTACTTGGCGGCTCCAGTTTTCGCACCAACCACCCAATCTCTCTCTCATTTTCTATCGGCATGCACACACATCTGCAGCTTTCCATGCAATTTGAGAGCCGCCAGTCCACACCAACTTTGCTTTTTGTGAGCTACATGCAGGTCATGGTAGCGGTTATATGACACTCATGCAGGGATTCCACACACACACCCCAATGACCCATGCCCTTGCACACTACCTGATTGCCCCACATTGGCATGCTCCTACTCCAAGTTCTCTCTCTCTCCCACCTTTTCTCAGCACCCCTCGCCGCCATGCAGATTTTCATAACAAAAAAAGGGGGCAGCCCACCTGCAGTTTATCTGTGTGCCACCCACCATGACTGCAAAAATTTAGGCGTTTTTTTCTCTCTCTTTGGCCTATTGGCAGCCACACACACAGTACTTGTTAATTTCTCTCTCTGCGGCCACTGGACCAACCACCCATGCAGTGGTTTTTTGGCACTATCACTCTCAGCTATCCTCTTCGTCAAGCCTCCAACTAATTACTTACACGTATTTTTCTCTCAACCATCCAACGCTCACTGATCTCTTCCTCTCCCTGCCTCTCGGTTTGCAATTATCTCCCTACCACCAAAACGTGCCCACCCCTGCAGATGATTAACTGCAGTCGCCTAGTGCCTCTCTCTCTCTCTCTCTCTCTCTCTCTCTCTCTCTCTCTCTCTCTCTCTCTCTTACCCCGCTCTTTCCATCTCTCTCGTGTTGTGGCAAACCGACAGTTGAAGAAGGGCTTGAGGCAAAAGCCATGCAAGGCACCTTCCTCAATAATTACCCTCTGACGTTACCTGAAACTTTTCCACCCTTGCTGATATCCTTCTTGAACTCCTAGCCACCATCAAGAAGGGCCATGGACAACCTCAGTATCTCGACAAGCTCCAGATGGAACAGGAAAGAGGCATCACTGTGAAGGCTGCACAAACTGAAACAATGAGGGAAAATACTGATGAAGCAAGTTGCACTTCTCCTCTTGCAGGAAGATCCTATCTTTTGAATCTTATTGATACACCAGGCCGCTTGCTGCATCAGGGAGTTCTACTTGTAGTTGATGCAGCACAGGGTGTGCAAGCTTAGACTGTGGCTAATTTTTACTTAGCATTTGAGGCTGATCTAATTATCATTCCAGTTCTTAATAAAAAAATATCAAGCTAATGCTGAACCTGACAGAGTCAAAGAACAGCTGAAGTCTGTATTCGATCTTAATCCGAAAGTTTCACTTCTTACGTCCGCGAAGGCCTCTACAACGTTTTACCTGCTGTTGTTGATAGGGCCCCTTCTCCAAAAGGATTGATTTCTCCTCCATTACATATGTTGCTTCTTGATTCTCATTATGATCACAGAGGTGTCATTTTCCATGTTGCTGGCATGTTGCGAAAGGGGGACAAGATAGCATCAATGGCTACAAGGCAAAGTTATGAAGTCATGGATGTAGGGATTATGCATTTAGAGCTTACACCTACTGGACTGCTATTAATTGGTTAAGTAGGGGATGTTGGGGAAACCTTACATCATGTTCAAACCTTAGTAACACCTTTGCCTGGTTTTAAGCCGGCAAAACACATGGTGTTTGCTGTAGTTTATCCAGAAAATGGATCAGATTTTGCAGTTCTTAGCCATGCAATTGACCGAATTACTTGCGATGATGCCAATGTAATGAGACTAGTGGAGCACTCGGGATGGGATTCAGGTTTGAGAAATGTGAAATAGGTTTATTACTGGCTTTATTATTGGGGAGGGTACTTGGTAGCTGATAGAGGCTGTCGATTTAATCTTGGGGAGGGTACTTGGTAGCTGATAGAGGCTATCGATTTAACCTTGGAGATTTGACTAGGTATGCAGCTGGATAGTGTGGATTTTTTAGATGATAAAACAATGTGGAACGTTGTCGTGCTGTGGCACGTATATAGTGGGAACGGGCATTAAACAATTTATCTTGTGACTTTTTGACGCATAAGTATACTTCATATAATACTCATATGCATAAATAAAAGCTTTCTACCATACCTTAGTATTACCTTTGAAGTAATATAAATGTACATTACTATTAGAAAGTACTGCAAGAGAAGTATCAATGATTGTGCCTCTTTTTGTCTGGGGGAAAAGCATTTGTATATTTCTTCTAATATCTCAGCTATACCCTACCATATATAAATTATTTTCTTCTTTTCACATTTATTTAATAATATAACCCTTCAATAATGCATACCTTCTTGGATACATACAAGAGGGAAGATCCTACTAGAAGACTTTATGAAAAGGAAGATCCAAAGCTTCTTGGACCATCCCAATTTGAAAATCCCGACCTAAGGGCGTGGAGAAAAGGCCAAAACCAAGTCAAGATCTTTTAGTAGGCCAATTTTTCCTTTTGAAGCATGTCAATCCGAGTTACAGGTCAAAAGTTACAGGGAAACCAGTGAAAAACCCTCTCACAACTACACTGCAAGAAGAGATGGTAAACAGGTGAATCAAGTGAAAAGAGGTAATCTTGGTCTTTTTCCATAAAATAAGATATTTGGAGGATAAAATACATAAGCATGTGAATGTGACACGTCAAAGATTCCTTGAAGGACAAGACACACAAGTTGGGACCCCCTGCTGGAGCCACACAAAAGATGCCTAGGTGGGGCCCACATACATCATGGACCCACATGGAGCCTCAATGATTTTGAGTCCTAATATTGGCCCTTTTAAGAAATATCCAAAGAAAATTTGATTTGGGCTAACTCTTTAGCCTAATCAAGTGATTATGTAAAACATGGCTCCCTCACCTATAAAAAGGGCAACCTTCTCTTCATTGGGTTAAGTTATGAGTGAGTGAGAATAGCTCAATTCCATAGTGACACACTCATCTTAGTGCCACACTTTCTCTTGAAGAAAGGCTGAAGTCTTGCCTCATCTTCTCTCTCCATTAAGGTGGTGGCGATTGCTCTCATGTAAGATATATGTTGCTAGTTTTACTTTCATTTTCATATCTAGTCCAATACTTGTCTTGAAGTCTATCTCTATCTCTCATTATCTATCTTTAATACCACCACCACACTTAGATCTATCTCTAATTCTATCTTTACTCCTCCTTTGATCTCTCTTGTTGTGTCCTAATTGTTTCATTGGAAGGTATTCAAGCAGCAACCTTGTCAATGTAATGAGTACAACCTTCTTGCGGATAACAATTATGAGCACAAGGTTAGTAACCATATCTTCATCTTCCACAAGCATCTCTCTCTCTTAAGTTTCTCATTCTCTTCCACAAACTCTAGAATCTCCTTGCTACAGGTACTTCTCTCCACGCAGTATCCTTATTGCCTAAAGGCAACAATAGGGCTTGGGAGAGAAACTCTCTTCTTCTTCTCTTTTCACTTCTTTCACACCTTTATCTTTGAACATACTAAGTATATCATTGATGAATAACCATAATCCACATAAAGGTAATTTATTTCAATTCCATTCAGTGCAATCTATTAGGGTCAACATTTGGATTAGTCGAAAGATTCACTTTCAGCAACGCATAGTGTTTCTATTTGGTCCTGAAAGGCTCAACAAAATACTTCTCTCACCAGATCCCAGCATACTACCTATTATTGACTATGACTTCTCTTTTGATGTGAATTTGGTTATTTTATTATGAATCAAGATGATTTTTACTCACAACTAATCCCAATCGCTAGACAAAACATATACAGTATAGTAAGCACAAGGCTACAGTTCCAAAGAGCAATCCGTAGCTTATTTGGAAAACAAAGATTAAATATCATTAACTCATCCATTATCCTACCCATGATACGATATGATCGTAATCTCGATGTTTTCATTTTTGTTTTGTTTTGACTATCTTTCATGAGTTCTCTCCATCACGTGTGTGTTTGTGAGGAAAAGTGAGCGGCTTCTTTGGCTACATTTCTTCTTTAGCTCTAGAAGCTATTTTATCTACATCTTAGCTCTTTCTCATAACCCTTGAGCTTCCTCACAAACTCTCATAGCAAGAGGCCCGGTGCCTTCCTGGCAAGAGTGCCTACTTCTTGACAACGTATTACTCATCTTTGTTATAAGTTAGAGAGGTTTGCAATGAATCATTGTGTTGCTGATGCAAGCAGAATGGCGCATGTATGCTACGCAACTGGTGCTCAAAAGAGTCGCTTACTTGGAAGAAAGATGCTAATCAAGCATATGTTTTATTTTTTTGTTTTTTTATGAGGAGGTTGGCCTTTAATAGGCTACAATGAGTTGGGGACAATATGAAAAGAATTCATTAGTGCCCCGAAGGTGTGGTTTCTTAGATTTTCTCCACATGGATGTTTTTCACTAGCGACTTGAGCAGGATATACACAACAAGAGATGTGCATTTTAGCTCTTCTTTGCCTTCCAACGATGTTGGAGAAGGAGGTAGAGCCTGATTTAGTAATAATTTTATTTATTTTAAAAGCTTGTGCTCGCATGGGTGTGCTAAAGTGGGGTAGGCTTCTATATGACTATGTCATCGGGAATGGACTAGAGTCAGATTTAGGAATTGGGAACACCCTTATTGACTTGTATGCACGGTGCGGGTTGAGCACATAGCGAACTATTCTTTCGTCTTTTACTAAAGAATATTGTGCGCTCGGTCCGGTTGAAGCGCCATTCTTGGAATTTTTGGCAGGGACCCCCTCGCAAATAACTATGTTTACTCAAGGATATTTACCTCTATGCCAGAATTTGAGGCCCATTACTTTAGTAGACCTGCTTTTGACCTATTCTCACGTTTATACATTGAGTGTGGCCTCATTTTATCTGACAACTGATGTCCGTTGGTCATCCTAATCTTGCAAACCACCCTGTAAATTTAGATAACACCGCTCTTATCCGCTCATTTGTACTTCAAGTTATCTACTTTCATTCTCTTTTCTTGGCAAACAAACTTTGCAACAAATTTTCCCATCATGGCGCTTCAAATGTTAATGCATTTGATATGCAATTATTAATGTCTTCTTAAATTTAACAAGCATTTTCTTTTAATACTTTTTGCAGATAAATCTAAATACAATGATCTCATATCAAACTCCAGATATGACACTCCTTAATACATTCTGGTAATACCCCTCTTTAAACATCATTTCAATTACTCCTGATAAGTAAGATCTATCTATGTATCTTTAGACCTAAAAGTAACATTAATAAATTTTAGATAGGAGAAATATTCTTTTATTTCATGGAAAAATTATTAACAAAACATTCACACATTTTTGATTTGTTAACTATCCTTTAGTGAAAGTTTGACAGTTGTCACTCACACAGCTTTCTCTTATTTGTACCTCTCTACATGCACACACTGGTGTATACATTTTTAAATACAATCTATTATCCAGGTAAGTACCTCCACTATCTCTTTTCTCTTTTCAGGTTATCATATGAGCTATCACCCCAACCATCTCTCTTGTAATGGCTTAAATTTTCCACTGAATGGAATTTTTATTAAGTTCATTTGATATTATATAGCGCCTCACATGAGCTAAAGTGGTTTCCATCATAAACAAGAGTTTGTAAGTACTTTGCTATTCCACTATACCCCAAAATGGTGTCAAACAAACAATAAATATTTTTATATTTTATGTCTTGTCTAGTCCAATGGTCACATGCACACAGATTTGCCGATTTAGGCAGTGTGTCAATGCTTATCCGGGTGTAGACTCGCCGATTTAGGTAGCACCAGTTGTCCGTGCAGATCCGCCGATGTCGGCAGCACACTATATATGACAGATTCATAAGTTTGTAACATAATATGAGTGCAGATTCACCGATTTGGGCAGCACATTGATAACTTGCAGATTCATGATTTTTAAACTTATACAAAATGCAGATTCGTCGATTTAGGTAGCATTAGTGCAGATTTGTCGATTTAGGCAGCACGTCTTATTGGTGTAGATTCACCGATTTAGGCAACACCGATCACAAAGTCATGCTGCAGTGGCTGGCCACCACTGTAACTGGTATGATTTTGTTACCCGGGTATAGAAAATGAAAGATATTTTGGATTTGGATTTGGAAATGGGATTTGGAATTGCTATGTGATGATTTTTAGTCGTGACAGTATTATGGAATTGGACTTTAGATTGATGAGATCCATGGATTATTGAATGATGAGTGTGACCAATGATATCCTGATTCATCAGGGTATGACATATCTTATTCTAGTGGTATAGGACACTAGAATCGGTAGTATGTGGATGACGACATGCATAAGCAATGTTGTTTAGTTTCATTATTTTATGCTATTTTTCTGACACAGATTTCTAATCATTGTTTTTTTTTGTTTTGACAAGTATCATTTGCAGATTTCTTATCTTTGCAACTGCGGACAATTGCTTTCCAATGGAGAGGTATGTTATGGAATTGATATGTTATTATTTATTGCAGCTGACAGGTGGAAAAGGCTTGACCGAGCTAGGCTATTGCAAAAAGGATATTACATTTTATGTATATTTATTCAAGTGCTCTTTTATGAGCTTTGGCCATTTATGACCGGCCGGCTAGTTTGTAAACAATTTGACCATTCAAGAAATCTATAAAACAAATACACGCAAGAAGGAAATGGTCACTCTTGCACGGGGGGAGATTGCACCCAGTGCTTGTGTCTTCTCCTCTTCTCTTCTCCCTCTTCTTTCACCGTGCCGGTGTAGCACTCCGCTGTAGGAGGTGCACGTGCATGTGTTCTTTCACTCTCTCTCGCTCTCTATCTCTCTCTCTGTTCGCGCTTTTCATCGATTATGTGCTCGTGGATGCGTCAGGTACGCAGATCTATCGTTTTATAGTCAGTAGCGTGTTATTTTTGTGTATTTTGCAGGGACTCCGCGTCTTATGTTTGTAGCACCTGTTGTAGTGGTTAGATGCAATTGGGATAGCTGGCGTAATGGTTAATTATGTGCTATCTATTTATTTTCTAATTGAGTTGATGATGATGATTTTGTAGAGTGGAATGTGCAGTTGATGAAGAGGTGTCGGCAATTACTCTTGGCCATTTATTATTCGCACAGTATTTTAGAATTTCATTTCAATAAGCCACTATGGCTCTGAAAATATTTGTAGTGGGAACTCCCCTTATGGGTCATGCAAGAACTAATGAGATTCACTCATTTTCAAAAGTGAAGTGGTTGTAAAAAGAGGGTCCTCAATTTTTGGCACCTTAAACTCACAAATAATATATTAAATACCAACTCCACAAGAGAGGTGCCATGGAGTTTGGGACTAGATTTAGGCATCTCTTGCAGATTCTCGTCTCTACTCTCTTATGCTATGTTCTATTTGCACAATACTCTCTAATCAAGTCTCCATCTCTTACAGTTCTCTTACACACTCTTACAAGCTTGTCTATGTCAATTCTATGTTCTCTGTGTGTGTGTGTGTTTGTCATAGTCTAGGTGTGTGTGTGCGCTTGGAAATTGGGAAAAGAGGTGGACAGGTTGATGGTGATGTTTGCGAGCATGTGCTAAATAATCTAAGCAATTGGTCTCCGCTTCTCTTCTCCCAATAGTGGTATCAGAGCGAAGGTTCTGTTCACTTGGAGTTATTATGCAAACAAGAAGACTCAATCTCGACAACCAAGAAGCTATGGTTGCAAAAGCCGAGGTACATTTAGAATTTTTGATGCAAATTTTCATTTAAGAATTATAGAATTCAATCAAGGATCAAGGAGATCTATATCGACAACACTTCAAAAACTGACAAAGCTCTCAAAGCTTGCCACAAAGAATCGAAGGTTGAAGAAAAGAAGGAAGAGCAGAAGAAGAAACGAGCCGACAAGCATGCAAGGGAATATACCGGAAAGTTTAGCCCAAAAACTAGCTCTTAACACTACTCCAAACTCTAAAATCTGCCTTTAGCCGAGTTGCGTGGGAAGTAACACTTGCCGCCAAAAAAAATCTCTCTCGACTTGCTCGAAAATGCTCAAAATTGCCATCAACACGGACGCCCTGGCTGTGTGAGCATTATTGCCTCCTTGCACGCGGGCCGAAACGGCACCCCTCGCTCATCATCACCTCCAAACCAGTTCGACGTTGTCGTTCTCTGAGACTGCACGCTGCCATGCAATAGTTGGTGAGTACACACACCTTTTTATTAAAAAGGAGTGTCTTAAAGCCACTTGAGTTAATATGCTGGCCGCCCACTGCAATCTCCAATTACAAAGGATTTCCCTTGCTACCTTGGCTGCCCACTACAGAGTTTCAGTTCCCCTTTTTCACTTCAGCTTCCTCACAATTTCAAGTGGGCAGTCCTACCTCCCTACCAGTTGACCGCCGAAAGTACAAAGCAACCCACTAAAGACGAAGATAAACATATTCTTATTCTTCATTGGCCTTTCTCAACATTTGATATTGCCCAGTCGCCCTTAATTACAACCGATTATTTTTTATCGCTATTGTTTCACAGTCTTCCAAGAATCACATCCACAGATTGAAGCAGGCAGTGATCAAAAGCTGTGCATAGCGACTATCGGCTACGGCAGCAAGGAGAGGATATGGAGGTGACCATAACGTAAAACTGTCAAGTGTATTATCATTTTGGGACCTGGGAGATTGGACGCCAGGAAATTCGACCGACTTGCAAACGCACCATCGGACTGCTCACTTTTCTCGCAATCTCTTAATGCATCCCCATTCCGGACTGGACGCCGTTGCAATTTCTCAGCTAAGTACATTACATTTCTGTTATTTATTTTACTCTCTTATTCCGCATATTGCATCTATAAATATCACCAAGTAGTCCTTTTAAGCGTTACCATTTTTTAAAAAAAAGCACGCAATCATGACGCACGATTGTTGAACAACTTCTAAATTTGCAACAATCTCTCACATATGAACGCATACGAAGGCAAGAACTTGAAGATAAATTATGCCTTCTGCACTCATTGAATTTGCATCGAAACCCAAGAAAATGTTTTTTAGCACAAAAGCCTTCACTTTCAAGGGTTTTGATGGCACTAAAGATGCTAGCACTGTTCTAGCATGAGTTAGTCAACTAGATGACTATTCTCATGATGAAGACTTCCCTGAGCATGAAATGATAAAAAGTGCACCAAATCATCTCACTAGCAGCACTGGATTGTGGTGGAACGTCACCAAACAGCATGGGAAAAGACCATGTACCTGGCATGCATGTGAAAAAGTGTTTTTACCCCAATTTTTTCCCACACAGTACAAAGCAAAAGCACGATGTCAATGGGATTTAATTTGACAGGGTCGAAATGATATGTACAGGGTTATACTTATCGTTTTTGGAACTGTTTAATTCAATTGCAAGCTATTGAACATGTTTGTCCCAGGAAATTGAAGCATAAGTACATATCAGGCTTGACACTACAAATTGGTGCTGAGGTAGATATGTTCGAACCAGATTCTTTGTCAAAGGCTATTAATTTGCCTCTCAATGCAGAAAAGAAGAAAGGTGGACAACCCTCTCACACTGATCAACCTCCTAACACTAACCGTAACAAGAGACCTCCTTTCTCTACTAACTTTGACAAAAACAAACACCAAAGACGAACTTTTTTCAAGAGACGCAGATTTGACAATTATCCTACAACTGCTCAACCACATACAAGCAACAACAACGACAACAACAACACATAGCGAAAAAGCAACCAAAATTATTTCAACCAGTGACCTACTCCAAATGGTCACTAAGCAGATAAGTGCCCAAATGGTCCTGCTAAGGGCAATGGTCAATCCAATGGCCATTCCAATGGAGTCAACACAAATTCAAGTAAAAACCCCTTCAACAACAACCGCCCCAACGGAGCTACTCTTAACCTCATCAAAGATGCTACTCCCGAGGACAATGAAATGGAAGCTAACCACGGTGAGGGATATGATCTTGATTATGATAACAATGAAAATCCATCTTCAGGTACTCTTATATCTCCTCACACTTTGTTTAAAGTGCAAGACACTATTAAGGGTGAAAGTGTCACCATTCTATTAGATGATGGTAGTAGCCATGATTTCATTTCTACACACTTGGCACAACAACTTTCTCTCTCTGAAATTTCATCACCTCACAAGGTTAAACCTATTTTTAATAATCAAGGTTAAAACTATTTTTAATAATCAGCATTTTAATTGTAAAGCCCAAGTCACTGTTGAAGTTTGCATTGGTGAATTTACACAAGCATGAACATTTCTGGTAGCACCATTGCATGGCCTTGATATGATTTTGGGAATGCCATTTTGTCATGAGTTTGACCTGTTGATTAATTATAAAACACATACTATGTCTCTCACTCATAATAATAAAATTTTCTCCATCCAAGCAGCACTAGCACATCAAAAATTTCCACTCCTCTCTCACACTCAAGCCAAAAGAGCAATTAGAAAACAAGGGAAAACATATCTAGTGTTGGTAAATAAAATTTTATGCTGAAACTGAAAATTCACGTAGCTCCACATAGGATGAATTTATCTCACAATTTAAAGATTGTTTCATGCATGAACTGCAACCTGGAATTCCACCATCACGCCCAGAAGACCACAAAATTGACAATATACCGGGTAGTGAATCTCCTTGTAAAGCACCTTATCATGTCAATCCAACCGCACACAGGGAGATACTCACTGATTTACTTGACCGAGGCCTAATCTGACCTAGTAGTTCACCATATGGAGCTCTAGTACTTCTTGTCAAGAAGAAAAATGGAACCTTTCGTATGTGTATCGACTACAGAGCTTTAAGCAAGATCACCATTAAGAATAGGTTTTCTATTCCTAGAGTGGATGATTTGTTAGAAAAAATGAAAGGGGAAAACATTTTTAGCAAAATTGACCTTAAATCAGGGTATCATCAAGTCAAAATGTTTGAACATGATGTCTACAAAACTGTTTTCAAAACACAAACTGGACACTATGAATTTCTTGTCATGCCATTTGGTTTGACAAATGCCCCAACCACATTCACACGCATGATGAATCGAATTTTCATTGACCATCAAGATTTTGTGATTGTAATTTTTACTGACATTCTTGTATACTGTAAATCTGAAGAAGAGCATAAAGAGCACTTAACACGTGTATTAATCTTCTTGCACACAATCACTTGTATTTGAATCCTGATGTGCCTGCCGCTGATGATTTCAATGCTAACTTTCATGATATTTATGCAATGTGCATTCTGCTATTAAACAGTCACAAGAACTTTACACTAAGCATGCTAACAAGCATCGCAAGGCACACCAATTCAAAGAATGTGGTCATGTTTTACTTCTCATTGAAAAACAAAGGATCAAAAGTGTTGATACCAATGTCTTTGTTAAGCTTGCTCTTGGTTTTATGGATCTTTTAAAATTTCACCTGTCATTAATGATGATTCTTTCCGTTTAGACCTACCTGCACATTGGTACATTCACAATGCATTTTACATTAGTCTTTTACACCCATTCAGAGGACCCCTACCTACACACCACATTTATAAAGACCCACCTTCACTTGTAGACCAAGAAGAAAAACTCATCCCTGACAAAATAGTTGATCACGAGACCACCATACACGCACTGGCATGGTTTATAACCATTACCTTTTGACTTTCAAGGGCCACCCTAGAGAGGATGCCAAGTGGATGCCTGAAAATTTCTTTTGCAACTTTCTTGACCTTGTCCACAGTTTTCATCACTCACGGTGCAGTTGATCCCTCTAGTGAGCAATCGAGGACAATTGCTATTCCTGGTGGGAGGGATGTTACAAGACTGGGCATCCTCTTGTTGTAGTGATTAGCTGCAATTGGAGTAATGGTTAATTATGTGCTGTCTATTTATTTTCTAATTGAGTTGATCATGATGATTTTGTAGAGTGGAATGCGCTGTTGATGAAGAGGCGTCGGCAATTACTCTTGGCCATTTTATATTCGCATAGTATTTTAGATTTTCATTTCAATAAGCCACTATGGCTCTGTAAATAATTGTAGTGGAAAATCCCCTTATGGGCCATGCAAGAACTAATGAGCTTCACTCATTTACAAAAGTGAAGTGGTTGTAAAAAGAGGGGCCTAAACTTTTGGCACCTTAAGCTCACAAATAATATATTAAATACCAACTCCACAAGAGAGGTGCAGTGGAGTTTGGGGTTAGATTTAGGCCTTTCTCTTGTAGATTCTCTTCTCTACTCTCTTATGCTATGTTCTGTTTGTTGTGTACTCTCTAATCAAGTCTCCATATCTTACAATTCTATTACACACTCTTACAAGCTTGTCTATGTCAATTCTATGTTCTATGTGTGTGTGTGTGTGTCATAGTCTAGGTGTATGTGTGTGTGTGTGTGTGTATGCTTGGAAATTGGGAAAAGAGGTGGAGAGGTTGATGCTAATGTTTGTGAGCATGTGTTGAATAATCTAAGCAATCAGTCTCCCCTTCTCTTCTCCCAACAAGGTGGCTTGAAAGAGGGAATTAAAACACTTTCTTCAAGATGACTAGATCCTACAATAATTCAATGGCACTGTATTAGTGCACTTTATGATAATTTTTTTAAAATAATAACTCATAAGAATCAAGTATTCTTCTCAAGATAGATGGAAGACATCAAGAGATGGTATGAAAGAGGGAATGAAAACACTTGCTTCAAGATGACTAGATCCTACAATCAATCGATTGCAATGTACTAGTGCATGATAAAAATATGTAGGCTCAAAATTTATGCATTATGTTGTTAGCGTGCAAACAAGAAGGAAAACAAGAACCTCTATAGACTTGCACACACCACACCGTCGGAAGGAAACACTATTAAGCTACGGAAAACACCTATGTCAAACACTTGTAACGTTGGGCGGGAAATAGTCCTAACCCAAACCATGATTAAAATTTTTGAAAACCAAGATCATAAAGATGAAGCTTGTGTCATGTAGACCTCCATAGATTATCCATATGCTTGATTCCGACAACTGACATGAGAGTTACAAGCTTTCGAAGATGGGGTCTCTCTCAAAAGCTCCAAAAAAACTAGTCTCTGTTAGGAAAAAGGGTGTGCAGGGAATTGCAGCTATTAAAAGGGTTTTTTTTTTGGCTCTTATCCCAAGCGATTTTCTCTTTCCTCTTAGCCAACATGGTTCTCTCCTTGGGCACCTTTTAATGGTCTAATTTTGACCTTTTTTGGGTCAAAAATGATCTGTCGGTGACCATTTGACCAAGGAATGGGGTTGGGGGCAAGTTGCGGGGACCAAAAAAGTGGCCAGGCACCTATCCAAGAAGTGGGAACTGACAATGGGTGGCCCCTCTCCCCCAACACCCACGAGCCCCCACAAGTCAAGGAAGCTCCATTACCCCCTTTGTTTCAACCTTAGGGGGTACCCAATCCCCCCCTTAATATACCCTCCAATTTCCACTTGCTCCCCCCCATGTGGGATTACTCCATTGCCACTTGGCACCATCCTCCCACCTCCCCAACCTTCCCAATAATTCCCAACTTCTTCCAAAGCATGAGAGGACTTCTCGGACAATTTTTCCCGAGGCATACCTTGTTGCTCCGGCCATCGAATGACGCACCATAACACACGGCTTGAAGCCCATCACCTTGGCTATCTCCTGAAATATAAAACTTTAGCATTTATAATAGTAGACCCCCAAGTTGGCCTAGTTGTACTTCTTGCATACACCTGCAATCACCTTCTAAGTTGAGAGCGCCCGCTTCGGATGCTCATAACTCATGATATACATGTCCAATTCACAAGCTATAAATCACGGCTGAAAATAATTATTAAAAACCATACTTTGGAGTCTCAAACAACCCAAAACATTAGAATTCAAGCTTGGCAAAATCACACCTTTGTACATGAATTTTTACAAGGCCACTTCCAAAACTTGCAGGGCTATGTACACATATAGACATGAGGCTAGTGGGCAAGCTTTTTGGCATGATTTAGTGATTTTAGGCTCATTAAAAAAATGTTTGACATAGCTTGCCAACCCGTCCTTGCTTGCTTAGTCATTCATGACAAGTAGAGGTCCCTAGGGTGAATAATTGCTGCATTTCATCCCTAGAAACCTCATGCACATTTTCAGATGTCTCCACATTGTCTCCTTCTTTTGATAAAATTTCATCAGTCACAATTGTCATCAAACGTGCATATACTTCTTCAATCTACAACCATTAACATGATATTTATGCTGTGCACCATTTAAGTCAGCCAATAGATATGTGACATTTTCAAATTTGCTTACAACAGTAAATAGGCCTTCCCATTTGATTTGAAATTTCTTCTGAAAGGTATTGTCCAATTTACTATCGTATCACAACACCAAATCACCCTTTTCAATTTTCTTATCTTCTACGCATTCATTGGCTTTTAGCTGAGCCTTTCTTGACACTTCCTCATAGTAACCCAAAGCTAAAACTCTATCCAATTGCAAGCATTGTAAATCCAATAACCTTTTCTTCCATGCATTTGTTTGCTCCTCATCTTCCAATGACAATAACTTGAGAGCAGGGATTTCCACTTCAATTGGCAACAAAGCTTCCTTGCCATAAACCAAGTGGCAAGGGGAAAATCCTGTGCTCATCTTGATAGTAGTTCTGTAGGCCCATAACGCACAAGGCAAATCTGAATCCCAAGTCTTCCCATGTGTCTAAGTCATCTTTGTCAAGATCTTTACCAACTTTCCATTGAATCTTTCATTAAGACCATTGCATTGTGGATAATAGGGAGAACTGTACCTATGATGTATATTGAGCTTTTTGCATAAGAAATAAAACAGTTCTCCTCTAAATCCTGGTCGTCTATAAAAAAGTAGCTCTAGTGGCACACCAAATTTGCAACATATGTACTCATAAACAAATTTTTCCATCTCTTTACTAGTAATCTGCTTCATCGCCTTGGCTTCTACCCATCGTGACAAATAATCCACTACGATCAAGATGTAAGCATTTCTTTTGCTAGTCATAAGTAAGGGTCCAATAGCATCGAGACCCATTTCTCAAACACATCAAAAGCTAGCATTATCTTTCACAATTCAGGCTTCAAAGTTCTCTTTCCCATCCTTTGACAAGGCAAACACGACTTGCACCAATGATTAACATCCCGTTGAATACTCGGCCATATATAACCTTCTTGCAAGACATTATGCAACATGATCTTCATAGCAAAATGGCCTCCACAAGATCCCTCATGGTTTTCTTCCAGGATTTTGTAAAATTCCTCTTTCCAAGTTACATGATGCAAAACCAAATCACCTCCTTTCATGTAAAGCACATCATCAAGCATTTTGTATTTCCTGGCTTTTCTTATGAACGCATACTTTTTTGAAGACGGTAAACCTTCAGGTAGATGTAAAGTCCACTTCCTTTGATAAGATTTCCATCCCATGATATAAAGAGGTATCCACCTTTACCACAAACACACAAGTGATCATCTCTTGGGCAGCATCACGAGCTTCTTCATTTAGAGACCTTTCAATATGTTGCAAACTCCATGCTTTGAGCTTTTTGAGCAACGCTTTCACTGTGAAGCATAAATTTTTCAATTTAGGGTTCTTATTCTTCCATACTCCCAACAATTACTTCACAACTAACAAAGCATCTCCTTTGATTTGCAAGCATCTAATTCCCAATTGTAAGTAAATATACAAACCACCTTCAAGAGCCATGTATTCTGCTTCATTGCTACTTTTGGCATCAATAACCCTTGTTTCCTCATAAGCTTTCCTTGTACATCATAAATAACAATGCCTCTTGAAGCAACATCATGACTTCTTTGATAAGAACCATCAAAGTATAACAATGAAGCATTAGGGATGGCAAGAGTCCCGTCTTCCTTCTTTTGCACCACCTCTTCTTTAACCAAAACCGGAGTATCCTTATAAGTGAGAAAATTTGCAAGGGTAGCCCGAGTACTTTCTTCTACCAAAAGGGTGAACTAAAACTCTTGAAGCTCCATAACCCATCTCATCACTGTTTTTGATATATTTGAATTATTAAACAACTACAGAAGCAATGAATAACTGGTGAGGAAAGTGAATGAGTTTTGTAGCAAGTAGTGTCTGAGTCGTTTGCAAGCATAAACCATACTGGTCATCACCAATTCAATTTTTGAAAAATCTCTTTCATGAGGAGTCTCTACTCTGCTAGCATAATGAACATGCTTCATATACTGAGATTCTTTCCCCCTTTGCAATAACATAGCCCCGATAGCATCATCTCCCACTGATGGGTTAACATAAAACTGCTTTCCCCAATTAGGAGCCTGCATAATGGGAAGCGTACTCAAAACCTCTTTAACTCTGTCAAAAGTCTTGTCATAGTCATGAGACCATTCCAAGGGATCATTCTTAACTATTTGCTACAATGGATACAATAGCTGTGATGCCAAAGGTATGAAGAGAGACATATATTTAACTTTTTGTATGAAAATAGCCAATTGTCTGGTATCTTTTGGAGATGATAGTAACAACAAAGCCTCCAATTTCTTTGGATCTACTTCAATTCCATTTTATGAAATAACATGCTCAAGAGGCTTCACCCGTGGCTGTTCCAAATGATATTTTTAGGATTGGGCTGACCCCCTCATTCATCATACCTTGCAAAAGTCATTTCAAGATTTTCAATATGCTCTTTCCTTGAACAGTATACACAAAAATCATCTATGAACCCTTTGACAAACTTTCCTAGGAACGGGGTAAGGTGGGTCCACTTTCCTTTCAAAAGCTCTAGGAAGGCCACAAAAGAAAAAACAACCCCATGGTGTGATAAAAGTAGACTTTTTCCTGTCTTCAGGAGCAAGGATAAGCTGAAAGTATCCTGAATACCCATCATAGACACTGTATCTCTCAAGACCAGCCACTGCATCTAACAATTGGTCAATAAAAGAAAAAGGGTAAGGATCTTTCTTGGTCACTGCATTTAGTGGCTTGTAATCAACACAAACTCTCCAACACCCATCTTTCTTTGGGGTGACTACTACAGGGCTCACCCATTCAGCATTATCCAATAGGACAATGAACATTGCATCCAAAATCTTATCCACTTCTTCCTTTAAAGCCTTCATTTCTTCCTTACCCAGCCTTCTTAGTTTCTGCTGCATTGGCTTTGCCCTTCAACTAGATTGATCTTCACAGGATCCCCAACAAAACCCCTTATTTCCTGATATGAGGTAATGAAAAGATTTGGAAACCTGTCTAATATTGCTAAGTACTCCCTTCTTTCTCCTTGTGTCAGATTAGTACTCAACATATTTTGGATCAACTCTTTCTTCTCTAGTAGTTCCTGTTTAGGCTGCATTAACTCTTTAAGTTGCTCTAAACGGCTTGAAGCATTTATGTTCCATGATATTTGCAACACTTCACTAATGTCTTTTTGTTCCTCATCCAACAACAAGAATGACACCTCAAAGTAGTGCTACTTTCTGAGTCTTCAGAACTATCATCACTAGTAGTTTCGAACTCCGCATTCTCACTCACATCTTCAAGTGCCATAGGTTGTTTGGTAGTCATATCAAACACTCTCTTTTCACCCTTCTTGTCATGCACCCCGATTGTGCCCTTGCGTCAATCTTGCACGGCACCAATAGCTCTCAACCAAGGTTGTCCTAAAATGAGAGGAAAGGCTCCCATACCAGATGACATATCATGAAAGTTTACCATAACTTTCACGTTAAAGACTTCGACTTCCAAATTCTTGATCATTCCCAAACATTCCACTTTCGCATGGTTTGCTAGTCTAATCTGGAACTTGGAGATTCTGCATGTAATGAGACCTAGTCTCTCGACACATGATGGTGTGATCACAAAAACTTTAGCACCTCCATCAATGTAGGCTTCTCCCATGCCCACACCTTTGTCCCAAGCGTTCATCACACGACAGATGTCGGGTAACTCTCCCACAGACAACACTCTAACTTGTCCATGCTTCGGTACTTTTTCTAGATTCACTAATGCCTTCCACTGCCTTTTAAGTTTGGGCACCATATTCATCAACTGTCCAAAAGTACAATCAACTTTCCTCCCAATCAGGTCTTCCTTTAGATTGTAAGCTATTTGGCCTTCTCCCAATGGTAAATCCACCACTTCAAATTGTCTATGAGGATTTATCTTTCTCTTGGCCTTCGCATCTTCACCCTCTTTCTCCTTCCGTTTCTTTTGGCTAGGCCCTGGTTCTGCATAAAATTCCCTCTCTCTTTTGCCTACTGGCAACACATCTGTGTCTTTCTTTTCAACCCGCACAATACCCACATGACCACCCGAGGTTGAGGCTTGATTTTCATATTGAGTACCTTTATCTCCCCGTATATCCAATGCATAATCATTAGCTCTGGTAGGAATCTGCTAAGGAAGTGGAAACATATCCCCTCCCATCCTTGTTGGCTTTGGACAATAAGTGATGATGTGACCAAGTTCACCGCAATTATAACAAGTGGGGATGAACTTTCTCTGTGGATCAAAACTGCCTTGTCCACGACCAGCATTCACATTAGGCTGAGCTTTACATGCCTGAGCCATCCCAAATCCACGTCCACGACCACAACCACCTCCACCACCAAGGACACTAAGTCGTAGTTCCTACATCATGGTCATCATGTCTTGCATATTTTGTTTTGCAACTGCTCGGTATTAACAACCCTTTGAAAAAGTTGGCCTCCAGCTTCTGCCCAATTCTCCTCCTTTTGGCTACCATTATTTTTCTCAGGGACCACTTTCTCGTATTCATTAAGCCTTTGAGCTTTCCATTCTTTCTCTCTAGCAGTTGCGACTGCCTCCTCGAAGGTGGTGGGCCTTTTCAGCTCAACTTTGAAGTTCAAACTTTCCTTTAGGCTTGCCACAAAACGGACCTTCTTTAACATGGATGGAGGGATCTTGTTTCCCAAAGCCCAGGCCCATTTATCCCATAAACGGGTGAGCTGAATGACAAAATCATCAACACTTTGATTAGCCCTCTGAGTGTACCCCAGAATATCATGCCAAATCTCGTCAGCTACTTTGATCGATCGGTATTGTGCTAGGAAAGCTTGCTTCACACGATTGTAGTCCAAAACCACCCCTGGATTTTGTGCCTGCATCAACTCCTCAAAATTGTGTAACCAAACTTTTGCGTCATCCTGTAAGCTATATTGCAGCAATCGCAACAATATAGCTTGGTCTACTATATTTCATAGTAAGCAAATGACTTCCAACTTTTCAATAAACATCTGTGCATTTTCATTGGGCAATCCATGAAACTGTGGGAACTCATCTGCCATGTTTGATTTCCACAAAAACACTTAATGTGACGTCCAAAACTCAAGGGATGTCGATGGATTGCTCTAGTACCTAATCCACCTCACATCGAGTAACCCGACCCCCAGTGCTTGGCTTCACAAAACGTCACGACCCTCCAAAGGCTAAAATCCAATCATACGGCTGCCTCAAGTGTTGTCCACAATTTGCACATACATAGGCGGTTGTCCATAAGGACCCACATCCCTTTTACATTCACTATCTGTAGAATAGACATATTTAACAGGAATTGGAGCATAGGAGCACTTGCTCCTCCATGGGTGCACCAAAACGATGTTAGCATGCAAACAAGAAGGAAAACAAGAACCTCTATACCCTTGCACACACCACACCGTCGGAAGGAAACTCTATTAAGCTGAGGAAAGCACCTATGTTAAACACTTGTAACGTTGGGCGGAAAACAATACTAACCCAAACCATGTAGACCTTCATAGATTATCCATATGCTTGATTCCGACAACTGACGAGAGAGTTACAAGCTTTCGAAGATGGGGTCTCTCTCAAAAGCTCCAAAAAAGCTAGTCTTTGTTAGGAAAAAGGGTGTGCAGGGAATTGCAGCTATTAAAAGGGGATTCTTTTTGGCTCTTATGCCAAGGGATTTTCTCTTTTCTCTTAGCCGACATGGTTCTCTCCTTGGGCACCTTTTAATTGGGTCCAATTTTGCCCTTTTTTGGGTCAAAAATGAGTTGGTGGTGACCATTTGACCAAGGAATGGGGTGGGGGCAAGTGTCCGAGGACCAAAAAGGTGGCCAGGTTCCTGTCCAAGTAGTGGGAACTCGCAATGGGCACCCCCTCTCTCCCCCAACACCCACGAGCCCCCACAAGCAAGGCAAGGAAGCTCCATTACCCCCTTTGATACAACCTTAGGGGGTACCCACTCCCCCCCTTATACCCTCCAATTTCCACTTGCTCCCCCCCATGTGGGATTACTCCATTGCCACTTGGAACCATCCTCCCACCTCCCCAACTTCCCCAAAAATTTGCAGCTTCTCCCAAAGCACGAGAGGACTTCTCGGACAATTTTCCCTGAGGTATACCTTGCTTCTCCGGTCACCGAACGACGCACCGTAACACACAGCTCAAAGCCCATCACCTCGGCTATCTCCAGAGATATAAAACTTCAGAATTTCTAATCTTAGACCCCCAAGTTGGCCTAGTTTCCCTTCTTGCATGCACCTGCAATCACCTTCTAAGTTGAGACCGCCCGCTTCGGATGCTCATAACTCATGATATACAAGTCCAATTTACAAGCTATAAAGCATGGCTAAAAATAATTATTAAAAACCATACTTTGGACTCTCAAACAACCCAAAACATCAGCATTCAAGCGTGGAAAAATCACACCTTTGTACATGAATTTTTACAAGGCCACTTCCAAAACTTGGAGGGCTATGTACACATATATACATTAGGCTAGTGGGCAAGATTTTTGGCATGATTTAGTAACTTCATGCTTATCTAGAAAATTCATGACAGTGTCATCTAAATTTCCCCCAATTTCCTTGGTCCCCTACTTCATTTTCTCAACTCCACTTGAAGGGAATTTCCTTCCTATTGGAATCGCCTATAAAAGTGCTAGTTCCCTCTAGAGATTTGGTGGACACAAGACCTCAAACGTTGCTATAAAAAAGTTCTAGTGGATACAAACACTCTTTACTCAATGGAAATGAAGTGTTTCTAGTATCTTTGCCATAGAATCAATGCTCACACATAGAAAAATAAAAAAAACTTAGCACAAGTAAGTAAGAAAAAAGTGCCAATATTTCATTTCCTTTTGGCTCATATGGCCTAGCCGTCTATGCCACGTCTCGGTAGATGAAAACTCAATTGTAGATATACAATCCTCTTTTACACACGATACAATCATAGAATAGAGTGATCCATGATTCCGACTAGTGAGAATAACAAGGTTTCCCTTCCTAATCATCCATGAATCACTCTCTAAAGTTGTCACCTAACCCAAGTCATCAAGCTGACAAACAAATATCAAACTTTCTAATAACTTTGGGACATGTTTGAAATTCTTGAGTATGAACTCAATGCTATTAAGTAGAACCAACTTAATGTCTCCAACATCATGTATATCAAGCTCATAAGCATCATGGAGCTTCATTATACCATGTGTATATGCGTAAGTAGAGAACCACTCTCTACAATGTGTCACATGGCCGGAAACTGACGTCACAACCTATGATCAATATCTCATCAAAGATGGAATTTTATACAACAAGAGAATCTGGCTAAGGTCTAATGTAAAGACTGCAACATCTAAGGGAGGTAGGATCACACGTATACTTGTATTCTTAGGAGAATCTATCATATTGAGCTCATCAATCTTAGCTTTTTCCTTTCCATAATTGTCATCCTTTTGCACATCCCTTTAATTTTTCTTATCCCTTTTCCATACACGTCTAAATTTCTTTAGATTTCCTTTCTTATAGTAATAGTAGCACTTAGTATCATGCAGATAACCTTTAGATTTACTACAAGAGTTTTTGTAGTATCATGCAGATAACCTTTACTACAAGAGTTTTTGTAATCCTTGATTTTAACACAATTCTGAGTGTGACCACTCTATCCTTTGCCACAACCAACATATCACATGCACCACCTTGTTTGCTAGGCTCCATATACTCCCTATGAATCTATTGACTAAGTAGAATAGCAATCACATCATTGTAGAATAATTTACCCTCATCCAAAAAGATACTAGGTAACGGATGTGAAAAAAATGTCCCATAAAGAAGGTAGAGGTAATTACAGGAAGATAAACCACTACTCTTTATTAAAATCAGTTCCATATGATGTCAATTGACTAAAAAGTACATTGAATGCATTTAAGTGTTCAAAGATTGTATCACCTTATTTCATGTGAAGCTCAAATAGCTTCTTTGTTAGTTAAACCTTGTTACTTACACTATTGCTCTTGTAAAATTGCACAGTTTTTTCCATAAGGCTTTAGATATAGATGCATTGATCATATATTGAAGTACATAGACTGTATGAGGCATCAAACATTTCATTGTAAAACCATGTGGTCATCACCCTTTGGGGCTCAAAGAGTGCATCCAGTTCACCTTTGTATATTAAGACATTTTGACTTTTCTCTTTCCAATTTACCTTGCATGTTTCAATTTTCTAGTAGTCTCACTATAGGATGATTCAATTATGCATCATTCACTAATATTCAAATTCAAAATGTCTTAATATAAAAATATATGTACTCTCTAATATAGAGGTCGATACTTCTACTACAATGAAAAATGTATAAGGGTAATGCTCTGGTAAAGGCCAAGTGGTGTGGGACTGCCCTCTTATAGATAGGCTCGTATGGAGCGGGACTACCCTCTAAATAGAGGTCTATACTTCTACTACAATGGAAAATATCTTAGAATAATGCCCTGGTAAATGCCAAGTGGCCAGACTAACAACCATCTATGAACACTAAATCTATTTTTCCTTTCCTGTAGAATAAAGAGTCAGTGAGACATAGTGCACTATTGAAATCCACCAAGAAAGCATCTCCCTCTTCTTATCTTGTTCCTTACCACACATGCATATGCATGCTTTTGCACCATTGTTAGCGGGTACGCTGCGACGAACGATGGAGCACAGCGAGAACACAGACCAACAAACTGTCAATCCGAGGACGTAGCTGACCCGACTAGGGCATGGAGGCAATCTTTGGGTTGTCAACCTTGTGCTAGACACGAACAACACTCTACAGTCACTAATCCTACCACAACACTACCATAAAGCAAAGAAACAGATAACACATCCTACGAAACACTACAAGCTCGAAACAGTCTCAAATCATATCAGAATGACTCAAAATCGGAGGGCAAGACTCACAAGGATATATCCTATATGGCCAAACACCTAAACCCTGAAAACCATAACTATAAGATCTCTAATCGCTGTCGCGATAGACTCAAAACAAAAATTCCCAAAGTGTCTGAAACTGATCTACAAAGACATCAACACGAAGAGCTTCTCGCCCTGATTCTAACGACTACTCGATCATTCAGAACGGATGTCGTTTGAGGTACTTACGACAAAATATAGCTCGTAGTAGGCGGGCTCGCGCTGTGGTCCTCGGCTTGCATTGCTTGCGTCGATGCGGAGAGCTCCTCGATGCCAACACGCTCCTACTCTCATATCTGCAATGTGATTAGTGTGCGCGACGGTGTGTGTGCGTTAAGCTCACTACTGTGTGCTGCAGAACCCACGACTGTATATTAATTGAGATAACGTAATGTGTTTTTTACAAAGCCTTAGGTTTTAGCTTATATACCAAGACTTCAAACCTAATGTCCGGCCAAATGACTTGAATTGTCCCTAGGGTTCTACAGAGCTTAATTGCAAGAAACTGAGTTGGCTTTACTCATGATACAAGCATCTGCGGCCAAAACACAAGTGCCGATTTAAAATATGAGGTTCCGGTAAACATTACAAAAGTGGCTGTAATGGCTCAAAATAATAATAACGGGATATTCGATGACGTCCATGAACTCGTATCTTCATGTTGCAGCATCCATCTTCATCTTCATTACTTCATCACCATCTTCATGTGGAATCTTTACAAAATCTTTGAGGAATATTTATGGAAACGTTGTTGAAAGGGCGTCCTTTCAACACTCTCCCCCTCTGAATTCTTGTCGTCCCCGACAAGATCCTATGTATTTGCTGGCCTTGACGAGTTCTTGATGTCTTGGTGTTGGTTGAAGTTGTTGTGGCAGCCTCTTCTATAGTTGGTTGCTTTGCGTGATATTAAAGCTGCCTTGAAGTTGTACCTGTAGTGTTTCTGAAGCCTGGAACTCTCCTCCTCCGATTGGTTGTTGTATCTTGAATTGCATGAGGTTGTATCGATTTGTTGGTGCAGCAGGTCGTTGTCATTGTAGCTCTAGTATGCTTTTGCTGTGGTTGTTATTTGGAAGTCGTACCTGTAAGTTGACTTGAAGCTTTGTCAAGCTATTTTTTGGCCTCTCCCTTTTGACTTGTCAGTAGATTTGCAATTAGTAGTGTGGTGATAGCGTGGTTCTGCTTGTTTTTGTTGTTATAAAAAATAAAAGAGTAAAAGTAAAATGTAGCATATATACAAAATGAAGGTCTTGGATACCTGGATAAGACTAAAGGGAAAAACCCAGTGGGAAAAAAATGTCTTTAGTCATAATTAAATGCGAGGCTATATGTACTTAGGTTCTGATGTTATAGAGTTATGATGAGTTAAAGTACATATGGTCGTATGGCTACTAGTATGGGCTTGATATACATGGATAAGTATTAGTAGCTTGAAGTCAAAGTCATTGTTATTGAGCAAAGGCTTATAAAACCTGTTTCCGCTTGGTCATCGTCATTTGTTTGTGTAAGTGCATGGGTGGAATAAAAAAGAGTGCCTAATGCATATGTCCATTGATGGGACATCTATATGCTTGCACAGAGTTATGCATGTTGAACAAGATGCGGTGCGAGAGAAGAGTATTGATGGGTTCTTCATGGAGTTAGTGTAGCGAGCAAAACATATATCATGAGTGCTTCAAAAGCTTTCACTACTCATGTTAAGGCGGTTACGCCGCTAGCGGAAGCTAAATAGCGAGAACTCAACCAACAACAGAATTTGTCAGACGAGGACGGAGCTTGACCCGCAGGCGCATGGAAACAACTAGGTGGGTGTCAAATCACCTACTCAACCTTCTAATGACAATCACTACTAAGGAAATCAAATCTAAGTTCTAAAATACGCAAGTGACTGAAATCCGTACTACGAATGAATGCTATACGAAACAGGATCAAGAATCATTGAATCGATCTCAAACTCAAGGGGAAGTCTATACACTAGGTAAGAACAACACCCTAAAGACTTGAACTGCAAAATCAACCTATAACCACTCCGTGCGATAAACGCGTATGAAGACAGGACGAAAATAACAGGTTATCAAAACTTGACCCCGATGGTACTAATGTGTAGCTCTACTCGTTGTGGTTCTATAGATATGCTGCACGCTCCATTCCGACACACGAGTTGGAAGAAAACTCACACCGAAACTCATAGGAACTTACCACACATAGAAGCCGATAGCGCGCACTCTTGGTATCTGTGTGTAGCTCTCGCCGTTGCTAACAAAATGGCGGTGTCGCTTCTCCAATGGCGGCTCCGTAGCTCGCGTAGCAAGTAGATAAGACTCTCACTCTCTCTCTCTCTCTCTCTCTCTCAGACACAGTCACGGCGCTCCAAAACACTCACTTTGATTAATAATCTGCCTCCTTTAGGTTACAAAAACTTTGGCTTATATACCTCAGCCTTAGAGGTGAGAACATCTCTAACTAATTACATCAGCAAGTGAAATTAATTCGGGATTACAAGCTGGAAACTCAATTGAGTCCCGTTACTTAATGAATGGCTCAAATCAAAATTAATGTCGGAAAGACATTTATTACAATCAATGGTTGCTAAATGATGAGTGTGAGCAAAAATGTGGGTGTGATCCTCTGCTGGCTCAACACTCCCCCCCTCCGCGTTCATGTCGTCCCTGACATGACTTTTATGCTTGGTCAATAAAGTCCTGTCGTCTTGAGCATCTGCAAATGTGATTCGTATCGTAGGTTGCCGATGGTCAAGGTTGGGCCGAATATTTTGCTTTCGTGGGTGAAAAAGCCGGTGTAGAAAGCTTCTTCGAATGTTTGCATGTGGAAGCTAGGCAAAAAAATAATCCTTTGGTATAGGAGGTGTAACACTTTTGGAGAAGGCTGCAATGAAAGATCGTACATCATATCAGTCACTGTGTCGGCCGTCGATAGTAGACTCGAGGTCGTGGCTTTATCTGGCGCGAACACTTCAATGCAAGCTAAGAGAGTCCTGCAGATTTTCTTGAGCATCTGACATGAAAGGTCAGGAGAGCCAGTAAAGATCTTGATGGTGCCCGTTAGGGTTTTCACCATGTAGGCTTTACCTATTCTCTCTCCTGCCTTTGGTCCTGGCATCTTGGGATAATTAAGCCAATTTGGCTTCTTTTCTGCAATCCTGCCATGCTCTTTCTAGTTTCTGACTCTTGGCACTGGGCAGAAGGTTCCATCCTCCCGAATCTCCTTTGGTGCCTCCACCAAGTAGATGAGGTAGACTGGGTATTTGTTCAGCCAACCTTTCCTCCATCTAGGTTGTGAATCTACTATCTTCTTTGATTGTTTCTCCTTTGTGATGTCGCCTTCGTAAAGAGCGACATACTGCTCCTCCTCTATTCTCTTTTTCGTCTTTAGCACTTCAAATTTCATCAAAGGGAAAGGCAGGCTGGGTTGCATCCACTGGTCATGGAGCACTTTTGTGTCTAGTCCCTGAAGTCTAATGGAGATTAGGAGTCTCCTCTCCCATTCCATTTCCGCTTTGGCACTCTCCTTTGCTGACTTTTCTATTTGGTCATGGAGCCTTTGTTCTTCTTCTTCAGAGATTCTTGAAGTCGGGGCTGGATCTTCAATTGTGGTTGGCTCTCCAGTTTCTGGTAGCTCTATGGCTGCTCCACCTGATTCTTCTTGTGGTGTCTCTGTCTCTCTTCTTTGTTGCTCTTGTAGATCTTGGAGCTGTTTGTGGAGGGCCTGATTCTCTGTCCATAGTGTTTGATTTTCTAATGTGAGCCTCTCCTCTGCGGCCAATGATCCCTCCGCAATGTGCAACCTTTGCACTTGCTCTAATCTCAGCTCTCTTTGTAAGCTTCGGACCTGGTCTTCCAAAGCTAGTATGATAGCTCCCTCTTGTTCGGTTCCTGCTCTGCTAGCTCTAGGGGTAGTCCTAAGTCTAGTGATTGTTCTTTCTTGGAGCTTGACTCTCTCCCTTAGCTCAATGAGCTCATCCTTAGCCGCCTCCAACTCATCCTCTATCCGCTCCCTTGCTTCCTGTGCACTTGTTACTTCTCTTGAAGCCTCGGCTAGCTGGAGTATCAAGCCGTCTCTCTCGTTTTCCGTGTCATAGAGTGATGCTTTATGACTTTCAGATTCAGTCATAGCATTCTCTAATTTTCTCTGCAACTCCGCTTCCCTTTGTTTGGCTGTCTCAATCTCTACTTCCTTTGCCTTGGACCTTTCTTTTATCTTGCTGAGCAGTTCATGCACCATGTGCATGTCTTTTTCATCATCATCTGTCAACTCTAAAGCTCTTTCCGCCACCACCTCCACTGGCTTTGGATCTTCTAGTACTTTCGGTTCGTCCAGTTTCTCTTCACTTTCTTTTTTACTCTTTGTTTTTTCCTCCGTTCCTTTCCGTTCATCTTGTTTTTGTAGGGTGATCCCATAAACTGCCTCAAGGGCCTCTTCTTCGGTGTATCCTATCTCTACCAGATCCTCATATTCATTTCTCTTTTGCTGAACTGGATCTATCTTCTTTTCTTTGGTCTCGGCCTCTGGCTTTTCCAAATCATCCGTGTCCACCTCTACTGTGGTCTCCTCCACAATTTTTTCCGTCTTCTTAGGGCTTGGTACATCAGTCATAGAGGGATATCTGTCCTCAGCTTCCTTGGCTTTCCCTTTGTCGGCTTGCCCATCTTTCTCTTGAGGCTTAGTAGACTCATCTACTTTCCTTTTCCCCTTGTTGTCTTTTTTCAGCTCAGCTTTTAATTGCTGTACCTCCTCTTCAGTGTATGGCTCGACAGGTTGCTACTCCAGAATAGCCTCTGACTCCTCATAAGCTTTAATATATTGATCGTATTGATCAGTATGTGGCATGGCTGAGCTAGTTCCGACTTTAGTGGGGTCTGGCACCCACTTTTCTTCAAAGTCACCCTTTAGAGCTCTTTCCGCTCTAAACTGCTCCACTAGTCTTTCCATTCTTGCCGCTTTCTGACTTTTGGTTTGCTTGGGAGCAACCTTCTTCTTTACTTTCTTCTTAAGCGGCTCGTCCACATCCTCTTCAGGTTCTGAAACTACTTCTAGTTTCCGGCGTGCTCTTGTGGATGCCCTCTTGGATACTTCGGGCTGTTCTTCCTCCTCGTCGGCTTCTCTAAGCCACTCATTCTGGGAGGGAACCTTTGGCCACTGATCTCTAGCTCCAATAGCTTCATAAGCTATTCTTGTCAGAATTTCCGCTCCTCCTATGTACTTTGGCTTCTCGTTGTGCATGGCAATTACTTGCTCGTGGATGTGTTGAGCGTAATTCACCTCTTTTGGCATATTGCTCTTTAATGCCCATGTGATGGTGGTCGCAATGGCATGGGGTGGTGTCGTATACTTTTGCGGTCTTTTACTGCAAACATGAAGAAATTGGTTGTACAGTCGGCAAAGGGTTGCTGCTCTTGGGTCCGCCATACCTCCATAGGTTGCATTCTGCTTCTTGGGCCCATAGACCTCTATGGCCTCCCTTCTTTCCCTAACCGAGCTCCCTTTGTTGTGCAGCTTCAATGCGTCTGCAATGAGCTGTGGAGTGATCTGTACTTCTACTTTCTCTCCATCCATGGCTGTCAATGTGGCTTTTCCATCCTTCTGAATGGATGTTGCCAACTCGTACACTCTTCTTGTATCCACACCTAATGGTCTCGAGGTGAAGAAACTGTGCAAGTCTGCCCTTTCCAGGTACATGCTGATGTCTTCTGACCTGCTATAATCTACCAATTCCTGTGGGATCATCGGTACATCCACCGCTTGCCCTTAAGGATCTCTGAAAGTCCCCTGGTAGATCTTTATTCCTTCTTTCTCCAATACTGCTTCCTCCACCCAAGTTTTGGTTGGCTTGAGGGTTTCTGCTGGAATGTCAAAGGGTTCCGCTTCTGCAAGAGCATCTTTGATTGTCGGTCCTTTTCTCTTCGTTGCCGATGACTTGGCGGAATCCATGGATCCTGTAACTCCAATTTCAGAAGTTAGCGTCTTTTTAGTACTGAAAGCCGAAATGAAGCTTTTAACTATTCAAATGACTTGAAAATTGAAACATGAGCTATTCAGGGCCTAAGGATGCAAGGTAGGTGAAAAAATATGCAAAATGGGCTCAAAATCATGCTGGAGACATCATACGCGTATGATGTCTTTTGTGTCAAAATGACTTCATGTTGGTTGTGCTTGTAGCTGATAGTGTATACATGAGTATCATATGCTTGGACTTGAGTTTGGATCCCATTTGGTCAAGTTTTGGACAGTTTAGTCCAGTCCGGCTCTTGGCAAAATTTTGAAAGGGATTTGGATTTTATGATCCAAATTGGATAAAACTTGGTGGTTCACTTTCAAATGGCATGTAGATCACTTCTGTTAAGCCCTGAGGTGCCAAAATCACATAGTGAGACATCATACGCGTATGATGTCTTTTAGTGTATTTTTGGATCAAATTTCTCTATAAGCTTGGATTTGGCTTTAGATAGGCTTATTCAGTGGATTTATGAAGTTTGGATAGATTTTGGGCTAAAAATGGCTCTGGAGACATCATACGCGTATGATGTCTTTTTCATCAATTTTGCATGGGATTGGTTCTGTGGACTCCCCATGTACTAGTGAAGGACTGTTTCTACTCAAATCTTGGTTTGGAATTGAGTATGTTGGATTTGGGCCAAAAATAGGCTTTAGGTGAAGGATTTTCCCTCAATTGGACTAATGGGGTGATCCTCTTGACCAAATGGTTCCAAATTTCATATGTAGCATGTATTAGATATATATAATGGATGTATGATGACAAATGAGCAGTTTTGGCTCTGTAAGTGCAAATAGACATCATACGCGTATGATGTCTTTTGTGTCAAAATGGTGCTTTTTGGTTCCAGATAGCTTGTAGATGTGTTAATCAACAATCCTACAAAGTTTCAATGAGTTTGGAGTTATTTTGACAAAATTAGGACCAAAAATCAATTTTATGGTCTACTTTGCGTCTTTTTGGTTTTCCTTGGGTTTTCTAACTCCAATTCTCATGATACTTGGTTCATAGGATGTGATTAACATGTGGAATGAGGCTATGCACTCAAATGTTGAAATGGATGTGAAATTCATGCTGTGAGACATCATACGTGTATGATGTCTTTTCTTGAAATGTTGGTCCTTTGTGCAAAGAATGCTTTGTGCTAGTGCCCTAAGCCCTGCTAACTAGTCTTCAACTTAAAAAGTCATCAGTTTAGCTAAAAAGCCCCCTTATAGGCATTTCAGTCTCCGAAGTCGTCTTTTTGCCTTGGAGTTGAATTTCTTCAACTTTTCTTCTTGAGAGTTGCATTTCCAGCTCATTGGATATGTTGTGAAGCCATCTATTTGGTTGAACTTGACTTTGGCTCCCCGTTCTCCATCTTTCTCCTTTTGGTTGCCCGAAAGCGTCTTTTTCACCATCGGTAAGTGAATCAGCTTTCTTTTGGGTTTTGCTTGCAAACATAAGTCATCAATAGTTACTTGAAGCTGCTTGTGAAGTTTCATTTCATTCAGTCGTCAATTTCAGCCGTTATGCCAAAATGACGCTTTGTGTGTCTGTCGTCGAATCGGTTGTTTTGACCCACTTTTGGTGGTCCAAACCTAGAGATACTCCATGGTTGCATTGCCCTCGATGTTGTTAAGCTTCCTGAGAAGTTTTGTGTCGTTTCGACAACTTTTTCCTGTTTGCCTCTTGCAGGTTCTGTTGACCTAGGGTTTTTCCAGTCGTTCTTTCTCGAGATTTGAGTGTTAGAAACCCATCTTCCATACTAGGGTAACCCACCTCTAAGTTCTTGCGAGGTTTGGTTAGGCGGTTGTGCCACTACCTAGCATTCTACCGCATTCCCCGTCTGCTCTTGTTTCTTGGTTTTGGTCAGTTTTCGCGACAAAAGTTAATGATAAGCATCAAAAGCTTATGGCAACGAGTCTACCTCTCATGTCTGGTGTCCTCTGAGCTCTCGTAGCAGTCGTAGAAGGCTGTAGAAGGTTGGATGCTCGTGTGTGCTCTTTGCTCTCTCCAAGAAGGTAATAGTGGAAATGAGCTTGAAAGTGATGTGAAAAATACTTAACTTCGGACTTCCCGGATCACTTGTTACCAAATTTGACATGTGCTCCTATCTCGTCGTGAAATGCACTTTAGGATTTGAAATTTCTCAATTTGGATTCCGTTTGACCTGTTTCTGAGAAATCTGTCCACTTTGCCAAAATTCTGTCATTTCGGGCTTTCCACAACTTTTCCCGAATTGTACTCAATTTTTACCATGGGTTGCCCTTGTCATTAGGATCATCACTATCTATTCTTTTCTTTTTTCTAATCTCGTTTCACCTGCTTTTTTACTTTTCTTTTACTTTTATCAAGAAAATCATAAAAAATAAAGGAAAATAGCAAATTGAAGCCAAAAAATTTCAAACATACACAATAAATAGCTGGTAACCCTGTGTATATGAATATACACTTATTTGTGATTTCTGGACTTGGATTACCACTTTTTTCCACTTTTTAGCTCCAAAAACACTCTTATTTAGTGATATTTACACGTCTAGAGACCCAAAGTCATCATTTGATCTCTTCTTGTTGCAAAACAAGGTATATAAGGGCATAAATATTATCAATATCCGCAATCAAACATAAAAATTGTGAAATCATGTAAGACACTGCCCTTGTAATATAATTTTTATTTTTCTTTGTTTTTGTCGCTTGTAGCTGCTTTGTAGCTCCTGTATACCTGTATACCTCCCCCCCTCCTAGTCTGAGTCCTCCTGGACGACTATGAAGTATCTGTGGGCGAAGCATTGTAGTTGTTTTGGTCATAAGTTCCCAATGCAATTGTAGAGCGATGATACAACAATCTTTCCAATAAAGCTGCTCTTTGTTTGATTGAAGGATTGGTGGTCGGGTTTTGGGTTGGTTTTGGCACTACGGTAGTAGAATCAGTAGATGGATTCTTCTTTAACTTGTTGTTATTTTTCACAAGCCAAATCTGCTTCCGCTTTGCTTGTGCTTGCCACAAACTCTTTGCGACCCAAACCTGCTTTGTTCTTTGTGTTGATTTCCTCGCCTTGAAATACCTAGGAGTTTCCGTGGATTGTACTGAAGGGAGTTCCTGTTTACAAATCCTTGGGATCCAAATTTGCTTGCTATAGCTTTGTGCCGTCATGAACTTCTTTGGAATCCAGATCTGTTTCACTGTCCTTGATTGTCTGGAATCACTCTTTTGTCTGGTATTGAAGACTCTGTTTTCCACCTTTGTGTTCTCTGGCACAACCTTTTTTGGTCTCGATACCAACTTTGACTCCGTTTTTTCCCAAGGTTGAGCTGTTATATTATTGCTTGTCTTCCTTATCCAATGTTGAGAGTTCCTCATCGAAGAGCAATCCAGTTGTATAGAAATTTTTGGTTGCCATTGCTTCTTCTTTTTCTCTGGTTGTTGTTTACCTTTGTTCTTGGATTCTTCCTTTGGAGTTGTCTCTGATCCTTTGGTGAACTTAACTGATTGACTTTCACCTTCGTATTTGATAAGCACTGATTTAGAACTCCAGTCAATCATTGCATTGTATTGCTTCTGCCATGGTTGTCCTAGCAATAATGGATGTTGTGTAGCTTGGTCTTCAACCACGTAAAACATATGAGGATACACATACTGGTTAATCTGTATATGTAAAACTGTGCATCCGACAGTTTTGATTGAATTCTCAGAGTAACTCTTTAACTCTTGCTTGGAAGTTTGTAATTTAGTGTCATTTGTCAATTGTATGTACAAACTGAGTGAAAGTAGGTTAGTTTGAGCTCCTGAATCCAATAGTGCTCTGGATTTGATTTGGTTGGTTCCTACTTTGCATTCAATGATGGGTTCTTCTTTGTCATTATCCATTTCTGTTATACTGACTGCGTTTATTTGTATTGCTCCTTCATTGCGCTGTTTCTGACGTAGTAGTCTTCTTTTCTCCATTCTTTCCTTCGCCTCTGCTTGCGCTTCCTCCACAATCTTTTTCTTTTTCTGGACACGCAGCTTTTCTTGATGTATTTTGAGAAGCATGTCTTGGGTTAGCGGCAAAAGATACTTTTTACTCTGCATCCACTAATCCAATTGGGCATTTCTTCTCCATCTAATGTAGCAAGCTTGACGGCTCCACTTGGTGATAGATCTTTAATCACCAGAGGTCCCATCCCTCGCTTTTTAAGCTTCTTAGCATGCTGTTTCAGAGTGTAAACTAGGACATAGTTCCCAACCTTAAACTCTTTAGTCCGCACATGCTTATCAAAAAATTCCTTTTGTCGCCTTTTTTGAGCGTAGATAGAAGCTACTGCTTTTAGGCGAAGCTCGTCTAGCTTTTCCAGGTCATCTATTCTATCAAAAAGCTCGTGCCCTGTCCACTCTAGATCCTTAGCCACCCTTAAGGTTGAAATCAAGAATTCTATTGGTAAGATAGCATTTAGCCCAAAAACCATGTTATATGGGGTCGTTCCTATTGATGTTTTATATGCTACCCTATATGCCCATAATGTTGAATGCAACTTCTGGTCCCAGTCAGTTCTCGACTCAGATACAATCTTCGTAAGGACCGTGCATATGGTTTTGTTTGTTGCTTCAGCTTGTCCGTTTGCTTGTGGATGATACGGGGCTGATTTCCTATGGATTACCATGAATTCATCTAGAAGGATCTCTATCACTTCATTTATAAAATGTGTCATTTCTATTGGCAATCCATATCGTACAAAGACATATTCATATAGAAATTGTGCCGTGGTCCTGGCATCTGCTTTTTGAGTTGCCTTTGCTTCGACCCACTTTGTTAGATAGTCTGTAGCCACAACGATGTATTGTGCATGAGTCTTATATGCAGGAGGTGAAATGGGTCCGACATAATCAATCCCCCATTTTGCAAAAGCTCTTGCCCCCATCATTGGTCTAAGCGGCATATCATCTCTTTTAAGTGGTACTTTGGTCCGCTGACAGTCATCACACCGTTTAACGTATTCCTCAGCGTCCATATGTAATGTTGGCCACCATATTCCTGCGGCTAAGACAAGTTTTGCTGTCTTATCACCTGAGAAATGGCCTCCACCTACTCCTCCATGAGCTTGCTCCAGGATTATCATATACTCAGACTCTGATGCGCAAATCCTAAGCTGGTTGTCTTTACCTCTCTTATAGAGTTGATCTCCTATTAAAGCGTAATCTCTAGCTTCTGTCTTTATAGATTTCTGACGAGCTTTTGACGTTCCTTCTGGGAAAGTTCTATTTGTGAGATATTCAACAATATACTGACTCCATTCCGGAGCTATCATTATCTGATATAATGTCGAATACTCTGCTGGCGGTTTTGATGAACATACAATACATATAGTGACATATTCATGTACGCTTTCTTTCATTCCTGGCCAATAGACTCCCAATTGTAACAAATTCCTATATGTGTTCCTTCTTGAACAATGAAATGCACATTCCTGAACATGTGCTTCGCGCAGATATATATTATATTCCTCAGGATTGATGCATAGTCGTAAAACATGATCATTTCCCAATTGATACAACCTTCCTGCAACCAATTGAAGATTCTTGGATTGCTGAATAGCAATATGTTTCTGGTTGTATTCTCTTCTATCAAACTCTCCTCCATAGGTTAATAAGCTAACGAAATTTTGAGACCACTTCGGTATCATTTCTATGTTGAACAAGTACGCGTCTGGCATGTCGTCATCTACTCCTATAGGGTCTTCCCCATTCGTCAATCGCGAAAGATGATCAACTCTAAGATGTGTTTTTCCTTTCTTTACTACTACCGTGAAGTCGAATTCCAGTAAGATAATGAACCACCTCACTATTCTCCCGGTATTGCATGGTTTATTCACTAGGTAGAGCAAGGCTTGGTGATCCGTAAAAAACACAAACTTGGTTGCTAGAAGATAATGCCGAAAGTTCTTCACAGCATATATCATTCCTAATCCCTCTCGCTCTGTTGTGGTGTAATTCTTCTCTGCATTGTTGAGCTGTCGACTGGCGTAACAGATAGGAAAATCCATGTTTCCTTCTTTTGGCTGAGCCAGAATGCATCCTATTGCATATGCCGAAGCATCTATATGCACATGGAATATCTTCTCCCAATCAGGTGATTTCAAGACTGGAGCAGTAATGAGTGCCTCTTTCAATTTCTTGAATGATTCCTCACACTCCTCTGTCCATTCAAAGTTCACTATTAGCCTGTAAAGTGGTTGGCCTATTATAGCGTACATGTAAATGAATCGTCTATAATATCCGCAATGTCCCATAAAGCTCTATACTTGTTTCGCATTGGTTGGTCTAGGCATATCCACTATAACTTTTATCTTCTCTAAATCCGTGGATATTCCGTTTTGTGAGACAATATGTCCCAGAATTTTGCCCTGTCGGACCATAAACACACATTTCTCAGGATTGAGACAAATGCGATATGTCCTACATTTCTCAAATACTTTTCTTAGGTGTTCTAGATGCTCATCTCTTAGAAGAGAATGTACACATAAGTCATCCATGTATATTTCTAGAAACAACCTTAAGTATTCTTTGAAAGCATGCGTCATCAGCCTCTGGAAGGTTGTGGGAGCATTGGTTAGACCAAAAGGCATAACCCGATAAGCATAAATTCCCCACTCCGTTGCAAAAGCTATTTTATGTTGATCTGCCGGTGCTATGGCTAGCTGGTTATATCCTGAAAAACCATCAAGAAAGGAGTATGCTGTTTTCCCTGATACACGCTCTAGAACATGATCAGTTATCGGCAGGGGATAATTGTCCCTGATTGTTGCAGCATTCACTTTCTTTAAGTTGACACACACTCGGAGTTTTCCGTTCTTCTTGGGTACCACCACAATCGGAGATACCCAATCGGTGTGTTCAATCTCGTATATGAATTCAGCTTCCATTAGCTTATCTATCTCTTCTTTGATTCGCTTAGCAAACGTATCATTATATGTGTATGGTCTCTGTCTGCTAGGCTTTGCATCTTGTTTTAGTGGGATTGTGTGTTGGCATGTCGATGGTCAACTCCCCTTAAGTCCTTATAAGACCATGCAAACACATCCCTGTACTCTTGGAGAAGACTCAAAAGTCTCTCTTCCTCGCCTGGAGACAAATCTGTGGCTATGTACACCGGTCTAGGTGTCTCACCTGGAGCTGCTAAATCAACTTTTTTTGCATCCTCCGGTCCGTCATAAGATTCGTTCGCCTTTCTCTCTCGAATAGGTTGGGTTAATACCACCTTCCTATCCTCTATTGTGAATTTCCTGTAGTGAGAGGGAACATCCATGTTTTCCTTGATTTTGGCGTCTTCGTCCTCTCCACTCTCAATTTCTGTCGTCCAAACTTCTTTCAGAGTTTTCTTGAGCTCTCTGTACTTGTTTCTACGTTCCAACTTGGACTCCGTGTGTTCTCTGTTGTGCTTGTTCTTTTCTGATTTTTCTGTTTCAGTTTTCGTTTCATTCCTTTGAACTTGATTTCTTGAGCTTCTTTTGTCTTTTCGTAAGCTCTTTTGATCATTGCCTCTCATTCTTCCAGAAATCTTGTCCTTAACACAATCTTCCGCCTTTACTAGCATTAGGAATTGATTTTTTCCTCTTATTCTAGGCATCGGATTGGTTCTAACCCCCTTTGTTTTTCTCTTTGCTCTATAGCGTTTCTAGTGTTGTTTAGTTTGGTTCGGAAAATCATAAAATCTGACATCCGTTATAGTTTCTTTGTTTCCGCTTGAATTGTCCGTTGACTCGTTGTCTGCTTCATTTCCCCACTCTGGATGATCGGGAATGTCGTGAAACACCTCTTCTTCATCGTCCTTTTCCAGTGTATCGTTCTTTTCAGTTTCTTTTTCGAGTACAGTTCTCAACATGAAGTACGGAACCACGTCGTACCCGTCCTTGTTGCAAAATTTTGTTGTGGGACCATCCGGAATTGCACAAACATCTAGGGTTGCTAGAATGTGTGTCCATTCTAATGGTTCAAGCGTGTCCTCTGGAAAGGGTTCTCCTATATAAGTTTCGTATTCGATAGCCCTTTCTAAAACATATTCTTCTCGCCTCAGACTTCCAAATTTTGAGGCCCCGCACATCCATAACTCCTTGGGCTTACCTAACCAAGCTGGAAATTCAGATCCCGCCAAAGTAGCTGAATCAAACTCCTCTACCGGTGTTCGGTTCACATCTTTGTAGCTATGGTCTTTCAGGTTCACACGTGTAGTGGTTTCCATATTTCTCAGGTATATGTGATCGTAGCCCCAATCCTGGACCATTTTCAATTGTCTCATGAATGGTCTTCCCAGTATGATATCATAGTTATTCTCCTTGCCAAAATCGACAATAGCAAAAGTATGTTCGTATTCAATGCCGCAAGAAGTCACTACGACTTTCTCTAATAACCCCATAGGTTTCTCCATGTGTCCATCTGCTAATTGGAGTTTCAATCTAGTCTTCCTTATTGCTGGTTTCCCCCATTTTTTCCAGATTTATTTTGTAGCAATGGCTACCCCAGCTCCGCTGTCTAGTATTTCCATCGTGTTCACTCCTTGGAATTCAACTGGTAAGGTTGTATTCCCCTCTTCACCTTCGCAATACTCTCCGACCTTGTTTAAGGGTACAGGCTTAGCGTTCTTGTGTGGTTTGCTCAGCTCTTGTATACCCTCTTGCAGTCTTGATGTTGGGTCTTTTATCCCAAATTTCTCCAAGCATTTTCCTACAGTGGTCCACATATGTGGTCTTAGCCTCAAAAGCTCATCTAGAGTGATAGTGCATGTCACTGGTGTTGACAAGATCTCTATCAATCCTTGCGAGTCCATGACTTTTTCTGATGAGATTCTTCATGAGGGAAGTGCTCTAATCTCGGATTTTTCTTCATACTCTTCTAAGTATGAAGGTAAGGTATTCAGTGAATGAGGTTTGCTCTCTATTGTTCTAACAGAGCCCCCATCTCCCCAGTAAGATTGCAGATCCAAGTCCACTTGAGATCCTGCCTCAAATTCCACTATGGGAGGATTCCTGATGTCCTTTTCCCAATTTGTCTGATTAGCTTGGCAACTTAGCTCGTTTGCAAAGTTTGCCTCTCTCACTTGTTTCCAAAATTCATTGTAATCCTCATCTCTTCTGTAAGACCTCTGTATGACTGGATGAAAACTCTCTATCTCCTGATCGGTTGTGTTCAATACTATGTGGTCATCCTTGTGTGTATCTTCAGACTTTTGTGCACTGTGAGTCTTTTCAGCTACCCGTGAAATGATAGTCTCTTGCTGAATTGGGTTTTCCGTTCCACAATTCATTGTTTCTCTTGGTGGTTCTAATAAGGCTTGTGCAGTCTCGATCATTCTCTGGCACATTTCAAGTCTCTGCTTTTCCAATTCTGCGTTTGGGTATGTCATCCACCTCTGTTCTTGTGTTTGGTTGTTCTTTAACCTAGCTTCGCAAGCTCTCATCAGTGCGTCCAATGGTTCGTGTACTTTGTCGACTAGCACTGATCTCCCTGAGCTTAAGCTTGTTGTTTCTTTGATACTCTTTTGTTTCGTTCTTTCCGGGCTCATCTCTCGTTTCCCGTTTTGACTCTCAAGTTTTTCTAATCTATCTTTAGTTCGCTTTAGTTTCTCAGCTAGAATAGCGTCTTCACGTTCTTTTCTCAACTTCATGCGTGCTTTTCTAGCTTTCCATGTGTTTCTCGGACTCCGCGGTCTTTGACTAACCACTTCAGTCGCTAACTTTCCATTCTCAGGTTCTCTAGTGGTTTTCTTAGCTTGAGCTCTAGTAACAACTTGCGTTGGTATCAGAGTTTCATTTTCAGACCCACTGCTGGTAGGAATAGTTTCTAGCATATTCAATGTCGTCTTTTGCACTTTGTTTGGATTCTTTGAACAACCCTCAATGAAGTGAGGTAACCCCACACTCAGTGCAATAAGCGTTAATTCTAATGATTTCCGTATGTGGACAAACATTCATCAGATGGTCACCTCCACACTTGTAACAGGGTCCTAGTGCTGGTCTTGGTCCCACTTGATTCGTCCTTTGTGGATAGGATGGTCTTTGTCCTGTTAACCCTCCATGAGCTATGAACATCAATGTTCTTGCGTCCAAATTGTATCTCTCTTCATCAGAAGCACTTGTAACTGTTGGTATTCCAACATTCCCAATCATGCCCCATGGTTCTGGTTGTTTGGGTTCTTCTGGTGGGTAATACACAGTTGGAGACATGTGTGCACCAGATTCTTCATAATAGGCTTGAACAGGCACTAAGGATTGTTCTTCCTGATTCTCTAAGGTTGGTGCATATCTAATGCCCACTGGTCTTGCTCCTGGTAAAGGTGGTTGTTGTCCCAATACCGGTTGCGGTCTTTCTATCCCCATAGGTCCTGGTACATTTCCTGTTGGGTATCGAGGTACTGGATGTACCTGAGGTGGTGCTAATTGAGCAGGAGGTGCATACTGACGCTCCCTTACATACTCTTTGTTGTAATAGCACTCCTCTGTTGGATGGTTTGTCCATTTTTGTTCAATAGCACACCATTTCAATGGTTTTGGCAATGGTTTTTGGTATGGTGCCATCCTTTTTAGAGCATCTTCTATCATTTGCTCTACATTTGGCATGGTTGTTGTTTGAACATTCTTTTTAGTGGTAGTCTCGCTCGCTATGGAGGAAGAGCTACTGGATGCAAAATCTGTATCCGCTGACACCTCTCCATAAACCGTACAGTTATCCACTAAGTACAATGCTGCTCTCGTTACTTGCTCGAAACTTGTACAAGCTTTCAAGTGCAAGTCCTTCTTGAGAGTGTCGTTTCTCAATCCTTCAATAAAGAGAACAGATAGTCTGTCATCTTGTGGTCGTTCACGTACTGGACATCTCTCAATGTATTGTTTGAAGCAAAGTGAAGCTTCCTTCACTTTTTCGTGTTCTCTCTGTTTAAAAGCATATATTTGTGAGACCGTATTGTGCTTAATCCCTCGTTTTGAGAATTCCTCAGCAAACTCTCTTAGCAAATGGTCAATGTCATGGAATCCCCCTCTGTCAGTGGTTGAAACCATGTCAATGCCGTACCTTCTAGAGTAAAACCAAATCCCTCGTATTGTATGGAAATGTGTTATCTGCTCAGCTCTTAAGACTTGCTTAAAGAGTGACACATGTGCATACGGATCTCCTGAACCACCATACTTATTTGGCATACACTTGGCTACTTGAGATGGTCTCATACGTCTATGGTCTGCTACCAATCTCATTGCTCCTGTGTCCCGTCTAAAGCTTTCTCTAGCATCATGGACTTCATGGGTTACCCTTGTCGGTTCCCCTGCCCTGAGTCTACTACTAGGAGGTAAATGTGATGGTTCCGCTTCGAACCTTGGACCTGGAGTGGTATACGTGGGGATTGGAACTGCACTACCTCGATTCGTATCCATTGACTCTCTGGAATGTAATGATCCCATTGGTCCGGGCTTCGAGTACTGAGGTTGACTGAAAGAGTCAGCAGCCTGAGTTCTTTGTCCTCCTATTATCATTGGGTTTTGCACTCCATTTGTTGGTGCTGGTCTTTGTGAGCTAGAACTAACATAATACTGATGTAGTGGTCCCCCAAAGTATGTATATCCTTCTAATTCTTTCTTGCCCATTGTTGAGTATTGCCTCCCATACTTGTCGTAAGCGGCAATTTTCACTTCCGATCCCTCTGTGTAGGTAAAGACATAAAGTCTTTTTTGGTCTGTCAACTCTCCGGTGTAGGGTTCTTCACATCTATAATAGAGATCTTGCTCCCCATTATTATATTTGTATAGCCCCACATAGATGTTATCAGTGTTGATCCTTGTAGTTTCATTCTCTCTTCTTAACCTCGCATCAGGGAAGTTCATTATTGGTGCTTTCTCCTCAAGTTCTTCATCTACTTTGGATTTGGTGCCCATCAATCCCCACTTGTCCACAATGTTAGGGTTTAGGACTACCAAGTACATGGTACCCTCGTCATCTAGATATCTATCTCCGCTATAGCTCACAGACACTAAGTCCTTGAACTCACTAGGTCTATCTTCTATCTTTACACAATAGCGGTCCATTCCATCTTTGTAGATCTTGGCACCTTGCTCATTGTCGTACTGGTATTTTATGAACAATAGCTTCATTGTGGCGGAAGGGTTTGATGATCCTGCTGCCATATGTTCTCTGTTGTTCAGGTTCAAGTGCTCCAAGTGTTCGATGAAAATCTCGTAAGATCTCTCCGAAGAAGTATCAGAAACACTTCCTTCAAAGATCGGCTCTAATGGTCGCACCCAACTTTGGTTTACACTTCCCTCGGTTAATATGACACTTGCTTGTTCCCCTTGTTTTGGTTGGTTATTCTGGAGATTCTTGCCCGATCTCAAATTCATCAATTCCCCTAAAGGACTTTAACTTTTTCGTCTCGGCAATTTGTTTTCCCAAGTTTTTGTGGTCAGAATTGATCCAAACTGATTGATACTTGGTCAATTGTTTAATCTTGTCAGTTGGACAACTTCTGTTTCATCAAGTGAGAATTTTGTTGCAATTATGCTGAAAAAGACATTATACGAGTATGATGTCTTTTTTCACAGATTTGGACTATTTTGGTTATGCTCACTCTCAGTAGCCCCCTTATGCTCTGTCCACTCACAAAATTCAGTTTGAACTCTGTTTGAGCAAGTTATGGCTAATTTAGACTTTTCTTGGCAATTTTCCGCTTTTGACTTGTTTTGGGTCAATTGTGATCCAAATGGGATGAAACTTGAAATATAACCTTTAGACAGCTATTACAATGGATCTGTGTTGGTAAAGTATCAAAATATGTCCAAAATTAGGTCAAAGACATCATACGCGTATGATGTCTTTTTCATCAATTTGGGTCAAGACTTGATATTTATGCTTTCTACAGTGTTTGTAACAATCTTGTCAGGTCAGATATAAAAAATAAGCAGTGGATGTGCTAAAACACATTATACGCGTATGATGTCTTTTGTCCCAGATTTTGACTATTCTAGGTTTTAAGCCTTCTCCAATGTTTATAATTGAGCAAATACTCCAATGATTACTAGCTCCAGATCAGGATCAAATGAAGTCCTACCTAAGCTATTCCTAATCATAAAATGGGTTTGGTAATTGTGATTTTAAAGAGACCACTGTCACTCACGGACTAGCAAATTCTTCTTCTATCAACAACTACTCAACACCAAGAAAACAACAAACAAATCTAAGCTAAACTAAAAATACTGTCAACACGGAAGACCCAGGAATACCCCACTTCCTAGTATGATCTCTCGAGATCTTCGGAGTCCACCACTCCTAGATCTTTTCTAACTAAAGTATACAAAGTAGTTTATACGACTCACCTCGTAGGATTAGTCTAAGGTCACCTACTTAGGGCTCTCGTCCCCGGCAGCGGCGCCAAATGTTAAGGCGGTTACGCCGCTAGCGGAAGCTAAATAGCGAGAACTCAACCAACAACAGAATTTGTCAGACGAGGACGGAGCTTGACCCGCAGGCGCATGGAAACAACTAGGTGGGTGTCAAATCACCTACTCGACCTTCTAATGACAATCACTACTAAGGAAATCAAATCTAAGTTCTAAAATACGCAAGTGACTGAAATCCGTACTATGAACGAATGCTATACGAAACAGGATCAAGAATCATTGAATCGATCTCAAAATCAAGGGGAAGTCTATACACTAGGTAAGAACAATACCCTAAAGACTTGAACTGCAAAATCAACCTATAACCACTCCGTGCGGTAAACGCGTATGAAGATAGGCCAAAAAATACAGGTGATCGAAACTTGACCCCGATGGTACTAATGTGTAGCTCTACTCGTTGTGGTTCTATAGATATGCTGCATGCTCCATTCCGACACACGAGTTGGAAGAAAACTCACACCGAAGCTCGTAGAAACTTACCACACATAGAAGCCGATAGCGCGCACTCTTGGTATCTGTGCGTAGCTCTCGCTGTTGCTAACACAATGGCAGTGTCGCTTCTCCAATGGCGGCTCCGTAGCTCGCGTAGCAAGTAGATAAGACTCTCTCACTCTCTCTCTCTCTCTCTCAGACACAGTCACGACGCTCCAAAAAACTCACTTTGATTAATAATCTGCCTCCTTTAGGTTACAAAAACTTTGGATTATATACCTCAGCCTTGGAGGTGAGAACATCTCTAACTAATTACATCAGCAAGTGAAATTAATTTGGGATTACAAGCTGGAAACTCAATTGAGTCCCGTTACTTAATGAATGGCTCAAATAAAAATTAATGTCGGAAATACATTTATTACAATCAATGGTTACAAAATGATGAGTGTGAGCAAAAATGTGGGTGTGATCCTCTGCTGGCTCAACAACTCACAAGAAGAATTTTCGTTGTCGAGGTTTCTCCACCCTTCCTCACTGTGTCAAGTGCGTGAGTGTTTTTTTTTTTTTTTTTGGACTACTCCGCCTTCTCCACCTTATATATTATATGGACTTTGACTCTTATGCTCACCTCTTCCAGCATGAGCGACATGACTTTATGTATGCTCAACTCTCCAGCTTGAGATTATACCTATTAGCTAGACTCATAGACCATAGAAAAATATTAACTTGAAGCTTGGGTCTGACACTTTGCTCATTTAGTGGCTTAGCTGCCTGACTCTAGACTCTTATGCCATGTAAGTTTAATGGCGACTTGTACTTACCTGATCACGGCCTGAAATCCAATTCCATATGCTTTTGATGTTTAGGCCTTTCTCATTAGTTTCTGTTTGAGATGCCATGTTGTCCAATACATTGGCATATATTTGCTCTTCATTCCTTGGTAGCAAATTGTGGTCGCTTGATGAGACAGGTAATGATGTTGAAGCAATGGTTGATGAAGTCTTCTTCTTCCATATAGTGCTCTTCAAAACTGTGACCTCCGCATTTACCGTTGCTTTCTTTTTGTTGTTAAGAGGCTGTAAAGGAGTTGTGTATCTTTCTTGTTGTTGAGCCTCAATCGCGGATTTTGGAACCCACATTGTTCTTGGGCACGGTGTGATGTCCTTTGCCACTTGCCTTGTTTCTTCTTTGACTTGATGGTACCTTTTCTTTAATTTCCAAATATGGCTGTTACTTTTGTAAAAGCCTTGCTCTTGTAGTAATTGACGAGGGATCCATCTATAGGTTGTAGTACTCTTGGGTGTAGCGGGTGGCTGCTCTTGATTTCTTGATGTTTCTTGCTTTTCCTGGTTGATTCCTTGATAAGATACTACCTTAGGTAACCATATTTGAAAGTTACCCTCATAGAATCCTTGTGCTTTGAGTAACTCGACTGGAATGAATCTTTGGACTTGCTTGGAGTTGATCTTCACTTGACTTTGTTGGGTAGTCTGGTAGAATTCTGATTTCATTACCCAGACTTGTCGTATGGTTTGTCCAGTGGAAGACCTTCTCTTTTTCTTTTTGTACCTATCCTTTCTCTTGGTTGAGTTATGTGATTGACGTTGACGGCTTTGTCGATTCCTGACTGAGTGGTTGTCATGGGATGGAAATTGCCACGCTGTTATCTTGGGCTTGTTGACCCAAACATCTGAATTTCCTTTCTTGTAGCCTTGTGCAATAGTTGACTCGCTTGATGTGATCCATCCTGTTACCTTTGCTTGTTGAGGTTGTTCCTGTGATTGTATCCAAATTGGATCATTAACTTTAATTTGTGCCTTGGATACTAGCACTTGGTTGACCTGTTTTGACTTCCTTTGGAGACTTTCGGGCGATGGAAACTTCGGTTGATAGACTTTTTTCTTGGGTTTCCATTGTTTTGTTGATGGTTTGGCTTTTGATGTAGAGGCTTTGTCTTGCACTTGCATTCGCTGGGCTAGAGACTGTGGGCTTACTTTAGCTTTGCCTTTTTCAATGGCCAAGAATCTTTGAACTGTTGTAGGCTTGACCTCTGTTGCCACTTGATAGCTTGTCATGATGAACATTGTTGAAGATTCAGGCTCGTTTTCAAAGACTTGTGCCCATGGCTTGGACAAAATCAAGTGTGTTCCTATTTTTTGGGAATCTACCACCAAGAATTTTTCTTTGACATTCTGCGGGTGTAGTTGGAGAGTAGCTTCTGCAATCCCCATACTTATAACATCTACTTCAGGTGAGAGATTTATCTTTATCTAAATATCATAAAGCTTTGGCTTACCTAGAAGTAACCACATGTCATATGACATGAAATTAGTCGTGGAATTTGTATCAATTTCTGCCATAAAATTCATCTTGACTCCGTCTTGTGCACTTAGCAAAAAGTTGATCTTCTTTGGTACTAGATTTCTTGTGTTCTCTTGAGTGACTTGAGCAATCTTTGGCCTGGACTCCTTGTCGTCTGAGGTTCGAGTGGTGAGAGATGCATCATGTGGTGGTGATTTGGATCTAGCACTTTGGATAGCTGTCATACCTCCCTCCATTGTAGCAAGTGTAGAAATACCACCCAATGATATTGTAGACATCATTGAGGTATTCACTTCTTGCCTATCTGACCCTTCATTATATGAATCACAAGCAGGATCACCCATAGATTCATTTGTCTTGACTTTGAGTTCATCATACTCAGATTCTTCATCTGTCTCACACATAACCCTTAGCATGTAGTAGGGGACTATGTCATACCCATTCTCATCGCAAAATTTTGTTGGTGTGGTCTCATTAACACAGACATCCAAAGTAGCCAATATCTGAGTCCACTCTAGCGGTTCTAACACCTCTTCCGGAAAAGGTTCTCTTATGTAAGAATCATATTCTAAGACCCTCTCTAAGGCATTCTCATTTCTCCCAAAGTCACTACACTCCGATGCTCCGCACATCCGGATTTATTTCTTTTTGCCCATCCACGGATGATCTGTTGATCCACTTTGTGTTGCAGAATCAAAATCTTCCACGGGAGTTCTAGTTACATCTTGGTAACTATGATTTCTCATATTTACACGTGTTGTGGTTTCAGCATGTCTCAAGTATAGATAATCATAAACCCAATCTTGTACCATCTTGAGTTGTCTCATGAATGGTCTTCCAAGGATGATTTCATAGTTATTTTTCTTGCCAAAGTCAACTATGGCAAAAGTATGCGCATACTCTATACCACAAGAAGACACCACTATCGATTCTAGCAATCCCATGGGTCTTTCCACATGCCCATCCCCTAACTTTAATTTTATTCTGGTTGTTCTTAAGGCGGGCCTACCCCATTTCACCCATATTTGTTTTGTTGCTATGGAAATTCCTGCTCCGCTGTCAAGTATAGCTTTTGTTTCAATCCCATTGTACTCGACAGGCAAAGTGGCATTACCATCTTCTCCTTCACAGTACTCTCCTACTTTTTTCAGAGGTACCGGTCTTACATTTGATCTAGGCTTCTCAATCTCATCTAGCTCTTTTTCCAGGAACCTTAACGGGATTTTGATCCCAATTTTTTCCAAGAATTTTCCTATATCCGTCCACATACTTGGCCTGATTTTCAAAAGTTCTGCCAACGTAATTGTGCACTTCACTGGCGTGGATAGCAAGTCAGTCAAAATTTTTGTGTCCAATTCTTTTGTCCCTCCTAGCCTTTGTGGTGGAACTCTCACAATCTCAGACTTTGCCTCAAAATCTCCCATGTATTGTGGCAAAGTTCTTAACGATGCAGGTCTACTGTGGCTATCGATCCTACATCACCATAATATGACCTCACATCAACACTCATTTGTGGTCTATCTAATGTGATTTCAGGAAATGGTGCTGGTTCAACATCCTCTTCTCTTTTTTGGGCATCTCGGACAGCCTTCCATAACTCCTCTGGCCACTGCTCCTCAACTATAGGAACATAGGGTGGGAAATCCCTCATTGATTCATCTGTTGTATTTTGGACTACCCTCGAGTCTTGCGACCTTGGCAGTGGTTCTTCCCTATGATCCACCTCTTCTCTAGGAAATTTGTCTACTTTAATGCTCTCATCTTTGTGCACTGGGGTGACTATCCTATCCTTCACTTCTGGTGGAGGTGGTTCTAGCAATGCTTGAGCAGTTTTAATGAGCTGCTTACACATTTCTAGCCTCTGCTTCTCTAGTTCAGGATAAGGATAAGTCATCCATCTTTGTTCTAAGGTCTGTCTATTTGCCAAGCTAGCCTCATAAGCTTGTAAAATCGCGTCTAAAGGCTCATTCACTTTGTCCACTAGGACAGATCCTCCTGAACCAGCACTCTTGGGTGCTTCAACTGGTTTAAGGGTTTCAACTTCCCCTTGCTGTGTCTGTTGCTCTTGAGTTGTTTCCAACTCAGCTGTAACAGCCTTTTCTTCTCCTTTCTCCCTTTCTAATCTCGCTGTCAGTCTAGTCCTTCTTGCTTGTCTAGAGTTTCTACGGATTTTGGAACTCTTACTAGTCTCTCCGTCTGTAGGCTTCTGCGCTTGCACTTTTGCTTGTGCTCTTGTGACAACGTTTACTGGAGAAACTTGCTTACTTTCATCTTCTTATTGTTTAATCACTTGTTCTTTTGCAATTATTTCTTGCTCTGTTGTTGTTGTCGTCTCTCCTTTTGTTGCGGCTCGTTCTTTCTCTGATTTTCTGGTAGAAGGAAAGGTAACTTGTGGTTGCATTTTATCTTTCTTTCTTGGATTCTTAGGACAATCCAAAATCATATGTGTGATTGCACACTCATTACAATATACATTTATCATGATATCATGGTGTGGACAATCCTTAATCAAGTGATCACTACTACCACATCTGTCACATGGATGTATTGGTTGTTGTGGCAATACTTGATATTGACCTTGAAGTGACCTCTGATCTACCACATTTCTTTCTATTTAAAGCTCATGACTCATATATGAATTTCTAGTAGCTATGGGTCTTTCACTTAAGAATACTTGTTCCGCTACAGGATGATATCTAGGCGGTTCAGACATAACATGCTCAAACCTTGGTGGAGTTTTAGGTCTATAGTCAGGACAATGTTGTGTCGGATGGTCCCCTCCACATATCATGCAACTTTGTTGTTGAGGAACTCTATAGGCTGGTACTCTGTCAGAGTGGTTGATGCATTGCATCACATTCTCTATGATTTGCTCATCAACATTTACTTGGTTTTGTCCTAGATTCTCTCTTTGATCCTCAAGATCAGCGGTTTTCTTTTTCTCACTTGCATCATTCATCTTCTTCTGACCCTCTTCATAGAATTTGCAATTGTCAACTAGGTCAACTGCCGCTTTGGTCACCTCTTCCAAGGTTTGGTATCTTTTCATGTATAGGTCCTTTTGGAGATTCTCATTCCTAAGCCCTCTGATGAAGCATAGGATCTGACGTTCTGGTGTGGGTAACTCTTGGGTAGGACATCTAGAAACATATTTCTTGAAACGCAGTATTGCATGTCGCAATGTTTCTGTTTCTCTTTGTTTAAATTCCTGAATCTTAGGACGGGTGTTATGTTTTATGCCCCTCTTGGTGAATTCTTGAACAAATTCATCCAAAATTTTCTCAATGGTTGTGAACTCTCTCCGGTTCAATAGTTCAAACCATGCTTGTGCATTGTCCTCCAATGTAAGTCCAAAACCCTCATACTGCGTGTGGAAGTCCTCTACTCGTTCTGCTCGTAGGACTTGCTTGAAAGCCGAGACATGGGCGTATGGGTCTCCTATGCCATTGTACTTTCTATTTACCCATTTTTTTAGCTGAGATGGTCTTATACTTTGGGGTGCAAAGTATGGAACCATACTCCTCTTTGGTATCGTTTCATCTCTCGTTATCGGTCTAGGAGGAAATCCAGGTGGTGGTCCCCTCTTTGGAATTCTCTTAGAGGTTCCTGTGTTTGGTGGATGTATCAGAGGTCCTTCATTGACCAAATATCCACTCATCTCTAATTTGGTTCGCGGATTTGTGCTTTCTACAGCTCTATATTCTTGTCCATACTTGTTGATGGGGGCTTTTCACAAGCCAAGCTCCCATACCCCTCTTCTCTCGTCCCCACCCCATGAAAACCCCCTCTTATGGAGGGAGTGATAAAAGGCATTGAAAAAAAAATAAAGTATGATTATGTAAATATATAAGAAATGTAAAATAGGCCACCTCATGCTTGCGGGGTAGCCCATCCCCACCTTGCCTCCTTTTTCTTCACTGTTGCCCCGCCGGGTGTCCCTTTTCCTCTCCTCCACTCAAAAGGTCAACCCCCTCTCTCTTCCCCTTGTCCTTTCTCCTTTCTCTCTCCCTTAAAGCTACCCCACCCCCTGTCCTTACCAATAATGCACCCTAACTCACATGCCACCTCTCCTATCTTCCAAAACAGTATACCCCACCCCCCCTTTTCTCTCTCCTACACTCTCCCATGATCCAAATACCCCCCTCTCTCTCTAAAATTCGAAATCTCTCTTGTCTTGTAGCCAGATGGCCTCCCCCACACTCACACACACTCAATTTTACTGAAAAAGGTGCCCACAGACCTATCCCCACCCAGTGGTTACCTGATTTTTCTTGTGTTCACACACATCTGCACACAGATTCACCTCTGAACACACTCCCCTTTCTCCCCTCTTGTAATTACTTTATTCTCCATGTCACCTCTCATTTTCCATTCACCCATCTCTCTCTCTCTTAGTCTCTCTCTCATGAGACTGCTGTTCTGGCACATATACACACAGCCAGACAAGTGGGCCCACAGTCACATGGCCTATGTAGCTAATGATTTCTTCATTTCTCAATTCTAGAATTTCTCCCCCCTCCTCCCCTATATAAAGAGGGGTCACCATCACACTAAATACACACACACCATCACCAAAGAGTACACTATGCACTGTGTGTGCCTAGTGCACACACACACCCACACCATCACCATCACCGCAATCACCATGCTCGTCTTGAGCATGACCTCTACACCCTTGGGGTATGGAAGATGAAGGGAAACTAAATGAAGGATGATGGCCGTAACCCTCGTGCGAGTCTTCGCCATCAACTCCCACCTATCCGCCATGTGCTCTACCACTCTCTCCCTTCTCATTCCCCTACCCTATGCTCCCCATTTCATCGCCTTATTCTCTAAATTAAAGCTTGAGGTTTTGTGAGTATGTTTTCTTGCAATGTTTTGCCCATGTGAGGTGTGCAGAATTGCCACCTAGTCTTGTGTTTGGAGTGAGCTTGTGTATGTGTGAAGGGTGTGCAGATTCGCCATCCTTTTGTGGTGCCTAAGTACTAAGCCGCTATACCCCCTCCCTCACTCTCTCTCTCTCTCTCTCTCTCTCACTTGATCTCATTCCCTTTCCTCTTCATCATTACTCCCAAGCATCCATCTCTCTTGGATGAAAACTTTGTTATGGTGGTGTGTTGTTTGCGTCCTAGCCGCTGAAGCTAGGTGGTGCCCCCTGTTTGCTTTACCATGACAGGCTCGAGGCGTGCCATTCGGTCCCCGGTGTTTTAGAGGCCGTCGGGGGTTCAGGGTTCGCTTTGCTCCCGTCATTTGGTGCCCCCACGGAGGAGGGCTTTCTAAGACCCTTCAGTTTACAATGCTGAAAGTGACGCCCACTATCAATCATGGACGAATGGCTGAAGGAATTTTTTAACTGGAGGACGGAAGAAGAAGAGACGAAGGAGGCACTAGCCGTCTTCATTGAGGTGCTACTGCCAGGCTGCAGTGTCGTCAACATTCAAGAGGTAAATTCTCCATCTCGTGTCGCTCGTTCTAACTATAAATTGAGAGCATCAGGTGGGAGGTCGGTGAAGTGCCATCATTGTTGTCAACCAAGGCACACTGTCAATGAGTGCCAGCAACGAGGGCAGCGAAAGGGCTGAAGTCATGTACATCGATATTCATCGCAAAGAAGTCATTCACATCAAGGAAGGGAAGCAAACGGTGAGACCTCTTTTCCCTAAAGAAACTACAGTCAAAGTTATAACTCCAAAGTGGCCTAAAGGGGCTGCTCGAGCCAAAGGCAACGAGAAGATAAGCCAGTCTGGAAACACATGACCCCGAAGGGAGAAGCATCTGGCCAAGCAAGTGCTTCAAGCTCAAAAAGCTGGGTTGTACCTAGTTTTCCAAAGAGGAGGTCATCCGAAGCTAAGCGGCGAAAGGTCGCCTACCGATTTGCACGACGCATGCGAGTGCTACCAATCCACTTCGACAATCCAGAAGAAGAAGTGGTAAGAAGATTCCCATGTCCTAGAGAAGAGTGGTTCGGCTACTGCTCTCGCTGTTTTGGAAAGAGAGTGGAGGATCTTCCTCCTCTCCCGGTACAACTTATCTTGAAGAAGCTCTCTACCACGGGAGAAACCCAGTGGGCTGGGGACGAGTTGCAACTGAATGGAGTAGAATTCATGCAACACGCCAACTACGGAAATTACCTGCAATTGTTGTTAGCCAAGAGGCTGGGAGTGGTCAGACGCGTCGCCATCACCCCGTACGTGCTGAGCAACGAAGGAAAGGTAGAGCCCATGAAAGGCGACGACCTCTTGTGGATGTGCCGACTCATCAACACTGGCACGATAAGAGTATAAGTAAGTATTTCATCCTCTGTGCATGATGGAAAACGGGCCAACGGCATTCCCGTTTAGATTCTTGCAGCATATGCATGTGAATATCTATGTAGATAGGAAAGTCTTCTACCAACAGAAGATCGTACACCTATTCGGTGCGGCGGTACTAGGAGAAATCCTCAATTCCCCGAACCCTATCATTCTCCCCATATTAGATTACCATCATTCCTTTAATGTTTCTATCTTTATCTTGTTTTAACCTATCCACCCACCCTTGTAAAAAAGCTGCTATGAGCCGCACTGTTAATGTAATGTAAAAAAAAAAAGAGGTTTGTAATTTCCTAAGTCACTACCATGGCAAGTGTTTCTTTCCCCACGTTCAGTGGAAAGAAGGGAGAGGATCTCACCACCGACTTTTTGGATTATTTCGACATTGCTTGTATCGTCTCCAACAAAGATGACGATGCTTCACGACTTAGAATTTTTCCTCTACTGATGAGAGTAGAGGCCAAGTCCTGGTATAATGCATTGCCCCAGGCCACCAAGAATGCATGGGATGTGTTAATGGCTACTTTTGTAAAGAGGTTTGGTGGAGGCACAACCTCGGAGAGGCTATGGCAGTTACTGACAGAATTAAAGTGGGGAGGCCTACTGGAGTATGCCACCTACGAGTCCAAATTTGTGGACTTATGGGAGAGATGGGTTGCCTCGCTGGAGGAAGGTGAAAGAGCGCCTAATTTCCTAAAGAAGGACCGTTTCATTGCTGGTCTATGGTCGCCGCTTAGAGAGAAGGTGAAGGGAAGGTTTCCTGCAACATATGAGTTGGCAGTCAAAGTAGCTCGCCTTAAAGACAAGAAGCTACGCATGCAAGCAAGAGTAAACGAGTCAGAGGAAACAAGCTCGATACAACCAACCCCAGTGACTGCAATAGCCAATCATAGAGTCCAACCGCAGAAGGCATCAGAAGAGCAAGACCTGCTGAGTCGTATCACCACCCAACTAGAGAGTTTATCTGTGCATCTGGTGCAGCAAGGGCATACACCTGGAAGGAACCCAGAACAAGGAAGAGGACAACGAAGGCAGAACCCAGAGTACCACTGTTACAACTACGGGGAAGATGGCCATGAAATGTACTACTGCCCACACCTGAGGAGGCATAATTTCAATAGAGGGGGGAGACAGAATCAGATCTCTCCACCAAGAGCAAGACCTCCGCCACTCAGGCAACCAATCCCACCTGTTCAAATCACACCACTAGTGGTGCAACCACAGCTGGCCACACCAATTCGACGTCAGTCACCAATGCAACCACCACCACAATCACCGCTTACAATCATCCTACGCCCACCACCAATTGGTACCCGCACACCAAGTATCATTAGTCTTGCAAAAGAGGTCAAAATGAGTGTAACAGAAGAAGGATCAAGTAAGAAGACTATTCAAAGAACTCAAGCAGTGGAACAAGAGGTTAAAGAATCAAAAGATGCTACCCAGGTGGGGGAGGTAAGTCAAGAAAATTGTGTTACAAATGTGAGTACATATTTAACCTTGAATGAAATAGGCACCAAAACGATCAATCGACAACATTGGGCAGTAAGCGTAAGAAGGTGTAAAGTGTTGATTAGGCCTCGTCAGAGTAAGAGGAATGAAAAGGGCATGAAAGATACAAGAGAAGAGGAAAACCAGCCTGCTAGCAAGGCTTTGCAGAAGGTGGACAACATATCAATCAAAGGGGAGGGCTTTGAAAACCGAAGCCTGTGCACCAGCATGGACCTAGGACAGTGTAGCAAGCTAAAGGAATCTTGCATCAAGGCAGTTTCACTTGAGGACCATAACGAAGAGGTAAGTATGACTGAAGGTTTGGAGTTGGCTATTGCTCCAGAGGCTTGGCAGCCGAGCAAGACTTTATTGTGTAGTGTTATAGACTTAGAGATGGGTAATGCCTCTAGTCTACTGAAGGGTGTTATAAACTTGGAGATGGGTAATGCCTCCAGTATATGTGAGGATGTTCAGAGTAAGTGTGATGATCAATATGTTGCCAACCTTTTAAGGATGTTCCAAACTCCTCCACAACACAACATTGTGTTTGCATGGGATGCATCAGACCTATGGCTATGGCTAGCCGCTATAACATATAGAGAGAAGATCAGCATGGAGATAAGAGCAAAGGAGCCATGGATAGACAAAAGCCTGATAGAATGCAAGAATGAAGACCTCATTCGAAATTTGGTACAATTTTTTACAAATAGTGCATCGTCTCTTTGGAGAAAGGTAAGTGGATTACGCTTGTATTTAAGCCGCAAGGTAGGTGGCTTGCAATTAGCATCAGTAAAGGAAGCTGACATGTTTGAGCACACCCAAAAGAAGCATGATATGCTTGCAGTTTTTTCTAATGGCAGTAAGCAGGACTCTGAAGACAACTTGAGCTCACCACACCAACAAGGCAGCCATATATGGTGGATTCTTGGTACAATCTTGGGAATCATAATTTTCGGTTCTGTCTTTGCAGGAGCCAAGATGCTCATTTCCCCTCTCGCTACTGGTGGTTACAAATTTGGTCCAATTTGGCATGCAAATTATATTGTTCAGACACTGCAGACAATGATCCTATTTTTCACTTGGGATCCAGGAGGACATTGGCACAAAGTTCTGGAAGCCATGGGCTTCCCCTTTAAATCAATCGACACAATTCCAAGGAACAATTTATCACTCCGACCTGTTACAGATTCATGAATATCCCAGAAATCTCACCAATGGCCAAATGGAATGGCTAGTTCAGAAGGCAACTCGATATCGGATCCTACAGCTAAGCGGAAGAAGAAACAGATGAGCTAGAGGCATGAATGCCTCTAGCCAAAAGGGGAGGGCTAATGATGGGGGATTTTCACAAGCCAAGCTCCCATACCCCTCTTCTCTCGTCCCCACCCCATGAAAACCCCCTCTTATGGAGGGAGTGATAAAAGGCATTGAAAAAAAGTAAGAAAAAAATAAAGTATGATTATGTAAATATATAAGAAATGTAAAATAGGCCACCTCATGCCTGCGGGGTAGCCCATCCCCACCTTGCCTCCTTTTTCTTCACTGTTGCCCCGCCGGGTGTCCCTTTTCCTCTCCTCCACTCAAAAGGTCAACCCCCTCTCTCTTCCCCTTGTCCTTTCTCCTTTCTCTCTCCCTTAAAGCTACCCCACCCCCTGTCCTTACCAATAATGCACCCTAACTCACATGCCACCTCTCCTATCTTCCAAAACAGTATACCCCACCCCCCCTTTTCTCTCTCCTACACTCTCCCATGATCCAAATACCCCCCTCTCTCTCTAAAATTCGAAATCTCTCTTGTCTTGTAGCCAGATGGCCTCCCCCACACTCACACACACTCAGTTTTACTGAAAAAGGTGCCCACAGACCCATCCCCACCCAGTGGTTACCTGATTTTTCTTGTGTTCACACACATCTGCACACAGATTCACCTCTGAACACACTCCCCTCTCTCCCCTCTTGTAATTACTTTATTCTCCATGTCACCTCTCATTTTCCATTCACCCATCTCTCTCTCTCTTAGTCTCTCTCTCATGAGACTGCTGTTCTGGCACATATACACACAGCCAGACAAGTGGGCCCACAGTCACATGGCCTATGTAGATAATGATTTCTTCATTTCTAAATTCTAGAATTTCTCCCCCCTCCTCCCCTATATAAAGAGGGGTCACCATCACACTAAATACACACACACCATCACCAAAGAGTACACTATGCACTGTGTGTGCCTAGTGCACACACACACACACCCACACTATCACCATCACCGCAATCACCATGCTCGTCTTGAGCATGACCTCTACACCCTTGGGCTATGGAAGATGAAGGGAAACTAAATGAAGGATGATGGCCGTAACCCTCGTGCGAGTCTTCGCCATCAACTCCCACCTATCCGCCATGTGCTCTACCACTCTCTCCCTTCTCATTCCCCTACCCTATGCTCCCCATTTCATCGCCTTATTCTCTAAATAAATCTTGAGGTTTTGTGAGTATGTTTTCTTGCAATGTTTTGCCCATGTGAGGTGTGCGGAATCGCCACCTAGTCTTGTGTTTGGAGTGAGCTTGTGTATGTGTGAAGGGTGTGCAGATTCGCCATCCTTTTGTGGTGCCTAAGTACTAAGCCGCTATACCCCCTCCCTCACTCTCTCTCTCTCTCTCTCTCACTTGATCTCATTCCCTTTCCTCTTCATCATTACTCCCAAGCATCCATCTCTCTTGGATGAAAACTTTGTTATGGTGGTGTGTTGTTTGCGTCCTAGCCGCTGAAGCTAGGTGGTGCCCCCTGTTTGCTTTACCATGACAGGCTCGAGGCGCGGCATTCGGTCCCCGGTGTTTTAGAGGCCGTCGGGGGTTCGGGGTTCGCTTTGCTCCCGTCATTGTCAACAAATAAAGATGTCCATTGTCGGTCGACCTCGTATGTATAGACATATAAGAGCTTGTATTCTGTCAGTTCATCTGGGTAGGGCTCTAAGCAACTGTAAAGGTTGAATTGATTTCCATTAATATACCTATATAGTACTTCACTTTCATGGTTATACGTCCAAACTCTCTCCACAAAATTGGTCTTTATGTATTGTAGGTTTGGAAGATCTATTATGGGTGGGTGCTCATCTATCCCTGCAATCCATGTGCTTGTATAAGCTGAGTCTGAGTCTGATGTAGACATGACTTCTAGGCTTAATATCTCTAGCTTGCTGTAGTTATACCTCTCTCAGTGTGTTCAAGTGTTTTGGTCAGGGAAAATCCAAAACTATGTCCAAAAATCGTGAGTGTTTTCTCACAATTCTCTCAAATTGTCGGTTTTAGACACTCCTGACTTCCGGATGCATTTTGAGGCCTTAAACAACGTTCTTTTCAAAACTGACCAAAATGTATGCCATTGACAACCGTTTTGGTCAATTTACTCTAAGATCTGTAGTGCTGCTCTAAAGCTATGTTTTGATAAAAAAAGTTTTGGAATCGGAGTCCGTATGTAAAAGTTATGGCCAAAACAGTGAGATGTAATTTGGAAAGTTTCTCTATCTGATGTTTTTGCAAGTGGTTAGTTTGAGCCCAAAATTGGTGTGTGCACTCCTTAGGCAATGATAAACCCAGTGGTATACTTGGTTTCAAAAAAAATTCTCAAATTTTTTTCCTGACATGTCTATCGCGATAGACTCACCAAGTACCCCTTGCAGATGTCCAAATGCACTCAAACTTTGTGTACAGGGTATAATGGGCCTTTTGAACCCAAATATGAAGTCAGATTTGAATTTTGATTTTTCTAGTGAATTTTTGAGTCTATCGCGATAGACTCACGAGAGTGTTACTGGGATACAGCTTTTCAACTGTTTTTACAGATTTGAGTTCCCCCTTCTCTTGAGATACTACTCACCAAGTTTCAACCAATTTGGAAGACTTTTCCTTTGTAACTTGCATCAAACAACAGTCTCTTTTCTAATCTTGTGAAGTAGTCCTCTTAGATGCACTTACAATACTCCAAATTTACTCAAAATTTAACCATAGGCTCACAACAACATGTAGAACAAGGCCTTAAGGTCAATTTTCAAAAAATTCAATTTTTGTGAAAAAGCCCCAGTCTATCGCGATAGACTCAGTAGATTCTTCAGTTTTGAAAATTTTCCAGATTTCTCTTCACCACTGTGTTCCCTATGCTCTGTACACCTTGCTCAGCAATTTTCACTTGTTTTGGACTTTTTCTTAGGTCTCTCTAGAATTCTGAGTCTATCTGATCACTAGAAAATAGACATAGGATGACTTCCCAATGTCCAAAATCCACCAAATTTTGTGTGTAACCTCCTGAGAGCCTAAACAAGCTATGCTCCAGAGGGTTTTGAAAATTCAGTTTCTTTCAATGGGTTCTTAGTCTATCGCGATAGACTCACCAAGTATGCTAACATGACACTTTTTTCAAATTTTCTCTTCATAGATGTGTTCCCTACACTCTGTAGATCATGTATACCAAGTTTCACAAGGTTTGTAAATTTGGTCAAGTCCCTTTACCCAATTTGTCTCTGAAGTCTGACTCAAAACACCAGACTTGAGGTTTAGTGGTCTTCTTGATGTCCAATTTCAAATTTGAAATGATGGTTAAGGTCTAGGTGAGGAGTGGATTCAAACTATCTAGTCACAATTTCCAAAAACTGTCCCACTCAAAATGTCATGAGTCTATCACGATAGACTCAACAAGTTGTGCAGGAAAAGTCAACTCAAAATTGTGACTTCACTTTTAGATTCCCCTTACTCTCTTGTGTCTATCCCTCAAATTTCATGCAATTTGGACACTTGGTTTGTGTTTTGGGCCATTTTTAGTGTTTTTGTCAGAACTTGAATCTCTATCTGGGCTTTAGATTCACTTCTCGTGATCCAAACACCTTGAAATTTGGTGTGTATGCTATGTAGGCTCTTCTTAAGCTATCCCTAGGAGGGATTTGCAAAATAAGGTCCACAGCTAAATATCCCCAACCTATCGCGATAGGCTCATAAAGTTTCTCAGTTTTGGTCTTTTTACAAAGTTCTCTTCACAACTAGTTACCTTATCCTCTGTATAGTGAATACACAAAGTTGTGCAATGTTTGGACTATTGGTCAAGGTCTTTTTACCACTGTGTCTCTGAACTTAGACTCTAAACACCAGACTTGAGGTTTGGTGGTCAAGAAGGTGTCCAAGTACATTCAATTTTTGGGAGCAGCCTTGTATTGATGTGTTTTACCTGTGGTATGAGGGGTTTTGTCTGATTGTGAGTCTATCTACAATTCATCATTCTATCGCGATAGACTGAGCAGAGAGCCACTGGAAAGTATTTTTTTCTTTGTTTTTGGACAGTTTGGTTCCCAATGCCCTTAGAAGCCTATCCCCAAAGTTTCATTCAATTTGGACTTCTTTTCCTTTGGATTCAAGCATTTCACAGTTCACTTCCTTACACTCAGAAAAAGCAAATTCCCACTTAGATGCACAAGCACTGATGCAAATGCTTTGAAATTTCACATACAAGCTCTAGAGCACATGCAAAACAAGGTCTTGAGGTCAAACTTTTTGTTTTTTAAAAATTGCAGATTTGGTTTCAGATTTTGGTTTTTTTAGGGTTTTTTAGGGTTTTTTAGGGTTTTTTTTTTGGATTGGACCAATTCTGTGTTTTCCCCCTACCTTAAGGTCTCCAATGCAAAAACAAGCACTCAAATCGGCTTTCAAACGACCATTTCAGAGCACTTTTACCATAATCAGCACAATTTCGCCTTTTGTGTTTTCAAGCACATTTTCATGTCAAAATTGCTCTAGATCAACATCAGATGTCCTACACTACCTAAAGTCCTACTTTGGATGGTTGAATGGTTGTTTTTGCTTTCTGGCAAGCAAACAGCCTCGTGTTTACCTTTTGCGTTTTTCTTTGCGTTTTTTTTTTGTTTTTTTTCAAGTTCCTCACAACCATAAGTCACAACCAAACACACTAACCATAAAACCTAATCTAAACACGCAACAAAATAATATAACCATACCTCAACCTCATGGTGGACCACCTCGGCGAGACGCAGGCTCCCTGGCTATCCCTTAGTCAAGAGATCCGCTCTCTGACTTCCCACTAAGAAGGCAAATGGTGACAACACTCTAGAAAACTCTAGAGAAACTTCTATACTATCAAACACGAGTGATGCGGTCTACGCTAGTTTAGGCGCTTCGTCCCCAGTAGCGACGCCAATGTTAGCAGGTTCGCCGCGACGGACGATGGAGCACAGCGAGAACACAGACCAACAAACTGTCAACCGAGGACGTAGCTGACCCGACTAGGGTATGGAGGAAATCTCTGGGTTGTCAACCCTGAGCTCGACACGAACAACACTCTACAATCACTAATCCTACCACAACACCACCATAAAGCAAAGAAACAGACAACGCATCCTACGAAACACTACAAGCTTGAAACAGTCTCAAATCATATCAGAATGACTCGAAATCGAAGGGCAAGACTCACAACGACATATCCTATATGGCCAAACACCTAAACCTTGAAAACCATAACTGTAAGACCTCTAATCACTGTCGCGATAGACTCAAAACAGCAATTTCCAAAGTGTCCGAAACTGATCTACAAAGACATCAACACGGAGAGATTCTCGCCCTGATTCTAACGACTACTCGACCAAATATAGCTCGTAGCAGGCGGGCTCGCGCTGTGGTCCTCGGCTTGCATTGCTTGCGTCGATGCGGAGAGCTCCTCGATGCTAACACGCTCCTACTCTCATACCTGCAATGTGATTAGTGTGCGCGATGGTGTGTGTGCGTGAAGCTCACTACTGTGTGTTGCAGAACCCACGACTGTATATTAATTGAGATAACGTAATGTGTTTTTTACAAAGCCTTAGGTTTTAGCTTATATACCAAGCCTTCAAACCTAATGTCCGGCTAAATGACCTGAATTGTCCCTAGGTTTCTACAGAGCTTAATTACAAGAAACTGAGCTGGCTTTACTCATGATACAAGCATCTGCGGCCAAAATACAAGTGCCGATTTAAAATATGAGGTTCCCGTAAACATTACAAAAGTGGCCATAATGGCTCAAAATAATAAGAACGGGATATTCGATGACGTCCATGAACTCGTATCTTCATGTTGCAGCATCCATCTTCATCTGCATTACTTCATCACCATCTTCATGTGGAATCTTTACAAAATCTTTGAGGAATATTTATGGAAACGTTGTTGAAAGGGCGTCCTTTCAACAACCATGCACTCACAATTTATATTAGAGCCATGGTTGTCGACTTGCCCATGATGGAAAGGGATAAAAAAATCTTGAGAGCTTTGTGAGAATTTAGTGGGAGCTTGTGAGATCAATTGAGAGTGTTGTATGGTCTTATGGAATCTCAACGGAAAGTGTGGAAGATAATGTTTAGGTGAAGGTGCCCTACATTCTATGTGTGCAACAACAACACTATTTTGTAGGTTGAATTTTTCCTTATAGATTGTAGACTTTAGAATTTTTTCCCACGATTCCCCTCTGAGTGATTTACAAATTTGTATAGAAGCGAGTTCTTTTATTTTCTCACCATTTTATTGCTATCTTGCTTAATTTAATTTTAATTTCAAGTTTTTAATTTCTCATAGTGTGTGAGCATGATGCACTTTTGATAGCAAGAGGGATGCTCAAAGTTGGGTGCATGGATTTTGAGGCTGAAGATGAAATTTGAGCTAGTGTAGAGCCTACAATTTAAGCTCTTTGTAGATTTGGTCAAAGAAGAAGCAAAAAGAAATAGATAATGCATCTCATTTTTCTTATTTTTTAAAGCTTCAAAGTGTAGTTTTTCTACACCTCTCTCAAATGGACTTAAACTCGTATAATCTTGGACTCTAATTAAGGGTTTTGACATGTTGCAAACACATTAGTGACATCAATGTTTTGAAAATATCCATATTTCTTCTGTACCCATATGTTGTTTTTGGACTATGATGTATGCTCTTTGCATTTGAGAGATCAAATCTCTAAGATTGTGGTTAGCTATAGATTGGCTTACAGACTACTTTCTCCTAGTGCTATTACACACTTGTTTTTACAGGGATATGTTACAGGTTCCATCTACTTGCATTTTTATCAAAAATTTTAGCATATTTTAACTTTTATGGACTGCAGAGAGTATTGTGATTTCTCTATGGTTATAAATTGTTTATCCATTGTGTAGTTTTGATTATTTATGTGATCTTTTGAGAGTAGTTTTTTCCCACATGGAGCTCAAACGCTGTTATATGCTTGCATCTCTTTGATGCTCGTTTATGCATAAATTTTTATACGTTTAGAAATGGTATACTCTATTTATGTACGTTGAGTTGCAAGTATTGCCTTATACGTAAATGCAGAGTCATTTATGATAGTTTATGATCATTTCTAAGATGACTTGATCATTGTCTTGACTCTATCAAGCCTTTGAAGGGTTAGGGTGAGGTTTTATTGAGTTAGGGGATTGTCAAACTTTGAGATCCTTTTGATGATGTAGGTTGTCAAAGTACCCATTTTTATGAATCCTAACCATAGAATATATATAAAGAGTACTAGGTGCTTTTGAAGCTATGTTTGTAGTCTTCTGGGTCATTTTTTATCAGTTTTTGATGCGTCTATATTTGGTTGATACTCTTTATGTGTATGCTCAATGTTTTTGTTTCTTTTTATGCTCATTTTAGTTTGAGTTTTTTCTCATTCTAATGGGGAACTTTGTCATATGTTTCCAAAGATTTTCCCATAAATTGATACTTGGAAATTTTGGATTCTATTTCTAAGAAGGGCATTTATAATATCCAAAATTTTGATGGTGAATTGAATGTTTGAACACCAAGAGGGTGATGGTAACACAAATGCCCAGTGGAATTACTTGATGCTAAAGCTAGATCCAATGTTTATTTACATAGTGCAAAATTAGTACATTTCACTATTGCTAGTGAAGCTACTTTTCATTCCTTATGGGAGAAGTTGTGTAGTACAGATGAGGGTAAGAGTGAGTATGAGGCTTACTTGATGAAGAAATCATTTGAGATTTTTATCGAAGAAGGTAGAACCATTTCTAGACACTTGAATGAATTCAATATTATCTTTAATCAATTCATATCATAAGGATCTTTCATAAAGGGGTTTAGTCTATCTTCCCGTTATGCTCTCTATCTTCCTTATGGGATACTTACTACAGAGCCACAAGTAACTCTACCATCAAAGGCAAGTTAGTATACAATAATTTAGTTGGTAGTTTTCTCACCCAAGACATTCATAGTATAGTCGTGAAGTTTATGTTGCACAATCTCACAAAGAGAGAGGTCGTACTTATGATCGTGCCAAATCTAAGGATCCCAAGATCTCTCGTAGTGAGTAGAGAGTCTCATGGTTATGTGTACAATGTTGAGTGCATAAATTCTCAAGAGACTAAGAAGTCTGACATGCAAAGCACAAGGCTAAGCTTGAGAAATTTAATATTGTAGGGTTTAGGCTAAGTCTCATGATGTCTTAAAGAAGAATAATACCTTATACATCCTAAATTTGACCTTGATATTACTACACATGCCCTTGCCACACAAGATGCCAGTTATGCACAAAATTGGACGATAGAGTATGGTGAAAATTTCCATGTAAAAATGCATAGAAATTGGTTCTCCTCTTATGAAAAGGACTATTGTTAGGGTATAGTCAAATTGGGTGATTTTCATGTGCTTGAGTTTTATAAAACTGGACTCATCTAGAAGGTACTTCCAAATGGCATTGAGATTATGTCAAAGAATGTAAGACATGTTCGTGAGAAAACTAAAAAAATTTCTATTGGACTGCTAGATGACTTGTGATACACAAATATTTTAATAAAAGTTCATGGATTGTCAAGGAGGTAGATCCTATAGTTCTCAAAAGTTGAAAAAATGGCACTTTATACTGCATGTATGTGTCTTTTGTAAGAGATGATTTTATTTATATAGCCAAACTGCTCTCTTACTGAGTTGTGGCATAGAGATCTAGGCTATATGAGCTAAAGGGGAGTGAAAATTATAGAACATTCGGGTTATTTACCAATAATATAGTTTTAGTGACCTTTCTGTGTGAACATTGTGTATATGGAAAGCAAAATAGAAATGCTCATTTGCCATTGAATAGATGGCATATTGAGACACTAGAGCTTGTACATAGTGATGCATGTGGTCTTATGCCAACCAAATATCTAGTGGAAGCTATTGAAGCAAGACCGATCTGATAGAGATATAGAATATGAGAGCACGTACGAGTACAACTCTTAGAGTGGAGTGCTACATATGCATAGAGAGAAGAGATGAGAGATGAGATAAGAGGAGGAGATGAGATAAGAGGAGCACTAGGCATTGGGTGCAATATCCTCCCATGCAAGAGTGAGAGTTTTTATCTTGCACCTATTTACTTATAAACGATCTCAATGCTCAAAAGAATTACAAAGCTCATAAGGAGCTCTTTAGTAATAAGATGCCTAAAAACTTGATATCCTTTTTGCATAGTCCATTATTCACTTATGCTTTTGCCACCTATCAATTGCAATAAATAAATACTTATTAATTTCCATTACATACCTCTCTGTTAGGTAAGAAACCATCCTTAGTTATGCAATCAATTTGAAAATCATGCTTCTAAAAAAAATGGTTAAAATTTTGTGTCAAAGACATCATGTATCAAAAAACTTATAAAATTAAGTAGACTAATTGGCTTATGTCTTTTGTCATCCACAGACTGCATATTCTAGAGTCCAATACCATAAGAATAAGCAATATATGTCATATCCTGGTTAGAGTACTGAGATATCATTGCTCACAATCATCATTTTGTTGGAAAATAGGGCGTAGCTAAGTAGATAAGAGAGTAGTTCACTTAATGGAGAGAGATAAATTTCACACATGAGAGATTAAAGAGTAGAGAGAGATAGACAGAGCACAATGATACACGTGGTTCACTCAATGTGGGCTATGTCCACGGGAAAGAAGCCACTTGATGGTTTTAGTACTTCAAACTAGAAGTAGTCTACAAAGGAATTATACCCTTACTCCCACCTTGCTTCACTCTCACCACCTCGCATACACCTTGATTCATCAACTTCACAATGAATTTTGTGCGTAGAAGAGGCCTTCTTTTATAGGCCAAAAGGGCTGCCGTCCTTATGAGAGGCGGCTGTGTGTAACCGCCCTGGACTCTCCCACACAACCATGTGTGACCTCCCTTGAGAAGACAAGTCCGCCTAGAAATCAGCCACCGGCCGTTGACTCCCGACCATCGACAAAAAAAAAAACTGATCGACCATTTTTTGACCACTATTCGACCGCCGTCCGGCCATAATATTCTTGACAAAATCTTGAGACTGGGCAAGTTTTGGTTTTTGGATGAGTGATTTTTCTCACGCACGATGGCTTCTCCTTAGAATGAGAGCCTTACAAATGTGCATTATTAAAACTAAATATTACAAGGGGTGAGTCATGCTCCATACTTAACAATCTTCCAATTGGAGATTGATCTCCACACCAAACTTGTGATTGCTTTCCATCCTGGCTTCGTATCCTTGAAAATTGAAGATGAGAAAAATGTACCTTGTTGACTACCTTTGTAAACATGTCTATAGGATTTTCACTTGTGTGCACCTTTCCCAACTATAAATGTCCCTCTTCCAAAAGAGTACGTATGAAGCGATATCTCACATCAATGTGCTTTGTTCTTGAGTTAAAGGCTAAATTTATTTGCAAGATGAATAATGCTTTGACTATCACTGTACAAGACACAATTGTCTTGCTTGTATGCAAGATCCTCCAAGAATCTTTGAATCCACAAAATCTTGTTCTTGCCTCCATCATTGCTACATATTCTACTTCCGTGGTAGAAAGTGAAACCACTTTCTGTAGCTTTGAAGCCCAACTTGCTACTATGCCTCCAACTGTCAACACATAGCCACTAGTGCTCCTTCGAGTATCTTTTTCACATGCCATATCTACATCAACATACCCTTGCAATAAAAAATCAATGCCTCCAACATACAAAGAATTTTTTGTTGTCCCCTTTAGATAACTAAGTATTCAATCCACAGCTTGCCAATGCTCTTTAGCTGGATTCTCCATGAATTTACTCACAACTCTCACTGCATGTGCAATGTTTGGCCTTGTCCAAACCATATCATACATAAGAGAATCTACCGCTACAACATATGGAACTTCAGACATATAGGCTATCTCCTCTTGTGTCTTTGGACACATATCCTTAGTTAGTTTAAGGTGACTAGCCAAAGGTGTAGAAACCGATGCTTGCATTGAAAACCTTTTTGGTACATTCTTGATGTAATCCTCTTGAGATAGCTTCATTGTATTCTTCATGTTGTCCCTTGATATCTTCATACCAAGTATTTGCTTTACAACACCTAAATATCTCATTGAAAAAGATGTAGACAAATCCTCTTTAAGGTCTTTCATATCTTACATGTTAGCGCTTGCAATCAACATGTCTTCAAAATACAACATTAGGTCTTTGATATCCTACATGTTAGCACTTGCAATCAACATGTCTTCAACATACAACATTAGGATGCTAAACTTCCCACCTCCCAAATTCTTTATGTAGATGCAGTGATCTGACTTCCATCTTTTGAAACCGTGATCTAAAATCCATCGATCAAACTTCAAGTACCACTGTCTTGATTATTGGTTTAGACCATACACACTCTTGTTTAATCTGCAAACCATTCTCTCCTTACCCTCAACTTCATATCCCTTTGGTTAAAGCATGTAGATTTTCTCCTCTAAGTCACCGTGAGGGAATGCCGTATTCACATACGTTTGCTCAAAATTTAATTCATAAGAAACCATTAGGCTTAAGAAAAGCCTAGTTGAGGTTTTAAAACATGAGAAAACGTTTCATTGAAGTCAATACCTTTCTTTTGAGAAAACCCTTTTACCACAAGCCTGGACTTGTACCTTTTCTTCCCACCTTCTTCTTCCTTTAGCTTGTACACTCATTCGTTCTATAGTGTCTGCTTACCTTTAGGCTACTCAACCAACTCCCATGCTAGGTTGCAATGTAATCAATCCATCTCCATTTGCATGCTCTTCATCCATTCTTCTTTGGATTTGTGTTTCATAACTTCTTTATATGATTTGGGCTCTCTAAAAATTTGCGACCAAGAGATGGCTAAAGGAAGGAATGAACCTTTCTAGAGATCTACTTACTTTGGTAGATCTCTGGGGTATAGATGAAGTCTCCTCATTTGATATGTTGTTGCACGTTGTCACCGTTTTCACTCCTTGAGTCCTAACCGTCCTCAAGCTCCATGTACTTATCACCCTTATCTTTTGTTTGTTTTCTTTCCAAGTAATCATTGTACATATTTTTTCGTTGAAAATTACATCCCTACTCCTAAATATTTTACCATATTTGGGATTCCATAGGCGATACCCAAAGTTATCTTCTCCATAGCTAATGAAGAAATGCTGTTTGGACTTTTCATCTAGCTTTGACCTTAGGCTTCTGTCTATGTGCATAAAAGCCTGACACCCAAACCCATTGAGAAATGCATAATTCACTAGTTTACCTATCCATGCCTCTTCTAGAACCCCCCCATCCAATTTCATTGACTGTGATCGATTGATTAAGTACACAGATGTACTTACTGCTTTCATCCAAAGCTCAAGTGGGAGGCCTGCATGTAGTCACATGCTTTGTGCTTACTCCATGTTTGTTATGTTCATCCTTTCCAAAATTCCATTTTGTTGAGGTGTCCTTGGGGTTTTCCTTTGCCTCCAAATTCCATAAAAGCTTTCAAAATCTTGGTTGCAACACTTTCCTCATTTGTTGGATCTGAGGCATTTAAGCTTGGTACCTGCTTCATTCTCCACAAAGGCTTTCTACCTTTGAAATCTAAAAACACATAAGATTCATTCTTCATTACATAGATCCATGCTTTTCTAGCTGCATTCTCTATGAATGCTACATAGTATAATGAACCACCAAGGGATGGTGTACTTGCAGGACCCCAAACATTAGAATGAGCCAATTCAAGTATTTTATTTTTTTCTTTCATTTATTGCCTTTATAAAATTTACCCTCTTCTGTTTACTGTAAACATAATCTTCATGGAACTCTAATTCCACTTCTTTCAAACCTAGTAGAAGATTATTTGATTGAAGGATTTGCATTCCTTCAGCACTCATATAACCAAGTTGGTAGTGCCAGACTGCACTGTTGAATTTTGTAGCTGTTGCACAAGTTGAAGATTGCATGCTGACAATATATAGGTAAAGTGTACCAATCTTTTCTCCTTTGTCAACCACCGAAGATACCTTTGAGATCTTCAGCATTTGTTTTCAAATGCAATGTTGTGGACTTCATGATCCAAGTGTCCTATAGAGATCAATTTTTTTGTGAAGAGAAGGAACATGCCTATCATCTTTAAGCTTCCATTCATTTTCATTATCATGGAGTCTACTATCTAAGAATTATACACATTGTCTAATGAGAGAATTAGAGCATCCTACTCTACTTTACCTACCATGTTGGCCTTTGATGTTGGCCTATTATCTTGATAATCTGACTCCTTCTTCTTGGACCAACAATCCTTCTTGACATTGTCGTGTTGTGGCACGTATATAGTGGGAATGGGCATTAAACGATTTATCTTGTGACTTTTTGACGCATAATTATACTTCATATAATACTCATATGCATAAATAAAATCTTTCTACCATACCTTAGTATTACCTTTGAAGTAATATAAATGTACATTACTATTAGAAAGTACTGCAAGAGAAGTATCAATGATTGTGCCTCTTTTTGTCTGGGGGAAAAGCATTTGTATATTTCTTCTAATATCTCAGCTATACCCTACCATATATAAATTATTTTATTCTTTTCACATTTATTTAATAATATAACCCTTCAATAATGCATACCTTCTTGGATACATACAAGAGGGAAGGGCCTATTAGAAGACTTTATGAAAAGGAAGATCCAAAGCTTCTTGGACCATCCCAATTTGAAAATCCTGACCTAAGGGTGTGGAGAAAAGGCCAAAACCAAGTCAAGGTCTTTTAGTAGGCCAATTTTGCCTTTTGAAGCATGTCAATCCGAGTTACAGGTCAAAAGTTACAGGGAAACCAGTGAAAAACCCTCTCACAACTACACTACAAGAAGAGATGGTAAACAGGTGAATCAAGTGAAAAGAGGTAATCTTGGTCTTTTTCATAAAATAAGATATTTGGAGGATAAAAGACATAAGCATGTGAATGTGACACCTCAAAGATGCCTTGAAGGACAAGACACACAAGTTGGGACCCCCTCCTGGAGCCACACAAAAGATGCCTAGGAGGGGCCCACATACATCATGCACCCACATGGAGCCTCAACGACCAAAAATACTGAATTTCATGATATTTTGAGTCCTAATATTGCCCATTTTAAGAAATATCCAATGAACATTTGATTTGGGCTAACTCTTTAGCCTAATCAAGTGATTATGTAAAACATGGCTCCCTCACCTATAAAAAGGGCAACCTTCTCTTCATTGGGGACAAGTTATGAGTGAGTGAGAATAGCTCAATTTCATAGTGCCACACTCATCTTAGTGCCACACTTTCTCTTGAAGAAAGGCGGAAGTCTTGCCTCATCTTCTCTCTCCATTAAGGTGGTGGCGATTGCTCTCATGTAAGATATATGTTGCTAGTTTTTCTTTCATTTGCATATCTAGTCCAATACTTGTCTTTAACTCCTTCTCTATCTCTTGTTATTTATCTTTAATACCACCACCACACTTAGATCTATCTCTAATTCTATCTTTACTCCTACTTTCATCTCTCTTGTTGTGTCCTAATTGTTTCATTAGAAGGTATTCAAGCAGCAATCTTGTCAATGTAACGAGCACATTATTCAAGCAGCAATCTTGTCAATGTAACGAGCAATCTTCTCTATCTCTCATTATTTATCTTTAATACCACCACCACACTCAGATCTATCTCTAATTCTATCTTTACTCCTCCTTTCATCTCTCTTGTTGTGTCCTAATTGTTTCATTAGAAGGTATTGAAGCAGCAATCTTGTCAATGTAACGAACCTTCTTGCGGGAAACAATTATGTGCACAAGGTTAGTAGCCATATCTTCATCTTTCACTAGAACCTCTCTCTCTCTTAAGGTTCTCATTCTCTTCCACAAACTCTAGAATCTCCTTGCTACAGGTACTTCTCTCCCCGCAGTATTCTTATTGCCTAAGGGCACCAATAGAGCTTAAGAGAGAAACTCTCTTCTTCTTCTCCTTTGACTTCTTTCACACCTTTATCTTTGAACATACTAAGTATATCATCGATGAATAACCATAATCCACATAGAGGCGATTTCTTTCATTTCCATTCTGTGCAATCTATTAGGGTTAACATTTGGATTAGTCGAAAGATTCACTTTCAGCAACACATAGTGTTTCTATTTGGTCCTGAAAGGCTCAACGAAATACTTCTCTCACCAGATCCCATCATACTACCTATTATTGACTATAACTTCTGTTTTGATGTGAGTGTGGTTATTTTATTATGAATCAAGAGGATTTGTACTAACAACTAATCCCCTTCGCTAGACAAAACATATACATTATAGTAAGCACAAAGCTACATTTCCAAAGAGAAATCCGTAGCTTATTTGCACAAAAAAGATTAAATATCATTAACTCATCTATTAACCCTTTTATCCTACCCATGATACGATATGATCGTAATCTCGATGTTTTCATTTTTGTTTTGTTCTGACTATCTTTCATGAGTTCTCTCCATCACGTGTGTGTTTGTAAGGAAAAGTGAGTGGCTTCTTTGGATACATTTCTTCTTTAGCTCTAGAAGCTATGTTATCTATATCTTAGCTCTTTATCATAACCCTTGAGCTTCCTCACAAACTCTCACAGTAAGAGGCCCGGTTCCTTCTTGGCAAGAGCACCTACTTCTTGACATATTTTTGGTGAACCCGACGCGAAAGTGCCCGGGTGAGAGTTTGTGCATAACCATGGGTGATCATGTTGAGCAACAGGGTATGCATTTTGAGCCAACAACAATGCAAATGTTTCAAGCATTTGCAATGTTCATGCAACAACAACATTCCATTGAAAGAAGGGAGATTTCAGCAACGAAGGCCATACAAGCGGTTGTCAACAGAATGGATCAATTCAATGGCAAAGATGTAACCAAGTACTTACGTGAGTATGTGAAGGAGATGGAGTTGTATCCCGTGTCAGAAGGTGAGATGATTCAAAGCTTTGAGCTAGTTGTTGCTCCAGAAATTAGGGAGCATGTTAAGGCAATTAAAGATGGGCATGGGAGAAATTGGGAAGAACTCAAAGTAGCTTTAAAGGAGGAATATTTCATGGAGGACTCTGAGAGAGTAACCAAAAGGACATTCTTAGAATGGGTAGTCAAGCCAAAGCAAGGACTATCAATAACAGAGATACTTAGGGAATTTGAGCGGTGTTATGCACAACTCACAAGGACAGAAAGGGCCACACTAGATGGAGAGAAGACAGATCTTTTCTTACAAGCTGTAGGTAAAGAGTTTCAAGAAAATTTGGAGGTTCTTCTTGAAGATAAAGATGCTGAGCAAGGACTAAAGACCGACTGGAATGAAGTTGAAGGTGCTGTCTCGTTGCTGGCCAAACGACAAAGAAGAAGGGACAAGATGGTAGTAAAAACTACAAGTCCTTCAACCTCAACCTCTAACAAAATGGTAAAGCCTACTTTTATCGTTCCTAAGTTTGATGAGTCCATGCTAGATGAGCTTGTGAAGGGAATGCGTGACTTGAAGGTGAAGCTTGCAAAGCTTGAAGAAAAAGGCCAACCATCAGGGCCACTTCCTAGGCAAAGACAACAACCCAAAGAAGGGTTTGTTAATAGATGTATTTGGTGTGATAGTACATACCATGTAAGAAGGGATTGTGATGAGTTTAGTGATGCTTTGTCAAAAGATGTTGTCTTTTTTAAGAATGGTAAAACCCACTTAAGAGAGACAGTTCTATCCTTGAGAACTAACTTTGGGAAGGGGGGAATGCAAACCTTAGTTGAAGATATGGCAACTAAGCATGCCACCTCTTCAGTTGAGGCAGCTACTTATGGAGTAAAAATTGAACATTTTTGTGATGAAGAGGTGAGTGACCATCATGGTCAAATTTGGCCAAATGTCATACAATTAGCTAAAAAGGAAAAGCTTACAAAAGAGATTCTACACGACGCAGGTGATTGCATACGTCTAGAAACAGGATGGAATTATCCAGTGACTCATTGTCAGTGCATGCCTACATTAAAAAATGCCAACAAAATGAGGCAATTGTAGAAGAGAAGCGCAGACGTGAGAATGCTGATGAAGGACCATAAAAAAGAGCTTCTAGAAGTGGGGGAAGAAGCGACTCAATGCCTTCTCAAACACCCTCAACAAAAGGAGCATCTCCACTTGAAGTACTCATGGAGGAGTCTACAACAGGAAAGAAGAAAGAGCCAACAAAAGGTAAGACAAAAGGCACAACTTATAAATTACAATCTGATATTGATGTTGCTACAAATTTAAAGAAATTTTTGTAGGAAAGGATCTTGAATAGAAAGATTGAGTTTACTCTGGGAGAAGTTATTGGCATTGCAAAGCGTGAATTCCATGAGGAGATCATTGACATCATTAAGAGGAAGAGGCAAACCCTTGCTGAAGTTTCTCGTCCACAGGTTGAAGGGGAAACCTCGAAGACACAAGGGATGTAGCTGCTAAATAAGGAGGATGATCGAGCTGTGGTAGGATGCTACCAATCTAGTGGGAGAGTGAAGCAAGTGCATTTCTCAAATGACGATGAAGAAGTTGAAGATATTCCTAGGAGCTACTATTCACGAAGTCACTGGGCAAAGGCTACTATAGAAACTTTGGTCAAGGTAGGTGATCTTGAAGAGCCATTTGTTGCCTTGATTGACCATGGTTTAGAAATAAACATAATGTCAAAGAGTCTCTACAACAAGTACAAATGGCCGATGGACACAAATCATGGCTGGATGGTAAAAGTGGCAAACAACTCATCCGGTGAATTGTATGCAGCATGTCCAAGTGTGAAGGTGACAATAGGTGATGTAAAGATTGACCAAAACTTCTTTGTACAGGATACATCTTCATATCATCTCATCCTTGGACAGCCCTACATTGTGGGACTTCGAATGGAAACAAATGTAATGGACGATGGTTCAGCATATGCTAGGATACGCAACAAAGATGGTAAATGAGCTGTCCAATTTCTCACAGTTTGTGTAAACCATGAAAGAAATCGTGACAACCTCAGAGAACATCCTCTACCAAAGGTAAGCAAAGAGTTTCATGATCATAGAGAAATGATGGGTTTTGGCCAAGTACCATTGTAAAGCGGGATTGCAGTGGTACAGAAAGAAAAAGGGTCTCACCTGATCCAAAAACAGGTGAAACTTTCTCAATGATCTCCTTGGTAACAAGGAATGGATCAGTATGTTTTACAAAACTTGAAGATTTGAAGAGAAGTGAGAGGCAATATGTGCATAATGTACAAATAGGCATGAAAAAGAGTGGGTTGCTAAAGCCTACTGAAAATGTTTTGGGTTTGTGTGAAAAAGTTTCTTTTGTAGATACTATGGGTGAGCTTGATGCTATAATGAGGTCTAGTTTGCATCTTGAAAATGAAGTTGTGGAAGTTTGCTCTATGGAAATGTATCAATTAATAGAAGACTTTAAAGAAAGCCAAACAGTTGGCCCAGAAGTCCATGTTGAAACTAAATACAAGAGTGTAGCAAAGAAGGTGAAACCAATAGCTTCATCCTTACCACCCAACAACAGGGAAGAGATTGAGCAGGCTTATTTACAACCAAGTTTGAGGAATCCTAAAAAGATCGGGCATACCTTCACAAAGGAGTCTTTTCAAGAGTTGCAGATTGGTTGCGAGGAGTTTCTAACACAGGAGGAGACAAAGTTCTTCAAAGAAATTCTTTCAAAGCATGGTAAGGCCTTTGCATTTGAGCCACATGAGATAGGATGTGTTGATCCTTCTATTGTAGCTCCTATGGTAATTTTCACAATACCTCATGTGCCTTGGAATCTGCGGCCTATTCCAGTTCCAAAGGCTCATTTGCCAAAGTTAGTAGAGCTACTGAATGAGAAAATCAAAATGGGAATCTTGGAGCCTTCTTGTGCTCCATACTCAAACAGGTGATTCACAGTTCCAAAGAAGAATGGTTCTCCAAGCTTCATCCAAGATATGCAACCAGTGAACAAGGTGACAATTAGAAATGTAGGTACAAGTCCAATTGTGGATGAGTTTGCAGAGGCGTTTGCAGGGAGGGCAATCTACTCAATGGGGGATCTCTACCCAGAGTATGATCAATTTTAGCTTGCAATCGAAAGCAGAGACTTGACATCCATGAGGACACCTTTGGGTTTGGTAAGGATGTGTACCTTGCCACAGGGAGCAACCAACTCGGTTCCACATATGATGAGTGGGATGAATAAGGTCTTACTGACTTTATTTCTCAGATCACAATGCCTTTCATTGATGATTTGCCTATCAAAGGATGTGAAGAAAGTGACAAAGATGAAGCTTTGGATCTCAAGGGATGTCGCAGGTTTGTGGTAAATCACATAAATGATTGTGATAAAATTTTGTCTAGGTTGGAAGAAGTGAATGTTACATTGTCAGGGAAAAAGTCTATGTTTGGTGTCAAAGAAGTGCTCATTGTGGGACACATCTGCGGGCCATATGGTAGGAAACCTTGTCCATCAAAGGTAGATGCCATCCAAAGAATGAAATAAACATGCACTAGCATCACTGAGGTTAGAAGGTTTCTGCGAGCATGTGTCTTCTATGTTATTTGGATTCCACATTATGCACATGTAGCTGATCCTCTTTATCAGCTGCTTAGAAAAAATCAGAAGTGTAAATGGACAAAAGCACATGTAAAATCCATGAAAAAGCTAAAGGAGTTTCTCCAGTCAGCAACAACTTTGAGAAAGGTAGACTATGAGTGTCAAAGGCAAGTAATTGTGACAGTAGACACCAGTCCTACAGGGATTGGATGGGCAATAGGGCAAGATGACAAAGAAGGACAGAGGTATGTGGTAAGATTTGGAGCAAAGGTACTAAGTTCATGCCAAAGAAACTATCCACAAATAAAGAGAGAGTTATGGGGCATGGTTACAGCCTTGAAAAGTGGGGAAGAGTACCTAATTGGTGCATGTGTGGTTGTAGAAACAGATTGTCTACCACTTCTTGGGATGATTACAAGCTGCTCAACGCCAGACATTGCTATGTTGCGGTGGATTGCCTACATTAAGTCCTTAAATCCCGAGTTTAAGTACATTGCAGGTAAAGAAAATACAGTGGCAGATATGCTATCAAGGGCAAGGTATGAAGATGAGTCACAAATGATTGACGAGGGAGATGATGTAGGCACAAAGTTCTATTCTATCTCTCATGTCAAAGGTAACAATGTCTTCATGACTAATTCACTTGAATTTTTCTTGAAAGATCTTTATGAAGGTGATTGGCTAACAAAAAAGTATGATTGGTCTGAACAAGAATTCAAGAGGATACGCAGGAAAGCATATGGGTACTTTTTAAGGGATGGTTATTTGTGGAAGCATCCTAAACAAAAGAGTGCTACACCACAACGGGTTATATGTAAAAAAGAGACTCAAGGAAAGCTCATGAAAGAGTTTCATGAGATTCTATGGGCTGGACATAGGGGTGTGTGGGCAATCTCTCCAAGTTGAAAGAAAAATACTGGTGGAAGGGTATGTATAAAGATGTATCTCAATTTGTAGAGTCATGTGTAACTTGTCAAATGTATTCAAAGTGAACATGAAGCTCTGGAATCATCCTGTGAAGAAGACATCAAGGAAGATGTACAAGAGGTCTGACCTTACAAAGAGACAATGTGGCACATACCGGAGGATGTGCAGGTTTAGAGGGGGTGGATGTCGTGCTGTGGCACGTATATAATGGGAATGGGCATTAAACGATTTATCTTGTGACTTTTTGACGCATAAGTATACTTCATATAATACTCATATGCATAAATAAAAGCTTTCTAACATACCTTAGTATTACCTTTGAAGTAATATAAATGTACATTACTATTAGAAAGTTCTGCAAGAGAAGTATCAATGATTGTGCCTCTTTTTGTCTGGGGGAAAAGCATTTGTATATTTCTTCTAATATCTCAGCTATACCCTACCATATATAAATTATTTTCTTCTTTTCACATTTATTTAATAATATAACCCTTCAATAATGCATACCTTCTTGGATACAAGAGGGAAGGGCCTACTAGAAGACTTTATGAAAAGGAAGATCCAAAGCTTCTTGGACCATCCCAATTTGAAAATCCTGACCTAAGGGCATGGAGAAAAGGCCAAAACCAAGTCAAGGTCTTTTAGTAAGCCAATTTTTCCTTTTGAAGCATGTCAATCCGAGTTACAGGTCAAAAGTTACAGGGAAACCAGTGAAAAACCCTCTCACAACTACACTGCAAGAAGAGATGGTAAACAGGTGAATCAAGTGAAAAGAGGTAATCTTGGTCTTTTTCATAAAATAAGATATTTGGAGGATAAAAGACATAAGCATGTGAATGTGACACCTCAAAGATGCCTTGAAGGACAAGACACACAAGTTGGGATCCCCTACTGGAGCCACACAGAAGATGCCTAGGTGGGGCCCACATACATCATGCACCCACATGGAGCCTCAACGACCAAAAATGTTGAATTTCATTATATTTTGAGTCCTAATATTGCCCATTTTAAGAAATATCCAATGAACATTTGATTTGGGCTAACTCTTTAGCCTAATCAAGTGATTATGTAAAACATGGCTCCCTCACCTATAAAAAGGGCAACCTTCTCTTCATTGGGGGCAAGTTATGAGTGAGTGAGAATAGCTCAATTTCATAGTGCCACACTCATCTTAGTGCCACACTTTCTCTTGAAGAAAGGCGGAAGTCTTGCCTCATCTTCTCTCTCCATTAAGGTGGTGGCGATTGCTCTCATGTAAGATATATGTTGCTAGTTTTTCTTTCATTTGCAACAATAGGGCTTGGGAGAGAAACTCTCTTCTTTTTCTCCTTTCACTTCTTTCACACCTTTATCTTTGAACATACTAAGTATATCATCGATGAATAACCATAATACACATAGAGGCGATTTCTTTCATTTCCATTCTGTGCAATCTATTAGTGTTAACATTTGGATTAGTCGAAAGATTCACTTTCAGCAACACATAGTGTTTCTTTTTGGTTTTGAAAGGCTCAACGAAATACTTCGCTCACCAGATCCCATCATACTACCTATTATTGACTATAACTTCTCTTTTGATGTGAGTGTGGTTATTTTATTATGAATCAAGAGGATTTGTACTCACAACTAATCCCCATCGCTAGACAAAACATATACATTATAGTAAGCACAAAGCTACATTTCCAAAGAGAAATCCGTAGCTTATTTGGACAACAAAGATTAAATATCATTAACTCATCCATTAACCCTTTTATCCTACCCATGATACGATATGATCGTAATCTTGATGTTTTCATTTTTGTTTTGTTCTGACTATCTTTCATGAGTTCTCTCCATCACGTGTGTGTTTGTAAGGAAAAGTGAGCGGCTTCTTTGGATACATTTCTTCTTTATTTCTCATAACCCTTGAGCTTCCTCACAAACTCTCACAGCAAGAGGCCCGGTGCCTTCCTGGAAAGACCTCCTACTTCATGACAACGTGGCCCTTTTTGATACAATTTTAATATTCAGGAACCGAGTTTGTGTGTGACTTGCTTCGCTTTCAACCATCACGACCCTTTTGGTTTTTGAACCTCTCCTTTGACTTTTCCCTCGTTTTCCTTGACATTGTAGCACTTGATGATTCACATGTGCTTCTCCTTTGCATTTCCTTACTTAGGAGAACACTTAGAATATCATTAAACTTAAGAGTCTTTGTGTCATAGATAGAGCTTATTACAGCCAACCATCACAAGGGTGTCTCGATTATTCAATAGAGACGACAGTATAAGGAGGGCTTGGAATTCTTTTCAAATTGACATTCAACGATCAAAGTTGACTTATGTTGGTGTTAAAGTTGTTTAGGTGTTTTGTAATTGAGCCACTCTCTGCCATATTTAGATTAAACAAGCACTTCATCAGAAATACCTTATTGGATGCCGATGGTTTCTCATAGAGGCAATCTAGTGACTTCATCAAGTCATTCATGGTCTTCATCTACAAAATGTTGAAGGGCACCATTGACACCAAGATTAGCTGCATTGATCCTAATGCCTTTCTCTCAAGGAAAATTCATGCTTCATCTACCATTGTTGTGGGCTTCCTTGCAAGACCATCTAGTGGAAAATAAAGGTCCTTCTGGTAGATACAGTCTTCAATATGCATCTTACAATGTTGGTAAAATTTATTGTTGAACTTCTCAATCTTGAGCTTACCTTCCTTTGCCATTACTCCTACTCAATTCAAGGAATCTTTTCCTTGAGATACTTTAGCTATGAGCAAACCTTGATCTGCTACGAGTTGTTAGGAAATAGGGGGTAGCTAATCAACTTAGTGGAGAGATATAATTTTCACACACGAGAGATTATAGAGTAGAGTAGAGAGAGAGAGAGAGAGAGAGAGAGAGAGAGAGAGCGAGAGAGAGAGAGAGAGAGAGAGAGAGAGAGAGAGAGAGAGAGAGAGAGAGAGAGAGAGAGAGAGAGAGGATACAATATACGTGGTTCACCCAATGTGGGCTACTTCCACAAGCAAAAAGCAACCACTCAATGGCTTTAGTACTTCAAACTAGAAGTAGGTAACAAAAGGATTATACCCTTAATAGAACTCTCACCTTGCTTCACTCTCACCACCTCACATACATCTTGATTCATCAAATTCACAATGCATTTTGTGTGTAGAAGATGCCTACTTCTATAGGACAAAAGGGCTACCCTCTCTCATGAGAGGTAGTTGTGTGTAGCTACACTTGTGTCCACAAGTCCAAGCTAGACTCTCCCATGCACCCATGTGTGGCCACCAATGAGAAGACAAGTCTGCCTTGCAATCCACCACCGACCATTGAATTTTGACACATGAAACCGGCCATTGACTTTCAACCATCAGCCCCTCGCCAGCCCCTCGCCAAGCCCCTAGCCAATCAACCAATCGATCAACCATTTTTTGACCACTTTTTGGCCGCCATCCGGTCATAATATTCTGACAAAAGGGAATATTTTGGTGTTAATTTCTCTGTTTTTTGACGAGTCACTTTTCTCGAGCTTGAGAATGAGTGTGAATTTTGTTTTTTTGGCAAATGATTTTTCTCACGCACAATGGCTTCTCCTCATAATGGGGGTCTTACAAATATGTGTTTCTAAAACTAAAAATTACAAGGGGTGAATCAGGCTCCATACACATTTAGGAATCAAATCCCATTAATCCCAAATCCAATCCAATAAACACTTTCGACATTATATATAATCATATACCAAATACGACTCCAAATCCAAGTCCAAATCTCTCTCATTATACACTCGGGTAACAAAATCATAGTAGAGAGAGTGGTGACCAACAATCGAATCATAATTTTTAAATCAATGTTACCTAAATTGAAAAATTAATACCAATAAGATATGTTGCCTAAATTAAAGAATGTGCACTTGTGCTGCCAAAATTGGTGAATCTACACAGCTATTGTCTAAACTAGTACAATTGTTTTTTTGGTGTGGTTTTAAATTGGAAAATATGGACTCATACTGCCTATATTGGTAGATTAGCACATTTAACTAGTGTTACCTAGATTAACAAGTCTACACAAAGATGAGTATTCACACAGTCCCTAAATCAGTAAATCTATGTGTGTGTGACCAATGGACTAGACAAATCATTAAAAAAAACATTCACTACTTTCTTAAAACTTAGTTGGAGTAGGTTTGAATGGATTAGACAAGGCATAAAAAAAAAAAACAATTACTACACTAAATTGGGGTAGGTTTGAATGGTGAAGTATGTACAAGCTATTGTCAATTATTCCAAATGACCTTCGCTCATGCAATTAGCTTTAAGGCTTTATGACTAATCATTTCAATAATTATTGCATCTCGTTGAAGTACAAACTACATCATGAGAGATGGTGGCTTTCACGACTCATAAGATATGTAGATAAAGTAAATATAAAAATAGGAAAGACTTATTAGGTGTACATATTACAAAGATCTTTTCCATCTCTATAGAGAGTGAGATAGCGTATGCGAGTACATGCAAAATAACCTCATAGAGTAGAGTTCTACACCTGCACAAAGTGAAGATAGGTGAGATGAGATAAGAGTAATAGAGGGCTCTAGGTTCAATATCTCCCCATAAAAAGTGATCATTTTCCTCTTGCACCTTGTCAAGAAGTACACAATGTGACTAGGAAAGGGTCGGTCTCTCATGGAGATGATTTGAAGCAAAAGACAAACATGGAAAAAACAAAACTCCAACTATGAAAGACTCACTCTAGGAAAGAACCAAGAAAACCTCAAAACTCTTGTGTGTGTCATGATTTGGTGTAATCTCACTCCCAATTGCACAAATACAATGCTCTTTTGCCTGATTAAAAATCCTAAAATTTCCCTTCAACTTTTCATTGATACCACTCCATTGAATATTAATAATTTCATAAGACAAGCCTATATTTTTATTTGAATATATAAAATCCTAATTGGTGGCCTCATAGCCTCAAACATAAGGTAGAATTAGCAGGAGATTGTACTAGCATCTTCCCTTAGACCTATTATGTCTCCTTCCTTACATGGCTAAATGAGCTCATTTTTGCCTCCAGAAGACCCCCCCCCCCCCCCCCCCCCCCCCCCCCCTCTTCCCAACTTGAGCAATGATGGCATCATCATTTTTGTGGAGTTTTTGAGTTATTGTTTGCTATTTTGTGTCACTTTCTACCAATTCTTGCAATTTTGTACCAAAAAATGTCCCTTTTTTGTCTATAAAGAGCCCAAACAACCTGGGAAAGATCCCTAAATCTTTGGAAACATTCACTTGATCTCAATAGAGCTATACATCTCCATTGTCAAATTGTAAAGCACTTTGGATCCATCTTTTATTGGCTACGCATGAAACCTACTATTTTTGGTTGCGATTGGCCGAAGTGGACTTCCTAGATAAGCCAAGTGTGCCACTTCAAAAAAATGGACATTTAAACATTCATAAACCAAAGCAATCATGTTTAATTTTGATAAAATGCACAACATTGCCATGTCAAGGGCCTCATCTCCTCACCGCAACATGTATATGAATGCAATTGTTTTCACACATGAAATAATGTACATTGTAGCTTTTGGTCTCACATATCAAAATGCATAAAAAGTGAGTCCATTTCTCATAAAGATCTCTCTAACAATAAAGTATCCATAAAATTGTTGTCCTTTTCCGTAGTCCATAGTTACCTTATGCTCTTGCCACCTATCAATTGTGATAAATAAATATTTAATAATTTCCATTACATACTTCTCTGTTGGGAAGCAATTTTACTCAATTTATATGTCATTAATCTACAAAGCATATTTTTCAATAAAATGGTTAAAATTATATATAAAAAATAATGTATCAAAAAACTAATAAACATAAATAGACTAATTTTCTTATGCCAAATCTCATCCACATATTGCATATGCTAGTATCCCATTCCATGAGAATAGGTAGTATATGTCATATCGTGATTAGAGTATTGGGATATCATTGGTCACAATCATCATTCAATAACAAAAGTGTATTAATTCTAAATTCAATTCAATAAACATTGTTAGAATCATATGAGCATAAACCAAGTCCAAATCCAAATCACTCCTTATGATATACGTGGGTAAAACAATCATACTATAGGGGTAGTGGTGGCCAGGCATGTATAGAGAGAAGAAAGGTGAGATAAGAGAAGAGGAATGTGAAATCTCCCTTGCGCAAGAGTTCACATTTTCCTCTTGCACATGATTATTTATAGATTTCTCTAATGCTCAAAATGATTACAGATTGTTCGACCGGACATAAAATGACCATTTCTCATAGAGAGAAGTGGTCATTTTTTATATAGAACTCTTTAATAAAATGTCTATACTATTTCTTCATCCTCAAATGATTACAAAATATTTACCTGGACATAAAATGACCATTGCTCATAAAGAGAAGTAGTCATTTATTATTAGAGAGCTCTTTAATAAAATGTTTATAAAATCTCTATCATTTTTGCATAGTCCATAATTCAGTCACTTGTCAGCTACAATAAATAAATACTTATCAATTTCTATTTCAACTAAAGAGTCTTCCACTAGCATGGCTTCAGAGAGAGTAGACAACAATAGTCAGGGATTAAAGAGATCCATACCGCTGGTGCAACCAAATTTGGTCTAAGCTAGGAAATGGTCTATGCCAGGCAAAAGTAGTAGGAAAGTGCAGTGTAGAAGGCTAGGGCAGATACCAACGTCCTACGCAGACAAAGGGTAGCTGGGGTGTATGTCCAATGCAGCTTTTTAGGCTTAAATAGCTCCAAGTTGGCTCAACTCGGATAGTTGATGAAGGTGTCTAAAATGCCAAGCCAATGCTCTGGAATGTAGTGTTTGATGTGCTCTAGAAGCCGGTCTAGACGGCTCGTCAAACGGAGCCCCGCTGCTCAAGATATTGTAGTTCAAAGTTAGAGTGTGTAGCAGATCCCCGACGGGCAAGGTAGCTGGGGACAGGTGGCCCATGCTGATGTTAGTGGATACATGTGTAGATCTCAAGTTATGGAGCATGTGTGGATTCTTGGATCGTTAATCAAAGCTCTGCTTAGCAATTTATGGTCAGTTGAAATTTTTCCGGGGGCCAGGTTTGAGCCTACTTGCTCGCATTTGAGGATGCACCATCTGGCATTTTCTAGGCCTTGACAGGGTTCAAGCATATAAAGCATGCTGTGTGGGGTTAGCAGGTGTTGAGCTTATATGTGAAGCTACTCAATATATTGCTTCTCTATATATGGCACCCAGGTCCCCTCTATATATACATCATCTAATGTGTGTATTCTACACACTTTGGGGTTCTATTTCTGTGCTCTCTCTCTCTCTCTCTCTCTCTCTCTCTCTCTCTCTCTCTCTCTCTCTCTCTCTCTCTCAACATGGTATCAGAGCATAACGTTTTTATTTTTGATTTTTATCTTGATTAAAAACATTTTGTAGAAACTACTCGCTTGTACGAAAGGGAATTGATGTGGTCTACAACTTTGCAGAAGAAAGTTTTTTCAAATTTTGCATCGATTTTGAGTTATTGTTCGCGGACTACGTACATGCTTGAAAAGCAACTTTGCCTTTTGTTTTTGAATTTTCTCCTGATTGAAAACGATTTTGCAAAAACTACCTGGTGAAGGCATTGAAATCGATGTGGTCTACAACTTTGCAGAAGAAAGTTTTTCAAATTCTGTAGCGATTTGGAGTTATCGTTCACAGACTACGCACATGCCTGAAAAACAACTTCGCTTTTTGTTTTTGATTTTTCTCTTGATTGAAAACGATTTTATAGAAACTATACGTTCGAGGCACCAAAATCGATCTGGTGTACAACTCTGAAAGTTTTTCTAAATTCTGCACCAATTTTGATTTATCGTTCACGGACTACGTACATGCATGAAAAGCAACTTGGATTTTTTTTTCTATTTTTCTCTTGATTGAAAACAATTTTGTAGAAACTAGCCACAACAAACATCGGAATCGATGTGATGTACAACTTTGCAGAAGAAATGTTTTTCAAATTATGCACTAATTTTAAGTTATCGTTTGCGGACTGCGTACATGCCTGAAAAGAAACTTTTATTTTTTGTTTTTTGAATTTTCTCCTATTTGAAAACAATTTTGCAAAAACTATTTGCTTGAGCCATTGGAATCGATGTGGTGTACAACTTTGCAGAAGAAAGTTTCTCTAAATTCTGCACCGATTTTGGGATATCGTTCTCGGATTGCGAATATGTTTGAAAAGAAAAATTTTACTTTTTGCTTTTGATTTTTCTCATAATTGAAAACTTATCAATTATATTTTCTCTTCATCAATCATATATTTGTTACTGACATAACTTTGCTGCAGAAGCCAGTTACATATCGTTTCGATTTAGTCGAGCCGTTGATGATCGTCCAAATTTTATCGAGCTACTGTTGGTACATGATCTTTTGTTATATGATATACTCGTTCATTGATTCTTGTATAATTATTCTTCTAGAGATATAGTTTACGTTGTTTTATTGATAATCTCTCGTTGATACCATAGTGATTTTGATGGTACTATGATGATGTTTTGTTAGTACTTTGGTCATGGTGATTTTCGTTGATACCATGATGATATTTTGTTGATACCATGGTTATTCTCCGTGATGCCATGATGATATTTCCTTGATACCATGGTTATTCTTGGTGAGGCCATGATGATATTTCGTTGATTCCATGGTTATTCTCGGTGATACCATGATGTTGTTTCGTTGATACCATGGTTATTCTCGGTGATACCATGATGTTGTTTTGTTGATACCATGGTTATTCTCGGTGATACAATGATGTTGTTTTGTTGATACAATGATTATTCTCGGTGATATCATGATATTGTTTTGTTGATCCCATGGTTATTCTCGATGATACCTTGATGTTATTTCATTGATACCATGGTTATTCTCGGTGATACCATGATGTTGTTTCGTTCATACAATGATTATTCTCGGTAATATCATGATGTTTTTTTGTTGATACCATGATTATTCTCAGTGATACCATAATGTTGTTTCATTGATACAATGATTATTCTGTGATGCTTTTCGTTGATACCATGATGATTTATTCATTTTTATTGATACAATGATGATATTTTTTTAATACTTTGATGATACCACTACGTTGATAAATTTTGTTTTATGTAGTATATACACATGTCATTTGTATCACGTAATCACGCATCTTGTACTTTTACGTTCATACTTTATGTACCATATGTTGTCATGCGTATATATATCGTCAAAAGAGTGGAGTCGCGAATCATATCTTATGGCATTGTGAACGTAATTATTTCACTAACGATGCTAATAATTTTCATGACTATGTTTTTTGAGTCTATGATCTATGTAGGATTGATTTCATGAAGGAAAACTTGGTGACAATAAAAGATTTATGAAGACATGTTTGGTGATGCCATATTGATGACAAGAAGACATGTTTGGTGATGTGATATTGATGACAAGATACACAACAAATTCACAGAGACACTTCTGATTACGAGCTAATCGATAGCCTTTACACCTCTTTATTGAACCTTTGTATTCATTATTGTATTTGATAGGATAGGATTAATGTAACTCCTCATACAACATTCATTATAAAAGGAGTGATGTAGCTCCTCACAAAATATTCATTGTAAAAGGAGTGATGTAGCTCCTCATGAACATTTGTATATTCAATGATTTCTATAATATAACAGTGGGTGTATATAGAGCTGTGGGTTTTTCCCTTGATCCCCCAAGGGTTTTTTCATCCACAGTTAGGGACCCTTATTTGAGCGGGGGTGTTGAGCTTATATGTGAAGCTACTCAATATATGGCTTCACTATATATGGCACCAAGGTCCCCTCTATATATATGTGAGGCTACTCAATATATGGCTTCTCTATATATGGCACCAAGGTCCCTTGTATATATACATCATTGCATGTGTGTATTATACACACTTTGGGATTCTATTTCTGTGCTCTCTCTCTCTCTCTCTCTCTCTCTCTCTCTCTCTCTCTCTCTCAATAGCAGGAAGTCACGGTTTGTTGATTTGAGCCCCGAGCACCGAGTAATGACCTTGAAAAAATGGGAGCATTTGGCAGTGAAGTGCATGCAGATAATTTTATCGATTTTTGCGACCTCGGATGGTGAACTCAGAGGAGTCAAAGGACGGTGAGTTTTGCACGGCCCCCGCCCAACACGATGGAGACCCGACACAATTGGGTGGCTTGGAGCTCCAACTACCAGATAAAGAATGCCAATGCCTAAAAAGGGCACCTTGAGGATTTTTTTGTAAGGTTTTAAGCATTGGATGACATCCAAGGGGGGTACCTGCGGATTGCCACGTGGTCACATATGAACCCATATGGAAGGGATTGGGGGCGGACAATGGGGTATTTGACCCAGGCGGTGAGCCTCAGTAGATACACAAAGGGGGGGAAGGGGAGCTCCCTCACCCCGTGGCGATGACGTGCACATGTGGGCGCTATGTTGGTGGTGCCAGTGGCACAGGGTGCAAGTTTTGGAGGAGGAGGGGCGATGTAGTGCGCGCACCCACTGTGCGGCAGTCGGCGGTTCTAGTGTGATGGTACTGGACATTATGTGGCATGCGCCCGTGCCCGCACTCATGAGAAAATGTTTTTTGAGGGAAAAAGCCCCCCCCCCCCCCCCCCAATAGTGACATCACTATTGCCAAGGGCAGGGGTTCCCACAGCAGTCCCGAGAGAAGAGAGAGAGAGAGTAAGAGAGGGGGCTCAAAGGGCGCCCAAGCAAGGGCAAATGCAAAGGGCCGGCCCATTTCAAGGGCCGCCATGCAAGCTCATTCAAAGCCGTCCAAGAGAGTGCAGTTTGATGGTTGAGCAAAGGCAAAGGCAAGAACAAACGGAGGCCAGGGCCAAAGAGAAGGAGGAGAGAGAAACAGAGAGAAAGAAGGCTGGAGGGAGTCGACGGGCAAAGAGGGTCAAAATTAGGCCAAAGAAGCAGTGCAACATAAGCCTTGTAAAGGGGTAAAAAAGGAGGAAAAAATAAAAAGGTAAAAATGCATAGGGAGCAATAGAGTCATTGCTTATGCCCCCCTGCCCCCCCCCCCCCGGCCCCCCCCCCCCAAGTGCAAAGAGAGAAAGAGAGAGCAGAAGAAAAAAGTAAAGCGGTTTTCCCCTTCCTAAAGATGTCAAATCAGGGTACCATATGGACCAATAAAGAGATAATTTCCAAAGTGGAAGCCCCCCCTTATAAAAGTTAAATTTTCATCAAATGAGGGGCTTTTTTCTAGGCTTTTTTGGTGCCGTTTGAAGCCTGCAATGTGTAGTTCTCTGACAAGCTAACCCCTTTGTAACTTTCTCTTGAAAATGGTCATGGTGATGGCCGTGCAAGCTAGTGTACATGCTTTTTGAAGTGAAATCAAGCCACCGTCTTGATATTGTTTCCCTTGCCCCCTTCCCTTTCTCCTGCTTTCATGTTTCCCCTCGATGTTGGTTGTGTGGAAGTGTGTACCCCTCGGACCGACGGTGTTTTGTGTGAGAGAGTGAGTTTCAGTGGCTGTGTGCATGTGTAAGGGTGGAGACGGACCGTGGCAGTACGTGCGCTTTGTGTGGTGAATCTGTGGAGTGTGAGCAGTGAAAATTGAGCAGGTAGTGGTTTGATAATGTAAAGTGTGTTTTTTAAAAGGTTTTTTTCGAGAGGATAGGGGTGCTGTGGATACCCTGATCTATAGAGAGGCCCTTTGTGTTTGTGCCGGGTGTGTTGCCCCATTCTCCCTCTCCATCTTCTTGGGCCTCCACAGAGGAGCACACTGATTGCTCTCAATCAATAAAAAAGAAACAATTTTTTTGTGTTGGAAGTCATGGCGGCAAGAAGTTATGGACTAGTTTTCAGAGTCAAAGAGAGCCCTCACGAGTGGATGTCAGATTTTGAGGTGTATATGCTATCGTTGCATATGCACGAGGATAAAAAAATGTAGAATTTTCCTTTGGTGATGCATAGGAAAGATAAAATATGGTATGAAGCATTGGAAAGCGAGCCGAGGCAGGCATGGCCGGCTCTGTGGGCGAGGTTTCTTCACGACTTTTGCAAGGAGGCGTCCCCAGTCGAGATGGATGCGAAGCTGAAGGCGCTTAAGCAATATGTGAGTGAAGAATTAAATCTATTTTTATGTCATTTTGAAGAGTGATGGGTAGAACTAGCGACAGCCATGCAATCGGCTAATGGAGACTACTTCAAGCTAGATAAGTTCATGGAGTTTCTGCTTCCTAAGGTGAGAGAAAAAGTCAATTTTGAGAGTACAAAGAATTACAATGGTGTGGTAGCAATTGCACAATCAAAGAGTAGGAAGATAAAGAAGAAGATAGACCAGGGTGTTTTAGGCTACGAGACGATGGCCCCTACTCAACCGCAAATTCAAAGAGAAGCTATGCACGAAGAAAATCATGAAAATCGAGGTGTAGCTGTTGTGCCACAAAATTGGGTAGGCACGGTACAAGATTTATCCGAGAAAATGTAGGACTTGTGGCTCAGTGTCATGGACAGAGGACAACCAAGAGGAGCAAGGGGCAGGGCAAGGCCGTTGCCATGTAGGTTTTACAAGTGCAGAGAAGAGGGGCACCATGCACCTGATTGTCCTCAGCCACAAAGGGAGAGAGGAGGCATTTACCGTTGTTTGGCAGAGGTCGAGGTCAAGGGAAGTTCAATCGTCCAAGAGAGAAAGTGAACAAGAATCCTCTGCAGCAAGCTCCACCAAATGGAGACGAAGTCCCGAGAGTGAATATTATCGGGGTGTATAAGCAGGATGTCGAGATTTCGCCAATAAGAGAGCAAGAGTAGAGAGGGAGACAAAGACAAAGTGGGAAACCAGAGCTTGCAAAGGCAAAGAGAAGGTGTACGAAGGTAGAGAGCAGCCCGAGCCTAGAAAAAGAAGGAGACGTCATAAAATTAAACAAGCGGATTTCCAATTGGGATGAGGCTATCCCGAGTACAATCTGGTAAGTGATGCTAAAAATCAGAAAGCAAACATTACTTTTGGTTATTTGTTAGCTTTGAATTAAAAGTTAAGGAGGCAGTGGTCCACAAGTGTTAGCACTAGGCTATCAAGAGCTGAGGGAAATGTTCAAGTGGTGCAAAACATGTCTTTGAGGGTAGGTAGCCCCACTGATGTTATTACTTTTGGTTAGTTGTTAGCTTTGAATCAAAAGTTAAGGAGGCAGTGGTCCACAAGTGCTAGCACCAGGCTGCTTAGAGCTAAGAGGAATGTTCAAGTGGTGCAAAACATGTCTTTGAGGGTAGGTAACCCAACTGATGTTCTCCCGCTAGTGGATGTTGTTATAGAAAAGAGGATGCATGTACAAGCCTACATAGACGGTGGAGCGAAGGTTTGTGTCATGACATAAGCAACCATAAAAGAGACAGGAGTCAAGTGGAATGTGCGCATGAGCATGGCCAACCATACTAAGGCCAGATGTCTGGGTGTGGCTCAAGATGAGAAGGTCAAGGTGATGGGCATAGAGTGCCTGATAGACTTTTTTGTGATGAAGATAGGAGATAGTGCTTATCCGATCATTTTGGGTAGTCCATGCCTTTTGGAGATAGGAGCTAAGCAAGATTGGGAGAGCAAAGTGTTCACCTTGCCTCTCAAAGAGAGGGGAAGGTAGATTGTGCTTGATTTGAAAACCAAGGAGAGCAGTTCTTATCCAATGGCAGTTAAAGACGAGGGCGACACAATGAGCTATGAATACGAGACAGAGATGGGCTATGATGAAGGCTACACTAGCACAAATGAAGAGGAGATAGAGGAGGACATGCTGAAAATAGACGCAAACCTGTTCGAAGTAACCATAGACGACTCCCCACCTAAAGGAGAAGGTATGCAGCCTCAAGCTCATCGTTTAAGCATAAAGGATATTTCGGGCATGTTAAGTGAAGATTTGACCAAGATTGAAAAGGAGGGTTATGTTCAATTGTGTGAGTCCTATCCAAATTTGTTTGCGATGGAGTAGAAACATTTGCGTGGTGCAAAGGGGGTAGAGTACAAGATTGTTATGAAGGAGGGACATAGGCCTAAAGCACAAAAGCTGAGAAGACTAGGGAAAATCCAAAAGGAGGCTCTTTGGAAGGAGATCAATAAGTTGCTAGATGCACGGATCATATACCCTATGATAGAGTCAGAGTGGGTCTCACCAGTGGTTATAACCCCTAAGAAGAATGGGAAATGGAGAGTGTGTGTCAACTACAAGCCACTGATTACAGCGGCCAAGAGGAATCACTATCCATTGCTATTTCAAGACAAAATCCTAAACCAGGTGGCCGGGCATGAGAGATACTCGATTATGGATGGCTTTTTGGGGTATTTTTAGATAGGGATTGCACTTGAAGGCCAGTTGAAGACCATATTCATATCTCCATGGGGTTGTTTTTCTTATCACATGATGCCGTTCTGATTGGTGAATGCATATATGCCACCTTCAGGATTGGATGAACAGGGTATTTGGTCCATACTTGGGCCGATTTATCAGGGTCTTTATGAATGATATAGAGTGCTATAGTTCAAGATTAGAGCACCTATCAAGTTGCAGTTGTGCTTTCAAGGCTTGATGAAGAAGGAGGTCAGCTAAACCCCAAGAAGTGCAAGCTAGCACAGCCTCGAGCGCAGCTATTGGGTCATGTGGTGTTGCAAAACGGTATAGAGGCTGATCCCTAGAAGGTGAAGGTGTTGGTGTTGATGGAGTCACCATCAGATGCTCAATATTTGTCTTTGCTTGTTCATAAAATGAAGTATCTATCACGTTTCTTTTGGACGTTGTCACAATATGTACATCCTCTTCAAAAGAGAGCTCAGCAGGTGATTGGTTATGAGTGGGATGGGGAAGCTCAGGAATCTTTTGATAAGGTCAAGGAAATTTTGTGCTAGTTACCAGCGGTATGTCCTCCCAATCAAGAGGACGACTTTTATGTGTCTATGACAGTGGGCACAGTTGCTATTGGAGTGGTTCTACTGCAAAAGCTAGGGAGAAGCTACAAGACAATATACTTTGAAAGCAGGGTAATTATCGCAGGAGAGGCTACCTACACAGAGGCAGAGCAATGGAGGTATTGCTACATTTGAAGACAAGAAGAAGGATTATGAAGTGGGTGTTGGAGCAAAAAGAGTTAGAGTTCGAGTTCAAGGTAGATCACACCAGTCGGTCTCACTTGGGAGACATTCTTGTCAGCAAGGCCGTTGATTTACCAGCCTATCCAATGGTGGTGCGAGATGAAGCTAAGGAGGAGACGCATTTAGAGGATGCTTTTACAATGTGGTTCGATGGAGCGTATCGAAGGCTAGTGCAAAAGGCAGGAGGAGGTGTGATGGTACACAACCCACACAGTAAAGCTATATTTTCAAAGCTGTATGATTTGCAGGATGTCCACACCAATAATGAGGCAGAGTATCTCACTGTGCACCTGGGTTTAAAGCAGTGTATAGAGTTTGACATTTTGAGGTTGGTAGTGAAGGGAGATGCGTTGCTAGTCATCAAGCAGCTGTTAGGCCAGTGGCAGGTAAAGCAAGATTCTTTGAAGTATTGGTTCTTTTCCATCAAGAAAATGCTAAAGTCTTTTGAAGAAGTCCAATTAAAGCATGTCAGAAGAGAGCAGAACTAGGAGGTGGATCAGTTAGCAAGTAGCAAAGTGAAGGTGCATGTTGTAGGTCTATATGTGGCCCCATCCAGCTATGCAGGTAGGGAGACTCTAATAGAGATTGAAGGGTTTTTGAATATAAAGTAGTGTTCAGAGGGTTTGTCCAAGCTGCAAAGGAGAAGAGTGGTGCAAAAGGCCTGCAAATTCACACTGGTAGGTGAAGATATCATGAACTATGGGCGTGATAGAGTGCTTAGAAGGGTGCTATACAAAGAAGAGATAGGAATGGTACTGGAGCAATGCCACAAAGAAAGTGGACATCAGGGCAAAGACCACATTCTGTTTTGAGTGCTTAGAGCTGGATTTTGGTGGCCTTCCATAGTGAAGGACATACATTACCAGTGTAAGACGTGCCATGAGTGCCATACTATAGGTGAAAGACGACTGATAGCCGAGTCATAAGGTGCCATCTTTGCACAAAGTGCTTTAGAGAAGTGGGCTCTAGATTCCATAGTGTTGAGCTATATATAGAGATACTCTCCCAAATTCTAAGAGCGATAAGAAGTACGTGGTGGTAGCCATTGACTACCTTACAAGGTGGGTTAAGGCCAAGGATGTGAAGGAAGTAAATGAAAATGTGGTGGTTCAGTCTGTGTTAGATAAAATATGTTGCCGTTTTTGTGTTCCATGGGTGTTAGTTTCTGATAGGGGTCAGGGGTTTAGAAGCAAGCTCATGAGTGCATTAGTGGAAATGTTAAACATTCAGCATCGATTTTCCTCACCCTATCACCCCCAATGCAATGGTCTAGTCGAGAGTGATGGACAAATCATCAAAATGTTAACAAAGTACGTGTATAAGCAGGAAGCGGAGTGGAAAAAAAATCTAGAGATGTATCTGTGGGCGTATAGAATGTGCTATAAGGTAGCTACCAATTTCACTCCATTTGAGCTAGTATATGGAAAATAAGCTTTGTTGCTGGCGCATGCGCAATTAGGTGCTTTGAAGGGTATGTGGCGTGTCAATGCCACTCAAAAATAAGTTCTACAAAATCGAGCAACCAGTTTAGAAGCTTTGCAGATGGATAGAGAGACAACGACAGACTATTATGTGAAGTAGAGAGAGAAGCGGGTTGCCAAGTTCAATTTGAACCTGCCAGACAAGAAGATACAAGAAGGAGACCTGGTCACAAAGTACAAAAGCTATCTGGATTTCACATTCCAAAAGAAGTTCAAGAAGAAGTGGACAGGTCTGTATAAAGTAAAAAAAGCCTTTCCAAATGGAGCCTATCAGCTGGTAAGAGAAAATGGCAAGCTTCTTAGGAATAGGGTGAATGGTGTGCGGCTCAAGTTATATTTTGAGAGGGATCTAGTGCCTAATGTGCATCAGATTGTAGTCAAGGGGGGTGGGCAAGCCACCTAAAGCATGCAGTTGGAGAGAGAGGAAAAAAATATAGTTTTTGTACATAGCTTGTACATACAGTTATGGTTTTGCAAATTCTTTCAATCATCAGTTTGGTGTGCCAATTTTAAAGTTTTGTACATTTGCTTTTGGTCAAACATAAATGTTCAACGAGCGAGCTGGGCAATGATGGTGCATGCAAAGTTGGTCTAAGCTAGGAAATGGTATATGCCAGGCAGAGGTAGTAGGCAAGTGCAGTGCAGAAGACTAGGGCACATACGAAGGTCCTAGGTAGCCAAAGGGTAGCGAGGGTGTATGCCAATGCAGCTTTTTAGGCTAAAACAAGTTGGCTCAATTGGGATAGCAGATGAAGGCATCCAAAATTCCAAGTCAATGCTCTAGAATGTAGTGTTTGATGTGCTCTAGAAGCCAGTCCAGACGGCTCGTCAAATGAAGCCCCGGTGCTCAAGATATTGCAATTAAAAGTTAGAGTGTGTAGTAGATCCTCGACCGGCAGGGCAGCTGGGGACAGGTGGCCAGGTTGATGTTAGTGAATGCATGTGTAGATCCCCAGTTATGAAGCCTGCCTGTCTTCTTGGATTGTTAATCGGAGCTCTGGTTAGCAAGTTATGGTTAGTTGAAATTTTTTCGGGGGCTAGGTTTGAGCCTACTTGCCATCTAGCATTTTCTAGGCCTCGACAGGGTTCAAGCATATAAAGGATGCCATGTGGGGTCAGCAGGAAGTCATGGTTTGTCGATCTGAGCTCCGAGCATCGAGTTACAGCCTGAAAAATATGGGAGCATTTGGCGGTGGAGTGCATGCAGATAATTTTCTCGGTTTTTGTGACCTCCAATGGCGAACTTAGAGGAGTCAAAGGACGGTGAGGTTTGCACGGCCCTTGCCCAACATGGTGGAGACCCGGCACAATTTGGTGGCTTGGAGCTCCAACTGCCAAATAGAGAATGGAAATGCCTAAAAAGGGCACCTTAAAGAGTTTTTTGTAAGGTTTTTTTGAATCATTGGATGATATCCAAGGGGGGGGTACCTGCGGGCTGCCACGTGGCCCACAGATGAACCCATATGCAAGGGATTGGGGGTGGACAACGGGGTATTTGACCCAAGCCGTGAGCTTCAATAGATACACAAAGGGGAAGAGAGGGGAGCTCCCTCACCCGTGGCAATGGCTTGCGGTTGTGGGCACTGTGTTGGTGGCTCTAGTGGTGCAGGGTGCAAGGTTTGGAGGAGCAGGGGCGGTATAGTGTGTGCACCCACTGTACGGTGGTTGGCGGTTCTAGTGTGGGGGTGCTAGAGATGACATGGCAGGCGCCCGTGCCCGCACCCATGAGACAAAGTTTTTTGAGGGCAAAAGCCCCCCCCCCCCCCCCCCCCCCCCCCCCCCCCCCCCCAAATAGCGACATCGTTATTGCCAAGGGGAGGGGTTCCCACGGCAGTCGTGAAAGAAGAGAGAGAGAGAGAGAGAGAGAGAGAGAGAGAGAGAGAGAGAGAGAGAGAGAGAGAGAGAGAGAGTAAGAGAGGGAGCTCAAAGGGAACCCAAGCAGGAGCAACTGCAAAGGGCGGGCCCATTTCAAGGGCCGCTAGGCAAGCTTGTTTCAAAGCTGGCCAAGAGAGGGAACTTTGATGGGTGAGAAAAGGAAAAGGCATGAACAAACGGAGGCCGGGACCAAAGAGACAAAGGAGAGAGAACTAGAGAGAAATAAGGCTGGAGGGAGTCAGGCAAAGAGGATCAAAATTAGGCCAAAGAAGCATTGCAAAGTAAGCCTTCTAAAGGGGTAAAAAATGAGGAAAAATAAAAAGGTAAAAATGCATAGGGATCAATAGTAACATCGCTAAATCCCCCCCCCCCCCAAGTGCAAAGAGAGAAAGAGAGAGCAAAGGAGAAAAATAAAGCGCTTTCCCCCTTCTTAAAGATGCTAAATCAGGGTACCAGATGGACCAATGAAGAGATAATTTCCATAGTGGAAGCTCCCCCTCATAAAAGTTAAATTTTCATCAAATTAGGGGCTTTTTTCTGGGCTTTTTTCGTGCAGTTTGAAGCCTGCAAAGTGGATTTCTCTGACAAGCTAACCCCTTTGTAACTTTTGCTTGAAAATGGCCATGGTGATGGTAGTGCAAGCCAGTGTACATGCCTTTTGAAGTGTAATCAACCCACTGTTGCCCCCTCTTGCTGTTGTTTCCCCTTCACCCCTTCTCTTTCTTCTACTTTCAAGTTTCCCCTTGGTGCCGGTTGTGTGGAAGTGTGTACCCCCCGGACCGACGGTGTTTTGTGTGAGAGAGTAAATTTGAGTGGCTGTGAACGTGTGTAAGGGTGGAGACATACCGTGGTAGTAGGTGCGCTTTGTGTGGTGGATTTGTGGAGTGTGAGCAATGGAAATTAAGCACACAGTGGACAGTGTAAAGTGTGTTTTCTTTAAGGTGTTTTCCGAGAGGATAGGGGTGTTGTGGATACCCTGATCTATAGAGAAGTCCTTGTGTTTGTTCCGGGCATGTTCCCCCGTTCGCCCTTTCCAGCACCTTACATTGGCCTAAGTCGTTTCATCTAGGTGTGGATTATGTCATGCTAATTAACTACAGAGAGTTGTCTGGTTCTAAGAATCCATGTCAATGGATGGCAAACTGTAGTGGGAGCAAGCTATGCAGCCAAAAGATGATTTAGCTATAAAAAATGAGACTTAGTAATTGTGAAAATTTCCTAAGGGTGAGGGACACTTTTAAAAACTTCAGTCCATCTCTTTCCTCTGTGTGAGAACCTCACCAAGTTTCTTCATGTTTATTATTTATCTTCAACTAGGTTTATTTCTATTTTATAGATTTTACATTCATGAAAAAAAAATATGGACATTACTAATTGACCTACCTATTTTCATCTTATCATAAATTTTTTGTGATTCTTACTATATTTAATTTCCCCATAAAAATATTATTATTCCACCTTCCTAGTCCTTTTATGATACTTGTTGACTAGATGCATTATGGGCTAGGTGTTTAATTATCAATGAAGAGGGCCTTATTCGCATTATCATTATAAGGAAATCCAAGGCCCTTGGTGATTCTTTCACGCATGGATGAATACTTCTTGGGATGCATGAGGTAAATTTCAACCAAGATGGGATTGCCAAAGACTTCAGTGGTACCAAAGATACACATTTTTTTGGAATTTTTGGCGTCATGCTCCACTTGGAATTTGACAAAACTAAAAACATGCAAAATGTAGCCCATGAGCTAAATGTTTTGCCTATATAAATTTATATTTTCTGGAAATCCAATTGTTAGGATAGTATCCAAATAGTCGACCCTAGTTTACCACGCAAGGAAATCTTGAACTCTTGTCATCTTTTCCACTCCATACTCACAACCACACTCATTTCTCTGTCTCCCTCAGAAAGCCCTAAAAATATTTTCCCCCTAACCATCTTGATCATTCTCATCACTCCCTTCACCTTCATGCCTCACAATTTCTTCTACATACATACTTCTGCTATGTGATAACTAAGAATAGTAACGAGCTATTCTTAAACCTTCCTGAAAACATTACACAAGTCTATAGGTAGACATTACACAAGGCTATGGAAAAAATCCTTTTTTGTACCTAATGGTTTACTCTTTCTCTTAGAAGAACTAATTAATCTCGCCTTTAAAAATAGAGCAAAAAATAATTACTTTACTAGTTCCCTCAGTGAGAACCAACATGGGTTGAAAAATACACGCACACTGTCCCTTTTCGCTTTAACCAAATGGGATTAATAATTCATCATCATTGGATTATCAACAATAGCTTTATCCAGCTTGGAGCAAATAATTTTAACAACAAAACAAGATTCCTATTGGATTCTCCTGTCACTAGTTCTATGTAATCTTTACTTGGCTTACTTTGAATACAAATGGTATATCAGACAATTACAAAACTCTGAAACACAAAAGAAACTAGCACAATTTAAACATAATGCAAAATATGGGTGAAAGCATGTTAACTTGTCGTGCTTTTTGTGCTAGTTAGCAGTTTCAAGTTAGCACATCTTCAAAAAGTTGGGTGTCCGGTAAACTTTTTTACAAATAATATCAAAATTTGTCGGAGGTTGTACATTTGGATTCCTTGTTTCAAGTGCTTTCTATTGATATATCATATGTCATAGATATTGGAGATGTAGCTCAAGTTATTGTACTAGTTAGCATATATCAAAATTGTGCTAGTTAGCATTGTCCGGGACATGAAAAAGCATGACAGGTTAACAAGCTTTCACCCATATATGAATGATATTCTTAGCTTAAACAATAGTTTTTTCAAAGAAAAACTTATGGACATTTATCCCCTTGATGTGATTAAAATAGAAAATACTCCTAACACAATTATTTTACTAAATGGAGAGTTTTGCACATTGACTAGTACAACTAATCTGATGTTAAAAATTATGCTACTAGAACCATATACATGAGATTTTACAAGAGCATATACTACCATTGAATTTATCAAAGAAAAAAGTATTGCCCTTACAAAAATGCGAATAATATATTCTTAGGAATTATCTACGTCATAATCTACTCCTCTAGTGACTCCTTCATAGCATATGAAAAAATCTCTAAAAGTTCATGCACAATGGGTTTCTAAACCATTTTTAATAAGTAGCATTACTCAATCACTTAATAGAATTGACGGGCATGGGACTAAGCCAACACAAATACCATCAGCATACTTTTGAGGCAATAGGCTCCAATCTATGGGTCTGCTGCCTCATAGAGTGAGTGTGACTGGGTTTGGGAGGGAACACACACACACACATTCATCATTAACAAAATATTAACTCCTATTTCCATACATTATTTTGGATAATGAACTAAGGATTGAAATACAAGAACTTACCTACTAAGCTACATTTTAAACCTCTCTTTAATACCAAAAACTGAAAACCCACCTTGAAATTATAACATAGGTAGGGTCAAATATAGTTAAACTTGTTAAAACTATGGTTGTTATGGAACTTTCCTTTAAGAAAAGCGAGAGATAGACACAAGTCTTAGGATATAACATTAAAAAACTTTTAAAAACTTGACCTAGAAACCAAGAAAACTTCAAGAGTTTCTCTTGACTTTTTTTCACCAAACAAGAAAAAATAATTTACCTTGGATACATTTTGGGCCAACACACACAAACACACATTGGTCTTTGACATAAAAACTGTATTGACTCTTAGGGCCATTTATTACTATGGTCACATTCATTACTTTTCCTTATTACCAGAAAAAAATAAACCCACCTTGGATTTATTTTTTAATAAGAGTCAAGTGAAGTTTGACCAAATAAAATTATAAAATCTCGAATAGGTGTTCAACGTATATTGGGATTTTTATACAAGTGTAGTACCAACAAAAGTTTCAAATGTCTACCTAAAAGTCTAGGAGTATTCCAAGTAAATTTTGTTCATTGAATATGGATAATAATACAGTGTCTTGTATATTCATCCAATTAGACGGTCGAGAAAGACTTATAAATAAAAATTGTTTATTTATATCTCTACAATACCGATTTGGGTAGGTTTGCAACCTGCATTGTTAGGATTCACGTGTACAAAATGAGGTCTTGAGGGAAAATGACGTCTTACACACACACACACACACACACACACACAACCAAACACATATCTTCCCTATAGTAGACCTGTCGTGCTTGGTGCTTTAGAAAGAAAATAGCCTGTCTTGTAGCAAAACAAAATTTGGCGCTGCTCAGTACACACTCACACACATTATTTTTCTCTCCCTAACACACACACACACACACACACACACACAAACAGACACAAATCTCTTGCTATTCAATAATACTAATGTTGTAGTAATACACAATTGTTGTGATCATACACTCTCACATAATCTGCCCAATTTTTTTGCACATTACTCCTCGGCGTAAGCAACTCACTATTAGCACGCCTTTGATAATGACCCCTTTTTCTTCTAAAACTTACGAGTTTATTTATAAAATCAATTAAAAACTACCTTTTGTTAATATAATCCTATTAAAATTTTTAAATTTTGCTAGGTTTGGTTATTTTTAAGTTGTGCCTCATAAACTTTCAAAAGTGCGTCTAAAGATTATTTTCTTTTTCAACCAGTACAGGTCCCCCCAAACTTGCACTTCTTGTTTCCTCATCTTCTCAGGCTCTACCTCAGGGGTCTTCTTTTCCTTGTTGGATTCTCCTTCTAGGTATCTCTGTTTTTCCTTGGTTTTGGTTTCAGCTCTTTGGCTAAGGAAGTTTGTTCTGATTCCTTCCTAGATTTAACGTGTGATTTCTAGCCTTCTTAGTGTTTCGTTGACTTTTCCGTTCAAGACTAGGTGTATCTATTATAGGTTCCTCAATTATTGGTCTTGACATTACTTTTGGAGCTTGCACTCTTGTAACAACCTGTATAGGTATCACTGTTTCATTTTTAGAACCACTACTTTATGAGATTTGATCTAACATGTTCAACACTATTTTCACTGTTTTATTTGGGTTTTTTTGGACAGACACTAATCAAACTAGTGATACCACAATCTGGACACCAGGTCCTAATGGTTGTCAAGGTGCTCCTAGAGCTGCTCTTTGTTGATAGACATGCTATTTTCTTGCTAAGACACCATTGTCTATGAGCAGTAATGTTCTCTCATTAAGATGTATTCTCCTTCTCCTCAAACATGAGCTGTTGTTGGTGGTCCAACATTCCCAATCATGCTCCAAGCTTTTGGCTCTTTTGGCTCGATGGGCCGAATAGTATGTTGAACTAGCCATATATCCACTCGACTCTTTGTAATATGCGGGCACATGCACTAATGCTTGTTTCTCTGGTTCTTCTACAGTGGGTGCATATCTAATGCCTACTAGTCTTGCTCGTGCAATAGGTGGTTGTTGCCCCAAAATTGGTTGTGGTTGATCAACCCCCAATGGTCATAGAAAATTCCCTATTGTAAACCTAGACATTGGTGATACTTGAGGAGGTTTTACCGAGGATGGTGAAGAATATTGTTGCTCTTTCACATACCCCTTCTTCTAGTAACACTCTCTTGTCACATGATTTATTCATTTTTGTTTGATGGCACACCACTTGGGTTGGCTTAGCAAGTGGGCTTATCCTTTTGAGCACTGTTGGAATTAGGGTTGCAGAGAAACACACACAGCTTGGAGAAGACGAAGGAAGCTCAAGGCACACAATAGAGAGTGTGTTACTTAGTGTGCAATGGAAATATAGATAGCCCTAGAGTGATGGGCGTATATACAATGCACGGGGGAAAAAACCTCCTAAAGAGGGAAAAAATGCCCCGACGGTCCTAGTGTGTTCACACACATCACTACCACATGTATATGGTAACAAATCCCCCCTAGAGTGATGCGGTGAACAAGAGCTGGCACATGAGTAAATGGAAGTGCCATGCCCTGAGGACAGGATCAGTCCACAAAGGGGAGTAAGCCCAAAGCTTTGCGGAAAGCTTCAAGCTTCTCACGAGACAATGCCTTTGTGAAAAGATATGCAAGGTTTTCCTGTGTTGGCACATAAGCCAAGCTGATCTCTCCTGTTGAGAGCCTCTCCCTGACATAGTGGTAATGCACCTCAATGTGCTTTGTGCGAGCATGAAAAACTGGGTTCCTTGCAACTGCCAATGCGCTCTGACTGTCAGTGTAGATAGCGTTGGTAGTGTCCTGTCCAACACCCAAATCATCCATAAGGCGTCCGAGCCATACACACTCAAACGTAGCTGTGAAGACTGCCCTGTACTCAGCCTCACAACTCGAACTGGCCACAGTAGGTTGCTTCTTGCTCAACCATGATATACATGAACTGCCAAGCATGAAATAAAAACCACTTGTGGACACTCGCGTGTCAAAACAAGCAGCCCAATTTGAGTCCAAAAAAGCATCTAAGTCTGGCGGCAATGATCCCCCCTTGGGATAAAACAAGCCAAGATGTAAAGTGCCACTAAGGTAGCGGAAAATCCTCTTGACAGCCTGCCAATGCTTAGACCCTGGGCTATGCCTAAATCTGCTGACCTGTGAGACTGCAAACTGAATATCCGACCTCGTGTTGCATACATAAATGAGGCAGCCAACAACAGTTTGGTAAAGAGTGACATCAACAGGATCACCAACATCATGAAGACTCAACTTCAAACCTGTTTCCATGGGAGTGGCAATAGGTTTGCAATCCTCAAGTCCAAACTTACATAGCAATGTTTCTATGTAACTTTTCTGACACAAGGCAATACCACCATCACACTCCTTAAACTGTATACCCAAATAATGATGCAACAGCCCTAAATCTTTCATCTTGAAAGTAGCATTCAAATCAGCCTTAAATTCAGCAATATGTCTCTCATTTGGTCCAGTGATCAACAAATCATCAACATAAAGAACCACAATGAGAAGTACATCACCCTCACGCTTTACATACAATGTGCTTTCTGTTGGACTGTTACGAAAGCCTTGTTTGACCAAATGAGTGTCAGCTTACTCATACCAAGCACGAGGAGATTGCTTCAACCCATACAAAGCCTTGTTACATTTGCACACTTTGTCCTCTTGTCCTTTTATGACAAAACCGTGAGGCTGCGTTACATAAACTTCCTCAAATATGTCACCATTCAAGAAAGCAGTAACAATGTCTGATTGATGTACATCCCAACCAAATGAGCTGCCAGTGCACATAGAAACCGCACAGTAGTCATAAGACAAGTGGGAGAAAAAGTCTCTTCATAATCTATGCCTTTTTGCTGTGCATAAACCTTTGCAACAAGTCGAGCCTTATGGCAATCGATCTCACCATCCGGCTTGCGTTTCAACTTGTAAACCCACTTTGTACCAATGGCCTTTTTGCTAGGAGGCAAATCACATAAAGTCCATGTGTCATTTTCTATCAGTGCATCATATTATGATTGCATGGCAGCCATCCAATTTTCTGAATTTTGTGCTTCATCAAAAGTCAGAGGCTCCTCAACATCATGTAAGCTAGACACAGCCAAAGAATAACAATCTGATGCATAAGATGCATGGCGAGAGCCTGAACGAGTAGGACTAGACAAAGGTGCATCCAATTTACTGTCACGCAAAGTGTGCACCAGCCATTTTGGCATACTTCTAGACTGCTCATTTTGAGCCCTTTCCTCATCAAGTACATCATGTACATCTGCATCAGTAATAGGCTGATCTAAAACATTTTCAGAAACCCCCATAGGCTATACATTTGCCTCATTGGAACTTACATTCGTATTTCCACCACTGAAAAGAGGCAACAAAGTGTCATAAATGTCCTATGAGCTTACATTACTGTCTCTAGTACATGACAGCAAGGGCTGAACAGAATCTTCCACAAACACTACATCCCGTGAAACCAGAATACGTTTCTTTTTACGGATGATACAACCTGTAACCTTTGCTTTCAGCACTATTACCAACAAAAATACATTTGACAGCCTTATCATCCAATTTTCTGTGCTACACTTGTGGCACCAAAGCATATGCCAAACAACCAAAAACACCCATGTGGTCAATAGAAGGCTTTCTATCATGCCATGCTTCATATGGAGTAATAGACTGCAAAGCTTTCGTAGGACACCTGTTAAGTACATAAGTGGCACACATAATGGCCTCAAGCCAAAAAGAATGCGGCAAAGCTTGACTTTTGACCATACATCGTGCCATTTCTGTCAGTGACCTGTTTTTCCTCTCAGCAACACCATTTTGCTAAGGTGTATAAGGCACTGTGCATTGGTGTTTTATCCCACGACTAGCCAGAAATGCATTAAATTCATGAGACATATACTCTCCCCCTCGATGAGAACGGACTGTGCCGATAGTACATTTCGAGACATTTTCAGCCATAGCTAGAAATTGTTTGAAGCACTTGGAGTAATCATCAATGAAAGTCATGAAGTACAGGTAATTGCCCAAGGATGGAGTTTGCATGGGCCCACAAACATCACTATGCTCAAGCTGCAACCTGCATGTGGCCCGAACTGAACCATCCTTTGGAAACTTAGAACGCTGCATCTTACCCAAAATACAGCCTTCACAAACATGTTTGACAGGTGCTTCAAGAGGCGGCAAAGAAGCAACCATATCAGATTTTTGCAAACGCAGCAAACTGGAAAAATTCAGATGACCAAAACGTGCATGCCAAAGTTTTGCATCTGAAATAGCCCTTGAATCTGCAACAATATTTGCAAAATTTTGTCCACACTTTTCATACAAAGTGATTTATATAGCCCATGACACAAAAGCCCAGATGCAACAATTTCATCACCAAAACTGAGATCATGAACTGTACATCTGTCATCCACAAATTTGACTACAAGTCCAAGTCTAGATAGTGCGGATACAGACAAGAGATTCTTTTTGATCCCAGGTACATAAAGTGCATCAACAAGTGTGAAGGAACTGCCATTAGCAGCAGTGAGCACAATCTTTTCAACTCCCTAAATTGGATAAGAGGCGTTGTTGGCACAAGTGACTGAATTCCCATGAGGGACAGACTCGAGAGAGGTAAACAATTCACGATGTGAGGTAATGTGCTTTGTAGCACCACTGTCGAAATACCACACATGTGAATCTGCAGCAACTGACAAGCATGCATCATGGACAGCAGGATTGTAAGTGCACTCTGCGCTAAAAGCCCATTTTGCATCAACATCAGCAACACAGTCTCCTTTCACAGAAGACTCAACAATGGCTGCATTTGTAGTGGAACCAGCATTTGCAGTGGAACCACCCTCTTTCTTTTAGCCTCTTTGGCCTTCAAATTAGGACACGACTTGATCAAGTGATCATTGGATTTACAATAATGGCAACACATCTTCTTTTTGCCCTTATCACTAGAATTGCCAGATGAAGTGCTGCCAGCAGAAGCATTAGGAACAGAATTTTTGCCACTCGCAGCAGAATCATAAGAAGTGGTTGCATTACTGTTACCACCCTTTCTTTGAGAAGAAATAAAAGTCTGTTCAACTGCACGCTGCCTAGTCCTGTTTTTTCTGGAAAGTGACTCTTGCAACAGAAATGTGCATAATGCATCAAACTTGACAACTTCAGGATTTCCTTGGGTCATAAGTCTCCAAGTACTAGCAAAAGTCTTGTAGGAATCTGGTAAGGCATCAAGAACAGTCTGCACAAGGGAACAGTCTGAAATGACTTCACCTGCAGAAATAAGCTGCTCATTGATATGCTTGACAATAGCAAGGAAAGTGTCCATATCATCTTCCTCATGTATAACCTTCGACTCCATCTTTTTACGCAACAAAGCAATTTTAGCCTCATTGCGGCTTGCATAAAGACCTGCTCAAATATCCCAAGCCTGTTTTGTAGATTTTTCTGAACGGATGTGAGGAACAATGGTGCACTTCACAGAAAACGCAATCAATGCATGAGCCTGCACATCCTTAACATCCCAACGAGCTTGTTCTGCCGTAGGCAAAACAACTCTAACAGGTGCAATCCTTGCAGCAAGACCTGCAACATCCTCAACATCACCTACATCCTCAGAACCAGAACGTACATCAATGCCCTGCACAATGTTCCAGACACCCTTTGACACAAGAACATGTTGCATCATATAAGCCCACATAGGGTAGTTGTCCCCATCCAACCTGTCCTTAGCAGCAAACATCTTGAACACATCTGTGTTGTTGTTGTCAGCCATGGTAAATGCTGCACCTGATGTGAAAACTGCTTGAAAATAGAAGAAACGGAGTGGGAACAACCTGTGCTATATAGCACAAACCGGCTATGCAAAAAATGGCACTCACAGAAATTCTGCACAAAATGAGGAAATAGCCTTTGCAGTACTGCCTGTAGTGGAAACGGAGGCCGAAATGAGCCCAAATCAAAATTCTGAGCAGACCAGGCTCTTTGAGTTCCCCCAAAATTTTTGTCGACCTGTGAACACTCGCCAAAGCTCACTGAAATCGGAGAAAGTGAGCAGGCGTGTGCTGGAGCAGCTGGCGACTAAGCCCGGGAGGGCGTGACCTGCTCTGATACCAATTGTTGGAATTAGGGTTGCAGAGAAACACACACAGCTTGGAGAAGACGAAGGAAGCTCAAGGCACACAGTAGAGAGTGTGTTACTTAGTGTGCAATGGAAAGATAGATAGCTCTAGAGTGATGGGTGTATATACAATGCACGGGGGAAAAAACCTCCTAAAGAGGGAAAAAATGCCCCGGCAGTCCTAGTGTGTTCACACACATCACTACCACATGTATATGGTAACAAGCACTTCTTCTATAAGTTGCTCGTGCTTACAGCTTCCTAGCTCTTGTGTGCTGATTTTGTGGACTTTCATACACTACGCTTGGATGAATCATCATCATCTAAATAATTATAGACACCTTCCTTGCAAACATCATATTTTTCTACTAGGTATATATCTTCTTTGGTCCGCTCGTTTAGATTTGTGCTCTTCTTCAAATTCAAATCCTTCTAAAGGTCCACATTCATCAGTCTTTGTATAAATATCAACATAAGTTTAGACTGCATTGGTATCTCTTCCACCAGGCAAAATTTGTAGCGTTTCATCCTTAAAGCTACTTTTCATACATATTCCCCTTCTTTTCACTTGAACTTATCGATTTGCAAGACCGTATTGTGAGATACGCCTCTTTGAGAGAATTCCTTGATAGACTCATCAAATACCTCGTCCATTAACTTAAAGTCTCTATGTACAACAAAATCATACGAGGTGGAGGCATCCTCCTCTACAGTTAACGCAAATCCTACAAATTGTGTGGTAAATTATGGGACTTCCTCAGCTCTAATGACGTTGATAGATTCTAGAATTTCCTCTATCATTGAATCTTAGAGCTAGAAAATCCTATGGACATCCACTTCCATTAAGCCGATCCAAGTATTAAATCCGGTTCAAATCTTATTTGACTATAAGCTTCAGATATTGAGAACACTTGGGATGGGTCATTGGATGTTAAAGATGGACATCGAGCCGGAAGAATTTTGGCCATCATCAAGCATCGGAGAGTAGAAGTTAAGGTTAATTGAAGAAGCTCCAAGGGGTTGCATTGTCAAGGAAAGCAAAAAAGCAAGAGAGGGGCCAACTTGCAAGAAGGGATCAAGGGATGCAAGCAATAGGAGGAGGCAATTTCTTACATGACAAGGAGCAACCTATGAGGGGGAGTTGGTTTGTGGGAATCATCCCCTTGTTTGAAAGGCCAGATGAATTTTTCAATCTTCTACAATGATGGCAAGATGGGCTTCATCACACGGACGTCGCTAGAGATAAGAGGAGGTCCAAAAGGGAATGAGCATGGAGTAATGAGTTTCATATTTTAGATTCTAGAAACCCATTGTGCATGAAGTTGTTTATCCGTTTAGAGATTTCTTCATATGCTAAGAAGGAGTCACTAGAGGAGTACATTATGAGGTAGAGAATTCCTAAGCATGTATTACTTGGGTGAAAGCATGTTAACCTGTCGCGCTTTTTGTGTTAGTTAGCAGTTTCAAGCTAGCACATCTTCGAAAAGTTGGACGTCCAGTAAATTTTTTACAAATAATATCAAAAATTTTCGGAGGTTGTACATTTGGATTCCTTGTTTCAAGTGCTTTCTATTGATATATCATATGTCATAGATCTTGGAGATGTAGCTCAAGTTATTGTACTAGTTAGCATATGTCAAAATTGTGCTAGTTAGCATTGTCCGGGACATGAAAAAGCATGACAAGTTAACATGCTTTCACCCACTTGCATTTTTGTAAGCGCAATTACTTTTTTCTTTGATAACTTCAAATTTGAAAACTATCTTGTTTCAAACTATATCTTGTTGTAAAGTCTCATGTATATGGTTCTAGTAGCGCAATTTTTAACATCATATAAGTTGTATTGGTTGTAAAGGATTCTCCATTTAGTGAAAAACCTTTGTTAGTAGTATCTTCTATTTTGAGCCTATCAAGGGGATAAATGTCCATAAGGTTTTCTTTGAAAAAACTATTGTTTAAGCTAAGAATATCATCCATATATCTTGCACTATGTATAGATTGTGTGAGTTTATTTTGTGTTTCAGAGTGATGTAATTGTCTGATATACCATTTGTATTCAAACTAAGCCATGTAAATATTACATAGTATTGGTGAACATGAGAATTCCATATGAATCCCTTTTTGTTGTTTAAAACAATTTTCTCCAAGTTGGATAAAGCTATTGTTGAAAATCCAATGGAGGTGAGGGGCATTGTGCATGTATTTTTTCACCCATGTTGGTTCCTTAATGAGGGAAATAGCAAAGTAATGTTTTTTTGCTTTATTTTTAAAGGTGAGATCAATCATTTATTCTACAATTGACTGTGCCTGATATTTAGTTTCTAATTTATCCAATATTGCAGTATCACTTTGAGCATGCAGTTGTTCAGATTGATGATGTTTTTGTTGGTCCAATTGCTTCTGCAACTGCTCATATTGTTGCTTCAGTTCATCATACTACCTTTGCACTAACAAGTTATCCTCCTTTGCTTATTCTGCTGCAAAGATTTGATATACCTTACTGACCATAACATACATTTTAATTTTAATTTTCTCCCAAACACATTTCATATGCTCCCTCATTTCAATATTCATTTTCTCCACATCACCTGAAGCCAAATACCAACCCTCCACATCGAACTCTTCCTCTGATGTTTGTCTAATTTCTCTTCAACTTATCTACATGTTGTAACTTTGCTCAAAAAAACCCTATTACTGATTTCTAGAGTAGCATTCAAAGTAGCCATTTCGTTTAACTATCACTGCAACACAGTTAGCCACTCATCTCTCCAATGAGCAATATTGATTGAACTTTCCCTTCTTTATACTACTAATTGCTTGTAGGAGGCTAATTCCTGTCTCATTACACCCTAGCTTTCAATCAACTCTTTAACTTTTAATCTGTAAAACTTTCTCTTTAGTCTGTGTTTTCTTTTCCTTCGGTGCTTTCTCTTTAATCTGCTTCAATTTATTGGGAAGTCGCTCATTCTCCCTCTTCAATAAAGTTAAATCCATTGTTTGTTGTTCCACATATTCTTTGACTACACCCATTGCATTTTGCACCTCATTGAAAGATACATTTGGAGAACTAGTCCTAGTTATGCTAGGCTTTTCAACTGCATAGTCCCCAATTGTTATGACAAGTACCTCTCCTACAAGTTTTCCCTTCAGTTTTTTGATTTTAAAATCTGTTTTGACTCACACAGGTACTATAGGTCTTTCACTTAGCTCCACTCCAAATTCATGAAATAAGTCCCCAAATTCCTTGTCGAGATTTACCTTAACTGCATTCAGATATTCCTTTTTTGAATAACCTACATACATCAAATTTTCCACATCCTTCTGCAATGTCTTGTGTTCTTGTTGCAGTTTTTGTCTTTTTTCTTTCCTTGGTGCTGGTCTTGAATCTTCAACTATTTGGTGTGGTATTAGAAAACTCTTTCCCTGCATAATACTCTTGTTGTTCACATACTAAAAAATTGTTGCCAAATATGGTCCCACTTTTGTTGTTTTATGCTTTCTTTTTTGCTTGGTAATATACCATAATTCTCCATGGAAATATACATTGACTTGACCAACAAAAATATTCTTTCAATAAGCCATTTTACCCTATTGCAGTCTCACCTGATTCTTCATTCCTATCATAGTGTTTCCCACCTTGAGATGATCCAAATGCCTTTGTCATGTCCTTCTCAATTTGTTTAATAAACTCATTATCTTCTATAGTAGGTACATCAAACACATGTGCAATCAATTATTCATCCAAATAGTCCTCTGCAAAGATATGTCCATCATTTGCCTGCAAATACCTTAAGTATACCATTGGCATTTGATTCGGCCTCCAACTCACCCAGGGTAGACTTGCAAAACTTAGTAACCCTATTTTCTTCAATCATGGAATATTCTCTTCATTTGCCACCAATTCATACCTGAAGTCCACGAAGGTGTACTATAGGATCACTTCCTCCTTGGCATGTGGCAATGCTTTGATAAGTGTAAGCATTTCCAGCTCATTCTCTGAACTGGAATCATGTATTAAAGCTCTTTGATACCAATATTTGTGCAGAGGCTGCAACATGACCGAGGGCTCATCATCTTCCATCCTCGAGTTAGACCCCGCGCCATAGATGTGTTCTGGAGGCTTGACATACTGCAACAAGCAAAAAAATGCAGAGTGGAAGAAAAATGTAGCCTAGCAAAATTCTCAACACTTCTCAAATTGATCTCCTTCAACTACCCCATATGCATAAGATATCTCTATCCCACTAACATCATTAATGTTACACTCTACTCGAGTACCCTTTATTTCTCCAAACAAAAGGTTGAAGTTGGAAATCATTCATTGGATTGGTAATTACCTATCCCAACTCATCGGCCAAAATAAAAGGATTAGGCCCCACAGACCTAACAATCTAAAATGGTGCTACATACCTTAGATTCAGTTTTCCAGGTGTGGTCCCAGTTTACTGTTGTAAACCATCACCCAGTCTCCTGCATTAGAAATCTTGAATTTTATATTCTTGTTGATCCAAGCTTGCCTTCTTTGCTGGATAACCTCTACAATATGCAGGCTTTAAACTCTATCTTCTTCTAGTTTAAGTAATGCTTATTTTTTGCATTTGACTGACTCCTTAGGAGATAATTTCTACTGAACCTCAACCTTAAGCCTTAGTACCAAAAAATCCATTGGAAATTTGTACACCAACGTGAATGGTGTCATGCCTATAGTCAGCTTAGATGCTGTCCTAAAATCCAAGAGTGTTGAATCCAACTTCTCATCCCAATCTGTTTTGTTCTGGTTCATCAACTTCTTGATTATCTTGATCAATATATTATTGGTACTCTTTATTTTTCCATTTGCCTAAGGATAATACAAGATTGATTTCTTGTGTAGTTCAGCTAATTTACTAGTCACTATTTAATAAAACGTCCTCCCTTATCAAAAACCAACTCAATAGGACATCCAAATTTTGTCATAATATTTTTATTCAAAATTTTGGCCACACTTTTTGCTTTGTTATCTGTCAAAGCCATAGATTCCACCCCTTTTGTGCAGTAATCAATTGCAACCAAGATGTATGTATATTCTGTGTGAACCTTGCAGGTGGCTTGATGGGACCAACAAAATCTAATCCCCACTTTTGAAATGGTTCCAAAGGTAAGATAGGTTGAAAAGGCATCCTGTCTACATTCAATGATATGCCCTCCCTTTGGCACAACAAACACTTCTTACTAAATTCCTGAGCATCCTTTATAATAGTTAGCCACCAAAGTCCAGCTTGAAATATTTTTCTTACAGTCACATCTCCTAAAAAATATCCTCTCAAATTACCTGCATGAGCCTTTACCAGTACCTCTTCTTTTTCAAACTCAAGAACACATCTCTTGATTGATCACCTGATCAATTTCTCTTTGTAGAGAAGTCGTGCAATAATTGTAAAAGGTTTACTTCTTAATGATAGTCTTTTTCTCTAATCCTTAGTGATCGCTTCATGTAATGTCCCTTCAATCAAGAAACGAAGCATATCATCATATATCTCCCCTAACTGGTCAATCACCTGAACTATAAGCACGTCTGCATTAGAAAATTGATCAGGCATTCCTACAGAATCTTCCTCTCTTGTTTCCAATCTACTCAAATAATCAGCTGATACATGAATTCTTTCGAGAGTGTGTAAAACCACATAATCAAAATTTCTGCAAAAGCAATATCCACCTTGCCAACCTCCTTGAAAGGTGGGGTTTATTCACAAAGTAGATCAATGCCTGGTGATCCACATGAAAAATTACCCTATTTGAAAATAGGTAATGTTTAAACTTTTGTAGTCCATAGATCATTCCCAAGCACTCTCTCTTAGTAATTGTGTAATTCTTCTCTGCATGTGTCAATACCCTGATTGCGTAGTAAATAGGTGCGAACAAACCTTTGTTGGGTTCTTGCATGAATTCTTCATCCATTGCTACACGAGATGTATCCACAAATATGTGAAATGTCAACTTCCAATCAAGAACAATCAAAAGTGGTGCTACAGTTGACAACTTCTTCAAAGTCCAGAATGCCTTGCTCTGCTATTCTCCCCATTCAAATACAACATCCTTATTTGGAAGCTTTGTTAATGGTGTGCATACATGAGCCAAATACTTCAAGAATATTTTATGCCACTTGACTTTACCCACAAAATCTGCTCATTTGTTTAATTGTTCTTGGTTCTGGTGCCTTACTGATAGCCTCCACCTTTTTAAGATCAATAGACACCCCTTGTTTAGAAATCATATGCCCTAAAAGAACTCCTCTTTTAGCTACAAATGCACATTTGGTTGGGTTTGATGACAATCAAAATTCCTTAGATTTTTGAAAAGACAACCTCAAGTGTTTAAAGATGCTCCTTCTTCTTTTCAAAAACACTAAAATCATCCAAGAAAACCCTCACAAATGTTGTAAGGAATTCATCAAACACATGTTGTCCTGCTTTTTGAAATGTTGGTGGAGCATTTTTTCAAGCCAGTTGTCATCACATTGCTAGCATTGACGGGAGCAAAGCGAACCCCAAACCCCGACGGCCTCTAAAACACCGGGGACCGAATGGCGCGCCTCGAGCCTGTCATGGTAAAGAAAACAGGGGGCACCACCTAGCTTCAGTGGCTAGGACGCAAACAACACACCACCATAACAAAGTTTTCATCCAAGAGAGATGGATGCTTGGGAGTAATGATGAAGAGGAAAGAGAATGAGATCAAGTGTGAGAGAGAGAGAGAGAGAGAGAGAGAGAGAGAGAGAGTGTAATAGGACTAATATTTGAAGTTCTTAAAGTCGAAAAGAATGTAGCAGGGCATATCTTTCGTTAGCACGATTTGAAAGATTGTTGAATAGTCTATTAAATAGAGCTTATACGAATGAGTTGAAATATTAAGGGAGAACATATATTCTTTTTTTTTAATAATACACTAAAGACGGATTTGATAAAGATTAATGAATAACAGATAGTCTGTCTATGAACAGTAAAATTGAGATTTTTATTAATATCAATGTTTTATATTTATGTGTTTTAGCTTAAAATGCATGGGTAGGCTTAAAATAAGTTGTAAAAGTAGTGGATACCCAAAAATAGAGGTTTTATGAGTCGCGACCTAAAAGTTGCGTTTTTAGCCAAACAGAGACGTTTTTCGCAATTCTGTCTACGCTGCCTTGTAGACCAGACCTATTCCCGTCGTTTTGAGTACCTGGATCGCTCTGTTCTGAGTTCGCTTGTAAAAGTTATGATGAAAATAAGCAGAAGGCACCAGCAGTGTAATGTACACAGGGACAGACAGACCTACAACATCATACAGTTCTCCCTGCTATCAACCAAGAAGTGGATTGTTTCTTCATGGTAGAGTATGGAAATTGAGATTATGAAGGTATATAATTATGTTTTTTTACTTTGATTATCATGTTGAATTGGTTGCACGAGTATGTTCTTTTGGCTATTTTGTAGGCGATGCAGAAATCAATGTGTGAAACAGGATCTGTGCAAAGTGTCATGATAGAAATCTAACCTTTACGGATCGCTTAGCGATCACGTTCTTATATTATTCTCGCAGGTATACTTGGTACGAAAATCGTGCAGGCTTTTCGAGGAAAAGAAGGATAAAAGCACGACGGGTGGTGCGTTTGGGGATCATTCACCATTCTCTCTTCTGCGAGTGCGAGTGAGAGTGAGAGTGAGAGCGCGAGTGCGAGTGCGACTGAGACGCTGCATGCAAGCGAATTGAAGCTCGGGGGTGGTCGGGAGGTTCGAGCTCCGTACAACGGAGTGCGCCCATATATATATTCAATTGCTCCTCTGTTGTATCAAACACTATCAATACAAAGATTTCTTCCTCTGTTTTGCTGTCTATCTCTATTATTCGGTTCCCGTGACAGAGAGTGAGGGAGGGGGTATAGCGGCTTAGTACTTAGGCACCACAAAAGGATGGCGAATCCGCACACCCTTCACACATACACAAGCTCACTCCAAAACACAAGACTAGGTGGCGATTCCGCACACCTCACATGGGCAAAACATTGCAAGAAAACATACTCCCAAAACCTCAAGCTTTATTTAGAGAATAAGGCGATGAAATGGGGAGCATAGGGTAGGGGAATGAGAAGGGAGAGAGTGGTAGAGCACATGGCGGATAGGTGGGAGTTGATGGCGAAGACTCGCACGAGGATTATGGCCATCATCCTTCATTAAGTTGCCCTTCATCTTCCATAGCCAAGGATGTAGAGGTCATGCTCAAGACAAGCATGGTGATTGCGATGATGGTGATGGTGTGTGTGTGTGTGTGCACTAGGCACACACAGTGCATAGTGTGTTCTTTGGTGATGTTGTGTGTCCTTAGTGTGATGGTGAACCCTATTTATATAGGGGAGGAGGGGGGAGAAATTCTAGAATTTAGAAATGAAGAAATCATTATCTACATAGGCCATGTGACTGTGGGCCCCACTTGTCTGGCTGTGTGTATATGTGCCAGAACAACAGTCTCATGAGAGAGAGACTAAGAGAGAGAGATAGGTTGATGAAAAAAAGTGAGAGGTGACATGGAGAGTAAAGTAATTACAAGAGGGGAGAGAGGGGAGTGTGTTCAGAGGTGAATCTGTGTGCAGATGTGTGTGAACACAAGAAAAATCAGGTAACCACCGGGTGGGGATGGGTCTATGGGCACCTTTTTCAGTGAAACTGAGTGTGTGTGAGTGTGGGGGAGGTTATTTAGCTACAAGACAAGAGACATGGCGCCCTTTAGAGAGAGAGGGGGGTATTTGGGTCATGGGATATGATAGGAGAGAGAAAGAGGGGGTGGGGTATACTATTTTGGAAGATAGGGTAAGTTGCATGTGAGTTAGGGTGCATTATTGGTGAGTTATAATGCATTATTGGTGAGAGGTGGGGTAGCTTGAGGGGAGAGAGAAAGGAGAAAGGACAAGGGGAAGAGAGAGGGGGTTGACCTTTTGAGTGGAGGAGAGGAAAAGGGACACCCGGCGGGGCAACAGTGAAGAAAAAGGAGGCAAGGTGGGGATGGGCTACCCCGCAGGCATGAGGTGGCCTATTTTACCTTTCTTATATATTTACATAATCATACTTTATTTTTTCTTACTTTTTCCAATGCCTTTTATCACTCCCTCCATAAGAGGGGGTTTTCATGGGGTGGGGACGAGAGAAGAGGGGTATGGGAGCTTGGCTTGTGAAAAGCCCCCATCATTAGCCCTCCCCTTTTGGCTAGAGGCATTCATGTCTCTAGCTCATCTGTTTGATCATTATCATCGGAGGTGGTGGCTGATGGTGTGTCCTCATCTGGAATGTCAATTGGTGGAGCGTGGTCAAATCGAAGAAAATAAGGTTTAAGTCGCCAACCATTTACCCTGGTTTTATGAAGTTTTCCATCAGCCTCCATAAGCTGGTAGCTTCCATTGGCATACTTTTTCCTGATGATAAAAGGGCCTTCCCATCGGAGCCGGAGTTTCTTATCCTTGCGCGTGTTGAAGCGATTGTCGTAGCGGAGCACCAACATTCCTTTCTTCAATTCTTTTTTCCGGAGATGCTCGTTAAAGCTAAGCCGTCTATGCTCTGCTTGTGCTGCATAATAATTTATTGCGTCTTCTCTGTCCAGCTGCAGTCTTTCCAAGTTGATGATGTGATCTCTCAAATGCATGTTGGGTTGTTGAAGTTGGCTTGCCATTACTCTGAGACTTTGTAGTTGCACTTCAATGGGCAAGATTTCTTTCTTACCAAATACTAGATGATACGGTGTGAATCCCAAGGATGTACGAAATGAAGTTCTGTAGGCCCATAAAGCTGGTAGTAGATACTTATCCCAGTCTCTAGGATGCTTGTTTACCTGCTTGGTAATAATTTTAGAAACCATTCCATTTACCTTTTCAACTAGGCCATTACATTGAGGGTAATATGGTGAAGAGTGCCTCCTTTTAATGCCCAGTTTTTGCATTAATTCTCCTACCAAGTCTGCTCTGAAACCTGGCCCTCTATCAGAGATGATCTCTAAAGGTGTGCCAAACCTACAACATATGTGCTCGTAGATAAATTTAGCTACCTCTACCGCTGTGATTCTAGTGGTGGTTGTAGCCTGTGCTCATCTAGTCATGTAGTCGACTCCCATGATAATGTAGAATTTTCCTGAGTTGGCCCTAGGTAATGGCCCAATGGCATCGATACCCCATTTTTCAAATGGGCCATATGAGAGAATAGGTGTCTGTGGTTCAGGCATAAGTGACCTAGTGCCGGCCTTTTGACACAACTTACACGTTTTGCACCAATGGTGTACATCACGGTTGAGGCTAGGCCATATGAAGCCTGCCTGCAAGATTTTCCTACTTGTTATGTCTAGGGCAAAGTGACCACCACAAAGCCCGTCCTGACAGCTAGAAATTACTCCCGTGATTTTGTGTGAGAGAGGGACCTTCCTGAGTATTTGGTCCTTACCCTTACAGTACAAACCATCATTGATGAGTCGATACCTTGTGGCCTTCCACGTCAGCCATTGCTTCTGTCCCTTTGTTAAATCTGATGGGCATTCCCCTGTTTCCAAAAAATGCATGATGTCAGGCACGGCATCACTTCCTTGAAATAGAGGGAGCTTTAGTTTTATTGCTCCAACCACCACTTCTTGTAGTCTTTCACTTGCTAGGGCATCTGCTTCTTGGTTTTGAGCCCTTGGGATATGGTGTATTTGAACTTCTTCAAACTTACCCAACAAGGTTTTTACACCACTTAAGTGAGTCCTTAAACTAGGATTCTTGCATGTCCATGCTCCATTTACTTGCCTTACCAGAAGTAGAGCATCCCCAAATACATTAAGGCGTTGTACACCTTGCGAGACGCACCATTGTAGACCCTTGGTTAGTGCTGCATACTCATCTTCATTGTTAGAATGTGAATCTAACAATTGGCCCAACAAAAATACCTTTGTCCCTTTGTCATCAAAGACCACTATGCCTGCAGCTGCTTTGTCGGACGCTCGCTTGTAGGCTCCATCAAAGTAGAGAGAGTATGCTCCTTCTACCATAGGTGGTACTGGAGGTAATCGGACTTCTCCTTCCTTAGATTGCTTCTCCTTCCTTTCAAAGACTTGATAGGTCATGAGTCCCCCCAAACTTGACCTTGTCGTGCTTTCTACCTGTACCGTGTAGTCAAACTCTTGCAGACGAACTAGCCATTTAGTAATTCTAGCAGACACATCCATGTGTTGTACAACATAGGGAAATATTTCATCCGTGGTTAGAATCACAAATTGCTTAGGGAGCAAATATGACCTAAACTTTGTAGTTGCAAATCTAAGAGCTAGGACTAAGTGTTCCACATGGGTGAAACCTTTCTCTCCTGCTGTCATCATTCGACTAGAGAAGTAGATTGGCCTCATGAAAGATGTCGTCGTATCCTTTTGGAGTAGCACAGCCCCCAATGAGTCATCACCAACACTTGAGGTGACATAGAATTTTTCATCCCACTTAGGTGGTGAGATAGTTGGCAGAGTGGCTAAGACCTCCTTTACCTTGTTGTAGTGATGTTCGCTTTCCTCGTCCCAAGTGAAAGTTGATCTTTGAGTGAGTTGTTGCAGTGGTTGAACAAGTTGTGATAGTAGATGTATGAATCTACTTAAGTACCTCACCTTCTGTAGAAAAGAGACCAGTTGACGTGCGGTCGTTGGTGAAGGTAGGGCTATGAGTGCGGACACCTTACTTGGGTCGGCGTTGATACCTTTTGCTGAAATTTCATGGCCTAGTAGAATGACTTTACTCTCCCCAATGTGGCATTTGTCCACATTTAATTGCCCACCTAGGCTCTGCAACCTGGCCAAACCTTCAGTTACCTTTTCTAAATGTGAAATACGGGAGCTATATATACAAAAATCATCAATGAACACTCTTATGGATGTTCCAAAGAACGGTTGAAAAACATATGTGACATATCTTTGGAATGTGGCAGGTGCATTTGTGAGACCAAATGGCATAACCCTGTATGCAAAACAACCCCATGGCGTGATAAAAGTGGTTTTTAGCTGATCTTCCAAGGCTATGCGTATTTGAAAGTATCCAGAATAACCATCAAAGACGGTATAGCATTCAAAACCCGCTACTTCATTCAGAATTTCATCCAAGAAAGGGAGAGGAAAGTGGTCTCTCTTTGTAGCTGCATTTAGTGGTTTGTAGTCAACACATACCCTCCACTTACCATTCTTTTTAGGCGTCACCACTACGGGTGACACCCATTCTGAGTTTTCTACAGGATAGATGAATCCTGCCTCCAGCAGTTTCCTTACCTCGGCCAAGAGTGCCTTTTCTTGTATGACCCCCAGTCGTCGTAGCTTTTGCACAACTGGTTTTACCCCTTCCTTCAGCTTAATATGATGTTCCACCACTGTAATGCCTGTGATTCTTTCATAGTTGTCAATGAACAGGTTAGGAAATCCCATCAACATTTGCAAAAAACTATCTTTCTCCTCAAGTGTTAATTCCGTAGACAACATACCCTTCAACCTACTTCCTCCTAGGCCAGGTGATTTTCTCTCCTCTTCATTGGGTTTCCCTTTTGGTGATGGATCACTAGTTGTGCTTACCCTTTGTGGATCCTTCATAATGATACCCATCACATCAATGGAACTGTCACTTTCGTCGGTGGATGTGGTCTCCTCCTCAGAACTGTAAGATTCGCTAGTGGTTTCATCTGCCGATGTTTCCAGATTCATTTCCTTCTGCTTGCCAATCCTCATGTCGTAGTAGGTTGTCTCCCCTTTCTTACCGATCATGCATAGAAGGCCAGTACCCCAGTCCTGTTTTGCCTTCATGGCCATCAACCATGGCCTTCCCAAAATTAGTGGATAGCCCTCCCCCTTAGTAGGCATTACAAAAACATCTACCTCTACCTCAGTGTTGAAAGCTTTGATTTTCACGGCACTTACCACACCCACACACTTTACTTTTGCGTTGTTTGCCATCTTTGCCTTGCATGGAGAAGGCGTGTCAACCTCGAGCCCTAATCGAAGCATCATAGCTTCACTCGTTACACAGATTTGTGCACCTCCATCAATGTAGGTGTTTCCAACCCTCTTTCCTTTTATGTTTACGTAGACAATTGGAAGGATGTCATCCATGTTGCATCCCAAAATTGCTCCGGCTACCTTTGTTTTGGAGCGTCTTGTACTTACCATTTTAGACCATTGTCGCCTTACTTTAGGCACAAGATGTAGCAGCTGTGGCCATGTAATCTTCGGTCCTTGCTCTGCCACATCCAATGTTAGATCATAGGGCTTAGAACTTTCCCCTAGCTGGAAGTCGGTGATGCCCAATTTTCGTCGTGGCCTGGATGGTCTCTTGCTAGTTTCTCCTCTCATGCTTCTCTCATCATCTGATTGTGTAGCTTTCTCCCTCCTAGCTCTTTTCACAGTCATGGCTTCAAGTGGTTCTAAAAAGGTTAACTTCTCCTTACACTTGTCCCTCTCCTTTGCTCTGGGTGGATCCACTACTATGGCTTTTCCTTTCTCTTCTAGCCTTATGATGTTTACAGGGCGATCAAGTGGTGGGGCTGGTGGAAGAGGTGGGATGGATGCTTGTAGTTGTGTCTGGGGTGGACATAGAATTTGTGTTGGTGGGGGTGGTGCTCGGGGTGGGGGTGTTCTTTCTCTAGGGGGTGACAATTGGTTCCTCCTACCTCCTCTATTATAGTTTTGTCATGGTTTCGGACAGTAGTACATACCGTGACCGTCTTCTCCGCAGTTGTAGCAATGATACTCCCTATTTTGTCGTCGTGCTCTTCCAGGGTCTTGATCTCTTTCTTTACTCCTCCCTTGTTGTATTAAGTGGATAGACAAATTTTGCAGTTGGTCAGTAATACGGGCCAACATATCTTGTTGGTCATCTCTTACCCCAAGAGCCGATGGTGGTGGTGGAATGGTGGTTGTCGTAGTTGCTGGTCGACGCGATGTTCCTGATTCTGTTGACTCGGTTTCTTTGGCTTTCATTCGCAGCTTCTTGTCTTTAAGGCGAGCAATCTCAACGGCTGACTCATACGTAGCCGGGAATCTACCTTTCACCTTCTCCTTGAGAAGCGGCCATAAGCCATGCGTGAACCGATCTTTCTTTAGGAAATTGGGTGCAGCTTCCCCCCTTGCCAGTGACTCAACCCACCGTTCCCACAAATCCACAAATTTGGACTCATAGGTGGCATATTCTAAAAGACCCTCCTGCTTCAAGTCTCTCAACTTGTCCCACAACTTTTCTGAAGTGGTACCTCCCCCAAAGCGCCTCTTAAAAGCGGTTTTTAAGGGTTCCTAGTCATCCTTGGTTGCTTGTGGAAGTGCATTGTACCATGATCTAGCTTCTAGCTTCATGAGATGCTTAAAGATTCTAACCCAGGATTCATCCGTATCTTTGTTGCTCACTACACATGTTACTTCAAAGTCATCTAGGAAGTCTGTTACCAAATCCTCCCCCTTCTTTCCTTTAAATGTTGGAAATGCTACACTTGCCATGATTACTGAGAGAGAGCTAGAAAGACACACTGCTTAACTTGCAAAAGTTTTTTTCTTCTTTACAAGGAGGCGTGTATATATATCCTCTTATACTAGGACATAGATTAAAACTTCAAACGGTACATTGCCTTGTACCAAAGGTAAGACAAATGGTTGATCTGATGCCAGAACCTCCAAAAACCGCTCCCCACCCGGCATGGTGTCAATGACGTGTTGGTAGTGAGCCTTCAAATCCAGTATTACCTTGATTGAGCGTACACGTGTTGGTATGTGTGATCTGTCTTGAGGTAGGTTGTACTGATTCATGTGAAGCTTAGAGGTGCTTAGTCACTGTCCAAGCTTGTGGGAGAGGGTGGTGTTCTTTCCTGAAACAAACTCAGTAGATCCCTAGTTTCTCTAGTGAGAGTGTGAGCCAATGCTTCCGTTATCTGTGCTGTAGCATCAGGTGCGACTTGAAAACTGACTGTGATAATTACCTAGGTGACTTGAGTTACCCGATTCTCAAAGTAGAATAGTGTTGATTCTCTATTGTGTAGAGCTCCTTCCATTTTGTTGTTGTGGGTTGGTTGTAGGTTGCGGACATGGTTTCGACCTTCTCCTTCTTCTTCTTGGCACTTGGCCTATGTATATCCACTGGGTTTGGCGTGTTGGTTGCCTCTCCCACTGCAAATCGATTACCGTTACGCCTGGCACTCGAGCTTCGATGGAGATGCGGAGTTCGTCTAGTTGTGCTTGGAGCTCTTCTTCTTCTGTCGTCCAATTAGCAAATCCTGCTAGCCATTCATCCATTCACAATAGTTTAAGGGTTTTAGTCTTGTAAACTGAAGGGTTTCATGAAAAGATCCTCAGTGGGGGCACCAAATGACGGGAGCAAAGCGAACCCCGAACCCCGACGGCCTCTAAAACACCGGGGACCGAATGGCGCGCCTCGAGCCTGTCATGGTAAAGCAAACAGGGGGCACCACCTAGCTTTAGCGGCTAGGACGCAAAGAACACACCACCATAACAAAGTTTTCATTCAAGAGAGATGGATGGTTGGGAGTAATGATGAAGAGGAAAGGGAATGAGATCAAGAGAGAGAGAGAGAGAGAGAGAGAGAGAGAGAGAGAGAGAGAGAGTGAGGGAGGGGGTATAGCGGCTTAGTACTTAGGCACCACAAAAGGATGGAGAATCCGCACACCCTTCACACATACACAAGCTCACTCCAAAACACAAGACTAGGTGGCGATTCCTCACACCTCACATGGGAAAAACATTGCAAGAAAACATACTCACAAAACCTCAAGCTTTATTTAGAGAATAAGGCGATGAAATGGGGAGCATAGGGTAGGGAATTGAGAAGGGAGAGAGTGGTAGAGCACATGGCGGATAGGTGGGAGTTGATGGCGAAGACTCGCACGAGGATTATGGCCATCATCCTTCATTTAGTTGCCCTTCATCTTCCATAGCCAAGGATGTAGAGGTCATGCTCAAGACAAGCATGGTGATTGCGGTGATGGTGATGGTGTGTGTGTGTGTGTGTGTGCACTAGGCACACACAGTGCATAGTGTGTTCTTTGGTGATGTTGTGTGTCCTTAGTGTGATGGTGAACCCTCTTTATATAGGGGAGGAGGGGGGATAAATTCTAGAATTTAGAAATGAAGAAATCATTATCTACATAGACCATGTGACTGTGGGTCCCACTTGTCTGGCTGTGTGTATATGTGCCAGAACAGCAGTCTCATGAGAGAGAGACTAAGAGAGAGAGATAGGTTGATGAAAAAAAGTGAGAGGTGACATGGAGAATAAAGTAATTACAAGAGGGGAGAGAGGGGAGTGTGTTCAGAGGTGAATCTGTGTGCAGATGTGTGTGAACACAAGAAAAATCAGGTAACCACCGGGTGGGGATGGGTCTGTGGGCACCTTTTTCAGTGAAACTGAGTGTGTGTGAGTGTGGGGGAGGTTATTTAGCTACAAGACAAGAGACATGGCGCCCTTTAGAGAGAGAGGGGGGTATTTGGGTCATGGGATATGATAGGAGAGAGAAAGAGGGGGTGGGGTATACTATTTTGGAAGATAGGGTAAGTTGCATGTGAGTTAGGGTGCATTATTGGTGAGTTATAATGCATTATTGGTGAGAGGTGGGGTAGCTTGAGGGGAGAGAGAAAGGAGAAAGGACAAGGGGAAGAGAGAGGGGGTTGACCTTTTGAGTGGAGGAGAGGAAAAGGGACACCCGGCGGGGCAACAGTGAAGAAAAAGGAGGCAAGGTGGGGATGGGCTACCCCGCAGGCATGAGGTGGCCTATTTTACCTTTCTTATATATTTACATAATCATACTTTATTTTTTCTTACTTTTTCCAATGCCTTTTATCACTCCCTCGACAAGAGGGGGTTTTCATGGGGTGGGGACGAGAGAAGAGGGGTATGGGAGCTTGGCTTGTGAAAAGCCCCCATCAGCATAAACTCCCCATTCAGTCACAAAGGCTGTTTTTTTCCTCTCTTCAAGTGCCATTGAAATTTGGTTATAAAGATTAAAACCATCCAAAAAACTATAAATCTCATAACCAGCTATTGCATCTGATATTATATCCTAAAAAGGCAAAGTTATTGCAGCAGCATTTAGTTTCATGTAGTCCATAAACACACTAATATTTCCATTCTTATTTGGAACTACAACAATTGGTGACATATAAGTAACTTCATCCAAAGGATAAATGAAACCTACAATAAATCGTTTGTCAATCTCTTCTTTAATTTTTTTGGGATAATTAGGATTCATATACCTTTGTTGTACAACTAGAACTACATCTTCTTTCAAATTAATTTTGTGTTGACAAAAGCTAGCATCTACTTCTTTCATACATGTGTATTTCCATGCAAAAACATCTTTCAATTCTAACAACAATTCCTCTAGTTTCAGTTTAAATTCCTCCTCCAAATCTGTTGATACCTTCACTGTCTGTGATTACTCATGAGTGTTTAGGTTCAATTCATGCAGTTCATCCTGAGTTACCCTAGAAATTATTTCCATCTGAAGCTCAAATGCTCTCTCTACTTGCTTCACTGCCTCAAGATTCCACCTCTTCTTTATTTTCAATCTATAAATTCTTCAATAGCTCATTACCCATCTTGTTAGTTGATTTATTACTCTCCTGAGAAATCAGTAGTTTTTGAGTTATTGACTGTATCCCATCATCTTCTCACTGTAACACATACTTAGTTGCTATCTTTTACACATCAACTTCAAAGATAGGTACAATTGATGAATTGGTTCTAATAAAATCTTCCTCTATATCCTCTTCAATTTCCTCTACCATACTCAATCCTTTTGCATGCACTGCCCTAAAACCAGGTGGTATTACCTTTTTCTATCCATTTGCATTTTTGACTTTCTTATTTCCTCTTTTGATCACTATGGAGTCTTCTCTCCATAATTTCTTTACTCTTGTTGCTCTTAACTAGGGCCTTCCCAGCATCATTGGATAAGAGCAAGTAGACTCTTCCAACCTGAGAACTAAAAAGTTGGCTACAAATTGTAGCCCCCCAAAATAAGATCTACAAATTCCTCAAAATCCCCAAAGGTTGAACCCATCTTTGGTCTGCCATCTTCACCTGAAAAGATGGTAGATCCCATTTCAAGAGATTCAGACGTTTGCAGGTTGACTCTAGGAGAATATTATCTCCTAACCTGCCATCCAAGAATACTCCTAGAATAACCACCTTTCCAATAGATACCCCCACTACCGGTACCTTGTAATCAATATCCATTGGTAGGACTTCACATGCTTCTCCCCAAAATCGCCTTCAATTTCCTTGCCTATCGCTTGATTTGTTCCTTCCACTTCATTAGTCACTCTTTTCAAAAATTGTTGTGAAAATGAAGGTTGCAACCTCAACATTTTCTTTATAATAATTGCTATTGAAGCTGGAAAAAAAGCTTCATAAAATTCATCACCACTATCTTGCTCTTTCAATATAGTCTTACTTTTATTTAATGCTCTTTTCCCTTGGTCAGCCAAGGATCCTACAGCAATCTCCCATTCTTCAAGTGGTACATTCCCTCCTTGGGACTCTTGTACTTCCTTGAGTCTTATATTATCATTGCTTTCTTCTGCTTCCAATTCAGAGTACCCTGATCTTATTTTTCCCGCACAATTGCCTTTCCTTGCTTTGATTTTGACCTTGCTACACCTATGACTTCAATGCATCCACTAATCTTAGGACTACCCTCAATTTGGATACATGATACACAATCACAGTTGTAATGCTTAGCCATGCCCTGAGTAGATTGACACTTCCATACATTTTGATCAAGTTGATGTTCCTCCAGATGAAGCTTTACCCTCTCTTGTGTTCATTCTTTTTTAGTCCATTCCTCCGACAGCACTAAATTAGCCTCACCTAGAGGTCTTTGTTGATGTTGGGGTGTAGGTTTTTGATTTTGTTCCTAAGGCCTATTATTATTGTTGTACTAGATGATAGGATGCCTCTATCATTTCTATGTCTACACCACAGTTCACAATTAGGTCCTTGTCTATGTCCAAATTCTCCATAGTAATTGCATTGCAATTGCTGTTTTGGTATCCCTAGTTATTTGGGTTTTGGAACCTTCTTTGAGGTGTAGGTCCATGATATCTCCTGTTAGCACCCTGAAAAGCTACCACACTTGGAGTTGCCTCCCTCATTTTTTTATTAATATACCTAGGTATTCTTCCCTTCAAATCTGGATTATAATAACAATTTTCATATTCATGACCAAATCTTTGACAAACTTGACAATATGGTTTTCCTCACATTCCAAACTGTCTCATTCCAATTGTTTGTAGTTATCCTGAATAATTTTGTTGACTGCATATGTAGTTACTACTTCCTTTCCCTCCTTCTTTCCTTCTTTTGCTTACCCTTTTCCTTCTTGTGCTTCTTCTTTTTCTACTTCTTCTTATTCCTTTTTGACCAATATTCATCATTAGTATCAATTTTCTCCTCAAGATCTTGATATGAATCTTCATCTTTTGATTTTGAATCATCCAATTTTGAGTCTGAATCCTCACTTTGCTTTTCCTTCTTTTCCTTTGCTTCTACCTTACCTCCATATTTTCTTTCAACTCTTGTAGTTGTTTCAACCAATCCAGTAATAATCATGGGAACTTGCTAATGGGGGTCTCCATGCTACTGCACTTTTGAATTCCCTTTCGAGTCCCTTACAAAAGTAGTCTCCCAACTGCTCCATAGAAGGTTGTTGTGTTTCCTCCAATATGTTGTTCAAATTGTGCATAATCTTCTATCAACAAGTATTTCTGCGCTTCAATTTTTTCAATTTGTTCTAAATGTCTTCAGGTGTTTTATCCTCCCTGAACCTTAACAAAAATATATGCTTCAGATACTTATAATCAGCAAAGGCTGACATGCCATACTACAAGAACAAATCCATGGCCTTACCCTGCAGTGTTTTTGCAAAATTCACTTTCTTCACTACATCCGGATGTAATGCCTCATATCCACTTGTAGCCACCTTGTTTTAAACTTACCAACGTGGCTGTCAGCATCTTGAGACTTTTTTCTCGTTGAGCTTTTCCACACTCACTTTGGGATTTGATGCAGCCATTAGCGGTATTTGAAGTTCTCTGAGTGCTCTTACTAGGAGTGGAATGAAAGGTAATGTAGGTGTCCTTGATGGTACAAAATACAACTATCCTACTTCCCTAAAGATTGTCTGAGAGACCTAGCAATATATGAACCAACTGTCTAGTGTCTACTCCTGCAACAACCCCCCTTATAGGTTCTTCTTGGTCATCACTACCAGGCTCTTCTTCCTATCTTCCCCTTGCAGAGAATTATCTCCTCAGCTAAACCTTGTGCCATATGAGTGTTGTGGTACATTGGACCCTTGCCCTGAATCACTCATGTATTGCTTCTTCTATTCTATCTAAAGTACTGTACGAACGCTGTCATTTTATATAAGCTATAACAAGAAAGCAAATTGCAAGCACCAAAAGGTAAAAATGAGTACCTACCTTTCCATCAATTGAAATTTTGATTTCCCCTGGAAGTTTTGGGAAGAATTACTCCAAGAACATTGTTGCATATTCTTCAAACTCTTCCTGCAAAGTTCCCAATTTAAGAATTCCCTCAGGTGGTCTATGTCAACCAACATGTCCATAGCCTGCTATCTTCTTGAATTCTATATGGTTCAGCTTGAATTAAAAAAAACCACAAGATCACCAAAGTGTTAGGATCTTGTAGCCCTAACAAAGATTCAATACTAGACATACAGTGCAGGGAAAAGAGATGATAGTAGAATGCACATAAATTCATAAAACTGCAAAGCATATAAGTAATAAACACCATGATTGAGATAAAGAAGGTGCTACTTTACTGTGTATTCATCATCATCAAAATTATAGACCCAAAACAACAATCGACTGCAAGAAGGCCAACTGCAAACTGCCCGTGGGTTACCCAAAAAAATTGCTACATGCCATAAGACAATTCAGGTATTTAAAATTACCTACGCATTAGGCACTTGTGTAAAAATTCCCCTAAGCTCTAAAACTAAGACCTTAGCTACAGTTAAAAAAAGTAAGTACCCTGACACATCAGGCACTAACAATAGTGATGATGATGAGGTTGATTCAAGCGTAGAAGAGGTTTTGTCTCTTGATGATGTACACATTTGTGAGGAGTTATGTGCAAGCAATACTGTGAAAGAAAAAACCTTAGAGTGCATGCATGAAAAAAAGGGCAATGATTTGGATAATCGAGATCCATGAATGGATAATCATAAAGATGAGGCCTTATCTTGCTCTATGTATTTGCATTATTTGCCTATGGATGCTCTTGCTTGTGATACAAATAACACACATGTTGACATTCAGGATGATGTTTTTACTCCTCCATCTTTTGAGTTGGCATGGTATCCGAATGAATTATGGGCATGTGGACCCAAGTTTGGGATGTCGAGATTGATGTTTGCGATGTTGATGATTGTATTGGTGGCACTAAGTTTCTTGATAGTTATAATTTTTATTGTGAGAAAGAGGTTGATTTGTGTGATGTGGATTGTGATTGTAGTCTTGATTGGGTCTTTGATGATTTTGCAAGCTAAGATGGATGAGGAGATGCAAGTTAGTGTGTTCCATACATTGTCAAGGGTGAAAAAGATTAAGAAAACCTCATAGACATTTGTGGATGTTGAAGAGGATTGTAGATTGGAAAGTTGGGGAAGCCATGATGACATGGATACAATGGATGTTTTACTCCCAAGGGATCACTTGTATTTGAGTTGTGGTTATTTTTTATTCTTTTTATGCGATGTGTGGTGCTGATCTTGTGTCTTGGACACGATTGGGAGACATTTCTATAGAGGTGCTCCTTGTTCTTCTTTTCCAAATAATGTTTTAAGCAAACTGTGTTGAGCACAATTTGAACACCCTTTTTTTTCGTAAATCTGTACATACAAACATGATACCCAAGGTCAAAATTTTATATGGATTTCTTTTGGTGGATTTATTGGCTTGCTTTTGCAGGCACATGTACATGCAATGGAAGTCGCTAGTGTAGCGCCAACTATTGCGAGTTACTCTAAGAGCCCATTAGCGCCAACTATTACGAGTTACTGTAAGAGCCCATTAGTGAATTTTTTTAAAGCATGAATTTTGTATAGATTAAACTCATGTACAAACATAAAAAGCTCAGTCGAATATCATAATTTTTAAGGTTTTGTGTCTTTGTCCCTCCTCTATGCATTTTGATGTAGGGTTTTACCTTTGACTAGTCTTGCCTATACGTAGTCGAGCCATGGAAGCTTCCTGTTTGTGCCACTTTTTCACATAGAGGTGCATAGATTTGAAAGTTGTGGTTTTACAAACTTTTGTTACAAAAAATGCACATAAATTTTGAGGCTTGATAGCTTCCCTTTTGGAGTTATGATTTGGGAGATACAATAAATTTCGCACATGATAAAGGATATGGCAGTCTGCATACAGTGGTAGGTTGTGGAAGCTCTCTTTTTTGGTGGTTTGTATACACTTCAAAATTGTGATTTTGAAGATTTATTTGATGAATTTGGAAGATATATTCCTCAAGTGCATTGGTTTGCATGTGTTGTAAATGCTTGCTAGTTTAGATGCTTCCTAGTTTTGATGGTGGTCTTTTAAATGGGCGTGTGCTCGTAAATTCCCAAGGGATCGTTTGTCTTTGAGTTATTTTCATTTTGTTATTTTGATTTCATGTGTGGTGCTAATCTTGTGTTGAGTGCTATTGGGAGACATTCCTATAGAGGTGCCCCTTGTTCTTGTTTTCCCAACAGTGTTTTGGTGCCCGCCCCTAAGGAATTGCTTCAAGTGACCTTCAATTTACAAGTTTCATTGGATTGTTGGCTTGGGTTACCTTCGTTATGGCTGGTGCATACATAAAAGTGCATCCATAGTTAATCTTAGTGATGCATTGATTAGGATAAGGATGCAATGAAACAATTGAAGCTAAGTAGGTTAGAAGAGCTAGACATGCATTACATGAGGTATTTCTCTTTCAAACAAGACTTAGAGGTGCTTGAAGATATGTTTTTGGATGAAAAAGGAGAGAGGTTCTTGTTTATTGGTACTCTTCCAAGATGTTTGGGCATTGAGTCTTCTTGCACTAACTTGTTGAATGTGAGGAGCATTGTTTATTTCTTGAAGCAAGGTAGATGGTTAGAAGATGTCAATCAGTATTTTACTTTGTCATGGGTTTCACATAAGAGATTTTCTATGTACAGTGATGGTTGTAGAAGTGATGATGAGGTTGATTCAGATGTAGAAGATAAGGTTTTGTCTCTTGATGATGTACGCATTCGTAGATAGTTATGTGCAAGCAGTATTATGAAAGAAAAAAACTTGGATTGCATCTATGACAAAAAGAGAAATGATATGGCTAATCAAGATCCATGTATGGATGCTCATAAAGATGAGCCCTTGTCTTGCTCTATGTGTTGGCATTATGTGCCTATGGATGCTCTTGCTTGTGATACAAACGACACGCATGTTGACATTAAGGGTAATGTTTTTGCTCCTCCATCTTATGAGTTGACATGATATCCTAATGAATTATGTGCCTATGGATGCTCTTGATTGTGATACAAACGATAGGCATGTTGAAATTTAGGGTGATGTTTTTGCTCCTCCATCTTATGAGTTGACATGATATCCTAATGACTTAGGTGCCTATGGATGATCTTGCTTGTGTTACAAACGGCACGCATGTTGACATTCAGGGTGATGTTTTTTCTACTCCATCTTATGAGTTGACATGATATCCTAATGAACTATGGGCATGTGGACCCTTTCGGATGTTGGGATTGATGTTTGTGATGTTGATGATTGTGTTGATGGAACTAGGTTTCCTGCTAGTTATGATTTTTACTGTGGGAAAGAGGTTGATTTGAGTGATTTGGATTGTGATTGTAGTATTGATTGGATCTTTGATGATCTGGAAGTTGAGATGGATGAGGAGATGCAGGTAAGTGTGTGGCATACATTGTCAAGGGTGAAAAATCTTAGGGATACCTCACATACATTTGTGGATGTTGAAGAGGATTGTAAATTGGAAAGTTGGGGAAACCATGATGACATAGATACAATGGATGTTCTTTTTTGGCCTGATGCAAGTGATACATCTCATGGTGGTGAGAATGATGATCCATGATCTATTGTTCTGTATGACATGAATGCTGATGATTGGAGCTCACTAGTGATTGATGATTGTCCTTATGACTTTGAAGGATGCCATTATGTGTGCACGATGAATGCAAGGGATAATACTTTTCCATTTGATCATGGTAAGGGTATATGGTGCTGACTTCTTTGTACATGACGCATATTTGTTGATGAGCTTGTGCATTGTCTACTCCTGAGCATGAATGCTCTAGCACATTGGGTGTTTGACAAACTATGTTGAGTGCATTTTGAACACCCTTTTTTTTTGTAGATCTGTACATACGAACATGATTCACGATGTCAAAAGTGTATGTGGGAATTCTTTTGGCTATAACTTTTTATTGATTTGGCAAAGAACAGGTACATGCATGGAAAGTTGCTAGTGTAGTGCTAGCTGTTGGGTTACAATAAGTACTTGTAAGTGAGTTTTTTCAAGGGAGACTTGTATATGAAAAAAACTCATGTAAAAACATAAAAAGATTCAACCAAAGATCATAAATTTGTAGTTTTTTTAAATTTGTGCCTCTTTGATGCTTTTGGGTGAAGTGTTTTACCCTCGCCTTTACTTCTATATGTGTAGTCATACTGGGATAGCTCTCTGTTCGCATCAATTTTGCACATAGTGGGGTGTAGAATCTGTTGAGCTATATATAGTATCTCTATATATAGCACCCTGGTCCCCTCGATATAAACTTATCTCGTGTGATCAGTAGACATACTTTGGGGTTTGCATATGATGGTGTTGTCTCTCTCTCCTCTCGTCTACCTACGCTCTCTCGCTCCAGTTCAACATGGTATCAGAGCAATGGTCGCATGGACACACTCAAAAATCTTAAAGATCTTCATCGCAAGGAAGATGAGTTTATGTTTATATTATTGCAGAAACATATGATTTTCTGTTTCTTTTTTTCACTGCTATTTTGAATGGAAAAAGAAAAGGTGAAGACGCTAGACAGGGTTAATTCAGCGGTGTTTTGTACTGTTTAGCTTTGAGAGTCCCCACTAGATACCCCCACTTTAGTACATAAATACATGACATGAGATGATGTGCATACAATATTCAAGAAAATGGCCGTAACAATGATGACATGATGATGTATAACAAAACAAGAGTATATGTGTGCAAATATGTATATATAATGAGATGATATCCATACGATATTCAAGATAATGGCCACAACAATGATGGCATGACAATTAATAATGTCCGCAAAGATATTCGTAACAATGACCATAATAATGATGACATGAGAATGACGATGACTGAGATGATATTCAAGACAATGGCCATAACAATGATGGCATGACGATCAGATAGAACATATGTATGTATAAAAAAAAAGAATGTATGTGTGCACATAAATACATGACACAAGATGATTTCCGAGAAGATATTCATAACAATCACCATAGTAATGATGGTATGACGATGACGATGACGATCCTCGAGACGATATTCATAAAAATGGGCATAACAATGATGGCATGACGATGACAATGTTGGAGATGATATTCACATGTGATTTCCAAACAATAAGTTTTCAGGTGGCAAGATGACGCATTCAACTCTAGGATGATCAAGGCACAAAAGCAAGTAAATTACTCCATCAAGAATTTTAGTAATAATTCATTGTAAGTTAAATGACTTTCTTTACGAGTGATAGAGCATCAAACTCTCCAATATTGGTCATGTCACTACATGAGCATTATAAATTGAAGTTAAAATATTCAACACAATATGGTCTAGCAAATCACCATATGAAGCACTAATATTAAAATCCATGGGCATACTATCCCATGGGATCAAAGTCAGTAGGTATAAAATTCATCTCTGTTGAATGAATTCAGTGGTTAACTATGACACATAGTCTACTTAGAAACATAAACCTCATGTACATCATAAGAGCTCTAAGAATATAACCCGGCCAACAATTTTGTCCACATGATTTTTAAGGGACTATTCAGTCAATCTAATTCTACAATGTCAATCAAAGATATAATGAAAGAAAATCTATGGTTTACAAATTCATAAAGTCCAACTAGAAACATTAGCCTCACATATGACACATGAGCCTTAAGAATGTAACCCCTACAATTTTCTCTCTACATGATTTTCAAGGGCCTGTTCAATCAAATCTCAATCTATAATTTCAATCCCAATATAATGAAAGAAACTATATGATTTGCAAACTGCAACCTCTTATCACAAAGCCTACAACAAGCAACAAGACCAACTTACTCATACATAAACCAAATATGACATTCCTCATCACTATTGAGTCAAAGCTATGGCGGTAGATGGTGACCAGCCGCCATTAAGGTTTCTACCGCGAACTCAGGCCTCCCTGTGGGGCCGTGTTTCTAGTTACAAATCGTACTACATTATGTGAGTGGTAAAGCTGCATGAGCCCCGTCACCCCGAGTGAATCGTCGTGCACTTTCCAAGGCTAGTCCACAAAATATTTTGTTTACTAAGCTTCGTTTATTTCACTGCTTTGGGATGCTCATATTAACTAAGAGGTCATACACTCGGATGCAACAGCCAAGTTATTCACAGTTTGGCATGAGTTTTTGCATCATTTTGATCGTTCTCTATTGCTTTTTTATTCATTCAAAAGGTACACACCTTTGAACAAGCTTTGATCAATAGATTGGGCATGTAATTTTTTTCTACCTCAATCATAGCAGGGTCACACCATTTCATGCAAATCATGGCTTTGGTTCTTGATGCATGCTATTGCTCTCGTCACGATTGATTTGTCATAAATATACTTCACGTAATTTGATGATCATTTTATAATGGTATACTAACGTGATGATGGTTTTCATTAGAGTCATCAATGTAGAGATTGTTGGAGATTTTACCAAGCCATTATCTACCGACTAGTCATTGTCTTGAGGTTTGGCAGATTTTGCACAAAACTAGCGTCTCTGATGCCATGGTACGTAAGGCCATGATGGTGATTACTGTTTTACAATTTTTATTTGATTTGAAGAAAGCGTCTCTGATGCCATGGTACGTAAATCCTGTTGAGATGTAGAGAGAAAGAGAGAGAGACGAGACAAGAGACACACCATATACGCTCCCAAAGACTGATTCCTATTGAGGACAAGATACAAATATATAGGTGAGACCAAGTTCAGTAGAGTGAGCCATATATAGCTCCAACACCCCCACTCAAACAAAGGTCTCTAGCTTTGGATGAAAAAACCCTTGGGGAGTTCAAGGGAAAAACCCAAGCCCCTATACAATGTGAAATATGAACCAGTGGTGATGATGTGAAAGTGAATTGTGCATCTATGTACAAATATTCAAGTGACTTAGATATCACAAGGTGCAAATGTGGAGTGTGCATAGTGCACGGTACCTAAAAGATTACAATATCATATGTACAAAGCTATTACAATAGAAAAGAAGCTAATCTAGAAAGAGTGAGGCCGAAGCAACTCCAAGCTCCGAGCGCAAGAGGATGAAACGTGACTCATTGAGGCCTTTGGTCAAAATGTCTGCAATCATCTGGTCACTTGGACAGTGTTCAACCATAATGGTTCCCTTGCGTACTTCATACCTGACATAATGATAATGGACAGCAATGTGCTTTGACTTATTATGTTGAACATAGTCTTTTGCAAGACTAATAGCACTTTGGTTGTCACACCGCAAGGGTGTGCTAGAAAGAGGAGAGTGACCAATATCAACCAGCATTTGTCGAAGCCAAATCAACTCACGAGCTGCAAGTGATGTCGCAACATATTCTGACTCAGTCGTAGAAACTGCAACACAACGTTGTTTCTTGCTGGTCCAAGAAACAAGACAACCATTTATAAAGAAGCAATTTCCACTAGTAGATCGCATAGATAAATGTGAGCTTGCCTAGTCTGCATCTGTGTAACCCAAAAGAGAAAGAGATTGCATAGAATCCGATGTGAGTTGTCGTCGATAGACTAAACCAAAATCTGTAGTGCCTTTCAAGTATTTCAATACACGCTTTGCAGTAGACCAATGCTTAAGAGAAGGACATGCAAGATGTTGTCCAAGATAGTTAGCAGCAAATAGAATATCAGGACGAGTGTTCATGCCAACAAACTGAAGACATCCAATCAAGTTAGCATAAGGTTGATTTGTGACAAGTTGACCGCCATTGTCAGAAGTATTCTTCGTAGAGCTCGCAAGACAAGGTGTGTTGGCTGAATGTGCAGATTCCATACCAAATTTTTGAATAGTATCCGCAATAAACTTTGACTGTCGAAGGAATAAAATACCTTTTGTACGGTTCCGTTGGATTTGAATGCCAAGACAAGAGTGAATCTCTCCAAGAGCCACCATATCGAATGCAGAAGACAATAAATTTTTCACTTGCTGAAGAAATCCCAAATCATTGGAAACAAGGATGGTATCATCCACATAAAGAGCAAGAATCACAAAACTGCTACCTTGACGTTTTATGTATAAGTTGGGGTCTGACGAGCAAGAGATGAATCCTTTAGAGGTGAGAAAAATATCAAATTTTGTATACCAGGCTCGCGAAGCTTGTTTGAGACCATATAGTGCCTTATGGAGTTGAGCAACAAGGTCTTCTTTACCTGGAATAACAAACCCTTCTGGTTGTTCCATATAAATTTCCTCTTCCAAGTCACCATTAAGAAAAGCAGTTCGCACATCCATTTGATGAGCTTCTAAATCAAATTGAACAGCAAATGCCAATAAAACTCGAACACTTGTAATGCGAACAACTGGTGAAAAAGTCTCTTGATAATCAACACCAGCTACTTGGGAGTAACCTTTTGCAACTAAACGCGCCTTGAACTTGTCAAAAGATCCATCTGCTTTTACTTTTGTTTTATACACCCACTTACATTTAATAGCTGTACGACCAGGAGGTAATTCAGTTAGTATCCATGTACCTTTAGAGATAAGAGAATCGTACTCTGCTTCCATAGCCTCTTGCCATTGATCCTTTTGTGGTGAAGAGATAGCTTCATCATAAGTAACGGGATCTTCAGAAGTAGAAAAAGCATTATCAGCAATATCGTCATCATAAACATGACATGAGCCATGTTCAAAATCAATAGGCAGATCAACAAAAATATCAATATCATCATTGGCAACATTTGGAATGGATGGTTGTGAGGAGGAAAGTTGCTCTATAGGAAGAGTTTCATCTTCTGAAAGAAATGGAAAAGCCTGAAGCAATGATTTAGTATCATCAGAATCATCCATGGACCATGAGCCTCCCATAAGCTGTTCGTTAAAAGTAGCATCACGATTCACAATTACTTTCTTGAAGGAAGGGTCATAGAATTTGTAGCCTTTGGAAGTGTCAGAATATCCAATAAAAATAACTTTAAGACCAGGAGCATCAAGCTTTGTTCGTGTTTCTTTGGGAACATGAATATAAGCAATACATCCAAAGGTTCGAAAATGAGATACAGAAGGAATGTCACCTGTCCATGCTGTGATGGGTATCTTACCAGAGGGTGCAGTAGTAGGAAGATGATTCTGAATAAATGTTGCTGTCAAAGTAGCTTCAGCCCAGAAAACACGAGATAAGCCAGAATGAATCAGCATACATCTTACAACATTGAGAATAGTGCGATTCTTTCGTTCAGCAACACCATTCTGTTGAGGCGAATATGGAATAGTGTGTTCATGATGAACTCCTGTGTCAGCACAGTAACTCACAAACTCTCGAGAAACATATTCGCCTCCATTGTCACTACGAAGCTTCTTAAGGCGACGACCAGCTTGAAGTTCCGCAGCCTTGTGGAATTGTTTGAAAACAGATAAGGCTTCAGATTTTTGTCTAAGTAGAAATACAGTCGTATACCTTGAGAAATCATCAATGAAAGTAATGAAGTAGCGATATTGTGATCTCGAAGAAGGTAGAGGTCCACATATATCAGTATGAACAAGATCCAAGATGTCATGAGAATGAGTTGTATTTGAAAGAGGAAAGGGTTTACGATTGTGTTTCCCAAGAGCACAAAATTCACAAATTCCCATATGGGGATGGGCTTTAAGATCCATGCCATGAACAAGATCACGACGTTGAAGATCAAGGAGTTTTGAGAAATCAGCATGAACAAAACGGTGATGCCATACTTTGCAATCATGATCACCTGGAGCAGTGACAATATTTGCTACAACATCGTTGAGAGAGAGTTCAAATAAATTACCGTTTCGAGGAGCAGTGGATATAGTCTGTCCATCTTTCTCAATTCGGCATTTGGTATAATCAAATCCAACAAACAGACCAAGATCAACAAGTCTAGCAACTGAAAGAAGATTACGTTGAAGATCTGGTACATGTAATACTCCTCGCAAAATTCGAGTGGAAGAAGATAAGGTACCAAGATATAAGTCTCCAATACCCTTTACTTGACAAGTAGTATCATCAGCAAGATAAACAACACGTTGAACTGGCAGTGGATGATAGTTATGGAGCCACTTAGACTGATATGTCATATTTCCTGTAGCACCAGAATCGACAATAAAAAGTGATCCATCACGTACATGAAGTATTCTGTCTGGAGCAACTGAACATAGGACGCAGCTTGTTTCTGGTACAATGTTGTTTCGATGTTCAGTAGCATATGCTCTATTCCGATCTGTGTCGAATCGACTCTTATAGCACATATGAGTGGGATGATCAGATCGTCCACAATATTCACAAGAAGAAGAAGAAGAGTCTCTAGATAAACGTGGTTGTTTTGTGGTAATATTGTGTTCTTCATCATATTGACGTGCCCAACAATCATCTTCAGTATGGCCATTTCTGTTGCAGTAAGAACATTGCTTATTAGGAAATTTGAGACGAGAGAAAATATTACCGCGACGACCACCTCTGCGGTTTCCTCGTTGAAATGGACGCCTTCGAGCATAAAAAGCACGTTCCATCTGTTGTGACTCAGTCTCCTCTTGTGAAATCATAGCTGTATCGTGACCAGCATTCCGACGTTCTTGACGTTGAGAGTATTCAATTAAAGACATGCAAGCTTGTTCGAAATCAAGACCATCTTTATTAGAGAGAATAGTAACAATGTTATCATAAGAAGAGTCCTTCACCGTATCAAGGAGAAGTGTAATCAGTTGCTTTTGCGGAACAGGATCACCGGCAGCAGCAAGTTGATTAATAATAGATTTGAAAGACTCAATATGTCCCGTCATGGCAGTACCAACTTCATATTGTAACTTGTTAAGCAACCCTCTCAAATAAAGTATTTCTGTAACAGATTTCTTCTGAAAGTTTGCAATAAGGTACTTCTTCCATACGTCATGGGAAGTAGGCAGTTCATACATATCAAGCAAAAGGGAATCAGTAAGAGCAGAAAGAATATACCGACGAGCTGCTTTATCACGTCGTTGCCAATCCGTATAGGCAACATTTCAATCTTCAAATATAGGTCCTTCAGTGATAAGCACGTTATCATTATCCGTATCAACAGGCTGAGGCGGACAAACACGATTTCCAAGAACAACATCGGAGATTTCATCGCCTTCAAGAATTAACAACATCTTTGCTTTCCAGCCTGGAAATCCTTGACCTTGGAAAGGAGGAACAGAACGTTGGCCAGAAGGAAAGCCGTTGATGAGAATATTCATAGCCATATCTTGTTGCGAGAAGACGTATAAGATAAGATCGCAGAATCTGCACACCATATATGGTGAAGGCCGCAATTGAGAATGAGAGAGATATGAGTACTGCGTTCTGTCAACGATAAACGTAAGAAGGATGCTCAAGGAACGTCCAAAGATGTGAGAGACGTCACCCAAAAAAGACAGGGTAAAGGAGACGTTAATAATAAACGAGTCCTCAAAATAGAGTGGCGTGAGACGCAAGATTGACGGCCACAATACGAATAGAAAAATGCTAAATCTTCTCGAAAAAGTTAACGCCAAAATAAGAAAAACGATTGCGGACGCTTCACGAAGAAGTAGGACGAAGAAAGCTGCGTCAAGCTCTATTGCAGTAAAAACAGCATAACTTTCTGCTGCGAACTCCGATTGACGCAAACCTAGAACTCAAATCGAAGAGCTCGAGGAGACGAACAAGTTTTGGGTGAAAAGTGCCATTGTGCTAAGCTCCATTGCGCTTTTCCCGTTTCTCCAAATTTTGAGCAGAACAGCAAGAAAAATTGAGATGAAGTTCAGGGTGTCATTAACAAGAAAATGTAATCAACGATTAGATTGATTATAAATAAACGCCACATAAAACACTAATCATATTCTTCTTAACACAAAACAACCACAGTTAACAAGAATCAACGCTCAAAAATAAAATTTGTAACAATTTTGAATCTTACATGCGAATCGCATACATATACTGTTGTCACCATGAATTGAATCTGCGCGTGATCGTTACCGCTCTGATACCATGTTGAGATGTAGAGAGAAAGAGAGAGAGACGAGACAAGAGACACACCATATACGCTCCCAAAGACTGATTCATATTGAGGACAAGATACAAATATATAGGTGAGACCAAGTTCAGTAGAGTGAGCCATATATAGCTCCAACAAATCCATGATGATTTCTATTTTCAAAATTTTTCTGAGCGTCTCTAATACCATGGTGAATATCATGATGCCATGGTACGTAAAGCCATGATGGGTACTGCTTCCTCAATGTTTTTATTCGTTGAAAGCGTCTCTGATGCCATGGTCTGTAAATCCATGATGGTTATTCCTATTTCAAAGTTTTTCTAAGCGTCTCTAATGCCATGGTATGTAAATCCATGATGATGATTGCTGTCAATTAAGATCTTGGGAGCCGATTCTATATATATATATGTGTGAACATGTGATTACATTGATATTATGTTTTCTTTCTTTGTCATCTACACATGTGATTGCATCAGCATTATGTTTGTTCCTATGTCGTCTCCACAGCAGAGTCGCGAACCGTCTGTAAGGACAATGTGATGTGGTTACTTCTAACCTTCACATTTCGATATGTTTTTTCAGCTGATATTGTTTACAGGATGAAAGTCACATCAAGAAATGTGTATAGAGGCTCAAAGGTATTCAAGATGCTCAAAGATTATGAAGGTTTTCAAAGATATTCAAGAGTTTGCATCAATTCAACCGCATATATTGTTAAAGACCCTTGAAAGGGCACATTGTAAAACAGGAGTGATGTAGCTCCTTTCAACATTGTAAATGTATATCTAATATGTTTTAATATAACGGTGGGTATATATAGAGCTGTGGATTTTTCCCTTGAGCCCCCAAGGGTTTTTTCATCCACAGTTAGGGACCTTCATTTGAGTGGGGGTGTTGAGCTATATATAGTATCTCTATATATAGCACCCTGGTCCCCTCTATATAAACTTATCTCGTGTGATCAGTAGACATAATTTGGGGTTTGCATATGATGGTGTTGTCTCTCTCTCCTCTCGTCTACCTACGCTCTCTCGCTCCAGTTCAACAGAATCAATTTTGATCATCTTTAGCTATCTCGCATATCATTTTTAAAGATTTTCTTCAAGCTTTGAAGTGACCCAATTGGAGTTATGCTATTAAGGTTACAACTAGTTCTTTGTAGGGTTATGTCTATGGAAGCCTAGTGGCAAATTGTATGGAGACAGATTGGGAGGGCATGTATCTATGAATTGTGAATTGATGTTGAAATTTTGGGTTTGTGATGTTCAATCTTGAAAGGGGAGGTCCTTGTCTATGCATTGGTGGATGTGTGTTGTAAATCCATGGTTTGACAGGGTTTTGTTCTTATGTTCTACAGTCCTTTGGGTAGACACGTGCTTGTAAATTCCCAAGGGAGTATAGGTATTCTTTTAATGGTTTACTAAGATTTTTTTAATATACTTTCTGGTGCTAATATTGAAGTTTGAATGCTCTTTGGCTATAAAGCTGTAGAGGTTTCCCACTTTTTCTTTTACCCAACAACATTGGAAAGGGGGAACAAATCTAGCACAGACAATGTTTTCCTCTCTATAGCCCAGGGATTCCATTGCACCCCTATCCACACACACACACACACACACACACACACACTTTTCTCAAATGAACTCGCAATTACACCCAAATCAGCGTGCACACACTCTCACCTACCACAATCTACCTCACACCCATAAGCACATCAATTTCTTGTTTCCCTTGCATACAATCACATCATCTCTCTCTCTCTCTCTCTCTCTCTCTCTCTCTCTCTCTCTCTCTCTCTCTCTGTCTCTCTACGCATCGAACACTTGGGGGGACACACCTGCCTACACACACTCCAAAACATCGCACAATAGAGCAGAAGAGAAGAAAGGAGAAGGGGAGCAACACCGAAAGCAATGCAACCAAAGATTTTTTCTTCTTCAATTTATGGGATTTGGTAAAGAATACAACAACCAAAGATCTCTCCTTCTCTATTTTGTCTCTAGCGCTCCCTAACATAGCAAAGTAGGAAAACATAAATATCTCCTAGTTGGTGCAGAATTAGCCTCTATTCATAAGAGCCTTTTCACATGTAAAAATCTATTCTTTAAGCATGAAATCTCTATGCTTGGGCCTTCATAACCACATAGAATGTACACTTCCTAGATCTCCTTACCTGTAATGGGCCTTTATACTTACTTAAATCACCCATGCCTACACGTGTAAGTATACATATGATTGCATGTACCCTCTACTATGGAGGACACACCTTGGCTGCACCAAGGTCTACGCCTGCACATGAAGTGTGAAATGGTAATAAATCATTGTATTAACATTCCATGGAAGTCTGAATAACATCAAATTCACAATAATTGGCTAGAACGGTCCCTTCTTGTTATCATATTGGGCATCCCTTCTAGCCCATCGGGTGAGTAACAATGCCAGATGGGGTTGCCTATTTCCTCCTGACCCCCATATTTGGAGGTGGTTATATAAAAATTGTCCGCTACACCTAGCCCTCCATTTTGGCACACTTTGTAAAGGTTCATTCATTTGTCTTTTGTTCAGGTAGCATTTATTCCTATATTCTCTAAAATCCACGAATGGTTACCTCCCTTGGGTGTCGATCCATCGCCTCGAAATAGGTTTGGGTTGGGTGCATCCTAGTGGAGGGTTTAGGTGGTGCAAGTGCTTGGGGATCATTTATATAGATGGAATGGAGTGCTCCTTATCACTACACATGTGTAATTTTTTGCTACTTTTAGTTACCTCCCCTGGTGTCTATCCGCTTGGAAACAAATTTGGGTAGGGACCATCCTCGTGGAGGGTTTAGGTGGTGCAAGTGCCTTTGGCTCTTTTATACAACTGGAAGGGAGTGCTCTTTATCACTATATTGACGTACTTGTTTGTTATGTTTATTTACCTCCCTTGACCATTTGGAAATAGGTTTGGATAGGGAGAATCATCATGAAGGCTTTATGTGGTGCAAGTGCATGTGGCTCATTTCTATGGCTGGAATGGAGCGCTCCTTATTGCTCCATCGATATACTTGTAAGTTAGGTTTGGTTACCTCCCCTAGGTGTTTATAAGTCTGGAAACATGTCTGGATTGGGAGCATGAGGAGAGCATCCTTGCAAAGGGTTTAGATGGTGAAAGTGCTTGGTGCTCATTTCTATTGTTGGAACTATTTTCCTTGAAATAGGTTGGATAGGGAGCATCCTCATGGAGGATTTAGGTGTTCCAAGTGTTTGAGGCTCATTGATATTGTTGGAATGGAGAACAATTGATTACCACCAATTTCATGTCCTTTTTTGTTGTATTTTCTATGTATATTATTTGAATTTCTTATCCAAATGTTCAATTGAATCCAATTTTTTTAAAAACCTAACATTTTTTTGATTGCTTGAATGCATAGGTGGCTTGTGAAATTCTCATGGACACTAATGTTTTCTCCCAGAACATCAATGCAACTACTTCTAGTCACCCATCGACAGGTGGTAATGATCAAGTAATGGAGCTTTCAACAAAGAGAAGTGCAAGTTTGGTGGTAAGGTACCAGGATCAAAGTGGAAATTTGTAAGATCATTTATAGATTGACGCTACAAATTATGTGGCACAAAGAAATCAATGTGTGTCTTGTATTTGGGAACACTTCCTTGGATTAGGGAATGGAGCAACTAATAGGGAAAATTGAGCTAGACGTAATGGCATAGGTCATGAGAGTGCTACAATACATTTGAGAGAGTTATTAGGAGGTGTAGCCAATGCAAAAGTGATCAAGAATACCAAATCCAAACCAATTGGCTTCATAACACCAATGTAGTGTTGCGATAACACAAGTCAGACAAAATAGTGGTGTACCCTCCATGTCGGCCACTACACACAAACAAAGAGCTAGTACTCAATGATGGGAATTGGATTGTGCTAGCTATGGTGGATGAAAGAGAAGCATCGTGCACACAAGTGAGTGTGTGTTGGCTAGATTATCATTCAAGAAATAAGGCTCCAAGATCAATTAACTTGGACTCATAAACACAATTTTGTGTTGTTGCTGAGCCATCACAAGATCACCATAAACAAGAGAGATGTAATGCAAAATAGACTTGGTTAATTCATTAATGAAATGAGCTTTAAGTAGCTCTACAACCTTGCACCAATACATGTGGGATAATTTCACCTTTTCTCTCTTTGACTCATACTCTAGAATAAAGCTCACACCTTACAATCCTCCCCTTGAGGTTTGGACTAGGATTAAAGTAAAGAAACTAACATCTCTTGCACACTCCAATTCAAGAGCAAAAAGAACATCTCCAATTGAGGAGATGAACTATCTCTGTTGAGCTTATATGTGAAGCTACACAATATATGGCTTCTCTATATATGGCACCCAGGTCCCCTCTATATACATCATCTCATGTGTGTATTCTACACACTTTGGGGTTCTACTTCTGTGCTCTCTCCTTCTCTCTCAACATGGTATCAGAGTAGTACGTTTTTGTTTTCGATTTTTCTCCTGATTGAAAGCGATTTTGCAGAAACTACCAATTGGAGGCACTGAATTCGATGTGGTCTAGAACTTTGTAGAAGGAAGTTTTTTCAAATTCTGCACCGATTATAAGTTATCATTGGCGGATTGCGTACATACCTGAAAAGCAACTTCCACTTTTTGTTTTTGATTTTTTTGCTAATTGAAAACGATTCTGCAGAAACTAACCACTATAGGCATCGATATTGATGTGATCTACAACTTTGCAGAAGGAAGTTTTTTCAAATTCTGCATCAATTTTGAGTAATCGTTTGCGGACTGCGTATATGCCTGGAAAGTAATTTTTGTTTTATGTTTTTGATTTTTCTCTTAATTGAAAATGATTTTTGCAAAAACTATTGTCCAAGGCACCAGAATCGATTTGATCTACAACTTTGCAGATGAAAGTTTTTTTCAATTTCTTCACTGATTTTGAGTTATCCTTGGCGGACTCCGTACATGCCTGAAACGCAACTTTCATTTTTGGTTTTTGATTTTTCTCCTAATTGAGAACGATTTTGCAGAGACAGCCTCCCGAGGCACTGGAATTGATATAGTCTACAACTTTGCAAAAGAATGTTTCTTCAAATTCTGCACTGATTTTTAGTTATCGTTTGCGGACTACATACATGCCTGAAAAGCAACTTTTGTTTTTGGTTTTTTTCTTATTTTTTTGCTAATTGCAACTGATTTTGCAAAAACTATTCGCTTGAGCTATCGGAATCGATGTGGTGTATAACTTTGCAGAAGAAAGTTTCTCTAAATTCAGCACCGATTTTGGGTTATCCTTCGTGTACTGCGAATATGTTTGAAAAGCAAATTTTACTTTTTGTTGTTGATTTTCCTCATAATTAAAAACTTCTCAATGATATTTTCTCTTCATCAATAATATATTTATTACTGACGTAACTTTGCTGTAGAAGCCAGTTACATATTGTTCCGATTCAGTCGAGCGGTTGATGATCGTCCAAATTCTATCGAGCTACTGTTGGCACATAATATTCTGTTATATGATATACTCGTTCATTGATTCTCGTATAATTATTATTCTAGAGACATAGTTTACACCGTTTTATTGATAATCTCTCGTTGATACCATAGTGATTTTGATGGTACCATGATGATGTTTTGTTAGTACTTTGGTCATGGTGATTTTTGTTGATACCATGGTTATTCTCGGTGATGCCATGATGATATTTCATTGATTCCATGGTTATTCTTGGTGATACCATGATGTTGTTTCGTTGATAGCATGGTTATTCTCGGTGATACCATGATGTTGTTTCGTTGATACCATGGTTATTCTCGATGATACCATGATTTTGTTTGGTTGATACAATGATCATTCTCGGTGATATCATGATGTTCTTTCGTTGTGATACCATGCTGTTGTTTCGTTGGTACAATGATTATTCTCCCTGATATCATGATGTTGTTTCGTTTGATACCATGGTTATTCTCGGTGATACCATGACGTTTTTTCGTTGATACAATGATTATTCTATGATGCTTTTCATTGATACCATGATGATTTATTCATTTTTATTGATACAATGATGATATTTTGTTAATACTTTGATGATACTCATTGATATCACTATGTTGAAAAATGTCGTTTTATGTAGTATATACACATGTGATTTGCATCACGTAATCATGCATCTTGTACTTTTACGTTCATACTTATATGTTATCGTGCGTATATATGTCGTCAAAAGAGTGGCGTCATGAACCATCTCTTATGGCATTGTGAATGTAATTATTTCATTAACGATGCTAATAATTTTCATGACTATGTTTTTGAGTCTGTGATCTATGTAGGATTGATCAAAGAATTGATTTCATGAAGACAAACTTGGTGACAATAAAAGATTTATGAAGACATGTTTGGTGATGCCATATTGATGAAAAGCTACACAACAGATTCACAAAGACACTTCTGATTACGAGCTAATCGATAGCCTTTACACCTCTTTATTGAAATTTTGTATTCATTACTATATTTGATAGGATAGGAGTAATGTAACTCCTCATAAAACATTCACTGTAAAAGGAGTGATGTAGCTCCTCATAAAATATTCATTGTAAAAGGAGTGATGTAGCTCCTCATGAACATTTGTACATTCAATGATTTTTATAATATAAAGGTGCGTGTATATAGAGCTGTGGGTTTTTCCCTTCATCCCCCAAGGGTTTTTTCATCCACAGTTAGGGACCCTTATTTGGGCGGGGGTGTTGAGCTTATATGTGAAGCTACTCAATATATGGATTCTCTATATATGGCACCCAGGTCCCCTCTATATATACATCATCTTATGTGTGTATTCTACACACTTTGGGGTTCTATTTCTATGCTCTCTCCTTCTCTCTCAACAATCTCTAATCTAAGGGATACTCAATACCTGTCCTCAAACAAATGTATAAAACTGAGACCAAGCTAGTCCAAGCTATCTCCAAAAAAATACAATTGAAGGGGAAAGGCCAAAAAAAGATAGTGAATTGTTTTGCAGACTAGAAGGCTACTGCCTTCTTCTTCTTCATCTTCATCTTTGTCTTATTTTGCCGAGTAGACTTTGGGCCTCTGATTTCTGCTAGTGCTGCCTCTGTCCCTTTTGAAATGCTTGGAAGGAAGATTACCCTTCTTCCCACAAATGCTACAAGTTTTCGATGCTAGAGAGTCCTTTGCTATGTGCCCTTATTTGCCACATTTAAAACAAGTTTTGTTACTAGAGCTAATCGCAAAAGCTCACCCATGTGAAGTAGCATTCCTCCATTGCTGCTTCTCCTCGGACATTAAAGAGTTGATTACATCTTGGAAAGCTGGTGTTGGGTCCTTCTCCTCAATGAAGGTCATTATTTGGTAAAAGCTAGGTGGTAAGGCTACTAGAAGAATTGCAATTTTGTCCTCCTTTGGTACTACATTGTTTACATAAGCTAGTTATGAGGTCATGATTTTAAGGTGATTGACCAAGCTTGTAATGTATTCGTTATGTTAAATTTTTAATTTGTATAGATCCTTCTTTAAGCTCATTTTTCTCTTCTTTTTGGTAGATCCAAAGTTTTTTCTAGTGATTCCCATGCAGCTTAGGAGCTTTTACAATTATCAATAAAGTGTATATAATTGTCATGGAGTGTAGTGATTATGAATCCTCATGCCTTCTCATCCGTGGCTTGATTTATTGCAGTCATAGCTTGTGTTGGTATGTGTACATCATCACTAGATGTCAGATCAATGATCATTTTCTTGACTACTCCCCACAACTACTTTTTCATTAAGTATCCTTCTAACTTGGTTTGCCAAGTGTAAAAGCCCTCCCGTTAAATTTCCTAAGCCCTTTATTTTCTATTGTGCTAATAGAGGGTTATTAGCTTGGGAAACTCTCCTAGTTAGTGTCTACCTCTTTACATGAGCAAAAATATCCCGTAGGAGATGAAAGAAATTTATTTGCAAGTTCTCATGCTTGGCTTCAAGATTTTGAATCTTAATTGAGAGAGAGAGAGAGAGAGAGAGAGAGAGAGAGAGAGAGAGAGAGAGCATTCCCTTTGTGAATATTTTACTCCTTTTAAGAAGCTTCTCTTCATCAACGGTGAAGCCCCCCTTCACAAATGATGGTTCTTTGAATCTCTTTGTTGAGCACCTTGAAATCCTTTTGCAATGCTTGAAATTATTCTATGATGCCTGGAAGAGGTTTCCTTGAATGTCAAATCTTGTGGATCTTTGGAGCTTTGAAACATTGGATCCTTCTTGCTTTGGAACTCAAAGGATGGCTGTCTCTATGAGAAGAGGCTCTTGTTGCTCTCCTCTAGGCTATGGAAATTCCTTCCTACTTAGAGGGTGAGAACAAATTTATAGTAGAAGGACCTTGGGGCATGTGGGAAGGCACCCTTGGTAAGTCAAGCAGCGTAGACAGGGAAAACTAGCGAGGTAGATGTGGAAAGAGATTGCACATTCACTGGAAAATAGGAAATTACCATGGGAAGTCGAGGGCAAAAGACACCCTACGGGCTTAAAAAGGAGAAAAAGACTTTTTGTGTGCTCAGCTTCTTATAGACCTACCACAATGCACTTAACTATAGTTTGGCATGATGCTAGAGGTCCATCCACATTCTTTATGCCTAAAAAGGCTTGAACACACATTACGTGAGGAGGACCTAATAGTTTTGGGTTATGCACTAAGCCAAGTGGACAATACAGTCTTTCATATAGGGAGCCACATAATAACTCTTTTGAATGTTGCTCCCCCCCCCCCCACACACACACACACACACAAGCCAACCAATAAGTACTCCACATGATCAAAGGATAATCTTGCACAGAGAATGAGCAAAAATTGGCTCACAAAATTTCCAATTCAATTAAACAATTACTCGACGAATCCTGGGGAAAATTAAACATGCACGAGTATGCTGAAAGCTCATAAATAATACTACGCACACACATAAATAAAATGTGCCAATTGTGTTAATGCGAGCAGATGTGGGAGGGTGTAAATATGCAAAGATGCAAACTACATATCAAGCTAATTACCTCTAATCACTAGCTAGGGTAGTGGCCAATTGGACGTGCCCAAATCCATGTCTAGAGAAAGTTAATAATGAGGGTAATTAAGCAAAGTCGAAATAGAGATTAGTGAAATCTAATCACACAAATGCATATCAAGAAACCTAGCTAGCATGTCTTGGTGCTTTGATACCACTTGATGGGAATGGGATTGTGATATGGTGGATGAAAAAGATACAGCGTGCACACAAGTGAGTGTGTTGGCTAAGTTATAGCTCAATCAAATTAGGTTCCAAGATCAATCAACTTGAACTCATAAACATGATGTTAAGCCATCATTAGCTCACCACAAACAAGAGATATGTAATGCAAAATAGACTTGGTTCATTCATTCATGAAATGAGCTTTAAGTAGCTCTACAACCTTGCACCAATACATGTGTGATAATTTCACATTTTCTCTCCTTCACTCATACTCTAGTACTCTAGGACAAAACTCACACCTTACACTCAGAGATGGATCACCCAAGTACCAGTTTGGAATGCATAGAATGAGACACCCGTAGAGATTTCATTGCTGCTCTTGAAGAGGCACAAATTGTTATTGCACAAGCTATCTATTTTACAGGTGGTTCTATGTTGATGGTCACACAAGAGCCATGGAAGCATGAATGGAAGAAGATCGGTGAGTATGGTGTTGGTTTTTCCTCTCCATCATATCATCAGATGCGCACAATGTTCTTTGATAAATGCTTTGTAGGCACTCAAAAGTATGTTGATAGATTGATCTTGAAATCAATTCATCAAACAAAATGCACTATAGTCAGTGATGGATGGTCAAATGTCCAACATAGATCGCTAATCAATGTGATGTTGTTGAATCCTTGAGGGGAGTGCTTTATTGAAGCAATGAACAACTCGGGTGAGATGAAGCCAAGGAGCTATATAGGTGATATAATAACATGGAAAACTCAGTAAATATGTGTCCTCAATGTAGTACAGGTGATCATGGACAATGCAAGTTGGTCATCTCTTGAAGAAGCGCTTTCCTAGTGATAGTCGTTTTTCGGCTTTCCATAATTTCCATAGTAAGCTACCTCACCCTATCAAATCACTCAAACATTTTGGTTATCCTTACCATTTCAGTGTACATAGGCGTGTGTGAGTTAGGGAGTTTCTCCATATTTTCTTAAAACCCTCAGCTAGCTAGTCACTGGGCTAGTTGAGCCAAAAAAATAAAAAATATTATGGCCCATTTGTGTATAAATATTTCATTATATATAGGGCCTAAATAGAAGTATTTTTCATAATTATTTTGGTATTTATTTAAATATTTCTACCTATGGTGTATTATTTATGCTATGTACATTGACTCACCATTACCATATTTTTTCTTACCATTTTGCATACTCTTTATTCCATATAAAAATAATTTCATGCAAGCTTCTCTTATTTTTGGTGTAGCTCCATCCCAATAAAAATCTAAAACAACTAGTTCTATTTATGTGTATATTTTTTCACTATTGTGATTTTTTCCTTCCTACATCTATTCTCTATTACTCTCATAAATTAGACCACCAAAAATATTCATCTTTTTATGGTAGACTTATAATGAGAGAGATTTATTTTGACCCCTTTATATTTTTTCCACCTATATTATTTATATTTGACATGTACATATTTTTTTTTAGACCCCTCAATATTTGATTTTCTTAGTTGTACTATTCACTTATATAATGATCTCAACAATATCTTCAATTATAGACCTACCAAATAAGGTCACGGGTATGTGGAATGCATGCATGCACCATGGGGGGCTCACTCTTAGAGGTATTCAAAAGAATCATCCAAAGAAGAACCTCACAAGGATTTTGTGCAGTGAAAAAAAGCAGCCGGTTTTGCTGAATTTTTAAAGATCACATGCTCCCCTAATTTGAAAATGGGATACAAACAAAATTTGTAGCTCGTGAGCTGAAATTTCACCTCAAATTTATTCATATTTTTTTGATCTACGAGCTATGAGCTATGATTTTATTGGTGGACCCCCATTTGCCCATGCTATGCAGCCACACTCCTTCTTTCACTTTATCATTTTCCTCTTTCACACACACTTCTCCACTCATCATCCCCACCTCTCTCACCACTCCTCTCTGCACCCTACTCACCTTCTTCTCAACTTTGAAGAATAAGAGAAACCATGGTGAACTCATATCTCCTACACACACTTCCATTCCAAAATTGACCACCTAGTCTCGTTTTTCCTCTTCCATATTACCCATATCTATCAAAAAACCACAAAATTCAGCCTATTCTCTTGAAAGACAGCACCATGTTGATTAATTACTCATATTCAATCACCCTAGCTCTCAAGGAAGGTCAAGAGTGGAGAAAAAACATACCGTCAAAGCTAGTGGACTGTCAACAAGCGTCAAAATTGACCCTACTCAAGACACTTGGAGCATCAATATTGTAAGAAATCCATATTTTCTTACCTATTAAGAGTTTTTTCTTCCTTATTTGTATCCTATTTGGATACTTCCATTCTAAATATCTAATTCCATTTGTAAATTAATAAAAATACTAACTTTACTAATTTACTAACACTAACCTACTATGAAAAGTCCTATCACCTCCACTTCTCTCCTCTCTCTCTTCTTCATCTATCCACACCAACTTCTCGATAATTCCAAGCAAAAGAAATTAGATAAGTGCTGAAAATCTAACCCAACCATGGTTAGAGTAGTAACCCTAGCCCCCAAAATTACTATAAAAGGAGGGTGTAGCTAGCACAAAAGGGGGGATCCATAAGCAAGAGCACTATGCTATAGCTTGAGAATCCAAGCTCCATCTCTCTAGAAGAAGCTCTTGAGTGGAATCTCATTGTCTTATGCATATGCATGTGTTGTATTAGGGGTGATTAGCAAGGGAACTCTATGCCATTGTAAGAGAGGGTGATCATTCAATTGAGAGTAGGAAATCTATCATTTCTCCTACTAGTGTAAGCCCAACATTTGCTGAATCAAGGAGGGTGGATTTGGAGTAATCTTGGATACTCTGTCTCTCTTCCGACGTGAAGTAATGGAAAACAATGATGTGTAAGTGTCTTGGTGTTTTTTTAAAGTTCTTGATAGCTTGTCTCTGGGTGTTGTCATCAATTTAGCCATAAATCCCACATACTGTAAGAGGGCAACGGGGTGGAGAGGACTCCCTTGGCTTTAAGACAATGATTGGGGTAGCTTTTCTTGTGATGTGTTGTGGTGTAATTTACTCAAGATATGTTGAAAAAATACTATTCTCACTTTCATTGGTCATGACGGATTTGTAAGAAGGTATTAGTGCAACAATCACCCCCTCCCCCTTCCCTCTTTTTCTTACATATATAATTGTGTTTGCTTGATCACTGTTGAACATTTCAAAGCAACCCGAGCACTATCTCTCTCTCTCTCTCTCTCTCTCTCTCTCTCTTCTCTCTCTCTCTCTCTCTCTCTCTCTCTCTCTCTCTCTCTTTCTCTCTCTCTCTCTCTCTCTCTCTCTCTCTCTCTCTCTCTCTCTCTCTCTCTCTCTCTCTCTCTCTCTCTCTCTCTCTCTCTCTCTCTGCGTCCTAGTTCGCATCCAAAGCTAGGTGGTGCCCCAAATTTGTGTAGGGTTAGGTTGCGGGTTTGTGTGTGTGTTTGCTGTTTTTTCCAACCCCAACCCAATTGAGCAGCACGGGAGCCTAGGAAAAAGTTTAGAGGCCACTCTCCTTGTTGCCCGCCCTGGACCGCCTCACTAGCTTGCACATGTTTGGTTGCAATGCGCATAGCTTGAATCTTGTGTTGCAAGATTGGCACCAAAAAGATGACATTGTGGCTCAAAAGCATTATAGATAAATTGAGGAAGGCGGTGATGCTCATTGTGAAGAGACAACGTGTGCTGGACATGTATCAACAACATCATGAAAAATATGAACCCGTTAGGGGCCCTTTGGGATTAAGGTTCATTAGAGGCTATCCAATCTAAAGAGGGTGGTGGACACACTCTTTACCCTCTGTTGGGGTGGTAAAGCCCGATATGCCATGCCTAAGTTTTGGGCGGCGGTCGGAGACTAATCAGGAACTAACACTGACCATTCATTCTACATAAAAGAATAAGTACTCATAACCCTAACACTATTGTGTTTGGATTCACCCAAACGTGTGTCTCTTCTTAATCTCTCAAAACTATGTCTCCTCTCTTCTTCTATTTTCTCCATTGCTGCACACACACACGCTCTGACACATGCACTTCAACTGGTATCAGAGCTCACGGATTGAGAGCACCATTGGAGCTCAGCGAGGAGGTAGACGAAGAAGCATCAAGAACTACGGCACGTTTTTGAAGATTTGTTTTGGCCTACCAAAATGTCTTCATTCAAGCCCATTCTCACTTACCCTTATTGGTTTTTGTCCTCTTCAACTTTGCCAAAAAAAAGTCTTCTCAAAATCTTCACCAACTTTGAGATACGTCACTCAGACTGCCTGTAGGTCGTGAATTATAAGATACAGATTTTTACAGATCTATTTTGACTTTTAAAAAAAGATTATTTCATGTCCATTATGCAGCTTATCCCTATCATTTTCGCGTGATCTACAACTTTGCAGAAGGAAGTTTTTGTAAATTTTGCACGGTTTGAGAGATATTTAGTTCAGATGGCAGGGTGATCTACCTTCGTCGATTCTTTCGCATACATGTTTTTTTTGCAGACTCTTTCTGCAATCTCTATCACATGTATATTTGATGTAAGATCTTGAGGGTCTGTTAAATCAAACAAATTGACGTAGTGGTTACAAAAAAGGGTTTCTATGGTTCATGTAAGATCTTATGCAGTTTGTGTATTGTGATGGAAATATGCAAAGCTTATTGTTGAGGGTCGTAGTATGGTTTTATTGAGCTAGGGGATTCTCAAATGTGGAGATCCTTTTGGTGATACAGGTTTTGGAGTGAGCCCCCAACATCCTCATAGTTTTGACATCAACATAGAATGTATATTTATGCGGTTAGTGTAGTATTAGTGTGCATCTGTTGACCGGCCATTGTTGGCATTGTTGTCATCTTTATGCGTATGCATTTGACAGTGTTCAATTGGTTAGAGACACTTTTCTAGAGTTGGAGACACTGATAGTGACAGTTCTTTGAGCTTCTAACTTGCCGGTTTAGCCACATTGATCAACATTTTAGTCATTGTACACATTTGTTTTGGGTTCAGAAGTCAGTTTTGCAGGGGAGACTGAGTCAAATTTTTCAGGTTTTCTATCATCTTGTTTAGTGCAGCAGGTCTATCACTTTTGTTCCTTGTCAAGTGATGGCTTCATCATCAGAGAACTCTTTGTTCAACATTGACAAGCTAGATGGCACTAACTTTCCATTTTGGAAGGAACAAATTTACAATGTCTTAGTACAAAAGGAGCAGATCTGGCCGATAAAGATGAAGGGGATAAAGCCTGAAGATATGGATGAGTATGATTGGGAGGAGTTGGATGAGCTTGTCAGGTCCACCATCACGCTGACTTTATCAAATAATGTGTACAATGTGAACATAGAAAAGACTAGCTATGAGCTGTGGAAGAAGTTACGTGACTTGTATGAGAAGCAAAGTGCAGCATCACAGGTTTATTGGCTGAAAACGTAAGCTGATTTGAAGATGGATGAGGGCACACCCATGTGAAACCATCTCAGTAATTTCAACATAATTTTTAGTTAGATTTCTGCGTAGGGGAGTCAAATTTGACAATTCGATCAAAGCAATGTTCTTACAGGTTATGTTGCCAGAAAATTGGGATACTTTTTGCACATCCATAAGTAAATCAACACCTCCTGATGGTTTAACATGTGCTAATGTTGAGGGGAATCTGCTTACTGAAGAGGTTAGCAGGAAGAATCTTGATACTCGTGATACTAGCAATGCTCTCTTTGTCTCTGGTCGATCACAAGAAAAGGGCACGCAGAATCAGAGAGGAAAATCTCATAGAAAATCACGTGGCCAAAAAGACATCGAGTGCTATTGATAGCCGTTTTTCGGCTCTCCATAACTGCCATAGTAAGTCACTCCACCCTACCAAATTCACCCAAACGCTATGGTTACCCTCACCCTTTCATTGTATATAGGTGCGTGTGAGTTAGGGGACTTTTCCCATATCTCCTTACTGAAATAAAAAACCCTCAATTAGCTAGTCATTGGGCTAGCTGAGCCAAAAATATAAAAAATATAAGTATATTATGGCCCATGCGTATGTAAATATTTCTTTGTATATAGGGCCTAAACAAAAGATTTTTTTCATAATTATTTTGGTATTTATTTAAATATTTCTACCTAGGTGTGTGTTATTTATGCTCTGTACATTGCCTCGCCATTACCACAATTTTTCTTACCATTTTTCATACTCTTTATTCCATATAGAAATATTTTCATGTAAGCTTCTCTTATTTTTGGTGTAACTCCATCCCAACAAAAATCCAAAAAAAACTAGTTCTATTTATGTGTATATTTTTTTCACTATTGTGATTTTTTCCTTCCTACATATATTCTCTATTACTCTCATAAATTAGACCACCAAAAATATTCATCTTTTTATGATAGCCTCATAATGAGAGAGATTTCTTTTGACCCCTTTATATTTTTTCCACTTATATTATTTATATTTGACATGTACATATTTTTTAGATCCCTCAATATTTGATTTTCTTAATTGTACTATTCACTTATATCATGATCTCAACAATATCTTCAATTATAGACCTACCAAATAAGGTCAAGGGTAGGTGGCATGCATACATGCACTATGGAGGGCTCACTCTTGGAGGTATTCAAAAGAATCATCCAAAGAAGGACCCCACAAGGACCTTGTGCAGTGGAAAAAAACAATCGTTTTTGCTGAATTTTTAAAGTTCATTTGCTCTCCGAATTTGAAAAGGTGATACAAACAAACGTTGTAGTTCGTGGGCTGAACTTTTGCCTCAAATTTTTTCATATTTTTTTGAGCTACGAGCTGTGAGTTATGATTTTATTAGTGGACCCCAGTTTTCCCATGCTATGCAGCCACACTCTCTCTTCCACTTTATCATTTTCCTCTTTCACACACACTTCTCCACTCATCATCCCCACCTCTCTCACCACTCCTCTCTGCACCCTACTCACCTTCTCCTCAACCTTGAAGAATAAGAGAAACCATGGTGAACTCATACCTCCCACACACAATTCCATTCCAAAATTGACCACCTAGTCTCGTTTTTTCTCCTCCAATTTACCCATATCTATCAAAAAAACCACAAAATTCAGCCTCTTCTCTTAAAAGACAGCATCATGGTGGTTGATTACTCAGCTTTAATTACCTTGTCTCTCAAGGAAGGTCAAGAGTGGAGAAAAAATATACCGTCAAAGATAGTGGACCGTCAACAAGCGTCAAAATTGGCCCTACTCAAGACACTTGGAGCATCAACCTTGTAAGAAATCCACCTTTTCTTACCTCTTAAGAGTTTTTCTTCCTTATTTGTATCCTACATGGATACTCCCATTGTAAATATCCAATTCCATTTGTAAATTAATACTAACTCTACTAACACTAACCCACTATGAAAAGTCCTATCACCTCCATTTCTCTCCTCTCTCTTTCCCCACCAACTTCTTGATAATTCCGAGCAAAAGAAATTAGATAAATTGCTGAAAATCTAACCCAACCATGGTTAGAGGAGTAACCCTAGCCTTCAAAATTGCTATAAAAGGAGGGTGTAGCTAGCACAAAAGGGGGGAGCCATAAGCAAGAGCACTATGCTATAGCTTGAGAAGCTAAGCTCAACCTCTCTAGAAGGAGCTCTTGAGTGGAAGCTCATTGTCTTATGCATGTGCATGTGTTGTAATAGGGGATTAGCAAGGGAACTCTATGCCATTGTAAGAGAGAGAGTGATCATTCAATTGAGAGTAGGAAATCTATCATTTCTCCTACTAGTGTAAGCCCAACATTTGCTGAATCAAGGAGGGTGAATTTGGACTAATCTTGGATACTTTGTCTCCCTTCCAACGTGAAGTAATGGACAACAATGATGCGTAAGTGTCTTGGTGTTTTTTGTTAAGTTCTTGATAGCTTGTCTCTGGTGTTGTCATCAATCTAGCCATAAATCCCACATACTGTAAGAGGGCGACAGGGTGGAGAGGACTCCCCTGGCTTTAAGACAGTGATTGGGGTGGCTTTTCTTGTGATGTGTTGTGGTGAAATTTACGCAAGCTATGTTGAACAAATACTAATCTCACTTTGATTTGTCATGACAGATTTGTAAGAAGGTATTAATGCAACAAGCACCCCCTCCCCCTTTCTCTCTCTTTCTTAAATATATAGTTGTGTTTGCTTGATCATTGCCGATACGTTTCAAAGCAGCCCGAGCACTATCTCTCTCTCTCTCTCTCTCTCTCTCTCTCTCTCTCTCTCTCTCGTGTTTTAGTCTGTGAGAGTGTTCCATTGGTGTTAGGGTTAGTGTAAATTCCTTGCTTGTCTGTGGGTTGCTCTAACGATTCTCCTCTTTTGCGTCCTAGTTCGCTCTTAAACTAGGTGGTGCCCCTTGTGTAGTTGGGATTTGGCTGTGGGTTTGTTGTTTTGGTTTGTGTTGTGTTGTGCCCCAACCCCATTGAGCACCACGGGAGCCTTGAAGGGTGTCTAGAGGTTGCTCTTCTTGTTGCCCACCCCGGACCGCCTCAAATTGGTGCCCCCATTGAGGAACAGGCTTGTGTATGTTTTGTGAAGGCTCAACCTTTAGCATAATCAAGTAGCTTGCATGAATCACGAGAATTTGTATGATTCCTTCATTCCCATTGCAAGGCAAAAGATACACATAATTGTTAGTACTAAGTTGCAATTTCAACGTGTCATTCGTAAAATTTTAGGTCCTCTTAGGTTGGCCGAGATAAACGCTTTAGTAAATCCTTTTATTTTGCCTCTCATTAGGTACGACCTTAGTTTGGACCTCTATATTTTTGTTTTGTTTTAAGCATTAGGTCATGCATAGACCATGGATAATGGCCCAGGAATAGAGGTTTTCCCCTTCCATTTCACTCCACACATTAGAATAAACATTGCAATTAGTAGGAAAATCCATTTTCAATAACGTATGGTGTTCATGTTTGGTGCCCAAAGAGTAGGAGAAATTCTCGCATCACCAAACCCTGTCATCCTACCTCTTATTGATTATCATAGGTCGTTTGATGTGAATATCTTTATTTTGTTGTAGAATAGATTGCAAGCTAGAAAACATTATTGTGTAAATCTTTTTAAGAAAGAAAAACAAAAACGGGTGTCACTTTGAAATCAATTCAATGGAAAGCCCACGCCAAATGTCTGGGTATCCTCTTTTCTTTGGAGAGCCTGGAGAGGATGCATAATTATTTTTAGCGAATTTCAAGATGTCTTGCCGTATCAAGAGGATAATAACTGATCAAGAACGTGTAGAAATGTTTGAGGTGGTCCTTAGGAAAGATGCTAGCACTTGGTTTGACTCTTTGCCTGAGGAAAATAAGGGGAATTACACAGAAGTTTTGAATCGTTTCAAGAAATACTTCTTTGATCCCCAAAACACTCAAAAATTATGGCAAGACATTGTTTCTCATAAGCAAAAAGACTTAGATGACTACTACTTGTACAAGCAAGAGTTTCTACGTCTTTGGGCTCTATGGATACGAAATGTTGCTAACCCTGGTGATGGTGCAGAATTTCTAAAGAAGGAGAGGTTCATAGTCGGACTCTTTCCTGACCTTAAGGTAAAAGTTGAGGCGGGTGCACCTGCTACCTTTGATGCAGCGGAAACTAGGGCTGCTGAGAAGTATAGGAAACTCAAGTGCTTAAGGGGAGAGGTTCCAATAGAAGGTCTTAGACCCAAAGGTAAGTCACAAGCATCAACATCTAGGGAGCTTCCTGAGGTAACGGCTGAAGTGATTGAGAAGTTAAATGAATCTTTAAGCAGCCTGTCAATTCACCTTGCACAAGCTGTAGGTCCAAAGGGACAAGCAAAGAAGTTAGAAGAGAGAGAGTCACGAACTAGGAGAGTCTTGCAATGTTGGAATTGCGGAGAGTCTGGACATGGGATGTATAATTGTCCTTGGCCCCGTGGAGAGCCAGGGAGACCTAACATGAATTACCCAGTGATGAATGCAAGAGAAGGAGCTGGTCAACAACCAAGTCTTCTACAAAGGCCAAATGGACCAAGACCACCTCCACAAGGGGTAGAAGGAGTTCCACCTTTGCCAGATCCAAATGTGCATGTGGTAGAGGTGACAAATTCAAATGAGGTTGACATGGAAGCCAATGGCATTAAGCGTGGCCGAGGAAAAGGTAAAGAGAAAGAGGGTGTCCCATCACAGAGTGACCATGGACAAGGCAAGAAGGCAAAGGAGACCAAGGAAGCTAAGAGGACTCGACGTCGTATCAATCTCCAAGACTTCCCTCTTGGACATGGTATGGCTCCATACAACCTGTTAGAAGACATGCGAGGTAAGGGTCCTGATATCTCATGGCCTCAGTTTCTTGCATTATGCCCACAAGTTAGGAGGGATTTAACAAAGGCAGTTAGCACTAGGAGAAAGGTAAAAGAGAGTTTTCCTATTGTAAAAATTGCACATGCTGAAATGAACGAGGATATTACACCTGTGCTAGATTGTTACATAAAAGGAAGATTGGTTAGGAAAGGTCTAGTGGATGGGGGTGCACAAATTTGCATCATGACAGAAGGGCTCATGCAAAGACTAGGCATGCACATCCATGAGACACCTGAAATCAAAGTGAAAATGGCAAACAATAGCAAGGCTAGGTGCGTAGGCATTTGTAAAAATGTTTTTGTTGAGGCTTTTGGCATTAAGAAGGCAGTGGATTTTTATGTTATGTCGACCAAGGGAAGTGGTTATCCATTTATCCTAGGAAGACCATGGCTAATGAAAATGCGAGCTTTGCAGGATTGGGAGAGTGGGAAATTAATTTGCAGGATTGACAATCATAAGAAGGTTGTCTTTGACATGAAGGAGCAACGCCAAGAGGAGCTCCATGAAGAATCATCTCAAAGTGAGACGGAAGAAGGTTGGACCGATAGCACTTCAGAAGAAGAAAGTAGCAGCAGCATTACTGAAGAGGAGTCTTCCATCGAAGTCATGGGGGTAAGGTTTAAGCCAAGCAACCAAGAGACCTCTTGTCGAGGTTTGGAAGAGGTAGGTTCCCAAGAGAACCAAAAGGTGGAAGATGAAGGAATGTTAGAAGGTATGTTGTCTACAACACTTACAAAGGATGAAAGAGAGGAGTTCAAATGTGTGCTAAGGAAGTTTCCTAGGCTTTTTGCTAAAGACTACACCGACGTGCGTGGGGTAGATGTTGTTCAACACAAGATTGAGTTAAAGCCTGAGGCCACACCTAAAGCTTAGAAGCTACGAAGGCTAGGAGTCATCAAGGAGCAGGCTTTACTCAAGGAGGTAAGAAAGCTTCTAGCAGCAGGTTTCATTTATCCAGTGGAGAATTCAGAGTGGGTCTCTCCCGTTGTTGTCACTCCTAAGAAAAACGGAAAGTGGAGGGTGTGTGTGGATTACCGTCCACTCAATGAGGCAACAAAAAGAGATCACTTTCCCCTCCCATTTCAGGATGAGATACTAAATGAGGTAGCTGGTCATGAGAAGTACACTGTGTGTGATGGCTACTCAGGCTACTTTCAAATAGGTATCGCATTGGAAGATCAATTGAAAACAACCTTTATCACTCCTTGGGGTTGTTATGCTTTTAGAGTCATGCCATTTGGTCTGACAAATGCTCCTGCAACATTCCAACGTTTCATGAACATGGTGTTTCAAGCATTCTTTGGAAAGTCAATTAGGGTGTTCATTGATGGTTTCTGTATTTATAGCTCAAAATCATTGCATCTACAAAGGGTAGAAGAAGGTTTAAAGAAGCTCTACGACATGGGAGGTCAACTCAACCCCGACAAGTGTCACATAGCTGAGGATGAAGTGATCTTGCTTGGTCACAAGGTTTCCTATAAAGGCATTGAGGTGGATCCTTCAAAGGCATGTTGAGAGAAGGAGAGAACACAGAAGTAGAACCCCAAAGTGTGTAGAATACACACATGAGATGATGTATATATAGAGGGGACCTGGGTGCCATATATAGAGAAGCCATATATTGAGTAGCTTCACATATAAGCTCAACACCCCCGCTCAAATAAGGGTCCCTAACTGTGGATGAAAAAACCCTTGGGGGATCAAGGGAAAAACCCACAGCTCTATATACACCCACCGTTATATTATAAAAATCATTAAATATACAAATGTTTACGAAGAGCTACATCACTCCTTTTACAATGAATGTTTTATGAGGAGTTACATTACTCCTATCCTATCAAATACAATAATGAATACAAAGGTTCAATAAAGAGGTATAAAAGCTATCGATTAGCTTGTAATCAAAAGTGTCTCCGTGAATTTGCTGTGTAGCTTGTCATCAATATCGCATCACCAAACATGTCTTCATGTTGTAATCAATATGGCATCACCAAGCATATCTTCATAAATCTTTTATTGTCACCAAGTTTGTCTTCATAAAATCAATTCTTTGATCAATCCTACATAGATCATAGACTCCAAAAAGAACATGTCATGAAAATTATTAGCATCGTTAATGAAAAAATTACGTTCACAATGCCATAAGAGATGGTTCGCGACGCCACTCTTTTGACAACATATATACGCACGACAACATATGGTACATAAAGTATAAATGTAAAAGTACAAAATGTGTGATTACGTGATACAAATGATATGTGTATATACTACATAAAACAACATTTATCAATGTAGTGATCAATGAATACCATCAAAGTATTAACAAAATATCATCAGTATATCAATAAAAATGAATAAATGACCATGGTATCAACGAAAAGCATCATGATATCACCGAGAATAATCATTGTATCAACGAAACAACATTATGGCATCACCGAGAATAACCATGGTATCAACGAAACATCATCATGGCATCACCGAGAATAACCATGGTATCAACGAAACAACATCATGGTATCACCGAGAATAACCATGGTATCAACAAAACATCATCATGGTATCAACAAAAATCACCATGGAATCAACGAAACAACATCATGGCATCACCGAGAATAACCATGGTATCAATGAAACATCATCATGGCATCACCGAGAATAACCATGGTATCAATGAAATATCATCATGGCACCACCGAGAATAACCATGGTATCAATGACATATCATCATGGTATCAACGAAAATCACCATGACCAAAGTATTAACAAAACATCATCATGGTACCATCAAAATCACTATGGTATCAATGAGAAATTATCAATAAAACGACGTAAACTATATCTCTAAAAGAATAATTATACGAGAATCAATGAACGAGTATATCATATAACAAAAGATCATGTACCAACAGTAGCTCGATAGAATTTGGACGATCTCGACTGAATCGGAACGATGTGTAACTGGCTTCTGCAGCAAAGTTACGTCAGTAACAAATATATGATTGATGAAGAAAAATATAATTGAGAAGTTTTCAATTATGAGAAAAATCAAAAGCAAAAAGTAAAATTTTGATTTTCAAACATATTCGCAGTCCGAGACGATAACCCAAAATCGGTGCAGAATTTAGAGAAACTTCCTTCTGCAAAGTTATAGACCACATCGATTCCGGTCTCCCATAGCAGGTAGTTTCTTCTGCAAAGTTGTAGAACACATCGATTCCGGTCTCTCACGCGGGTAGTTTCTGCAAAATCGTTTTCAATAAGCAGAAAAATAAAAAACAAAAAACGGAAATTGCTTTTTATGTCTGTACGCAGTCCGCGAACGATAACTCAAAATCGGTGCAGAATTTGAAAACACTTCCTTCTGCAAAGTTGTAGACCACATCCATTCCAGTCTCCCAAGCGGGTAGTTTCTACAAAATCGTTTTCAATTAGCAGAAAAATAAAAAACAAAAAACGGAAATTGCTTTTTATGTCTGTACGCAGTCCGCGAACGATAACTCAAAATCGGTGCAGAATTTGAAAACACTTCCTTCTGCAAAGTTGTAGACCACATCGATTCCGGTCTCCCAAGCGGGTAGTTTCTGCAAAATCGTTTCCAATTAGCAAAAAAATCAAAAAAAAAAAGTGAAAGTTGCTTTTCAGGTATGTACGCAGTCCGCGAACGATAACTCAAAATCGGTGCAGAATTTGAAAACACTTCCTTCTGCAAAGTTGTAGACCACATCCATTCCGTTCTCCGCAATGGGTAGTTTCTGCAAAATCGTTTTCAATTAGCAAAAAAATCAAAAACAAAAAGCGGAAGTTGCTTTTCAGGTATGTACGCAGTCCGCGAACGATAACTCAAAATCAGTGCAGAATTTGAAAACACTTCCTGCTGCAAAGTTGTAAACCACATCGATTCCGGTCTCCCTCGTGGGTAGTTTCTGCAAAATCGTTTCCAATTAGCAGAAAAATCAAAAACAACAAGAGGAAGTTGCTTTTTAGGTATGTACGCAGTCCGCGAACGATAACTCAAAATCGGTGCAGAATTTGAAAAAACTTCCTTCTGCAAAGTTGTAGACCACATCGATTCAGTCTCTACCTAGTAGAAAAATCGAAAACAAAAACGTACTGCTCTGATACCATGTTGAGAGAAGGAGAGAACACAGAAGTAGAACCCCAAAGTGTGTAGAATACACACATGAGATGATGTATATATAGAGGGGACCTGAGTGCCATATATAGAGAAGCCATATATTGAGTAGCTTCACATATAATCTCAACAAAGCAAAAGATCTTATTGAGCTCCCCTCACCCAAGAATCTCAAAGAGGTCATATCATTCATTCAAAAAGTGAAGTATATTTCACGCTTTATTCACTTAGCTTCAGAGTTGCTTCATCCTTTGCAAAAGTTGACACAACAAGTAGAATTTACATGGTCTGATGAGCTTGAAGAGTATTTTTGTAACATTAAAGTCATTTTGTCAGAGCTACCAACACTCATGCCTCCTTGTTGGGAGTACACATTCTTTGTTAGCTCTAATGTTGGAAGGGAAACAATTGGTGCTGTGTTGCTACAACAAGATCCCCACAGTACAAGGATGCGACCCATCTACTTTGCTAGTAGGGTCATGAATGCTTTGGAGAGAGACTACACAGAAGCAGAACTCATGATGCTTTCTCTCATGTTTGCGGTGAGAAAGTTTAGATCCTACCTGCTACCAAAACCTTTTGTAATTCTCACTGCAGAGAATTTGTTCCCTTGGGTGTCATCTCAAATGAATCTTAGTACTAGGATCTCAAAGTGGATTATGGAGTTGCAAGAGTTTCAATACTCTTTCAAGGTAGAAGATAGTGTGCGTGCACAATTGGTAGGGATTCTCACTTATAGGGTGCATGAAAAGGAGATTAAGGTGCCTGAAGTAAAGACCCTACCATTACCACCACCAAAAAGTATTCCTAATGCTTTTACCTTGTTCTTTGATGGAGCTTTTCGTCGAGCCACAGGAAAAGCAGGGGGAGGGCTAGTGTTGCTCAACCCAAGTGGAGAGGTGGTCATGAAAGAGAAGTTCAATCTACCAAGTTCAGCTAGCAACAATGAAGCAGAATACGACACACTAATTCATGGTTTGAAGATGTGCATTGGCCAAGGGATACAACGCCTCATGGTAAAGGGAGATGCACTTCTCATTGTTAAACAGATTTTAGGCATTTGGGCATGCAAGAATGAAAGCTTACGGACAAAAGTTCATGCCATTCGTAGATTGTTTAATCAATTTGAAGAAGTACAACTATATCATATTCCTAGGAAACAGAATGAAGATGCCGATTTACTTGCACAGCAAGTAGTTACATGTGTTGAGAAAGAAGTGCAGGTCATCATGGTGGCAGCAACTGTCAAGCAACCGAGATACCAGGGATTGGAGTCATTGACTCCCATTATTAGCTACATCTTGGAGGGCGAATTTCCACAAGACTTCACGAAGGCTCAGAAGAGGAGACTCATGAAGAAGGCAAGCGCATATCTCTTCCTAGAAGGCTCCCTCTATCAAAGAGGGAGGGATCAAGTATGCAGAAGAGTACCAACTATTGAGGAAATTCCAGCCATTCTAAAAGGTTTGCATGAAGAAGCATGTGGTGGTCATTTTGCCCAAGAATTAACTGTGAAGAAGATTTTGCTTGCGGGGTATGTTTGGCCAAGTCTGCATGTGGATGTCCAACATTGGTGTAAAAGTTGTCACAATTGTCAGGTAAATGGGAATAGAAGATTGGTTTATGGTCCAAGGCAAATAGTGCTTGCAAATGGACCCTTTGAAAAGTGGGGCATTGATGCTATGGGTCCTTTGCCTAGGACAAAAAATGGTAAACTCTACATTCTAGTGGCTGTAGACTATATGACTAGGTGGGTGGAAGCACAAAGTGTGGCAAAGGTAAATGAGAGGACAGTGAGCAAATTCGTCTACACTCACATTTGTTGTAGATTTGGCACACCTTTGGAGATTGTTTCTGATAATGGTCCAGGGTTTAGGAAGGGCTTGCTCACAGAAGTTTGTGAAGAACTTCACATTCTACATCGTCATAGCACACCATACTATCCACAGTCAAATGGTTTGGTGGAGAAGGCTAATGGTGTCATTGCAGGAATCATTAGAAAGATGGTGCAAAACAAGACAAAATTATGGGATGACTTCTTGGATGGTGCCTTGTGGGCATATCGAACCACATATAGGGAAGCCACGGAGTTCACACCATTTCACTTGGTCTATGGTCAAGAGGCTTTGCAGCCTATCGAGCTCAACATTCCAATAATCCTACTTCATGGCAAAGGAGAACAAGATGATCAAGAGGTATGGATGGATCGACTTCTTACGTTAGTGGAGCTTGAGTGGAAAAGAGAAGCAGCATATGAGTGCTACAAGAGGAAAGCCACACAAGCGAAAGAAACGCACGACAAGAAACTGAAGGACAAAGGCATCAAGGAAGGAGAGCTTGTGCTAAGGTATGACAATCGACTTGACAATCATTTTGATGCCAAGTTTGAAACTAGATGGCAAGGGCCATACATAGTCAAGAAGGCTTTCAATTCAAGTTACTATCAACTTATGGACTTGAATGGAAAAGAGCACTCCAGGAAGGTAAACGGGTATCGCTTGAAGCCCTATTTGAGTCGCCTTCTACCAAAGGATCTACCAAAGATCTATCCAAAGGCCGCTATCTCATGTAAGTATTGTTACATGAAGCATGAGTGTAACTCCAGCCAAAATTCTGAGGGGCCAAACAATGAAAATCTCGTCAAGGACTCTGAAGCACTCTCTTTGGAAAAGATGCTCTATGATGGTACATAAATATACCATCATCCTGGGGGAGGGCTAATGATAGCCGTTTTTTGGCTCTCCATAATTGCCATAGTAAGTCACTCCATCCTACCAAATTCACCCAAACGCTATGGTTACCCTCACCCTTTCACTGTATATAGGTGCGTGTGAGTTAGGGGACTTTTCCCATATCTCCTTACTGAAATAAAAAACCCTCAATTAGCTAGTCATTGGGCTAGTTGAGCCAAAAAAATAAAAAATATAAAAAATATAAGTATATTATGGCCCATGCGTATGTAAATATTTCTTTGTATATAGGGCCTAAATAAAAGATTTTTTTCATAATTATTTTGGTATTTATTTAAATATTTCTACCTAGGTGTGTGTTATTTATGCTCTGTACATTGCCTCACCATTACCACAATTTTTCTTACCATTTTTCATACTCTTTATTCCATATAGAAATATTTTCATGTAAGCTTCTCTTATTTTTGGTGTAACTCCATCCCAACAAAAATCCAAAAAAAACTAGTTCTATTTATGTGTATATTTTTTTCACTATTGTGATTTTTTCCTTCCTACATATATTCTCTATTACTCTCATAAATTAGACCACCAAAAATATTCATCTTTTTATGATAGCCTCATAATGAGAGAGATTTCTTTTGACCCCTTTATATTTTTTCCACTTATATTATTTATATTTGACATGTACATATTTTTTAGATCCCTCAATATTTGATTTTCTTAGTTGTACTATTCACTTATATCATGATCTCAACAATATCTTCAATTATAGACCTACCAAATAAGGTCAAGGGTAGGTGGCATGCATACATGCACTATGGAGGGCTCACTCTTGGAGGTATTCAAAAGAATCATCCAAAGAAGGACCCCACAAGGACCTTGTGCAGTGGAAAAAAACGATCGGTTTTGCTGAATTTTTAAAGTTCACTTGCTCTCCGAATATGAAAAGGTGATACAAACAAAAGTTGTAGCTCGTAGGCTGAACTTTTGCCTCAAAGTTTTTCATATTTTTTTGAGCTACGAGCTGTGAGCTATGATTGTATTAGTGGACCCCAGTTTTCCCATGCTATGCAGCAACACTCTCTCTTCCACTTTATCATTTTCCTCTTTCACACACACTTCTCCACTCATCATCCCCACCTCTCTCACCACTCCTCTCTGCACCCTTCTCACCTTCTCCTCAACCTTGAAGAATAAGAGAAACCATGGTGAACTCATACCTCCCACACACAATTCCATTCCAAAATTGACCACCTAGTCTCGTTTTTTCTCCTCCAATTTACCCATATCTATCAAAAAAACCACAAAATTCAGCCTCTTCTCTTAAAAGACAGCATCATGGTGGTTGATTACTCAGCTTCAATTACCTTGTCTCTCAAGGAAGGTCAAGAGTGGAGAAAAAATATACCGTCAAAGCTAGTGGACCGTCAACAAGCGTCAAAATTGGCCCTACTCAAGACACTTGGAGCATCAACCTTGTAAGAAATCCACCTTTTCTTACCTCTTAAGATTTTTTCTTCCTTATTTGTATCCTACATGGATACTCCCATTGTGAATATCCAATTCCATTTGTAAATTAATACTAACTCTACTAACACTAACCCACTATGAAAAGTCCTATCACCTCCATTTCTCTCCTCTCTCTTTCCCCACCAACTTCTTGATAATTCCAAGCAAAAGAAATTAGATAAATTGCTGAAAATCTAACCCAACCATGGTTAGAGGAGTAACCCTAACCTTCAAAATTGCTATAAAAGGAGGGTGTAGCTAGCACAAAAGGGGGGAGCCATAAGCAAGAGCACTATGCTATAGCTTGAGAAGCCAAGCTCAACCTCTCTAGATGGAGCTCTTGAGTGGAAGCTCATTGTCTTATGCATGTGCATGTGTTGTAATAGGGGATTAGCAAGGGAACTCTATGCCATTGTAAGAGAGAGAGTGATCATTCAATTGAGATTAGGAAATCTATCATTTCTCCTACTAGTGTAAGCCCAACATTTGCTGAATCAAGGAGGGTGGATTTGGACTAAGCTTGGATACTTTGTCTCCCTTCCAACGTGAAGTAATGGACAACAATGATGCGTAAGTGTCTTGGTGTTTTTTGTTAAGTTCTTGATAGCTTGTCTCTGGTGTTGTCATCAATCTAGCCATAAATCCCACATACTGTAAGAGGGCGACAGGGTGGAGAGGACTCCCCTGGCTTTAAGACGGTGATTGGGGTGGCTTTTCTTGTGATGTGTTGTGGTGAAATTTACGCAAGCTATGTTGAAAAAATACTAATCTCACTTTGATTTGTCATGACAGATTTGTAAGAAGGTATTAATGCAACAAGCACCCCCTCCCCCTTTCTCTCTCTTTCTTAAATATATAGTTGTGTTTGCTTGATCATTGCTGATACATTTCAAAGCAGCCCGAGCACTCTCTCTCTCTCTCTCTCTCTCTCTCTCGTGTTTTAGTGTGTGAGAGTGTTCCATTGGTGTTAGGGTTAGTGTAAATTCCTTGCTTGTTTGTGGGTTGCTCTAACGATTCTCCTCTTTTGCGTCCTAGTTCGCTCTTAAACTAGGTGGTGCCCCTTGTGTAGTTGGGATTTGGCTGTGGGTTTGTTGTGTTGTGCCCCAACCCCATTGAGCACCACGGGAGCCTTGAAGGGTGTCTAGAGGTTGCTCTTCTTGTTGCCCGCCCCGGACCGCCTCAAATTGGTGCCCCCACTGAGGAACAGGCTTGTGTATGTTTTGTGAAGGCTCAACCTTTAGCATAATCAAGTAGCTTGCATGAATCACGAGAATTTGTATGATCCCTTCATTCCCATTGCAAGGCAAAAGGTACACATAATTGTTAGTACTAAGTTGCAATTTCAACGTGTCATTCGTAAAATTTTAGGTCCTCTTAGGTTGGCCGAGATAAACGCTTCAGTAAATCCTTTTATTTTGCCTCTCATTAGGTACGACCTTAGTTTGGACGTCTATATTTTTGTTTTGTTTTAAGCATTAGGTCATGCATAGACCATGGATAATGGCCCAGGAATAGAGGTTTTCCCCTTCCATTTCACTCCACACATTAGAATAAACATTGCAATTAGTAGGAAAATCCATTTTCAATAACGTATGGTGTTCATGTTTGGTGCCCAAAGAGTAGGAGAAATTCTCGCATCACCAAACCCTGTCATCCTACCTCTTATTGATTATCATAGGTCGTTTGATGTGAATATCTTTATTTTGTTGTAGAATAGATTGCAAGCTAGAAAACATTATTGTGTAAATCTTTTTAAGAAAGAAAAACAAAAACGGGTGTCACTTTGAAATCAATTCAATGGAAAGCCAACGCCAAATGTCTGGGTATCCTCTTTTCTTTGGAGAGCCTGGAGAGGATGCATAATTATTTTTAGCGAATTTCAAGATGTCTTGCCGTATCAAGAGGATAATAACTGATCAAGAACGTGTAGAAATGTTTGAGGTGGTCCTTAGGAAAGATGCTAGCACTTGGTTTGACTCTTTGCCTGAGGAAGTTAAGGGGAATTACAAAGAAGTTTTGAATCGTTTCAAGAAATACTTCTTTGATCCCCAAAACACTCAAAAATTATGGCAAGACATTGTTTCTCATAAGCAAAAAGACTTAGATGACTACTACTTGTACAAGCAAGAGTTTCTACGTCTTTGGGCTCTATGGTGCAGAATTTCTAAAGAAGGAGAGGTTCATAGCCGGACTCTTTCCTGACCTTAAGGTAAAAGTTGAGGCGGGTGCACCTGCTACCTTTGATGCAGCGGAAACTAGGGCTGCTGAGAAGTATAGGAAACTCAAGTGCTTAAGGGGAGAGGTTCCAATAGAAGGTCTTAGACCCAAAGGTAAGTCACAAGCATCAACATCTAGGGAGCTTCCTGAGGTAACGACTGAAGTGATTGAGAAGTTAAATGAATCTTTAAGCAGCCTGTCAATTCACCTTGCACATGCTGTAGGTCCAAAGGGACAAGCAAAGAAGTCAGAAGAGAGAGAGCCACGAACTAGGAGAGTCTTGCAATGTTGGAATTGCGGAGAGTCTGGACATGGGATGTATAATTGTCCTTGGCCCCGTGGAGAGCCAGGGAGACCTAACATGAATTACCCAATGATGAATGCAGGAGAAGGAGCTGGTCAACAACCAAGGCTTCTACAAAGGCCAAATGGACCAAGACCACCTCCACAAGGGGTAGAAGGAGTTCCACCTTTGCCAGATCCAAATGTGCATGTGGTAGAGGTGACAAATTCAAATGAGGTTGACATGGAAGCGAATGGCATTAAGCGTGGCCAAGGAAAAGGTAAAGAGAAAGAGGGTGTCCCATCACAGAGTGACCATGGACAAGGCAAGAAGGCAAAGGAGACCAAGGAAGCTAAGAGGACTCGACGTCGTATCAATCTCCAAGACTTCCCTCTTGGACATGGTATGGCTCCATACAACCTGCTAGAAGACATGCGAGGTAAGGGTCCTGATATCTCATGGCCTCAGTTTCTTGCATTATGCCCACAAGTTAGGAGGGATTTAACAAAGGCAGTTAGCACTAGGAGAAAGGTAAAAGAGATTTTTCCTATTGTAAAAATTGCACATGCTGAAATGAACGAGGATATTACACCTGTGCTAGATTGTTACATAAAAGGAAGATTGGTTAGGAAAGGTCTAGTGGATTGGGGTGCACAAATTTGCATCATGACAGAAGGGCTCATGCAAAGACTAGGCATGCACATCCATGAGACACCTGAAATCAAAGTGAAAATGGCAAACAATAGCAAGGCTAGGTGCGTAGGCATTTGTAAAAATGTTTTTGTTGAGGCCTTTGGCATTAAGAAGGCAATGGATTTTTATGTTATGTCGACCAAGGGAAGTGGTTATCCATTTATCCTAAGAAGACCATGGCTAATGAAAATGCGAGCTTTGCAGGATTGGGAGAGTGGGAAATTAATTTGCAGGAATGAAAATCATAAGAAGGTTGTCTTTGACATGAAGGAGCAACGCCAAGAGGAGCTCCATGAAGAATCATCTCAAAGTGAGACGGAAGAAGGTTGGACCGATAGCACTTCAGAAGAAGAAAGTAGCAGCAGCATTACTGAAGAGGAGTCTTCCATCGAAGTCATGGGGGTAAGGTTTAAGCCAAGCAACCAAGAGACCTCTTGTCGAGGTTTGGAAGAGGTAGGTTCCCAAGAGAACCAAAAGGTGGAAGATGAAGGAATGTTAGAAGGTATGTTGTCTACAACACTTACAAAGGATGAAAGAGAGGAGTTCAAATGTGTGCTAAGGAAGTTTCCTAGGCTTTTTGCTAAAGACTACACCGACGTGCGTGGGGTAGATGTTGTTCAACACAAGATTGAGTTAAAGCCTGAGGCCACACCTAAAGCTCAGAAGCTACGAAGGCTAGGAGTCATCAAGGAGCAGGCTTTACTCAAGGAGGTAAGAAAGCTTCTAGCAGCAGGTTTCATTTATCCAGTGGAGAATTCAGAGTGGGTCTCTCTCGTTGTTGTCACTCCTAAGAAAAACGGAAAGTGGAGGGTGTGTGTGGATTACCGTCCACTCAATGAGGCAACAAAAAGAGATCACTTTCCCCTCCCATTTCAGGATGAGATACTAAATGAGGTAGCTGGTCATGAGAAGTACACTGTGTGTGATGGCTACTTAGGCTACTTTCAAATAGGTATCGCATTGGAAGATCAATTGAAAACAACCTTTATCACTCCTTGGGGTTGTTATGCTTTTAGAGTCATGCCATTTGGTCTGACAAATGCTCCTGCAACATTCCAACGTTTCATGAACATGGTGTTTCAAGCATTCTTTGGAAAGTCAATTAGGGTGTTCATTGATGATTTCTGCATTTATAGCTCAAAATCATTGCATCTACAAAGGGTAGAAGAAGGTTTAAAGAAGCTCTACGACATGGGAGGTCAACTCAACCCCGACAAGTGTCACATAGCTGAGGATGAAGTGATCTTGCTTGGTCACAAGGTTTCCTATAAAGGCATTGAGGTGGATCCTTCAAAGGCAAAGGCTCTTATTGAGCTCCCCTCACCCAACATTCTCAAAGAGGTCATATCATTCATTCAAAAAGTGAAGTATATGTCACGCTTTATTCACTTAGCTTCGGAGTTGCTTCATCCTTTGCAAAAGTTGACACAACAAGTAGAATTTGCATGGTCTGATGAGCTTGAAGAGTATTTTTGTAACATTAAAGTCATTTTGTCAAAGCTACCAACACTCATGCCTCCTTGTTGGGAGTACACATTCTTTTCTAGCTCTAGTGTTGGAAGGGAAACAATTGGTGCTGTGTTGCTACAACAAGATCCCCACAGTACAAGGATGCGACCCATCTACTTTGCTAGTAGGGTCATGAATGCTTTGGAGAGAGACTACACAGAAGCAGAACTCATGATGCTTTCTCTCATGTTTGCGGTGAGAAAGTTTAGATCCTACCTGCTACCAAAACCTTTTGTAATTCTCACTGCAGAGAATTTGTTCCCTTGGGTGTCATCTCAAATGAATCTTAGTACTAGGATCTCAAAGTGGATTATGGAGTTGCAAGAGTTTCAATACTCTTTCAAGGTAGAAGATAGTGTGCGTGCACAATTGGTAGGTATTCTCACTTATAGGGTGCATGAAAAGGAGATTAAGGTGCCTGAAGTAAAGACCCTACTATTACCACCACCAAAAAGTATTCCTAATGCTTTTACCTTTTTCTTTGATGGAGCTTTTCGTCGAGCCACAGGAAAAGCAGGGGGAGGGCTAGTGTTGCTCAACCCAAGTGGAGAGGTGGTCATGAAAGAGAAGTTCAATCTACCAAGTTCAGCTAGCAACAATGAAGCAGAATACGACACACTAATTCATGGTTTGAAGATGTGCATTGGCCAAGGGATACAACGCCTCATGGTAAAGGGAGATGCACTTCTCATTGTTAAACAGATTTTAGGCATTTGGGCATGCAAGAATGAAAGCTTACGGACAAAAGTTCATGCCATTCGTAGATTGTTTAATCAATTTGAAGAAGTGCAACTATATCATATTCCTAGGAAACAGAATGAAGATGCCGATTTACTTGCACAGCAAGTAGTTACATGTGTTGAGAAAGAAGTGCAGGTCATCATGGTGGCAGCAACTGTCAAGCAACCGAGATACCAGGGATTGGAGTCATTGACTCCCATTATTAGCTACATCTTGGAGGGCAAATTTCCACAAGACTTCACGAAGGCTCAGAAGAGGAGACTCATGAAGAAGGCAAGCGCATATCTCTTCCTAGAAGGCTCCCTCTATCAAAGAGGGAGGGATCAAGTATGCAGAAGAGTACCAACTATTGAGGAAATTCCAGCCATTCTAAAAGGTTTGCATGAAGAAGCATGTGGTGGTCATTTTGCCCAAGAATTAACTGTGAAGAAGATTTTGCTTGCGGGGTATGTTTGGCCAAGTCTGCATGTGGATGTCCAACATTGGTGTAAAAGTTGTCACAATTGTCAGGTAAATGGGAATAGAAGATTGGTTTATGGTCCAAGGCAAATAGTGCTTGCAAATGGACCCTTTGAAAAGTGGGGCATTGATGCTATGGGTCCTTTGCCTAGGACAAAAAATGGTAAACTCTACATTCTAGTGGCTGTAGACTATATGACTAGGTGGGTGGAAGCACAAAGTGTGGCAAAGGTAAATGAGAGGACAGTGAGCAAATTCGTCTACACTCACATTTGTTGTAGATTTGGCACACCTTTGGAGATTGTTTCTTATAATGGTCCAGGGTTTAGGAAGGGCTTGCTCACAGAAGTTTGTGAAGAACTTCACATTCTACATCGTCATAGCACACCGTACTATCCACAGTCAAATGGTTTGGTGGAGAAGGCTAATGGTGTCATTGCAGGAATCATTAGAAAGATGGTGCAAAACAAGACAAAATTATGGGATGACTTCTTGGATGGTGCCTTGTGGGCATATCGAACCACATATAGAGAAGCCACGGAGTTCACACCATTTCACTTGGTCTATGGTCAAGAGGCTTTGCAGCGTATGGAGCTCAACATTCCAACAATGCGACTTCATGGCAAAGGAGAACAAGATGATCAAGAGGTATGGATGGATCGACTTCTTACGTTAGTGGAGCTTGAGTGGAAAAGAGCAGCAGCATATGAGTGCTACAAGAGGAAAGCCACACAAGCGAAAGAAACGCACGACAAGAAACTGAAGGACAAAGGCATCAAGGAAGGAGAGCTTGTGCTAAGGTGTGACAATCGACTTGACAATCGTTTTGATGCCAAGTTTGAAACTAGATGGCAAGGGCCATACATAGTCAAGAAGGCTTTCAATTCAAGTTACTATCAACTTATGGACTTGAATGGAAAAGAGCACTCTAGGAAGGTAAACGGGTATCGCTTGAAGCCCTATTCGAGTCACCTTCTACCAAAGGATCTACCAAAGATCTATCAAAAGGCCGCTGTCTCATGTAAGTATTGTTACATGAAGCATGAGTGTAACTCTAGCCAAAATTCTGAGGGGCCAAACAATGAAAATCTCGTCAAGGACTCTGAAGCACTCTCTTTGGAAAAGATGCTCTATGATGGTACATGAATATACCATCATCCTGGGGGAGGGCTAATGATAACCGTTTTTCGGCTCTCCATAATTGCCATAGTAAGTCACTCCACCCTACCAAATTCACCCAAACGCTATGGTTACCCTCACCCTTTCACTGTATATAGGTGCGTGTGAGTTAGGGGACTTTTCCCATATCTCCTTACTGAAATAAAAAACCCTCAATTAGCTAGTCATTGGGCTAGTTGAGCCAAAAAAATAAAAAATATAAAAAATATAAGTATATTATGGCCCATGCGTATGTAAATATTTCTTTGTATATAGGGCCTAAATAAAAGATTTTTTTCATAATTATTTTGGTATTTATTTAAATATTTCTACCTAGGTGTGTGTTATTTATGCTCTGTACATTGCCTCACCATTACCACAATTTTTCTTACCATTTTTCATACTCTTTATTCCATATAGAAATATTTTCATGTAAGCTTCTCTTATTTTTGGTGTAACTCCATCCCAACAAAAATCCAAAAAAAACTAGTTCTATTTATGTGTATATTTTTTTCACTATTGTGATTTTTTCCTTCCTACATATATTCTCTATTACTCTCATAAATTAGACCACCAAAAATATTCATCTTTTTATGATAGCCTCATAATGAGAGAGATTTCTTTTGACCCCTTTATATTTTTTCCACTTATATTATTTATATTTGACATGTACATATTTTTTAGATCCCTCAATATTTGATTTTCTTAGTTGTACTATTCACTTATATCATGATCTCAACAATATCTTCAATTATAGACCTACCAAATAAGGTCAAGGGTAGGTGGCATGCATACATGCACTATGGAGGGCTCACTCTTGGAGGTATTCAAAAGAATCATCCAAAGAAGGACCCCACAAGGACCTTGTGCAGTGGAAAAAAACGGTCGGTTTTGCTGAATTTTTAAAGTTCACTTGCTCTTTGAATTTGAAAAGGTGATACAAACAAAAGTTGTAGCTCGTGGGCTGAACTTTTGCCTCAAAGTTTTTCATATTTTTTTGAGCTACGAGCTGTGAGCTATGATTTTATTACTGGACCCCAGTTTTCCCATGCTATGCAGCCACACTCTCTCTTCCACTTTATCATTTTCCTCTTTCACACACACTTCTCCACTAATCATCCCCACCTCTCTCACCACTCCTCTCTGCACCCTACTCACATTCTCCTCAACCTTGAAGAATAAGAGAAACCATGGTGAACTCATACCTCCCACACAAAATTCCATTCCAAAATTGACCACCTAGTCTCGTTTTTTCTCCTCCAATTTACCCATATCTATCAAAAAAACCACAAAATTCAGCTTCTTCTCTTAAAAGACAGCATCATGGTGGTTGATTACTCAGCTTCAATTACCTTGTCTCTCAAGGAAGGTCAAGAGTGGAGAAAAATATACCGTCAAAGCTAGTGGACCGTCAACAAGCGTCAAAATTGGCCCTACTCAAGACACTTGGAGCATCAACCTTGTAAGAAATCCACCTTTTCTTACCTCTTAAGAGTTTTTCTTCCTTATTTGTATCCTACATGGATACTCCCATTGTAAATATCCAATTCCATTTGTAAATTAATACTAACTCTACTAACACTAACCCACTATGAAAAGTCCTATCACCTCCATTTCTCTCCTCTCTCTTTCCCCACCAAATTCTTGATAATTCCAAGCAAAAGAAATTAGATAAATTGCTGAAAATCTAACCCAACCATGGTTAGAGGAGTAACCCTAGCCTTCAAAATTGCTATAAAAGGAGGGTGTAGCTAGCACAAAAGGGGCGAGCCATAAGCAAGAGCACTATGCTATAGCTTGAGAAGCCAAGCTCAACCTCTCTAGAAGGAGCTCTTGAGTGGAAGCTCATTGTCTTATGCATGTGCATGTGTTGTAATAGGGGATTAGCAAGGGAACTCTATGCCATTGTAAGAGAGAGAGTGATCATTCAATTGAGAGTAGGAAATCTATCATTTCTCCTACTAGTGTAAGCCCAACATTTGCTGAATCAAGGAGAGTGGATTTGGACTAAGCTTGGATACTTTGTCTCCCTTCCAACGTGAAGTAATGGACAACAATGATGCGTAAGTGTCTTGGTGTTTTTTGTTAAGTTCTTGATAGCTTGTCTCTGGTGTTGTCATCGATCTAGCCATAAATCCCACATACTGTAAGAGGGCGACAGGGTGGAGAGGACTCCCCTGGCTTTAAGACAATGATTGGGGTGGCTTTTCTTGTGATGTGTTGTGGTGAAATTTATGCAAGCTATGTTGAACAAATACTAATTTCACTTTGATTTGTCATGACAGATTTGTAAGAAGGTATTACTGCAACAAGCACCCCCTCCCCCTTTCTCTCTCTTTCTTAAATATATAGTTGTGTTTGCTTGATCATTGCCGATACGTTTCAAAGCAGCCCGAGCACTATCTCTCTCTCTCTCTCTCTCTCTCTCTCTCTCTCTCTCTCTCTCTCTCTCGTGTTTTAGTGTGTGAGAGTGTTCCATTGGTGTTAGGGTTAGTGTAAATTCCTTGCTTGTTTGTGGGTTGCTCTAACGATTCTCCTCTTTTGCGTCCTAGTTCGCTCTTAAACTAGGTGGTGCCCCTTGTGTAGTTGGGATTTGGCTGTGGGTTTGTTGTTTTGGTTTGTGTTGTGTTGTGCCCCAACCCCATTGAGCAGCACGGGAGCCTTGAAGGGTGTCTAGAGGTTGCTCTTCTTGTTGCCCACCCCGGACCGCCTCACTATCATTGTCACAAAAAGGTTCATATGAAGAAAGACTGTCAAAAGTGGAAACAAGAGAAGAAGCAGGAGAAGGCAAGACTAAAGAAGGTAGTATAAAGATTGAAGATATCAACAATGTTTCTGTTGAAGATTATGATGGAGACATTTATCTCACATCTGCCATGGATTCAACACTTTTGGTTGCCATTGATGACTATGCTTTATGGGATTGGGTTCTTGAATCAAGTGCATCATTTCATGTGACTCCTCACAGTGGTTCAGTGCATATGATGGAGCCGGTAAAGGTCGTGTTCGTCTTGGCAATGATTTTGCTTGAAACCTAGTTGGTGTCGGTGATGTCCAACTAAAATTTCAAAATGGTTTTCCACTCAGGCTCAAGAATGTGAGACATGTGCCGAAGCTTACCAAAAGCTTGATTAGTATAGGACAATTAGATGATGCAGGATATTACTACACATTTGGTGATAGTTCGTGGAAGATCACCAAAGATTCTTTAGTGGTAGCACATGGTTCAAAGTCTAGAACTTTGTACATGCTACATGTATCCAATGTTAAAAACCATGTAATTTTGTGTAACCAAGTAGCCAAGAGTTTCTTTGTGGCATCCCCAGTTAGGACATATGTCTCAAAAGGGAATGAAAATATTGTCTCGTTTTCAAGGTATGTTCCTGGCTTCAATTTTTTAAAATTTTCAGTTTGTGAGCATTGTCTTTATGGTAAACAAACACATTCACCACACAAAAGGGGAAGCACTCAGAAACGTGAGCCATTAAAGTTAGTGCATAGTGATGTGTTTGGACCTACGCCTAACATATCCATGGGAGGTTCATTATACTTTGTTACATTCATTGATGACTTCTTAAAGAAAGTGTGGGTATATTATCCTCTCTGGAAGAAGGATGAAGTTCTTTCAAAAATTTAGAACATTAGAAAAAATATGGACTCTCCTTGGGCCTTTTTGATTAGTGAAGGCTTAAGGGAGAACCAATGAGAGGGCTCTTGGGATATCACCTAGAGGGGGAGGAATGGTAGGGGTGCAGCGTAATTGTCTCCCTCTTCAATGCTTGGTTCTTAGAGAGTGGGGGGAGGGAGGCTGGGGTAAAAGGGGGAAAGAGGTGTCATAAAAGAGGGAGGGACCCCCCTAAAAGATAAAATGCGTAGGCTTAAAAACCTTAAAAATTGTTTTTTTTTTTTAAAGTGTCAAAATTGACTCATTTGCCCCCAAAATTGCCCCAAAACATGTACTACAAAAAGTCAAATTTCCCTCCCAAAATCCACTTTTCTCTCCCTCTATCACTACTTTTCTCTCCCACACTCTCCCTCTTCTCCCTCTTCCCATTCTCTCTCTATAGTCAAGGCAGCCATAGCCAAAAGCTTTCTACCACTCTCTTCCTCTCTCCATAGCTCCCCCTTCTCTCACACCTCCATCAACCCTGTACAGTCCCACACCCCATAGCCCACAGCTCACCACTATCCTCTCTACCTCTCACTTGTCCCCTCTTTCTCTATCTCTACTGTCAAAGCCACCATAGGCAGCTCACCTCACCCTCTCCTCAGCTCCTCATTATCTCTCCACAGTACCACACACAATATCCCACAGCCTTGCCCACTTCTCTCCCTCACCTTCTCCCACCCATTCCCAATCCCTTCCTAATCCCAACTTCCCAAGCATGTCCATCGCTAACACGCATAGACGGGCCAAACCAGAGATACAGGAGATTGTGTTGCATAACACAAAAAATTTAGAGGGAGGATGGATCCCATAGGTATTCAAGAAGGGTTAATGGGTCTACATGGAACCGTCCAATGCTGGACCTCATCGCGTACGATGTCAAGGCGTATTGGAAAGCCATTGAAAGGGAAAACTATTGGCATTCAAAGAAACCAAGTCCGGAATGGTGGTCGTCGTGCAATACGTGTACAGTCCAGCTGAGATCCATCTGCAGAGAGCTTCAACTCAATTTGCACCTCATTGTAAGTCCTCATGGCTTAGCTATCCCATTCATATATCATGTTTAACGTGCATGTGATCATTTTGTTTGACTAAGGGCATTTGTAAAGACGTTTAAACATCCAGCTTAGTTGAGGAGTAGCCGCTTGAGTGCCTCTTAGGCACGTTCATGGTTGTGCATGCTCACATTGGGGAGCTTATATTTCCTAATGTCTCGTCAAAAAAACTTACCGAGCAATGAATATTCATGTACTCCCACAAGTACGTGGTACCGAAGTCAAGACAAGGCTATGGTAGGTTAGAAGCCGTGGAGACATCCTCATTGCAGAGTGCAAAATGGCCAACTCCAGACCATTGCGCCTTGCTTTCTTTTAAGCGCAAGGTGCTGCAAGATTTCCAAGGGTCCCTAAAGTTTGGTAAGGCAACCAAATCGGTGGGTCTCAGTTGACATTGTCCCATCCATTTTTTGTGCATGCATTCCGCTCTCTGCTCATTGTGGAAACACTGACAATGTTTGTTTGCAAAGAAGTTGGCGTAGATACAATGGACACCATTCTAAGTATCAATTGGGGCTATGTTGACGGTTTGCATGATGATGACCGTTACAAGTGCAATGTGTCTCCCACACAGCTTTGCCTTCGATATTTGAAGGCAAGGTGCACCTTGTATGCACGGTTTAGCTACGAAAGGTGGATGCACAAACGTGGCAAATGGATACCCTTGCAAATGACAGCCAAAGAGGTTCAATCCTTTGAAATTCGTGTTCACATGCTCAATAATGAGGTGGAGGTGGTTGTAGTGAACCCGCATTGGACTCTTACCAATCTTCAGGAACATTTTTTCATAACCGGGTTCGAGGATGTCGGCAATGCAGGTTTCAAACTGGAAAAACGCAAGGTCTGCTTTGTGCTTGATTAGCTACCTTTCCTTAATTTTTCTGGGTGTTTGTATCTCGATTGCCCATTTTTTGGTTGTGTAGATTGGAAGGCGGATGGAGGCCACTATGCTTGTTTACAAATATTGGGCTCCGGATGAAGTCATCTTGTCTAAGTGAATTGGCTTGTAACTTTACTCTTTTATATATTGGATATTTTATTAAAGATTTTGAAATAGTTTAGGGTGTTGTACTTAATTTTGTACTTGAGTTTTAAGGTGTTGTGTAATTTTATTTTTAAACCACGTATTTTTTATTTTTTTCAAGATGAAATATGTCTATAAAAGGGGGACCACCTCCTCATTTTATCATTTTCATCCCAGCATTGCAGAGAGACCTAGCATACCAAGTTACGCAAAGAGAAAGCATGGATGCAACTAGTGCTTTAGATGCATACCATAGTGAGGCTGGGCATGCAAATCGCCCTGAGCTTCATGCATTTTTCACAACCCAACCCGATTTGGAAACCACCTTGACCCTCCACTCTCAATATCTTGAACACATCACTTCATACATCTCCACGTGCATGGGGAGATTCATTGTTGAGTTACCAAAACGGCAAGGGAAATGGGTCCCTGAGGGCCTTCTGCACCACATCTACAAAGGGGACATGCCATTTCATCAGCGGCTTGCACGCTTTGCCACCATAGCACAACCCGCCGGACAGTATGTGCGGCTTGAATATGATGATGTGTGATGAATGCGTAAGGGGACGATCGGAAACACATTTTTCTCTGTCCAGGCCATAATGATCTTCCTCCTTCACGAGTGCACAGTAGGCCCTCATGTAGTGCTACCACACTTGCAGATTGGCGGGGTCCTAGCCCATTGACACATTTGCAAAGGAGAGGACGCTTGCCTTGAACTACCCTATAGGGATTCAAGGCCTCTCCATCTGTCGGTTTGTCCTCGGGGCCGCCAGAAGGAACCAACACTTGGGATGCCATTCTTGAGGTAGAGATTACCCGTTTCTCCTCCATTGTGGTGGGTGGGGAGGAGTTTGTGTTTTTACATGATCTAGAGAAATCCTTTGAGCTTCGCATGGATGAGTGTTTTTCCATCCTTGATGCCCATGGAAAGTTTGCGGTTGATACCACCACCTCCCATGACGATGATCTCCTATTGCCCATGAGAATACTGTGGCGGACACGGTGGCGATTGCACAAGCCGAGGTGGCAGCGACCGAGCAGGCCAAGGTCTCTTAGGAGGATTTTGTGGCCATGAAAGCCATGTGTTTGGCTAAACGCACAAGAGTAGAGTCACCATCACCTGCTACAAACCTGTTTTGCTTGATCCAAAGCGGAAGTCAAGTGTGGATCTTTACTTGCACCGAGGAGGATCGCAGACAAGAGGTATAGATTCTCACTTAAATTTGATTGTTATAATTGATTTTGTTAATGTTATAACTAATTTATTTCCATATTTCTCACAAATCCTATGTTTTGCAGGATGTTTTGGAGGTTGACACCTGGGCGCAACGGTCAGGGGGGAGGAGGACTCCGTTTGGACCTCAAGCGTCACTTGCTCACTACCTCGGCACACTTCCGACTGGTGATGTGGTGTTTGTGCATGCCGACTACTCCCCCAATGGACGCTACAACATTTTTGCCCTCTGTTCACTCTCCAAGGCATTGTGCTTAGCAACCCTTGCCCAATCGGCCAGCCTTGTAGTGCTTGTAAAGAAATATTTTGCAATATCCACTTTCGGCATCAACTTTCGCGGGCGCCTCATTGCCCATGTCGGCATGAACCAAGCTATAGGGGTTAATGACACCCAAGAAATTACAACCACTTTTCTTAACAGGGTGAATACAAAAGCGGAATATCATGTAAAGTGTTGATTTCCTTAATGAATCTACTTTTTGGTGTCTATGACTCTCTCTTGCAAGCTTTTGAATTTGTTATATGTTTGGCTTCCAATGTGTTTATGAGAAGCACTCGTGCTTAGTGAATCATGCAATTTTTGATGCATGCTGGGTTGAAAAGCATGTTGGCCAGCCAACTTGCATTAAATCATGGGGAAAGTTATTGATATGCCTACAAAAGGGCTTGGGAGGCCCCAAAATGGGCTGCCACAAGGGTGCACATTTGGGTCTTCCATCAGCATATGGAAGGGGCAAATGCGCGCCCTTGTGGCAGCCCATTTTGGAGAATCTCAAGCCCTTACAAAGGCTTATCAATACCTTTCTCCATGAATTAAGACAAAACGGCTAACCAACATTCACTCCAACCATAGATCCTTTCATAACCAAGCTATTGTACAAGTCCATATAAATTACAATTGCAAAACCAAAACTAATTACATGTATGCTTCAAAAAATCTATGCTACATTGACTTAGTGGGGCATGCACTTCCTGATGCATCCAGGCTATGTGAAGCATTGAAGCAAGGGAAATATCTTGAATGCATGGTAAAAGTTTCTGGAACGCCTTGGAAAGGGCTTGGAATGCCCTAAGAATGGTTGCCACAAGGACGCGCATTTGGTCCCTTCATCTGCCTTTGGAAGCACCAAATGCGCACCCTTGTGGCAACCATTTTGGGGGAATTCCAAGCCCTTTCCAAGGCTTTCCAAAAAATTTTACCATGCATTCAAGATATTTGGGTTGCATCAATGCTTCACATAGCTTGGATGTATCAGGAACGTCATGCTTGACTTAGCCAAGGTGCTTAACATAGGCAAGTTTTCCCAATGCCAAGCTTTAAGCTACATACATACAAAACAAGGTAGACAAAACATGGACCACTGCTACATCTCATGGCACACAATTAAAGCAATACAATTCACAAAGAGTGGAGTATACAATCAAAAGACACTTATAATCAAACTCTTCCCAATCTTGGAAGTTTCGTAAATAAAAAAAAGGTTTGATGACTAATTACAAGCTACTTCTCATGGCGCAAACGGTGAGCAAGATGCATATCCTTGGGCATAATCGTTACACGCTTTCCATGGATGGAACATAGGCTCCCATCCTCGAATATGCTAGTTAGATATTGCTCTGCTTCCTCTTGGACTGCCTCTATGGCCACGGCTCCCATCGGAATCAAGATCTTGGTGCTCTTCTGATAGTGGAAAATCTCCACAAATGCACGGCTGCGCTTTCGCACCTTCTGAGGTCGATGGGGAGGTGCATTTGTTGCACGAGTTGGGGCATCTTGCTCCTCTTCTTGTAGACAATGCTCTTTCTCTTTTTCGACCGCACAGGCACCTCCAGCACCTCATAATCCAATTCCACCCTCTCTTCATTTGATTCGTGCTCTTCATTATTGAGCGGATGTGATGGTGTGGTTCCACTCCCTTTAGGGAGTGTCTTACCCCCAGTAGACATGTGAGCGGCATAAGTTTGTATTTTGACGCCAATCCATGGGGGATCATCATCCGTTTGCGTCTCTTCGGAGCCTTCTGACCGCTGTTTTTGGTTATTTGTTTCTTTACCTTGGTCGCTCTCATCCACCGTGTTGCCCTCAGAATTCTTGGAGTCCGATGAATATACAACAAGGCGATGCTTCCTTGTCTCTTTTTCTGCTGAAGAGGACTGACCATGTTGATTTGAAGCTCCAGATTCTTTTGTGTGGATCTCACCTTGAACTTGTGAAGTTCCAGCTTCTTTTGCTGTAGCTGGGATTCGTTGGCCATCCGGGCCCTCTAGATATGCAATCCTTGCCGTTTGTTTTGTTCTTGCCATGGTAGCACCTAGTATGAAAAATGACAAAATGAGCACCTTCAACCTTTAAATAGGGGTTTTTGGGATTTGGGCCCTTTCATACTATGCGGCCAATCAAGTGAAAAACTCAAATAAACCAGTTGAATTTAACAAGTAACCTGGATCATGTGGACGGCTGACTTGACACCCAAAAGTTGCCATTTTGATACTTAGCTGCACGCCAAGCCTCATGGCCCAGGGCAACCTGCGAGCGTTTCCACTTCTCGAATGCTGCAGTACGAGAGGCCTTGCGTAACTGTTTTGCTAACATCGACTCTCTTGCCTTCTCAATAGTGCGAGTTCTCCCAAAGGTGTGCCTAAAAAACCAGTTAAACATCTCTTGGAGGTAGTTGGAGTGTGAACCACCACCACCATGCCGAGTATTCTTGAAGTAGAACTCCTTTTGACCGATAGTGGGACTTCTCTATGCCTTGTGTACTCCATATATCAAGCGAACCATAGCGGTCCATGTAGTATGCACCATGCACATAGAGAATGTGTTAAAACAACCAAAAAGGAGACAAGCCAATAGAAAAGTTGCATTTTCAAAAATTACATATCTATTAAGTCCGTTAAAAAAAACCATGTAGTGTGTAATCTTGCTTTGACACCATCTGTCCGTAGCGGCCTTTGTGAACTCATAAAGCACCTTCTTGAACTCATCTCACTGCTCAATGGTAGTGCTTGAAAGATTCATCAATTGCACAACCTTTTGAAAGAATGACCATACTAGCTTGCGTTGGTTAGCAACCTCCACATTGGGATCTTTGTCCGTTGTGCATGAACACAAATCTTTCCACAACTCCCATCGCTTCTCACTTGCTAGATTGACACTTGCCTTGTGTACCTACATTGGAGACTTTGACATTTTCTTGAAAAATCGACGTGCCTTGGCTCCATTCATGGAAACCTTCTGTGCCACCTCATATGTCTTCTCCCTACAAGTCTCTGCTACAATGTTCACCCTTGATCGGTGACATCCAATCTCATTAAGGAGTGTCTCCACCCCTTGCAAGGAGTCTTTTGACTGTTGAAGGGGCTTCATTGTGAAACCATAATCAATGTGATGCTTTAGCATCCTATCAAATATTTGCATAAACGCATGCAATGTACAAAAGTGAACATTGTTGAGGGAGAAAGGAATTATGGGTTCCACCTATGATCTTTGCTATCCCTATTGGGCACCTCTAGCATATCACATGAAAGAACCGAATTTTGCCACTCCCTATTTATATGATCATCATTATCTTCGTCCCGACCTTCCACTTGAGTTGCTCGACTTGTCTTGTGCCCTTTCCTACAGAATGGGTAGGGAAGTAAAGAATTTGCACCTTGTTTGCATCCAAGCATGCACTTTATGGTCTTTAGATCACCACCTAAATTCCATTCAACATCAAACTCCCCACTCCCTGGGACCATGAGCTTCTCACCGTTTATTTAAGCTTTAATGACCTCTGTGACCCATGGGATTCTACTAAAAATCCATGCAAGGACTTCATGTGTCTCTTTCGGAACTTCAATTGCACCAAGACACCATATATCCTTCTCTGATTGCACACTAAAAGAGGGCTTTGTTGCTTCACTCGCACTACAAGATTGCTTGGCATAAGCTAGGGCTTCATTCATAAGCGTGATGCTCATTCTCTCCAACTTTTTCCCTTTTACAATTACACACTCATCCAACTTCAACACAAACACAAGCTTGCCTTCAAGAACTGCCAACAATATAAAGCCTCAGAATGCATGTTATGACACATCATAGAGCATGTAGGCAACCTTAAACTAACCTGCATCACTCAAATTGTAGAAAATAGCCATGGACTGTTGCAATCGTATCAAGTACACAAAGATATTGGTTAATTTGGTGTAAACAAAGCCGTTGGTCCACAACACACTGTTAGAAATAGCACCGCTTCCCTTCCCGCGGCCCTTCCTTCCTTGGAATTTGCTACGGAGCGGTTGAAGAGGCATCGTGTCCTCAATATACAAGTAGTCTCCTAATCGGTGAACAACATCTTCATTTGACACCTTCTTGGCAATCGCCACTCTAGGTTTTTCGTGACTCCTCGACTTCTTAATGCATCTTTTAACACTTTATGTATTGCTTGATAGCCCTTCGTACTAATCCCAACAGCATCACAAATATCCTGAACATCTAGGTCAATGACAATATTAGAAAAATCACTAAGAACTCTCTTAGTGATTGCGTCTTTCAAGTGTTTTTCCTCTGGAGCATCAAGCATCCCAATAAAGTCCTCTTTGTTGAAACAAGAACGATGTAAAGATGCCCAAGCTGATGCATTCTCGCCGCCGCACGTTTCTTGGAAAAAGTTCCTACTACCCAAAAAAACAACGATGAGTGGTACTAGACTTAAACAACATGAGGGGTAGAATATCTTACCTCGTAGCTGTCACCCTTCATTTTCTTGCCCCACCATGTGATGCAAGAGTCTGAATTTTGGACAACTCCCGTTTCCTCACAGTACCTCCCATGGAAGTACTCTTCATGTGTGAGAGAGTATCCTCAAGCTTTTTAATTTCATTTTCCTTGGTTGTGATGGTGCTCTCTACCTCCTCGAGTGTACTAGTAACTATTTGCATGTGATCTTGAAGATTGTGGAAACTCCCATTCAGCAACTGCCAATGACGCAAGTAGATCTCGGACCGAGAAATCTCATTTCTGTTGAGTCTATTGCAGTAGCCCAACAAACCTTGCTCTCCATTTCCAACATATTGCAACAGTGGTGGAAGGTTTGTAAAAGGCGGATGGACATTGAGAGAAGGATCCTTTTGGTACAAGCATCCCTCTGTCTAGAGATCCACATTCTTCTCCCCTTGAGCGCGGCGTTCGTTGGCTGAAGGTAATGTACCCAAGCATATCTTCTTTGTTGGAACATACTCTTGAGGTAGGTGCAAGAAAAGCCCTGGAGACCTACCGCGTGAAGAGCTTGCTAGGACATTGGACACGTCGTCAAGAGGCATTGTAGGATGGAGAGATGGAGCTTGAAGGATGGAGACATGGAAAGGAGATGGGTGTGTAGGTCCAGCAGCAGGTGCAAGGGGGATGGGTGTAGGAGAGGAGCTTAGATTAGGAGGGAGGGTGGTCAATTTTGGGGGGGATTTCTTAAAAGTTTTTGAGGGAGTCAAAAAATGCTGAATTATGAGTAATTTAGCTTTAAAATATTATATATATATATATATATATGTGTTAGGGACACTTTTTAGGGGAAAATAGAGTTTATTTGAAAGTTTTTGAAAAAAGTCACTTTTTTTACCTCTTTGACCCAAGGATTTGACTAGGTGGCATGGAAGAGTTAAGAGGCCACTTACAAGTTGGCCAAAAAGCTAGAGAGAGAAGACAGCATTCTCCCCCTCCCCCCCTACTTTTCAAATGGTTTAGCCCCCCCCCCCCCCCCCCCTTCCCCCTACCTTTTTAGGGGTCAAAGGTGGAGGAGACCCTATCAAAAAAGCCCCATTCAAAGCCTTTGTCCCCCTTAATCTTGGCAAGCTTCCTTGAAATTAGGGATTCTTACAAGGCCCATGGAGAGTCCATATTTTTCCTAATGATTTTGTGGCATTAGTGGAGAATAAGTCTAGCAAGAAAGTCAAGTGCTTAAGGTAAGACAATGGTGGTCAGTATGTCACTAAAGCCTTTCAGAATTTTTGTTATTCCAAAGGCATCAAAAGAGAGTTGACTGCTCCTATGGTTAACCCTCCACAAAATGGTGTTGCTAAGAGGATGAACCGTACCATACAGGGGAAGTTACGTAGCATGTTGTCTAATGCAGAGTTGCCTTATGGATTTTGGGTGAAAGTGTTAGCAACTGTTTTCCATCTTATTAATAGATCTCCTAGCAAGGATTTAGATGAGAAGGTACCTGAAGAGCTTTGGTATGTGAAGCCACCTTCTTACAAGCATCTTAGAGTCTTTGGCTATCAAGCATATTTCCATCTTCCAAAGGAGTTTCGAAGCAAGTTGGCTCCTAAGTCAAACAAATGCATATTTCTTGGCTATGGCAATCCACGCGAGATGGGATTTTGGTTATGGGATCTTGAAAGCTAAAAAGATAGTTCGTAGCAATGACGTTGTCAAGAATTTTTTGGGTGGCAATGAAGTTGTTAATCCATGCTAAAAAGCTTGAGCACTACTCCCGAGTACATAGATGTACATAGTTTTCAGAGTGCTCTTGTAGAATTTATGTATAAAGTCTTGGTTCTACCTTGTCATTTGCAAGAGTTTAGGGTTGGTCAAACTTCTAAAAGGTGGGTTTTAATAAGTGATTTCAGTCGTGCTTGATAGCCGGTGAATCGGACTCATACATCATGATTTACATGCATTGGAGGTGGGTGGTACCCTACTTAGAAAGTGAATGCGGATGCATGGGAGGAAAGACAAATGGGATGATTTGATGGATTTAATTAGAAAACGTGTGGCGGAGAATCTCTAGAAATAGCCGAAGTGATAAGCTCCGAGCCGGGATTTACATCGTTGCATTCGGTGCTCGGAGTTACCCGCCACACTTCCGCCAAGATTTCTCGGTGTGTGGAGCAAAACAGGAAATTTAGTGGCTCAATTGGGGAGGTGGGAGGATGGTGCCAAGTGGAAATGGAATAACCGCACATGGGGGGAGCATATGAAAATTGGAGGGTATAAGGGGGGGGAGTGGGTACCCCGTAAGAGTGTATCAAAGGAGTTAATGGAGCTTCTTGGCCCTGCTTGTGAGGGCTTGTGCACTTTGGGGAGAGGAGGGGGCGGCCAATTTGTGTTCCCACTACTTGGACAGGCACCCTACCCATTTTTTGGTCCCCGAACACTGTCTCCCAACACTTGCCTTGGTCAAAAAGTGGCCGACATCCCATTTTTAACCCAAAAAAGGCTCAAAATGGACCAATAAAAAGGTGTCCAAAGGGGGAAATGAATTTGGCTAAGAGGGGAGATAAAATCCCTTGGGATAAGAGCCAAAAAAATACCCCTTTAATAGCTGCATTTCTCTACACACTTGCAGACACTTTTCAGAGACCTCCTTTTTGGAGCTTTTTCAAAACCCCCGAACTTGAAATGCTTGTAAATTGCACATTTCTTATCGGAATCAAGCATATGGATGCTCTACAGACATCTACGCAAGCCAATATATACACTTATATTCTCTAATTCTCCTATTTCCAAGTCTGGTTTTCGCTAGAGCTGCTCTTCTCCAAGCTTTACAGGTGTTTAACACAGGTGAATTCAACGATGCAGCTGCTGTTCTTTTGGACGGTGTGATCGATGCAAGGCTATAGGGGAATTTGTTTCATTGTTTTTTGCACTCCATATCATTTTGGTGCCCCCATTGAGCAAAAACCCTCATGTGCTTGAATTTTTGTAAAATTTGTCCACTATGCAGGCAGAGAATGTAAAGGGGATGTGGGTCCTTATGGACAACCGCCTACGTATGTGCTATTTGTGAACAGTATTTGAGGTGGTCATTTAATTTGGATTGCAAACTTTTTGAGGATCGTGAATTTTTGTGAAGTCATGCATTGGGGCCCGGTTTACCCAGTGTGAGGTAGATTAGGTACTGGAGTGATCCAGCGACATCCCTTGAGCTTACGACGTCACATGTGAGTTTTTTAGTAGCAATCAAACATCGCAGACGAGTTTCCACAGTTTCTTGGATTTCCTAATGAGAATGTGCAGACTTCCATTGGGAAATTGGAAGTTAATTGCTTACTGCGAAATATATTAGACCAAGCTATATTGTTGCGGTTACTGCAACATAGTGAGGCGGTCCGGGGCGGGCAACAAGAAGAGCGGCCTCTAAACACCCTTCGAGGCTCCCGTGTTGCTCAAATGGGGCTGGGGCAAGCACAATCAGAGACAAAAACAACCCACAGCCAGAAATCAAACAAGAAAAGGGGCACCACCTAGTTGTAGATGCGAACTAGGACGCATGTGAAATCTCCTTGTACTCAAACGCACAAAGAGAGGGGAATGCAACATAGCCACACACACCAAACACAAACATTCACCACGCCAGAGAGAGGTAAAGAGAACAAATCAACTTGAGCAACTCAGTCTTAGCCTTAAAGACTAGATGCACACAAAGCTTGATGAGAAATAGAGAGACAACACAAAACTTGACCTTGTTGCCAATACACAAATTGTCTTAGGGTCACGGGAGCCCTCTCACCGAGCACCCTCTTACAATTGACCTTTTAGGCAAACAATTCAACAAGCCCTCAAACCACCAAGCATGAAATGGCACAACAAACTTCAAGGACAATATACCTTCAACCACCTGATGAGCCAACTTATCAAGTCAATTTGGAGAGAAGAGTCGTAATTGCAGCATACAATTGCACCCAAAACTATAAATCTTATTTATGCACAAGAGTAGGCTACAAGTGTGGTGAAGAGTATGGCATACACTCCACTCCTCTAGATGGCATAACTAACTTCAAGCTTCTCCATGCACCTATGTGTAATGATGGAATAGAGCACTCACGATGCACACACTCTACACAACTAGTCTTGAAGAGTGGTGTGCTATGTGCTGGGAATGGTGTGGTGTAGTGTGATCATGTGATCTTTTACAAGGGAGAGAAGGGCTCTATTTATAGGTTTTAGAAGCCCCGATTAAGATTAGGCCTAATCAAGTTTATTTGAAGGAATAAAAGATTATGTATATATATATATATATATTTTTTAATGAGGGTGGGTCTCTCTTGTCCTTTGAGTCACATGGATGTGGGCTCAAGGGAAGAGAATTATTGAGGATGAAAGGAGAGAGGATTGAGTGAATAATTTGGGAGTTCCTACTCTAGTAGAGGGTGCATTTTACAATAAGGTTAGTGGTTAGTAGTTAGTAATTATCACTAAAAAATATTTACAAAATAATTCACCAAATGGTGAGATATATGATGAGAAAAGTTAGAGAAGGGATGAGCTTGTAAAGAGAGATTGAAGCTTTGGAGAAGTTGACATTCACCTCTTTACAGCACCGGAAGAAGACGCAGTCAGCATGGCGAAGTAGCGCGGGTCGATGAAGCTATGTTATCTTCAAAACTTTCATTTGTAGAGGTTATCCTTGGGTTTTTGCTGATTTTTTGAAGTTCTTTACAAAGCTGAAGAGAGTATGGTAATATGGACATATATGTGGAGAGAAAGGGGGACACATAGGGTGTAGAAATGGAGGATGAAGGCTATGAAGGTGTGAGAGATGTGGCAATGGTGAAAAGGGTGAAGTAGGACATGGGATTTGCAGGTTTGGGAGTGGGAAGGAGAGGGAGGAGTGTGTGTGAAAGAGGAAAATGATAAAGTGGAAGAGGGAGTGTGGCTGCATAGCATGGGAAAACTGGGATCCACCAATAAAATCATATCTCACAGCTCGTAGCTCAAAAAAATATGAAAAAATTTGAGGTGAAAGTTCAACTCACGAGCTACAACTTTTGTTTGTATCACCTTTTCAAATTCAGGGAGCATGTGATCTTTAAAAATTCAGCAAAACCGACTGTTTTTCCCACTACACAAGGTCCTTGTGAGGTCCTTCTTTGGATGATTCTTTTGAATACCTCCAAGAGTGACCTCCCCATGGTGCATGCATGCATGCCACATACCCTTGACCTTATTTGGTAGGTCTATAATTGAAGATATTATTGAGATCATGATATAAGTGAATAGTACAACTAAGAAAATCAAATATTGAGGGGTCTAAAAAAATATGTACATGTCAAATATAAATAATATAGGTGGAAAAAATATAAAGGGGTCGAAATAAATCTCTTTCATTATAAGTCTACCATAAAAAGATGAATATTTTTGGTGGTCTAATTTATGAGAATAATAGAGAATAGATGTAGGAAGGAAAAAATAACAATAGTGAAAAAATATACACATAAATAAACTAGTTTTTTTGGATTTTTATTGGGATGGAGTTACACCAAAAATAAGAGAAGCTTGCATAAATTATTTTTATATGGAATAAAGAGTATGCAAAATGGTAAGAAAAAATATGGTAATGGTGAGTCAATGTACATAGCATAAATAACACACCATAGGTAGAAATATTTAAATAAATATCATAATTATGAAAAATCCTTTTATTTAGGCTCTATACACAATGAAATATTTACACACAAATGGGCCATAATATACTTATATTTTTCATATTTTTTTGGCTCAACTAGCCCACTGACTAGCTAATTAAGCGTTTTAAGAAGATATGGGAAAAGTCCCTTAACTCACACACACCTATATATAGTGAAATGGTAGGGATAGCCACAGTGTTTTAATGATTTTGGTAGGGTGGGTTAACTCACTATGGCAATTACGAAAAGCCGAAAAACTTCTATCAATAGTTTACAAGATGAGGCAAAGGTCTGGTTACATAACTATGAAGAGGTGATGCAAGCACAAACTCCAGGGTTGGTTTTGGACTACAACCGTGTGAATCATGCCTTTCTGGCATAGTACAGGAGCATTGAAGCACCTGACAAAGTTTGGCATGAAATTTCGGTGTACACTCAGAAGGCTAATCAAAGCGTGGATGATTTTGTCATGTAGTTTACCCGTTTATGGGATAAATGGGCCCAAGCTTTGAGAAATGAAATTTCACCGGCCATGTTAAAGAAGGATCATTCCGTAGCCAATCTCAAGGAAGGTCTGAAGTTCAAAGTTGAGCTGAAAAGGCCCGTTACTTTTGAAGAGGCAGTCGCGATTGCCGGGGAGAAAGAATGGAAGGCTCAATGACTCAATGAGTACGGAAAGGTGGTTCCTGTGCAAGATAATGGTGGCCAAGGTGAAGGAAATCAGGCAGAGACTAGAGTCCCACCCACTCAAAGGGCTGTAGACCCTGAGCAATTACATCGGAATATGCATGATATGATGAACATGATGCACGAATTACGGCTCAATGTTCTTAGAGGTGGAGGTGGTCATGGTCCCGGTCGGGGCCGTGGTAGAGGAATGGCCCAGCCATATGAAACTCAACTTAATGCTAATGCAGGTCATGGATAGGGTGGATTTGAGCCACGAGGAAGGTTCATTCCAACTTGCTATAATTGTGGGGAACTTGGTCATATCAGCACTCATTGTACAGGACCAATAAATATGGGAGGTGATATGTTTCCACTTCCTCAGCAGATCCCTAACAGAGCTAATGATTATGCATTGGATATATGGGGAGATCAAGGTACTGGACAGGAAAATCAAGCCTCAACCTCTGGTGGTCATGTGGGTATTGTGCGGGTAGAAAAGAAAGACACAGATGTGTTGCTAGTAGGCAAAAGAGAAAGGGAAGGCTATGCAGCACCAGGGCCTAGTCGAAAGAAAGGGAAGGAGAAGGAGGGTGAAGATGAAAAATCCAAGAGAAAGAGAAAGCATCCTAGACAATTTGAAGTGACAGATTTGCCTTTGGGAGAAGGCCAAACAACTTATAGTTTAAAGGAAGACCTGATTGGGAGGAAAGTACATTGTACTTTTGGATAGTTGATGAATAATGTGCCCAAACTTGAAAGGCAGTGGAAGTCATTACTAAATCCAGAAAAAGAGCCAAACCATGAACAAGTCAGAGTGTTGTTCATGGGAGAGTTACCCAAAATCTGTCATGTGGTGAACGCTTGGCACAAAGGTGTGGGCATGGGAGAAGCCTACATCGATGGAGATGCTCAAGTTTGTGTGATCACACAGTCATGTGTCTAGAGACTGGGTCTCATGACATGCGGAAGCTCTGGGTTTGGGATTTGACTTGCAAACCATGGGAAGGTCAAATGTTGGGGATGATCAAGAATTTGGAAGTTGAAGTCTTTAACGCGAAAGTTATGGTGAACTTTGATGTTATGCCAGCTGGTCTGCCTTTCCTCTCATTTTGGGACGACCTTGGTTGAGAGTCGTTGGTGCCGTGGAAGATTGGGGCAAGGGCACAATCGGTGTGCATGGCAATAAGGGTGAAAAGAGGGTGTTTGATACGACTACCAAACAACCTATGGCACTTGAAGATGTAAGTGAGAATGATAAGTCAAAACTACGAGTGATGATAGTTCTGAAGACTCAGAAAGTAGCACTACTTCAAGTTCCAGTGATGAGGGTGAAGTGTCATTCTTGTTGTTGGAAGAGGAACAGAGATAAGTTAGTGAAGTGCTACAATTATCAGGGAATATAAATGCTTCAATCCGTTTAGAGCAACTTGAAGATTTGATGCAACCTAAACATGAACTGCCAGTGTGAAGAAAGAGTTGATTCAAAATATGTTGAGTACTGATTTGACACAAGGAGAAAGAAGGGAGTACTTAGCAATGTTGGACATGTTTCCAAATATTTTCATTACCTCATATTAGGAAATAAGGGGTTTTGTTGTGGATCCTGTGAAGATCGAGCTAGTTGAAGGGGCAAAACCAATCAGATAGAAGTTAAGGAGGATGGCAAGGAGTAGATGAATTCCTTAAAGGAAGAAGTGGATAAGATTTTGGATGCAAGATTCATTGTGAAAGTGGATAATGCTAAAAGGGCAAGCCCCATAGTAGTCACCCCAAAGAAAGATGGGTGTTGGAGAGTATGTGTTGATTACAAGCCACTAAATTTGGTGACCAAGAAAGATCCTTACCCTTTGCCTATTATTGATCAATTGCTAGATGCAGTGGGGCTAGTTTTGAGAGATACAGTGTCTGTGATGGGTATTTAGGATACTTTCACCTTATCCTTGCTCCTGAAGATAGGAAAAAGACTACTTTTATCACGCCATGGTGTTGTTTCTGCTTTTGTTGCCTTCCTTTTGGGTTGACACATGGGCTAGGAGCCTTTGAAAGAAAAGTAGACTGGGTCCTTGCCCCATTTCTTGGGAAGTTTGTCAAAGGGTTCATAGATGATTCCTGTGTATACAGTTCAAAGAAAGAGCATGTTCAGAAGCTTGAAATGATGTTTGCAAGGTATGATGAATGTGGGGGTTAGTTAAACCCCAAAAAATGTCATTTGGCGTAGCCAAGGGTGAGGCTTCTTGGACATATGATTTCAGAAAATAGGATTGAGGCAGATCCAAAGAAAGTGGAAGCCTTATTATTGTTGTCATCCTTAAAGGATACAAGACAATTGGAAACTTCCATTCAAACGGTTAAATATCTGTCTCAATTCATACCTTTGGCATCACAGTTATTGTACCCACTGCAATAAGTGGATAAAAATGATCCATTGGAATGGACACAAGACTGTGAAGAAGTTTTCGATAAGGTTAAAGAAGTTTTGAGCAGACTGCCTATTATAAAAGCTCCTAGGAGAAAGAATTTTATGTTAACACTTCAATTGGAGATAATGCCATTGGGGCTATGCTATTGCAAAGAGGGAAGGAATCCAAGTATATGAAGCCTGTTTATTGTGCTAACCAGGTTAAAACCCCTCATGAAAGAGAGTACTCAGAGATTCAAGCATTACCTATTGCAAAAGTCGTTCACTTTTCTCACCAGCTATTCATTGCTGCCTCAGTTGTTTAATACCTCAAATATATCAAAGACATTAACGAAATGGGTTATAGAACTGCATGAATTTCAGTTCACTTTTTTGGTGGAAGAGAGTACTCTGGCTACCCTGGCAGATTTACTCACTTACAAAGAGACTCCTATTTTGGTTAAGGAAGAGGTGGTGCAAAGGAAGAAGGTCGAAACTCTTGCTATATCCAATGCTTCACTGTTATATTTTGATGGCTCTTATTGAAGAAGTCATGACGCTGCTTCTAGAGGGATTGTTGTCTATGATGCGCAAGGAAATGTTGTGAGGAAACAAGGGCTAAAGCTTGATGCAAAAAGTAACAGTGAAGCAGAGTACATGGCCCTTGAGAGCGGTCTGCACATTTGCTTATAGTTGGGAATTAAACACCTACAAGTCAAAGGAGATGCCTTGTTGGTTGTGAAGCAGGTATTGGGGATGTGGAAGAATAAGAACCCTAAGTTGAAAAAATTGTGTTTCAAAGTGAAATCTTTGCTTAAAACGTTTGAGGCATGGAGTTTACAACATATTGAGAGGTCTTAGAATGAAGAAGCTCATGATGCTGCCCAAGAAATGATCACTTGTGTGTTTGTGTTGAAGGTTGATGCCCCTCTATATCATTGAAGAGAAGTGCTATCAAAGAAAGAGGATTTTTTGATTACAGGTGTTTTATCTAAAGATTTGCCATCATCCAAAAAGTATGCTTTTATGAGAAGAGTCAAAAAGTACAAAATGCTACATGATGTGCTTTACATGAAAGGAAGTGATTTGATATTGTGACGTGTGCCCTGGAAAGAAGAACTCTATAAGATTTTAGAAGAGAACCATGAAGGATCATGTGGAGGACATTTTGCCATGAAAATTATGCTACATAAGATCTTACAAGAAGGCTATGTGTGGCCGAGTGTCCAGCGGGATGTGAACCATTGGTGCAAGTCTTGTTTGTCTTGCCAAAAGATGGGGAAGAGAAGTTTGAAGCCTGAGTTGCGAAAGACGATTTATGATTTTGATGTATTTGAAAAGTGGGGTCTTGATGCTATTGGACCCTTACCCATGACTAGTAAAAGAAATTCTTACATTCTGACAGCAGTGAATTATTTGTCATGTTGGGCAGAAGCTAAGGCTGTCAAACTGATTACCAGTAAAGAAATGGGGAAGTTTGTGTACGAAGATATATGCTGCAAGTTTGGTGTACCTTTGGAACTACTGTCTGATTGGGGACCAGGATTTAGAGGAGATTTGTTTGATTTCCTTTGTGGAAAGCTTAATATACAGCATAGGTACAGTTCTCCTTACTATCCACAATGCAATGGTCTTAATGAGAGATTCAATGGAGAGTTAGTGAATATCTTGACAAAAATGACACAGACACATGGGAAGACTTGGGATTCAAAGCTGCCTTGTGCACTATGGGCTTATAGAAATGCTATCAAAACAAGCACAGGGTTTTCTCCTTATCACTTGATTTATGGAAAGGAATATTTATTGCCTATTGAAGTGGAAATCCCTGCACTTAAGTGGTTGTCATTGGAAGGTGAAGAGCAGCGAGATGCTTGGCGGAAAAGGTTGTTGGATTTACAATGCTTGCAGTTAGACAGAATTTTGGCCTTGAATCATTATGAAGAAGTGTCAAAGAAGGCTCAGATGAAGGCCAACGAATGCGTCAAGGATAAAGTAATTGAAAAGGGTGATCTTGTGTTGCCATACAATAGTAAAATGGACAATACTTTCCAGAAAAAGTTTTAGATTAAGTGGGAAGGTCCTTTTACTATTGTAAACAAATTTGAAAATGGAACATATCAATTGGCAAACTTAAATGGTGCAGAGCATAAATACCGTGTTAATGGTTATAGATTGAAGAAGTATTTGGCACGTTTAATGAAAATTGTGACTAATGAAATGCTATCAATAGAAGGAGACAATGCAGAAACATCTGAAAATGTGGATGAGGTTTCTGGGGATGAAATACAGTAGTTATTCATCCTAGAGACCTCTGCTTGTCATGAATGACGAAGCAGGCAAGGGAGGGGGTTGGCAAGCTATGTCAGGCATTTTTTGGGTGGAAATGAAGTTGCCAAATCCATGCTAAAAAGCTTGCTCACTAGTCCCGAGTACATAGATGTATTAAATGCTTTGAGTTCTCGTAGTGCTCTTGTAGAATTTATGTATAAAGTCTTGGTTCTACCTTGTCATTTGCAAGAGTTTTGGGTTGGTCGAACTTCTAAAAGGTGGTTTTTAAGAAGTGCTATGAGTCTTGCTTGATAGCCGATGAATCAGACTCATACATCATGAGTTACATGCATTGGAGGTGGGTGGTACCCTACTTAGAAACTGGATGCAGATGAAAAGTCAAGTGGGATGATTTGATGGATTTAATTAGAAAAGTGTGGCTGATAATTTTTGGAAATAGCTGAAGTGATAAGCTTTGAGTGGGCTTTACAACATTGCATTCGGTGCTCGGAGTTACCCGCCACGCCTCCGCCAAGATTGCTAGGTGTGGGGAGCAAAACAGGAAATTTATTGGCTCAATTGGGGAGGTGGGAGGATGGTTCCAAGTGGCAATGGAATAACCCCACATGGGGGGAGCATATAAAAATTGGAGGGTAAAAGGGGGGGAGTGGGTACCCCCTAAGAGTGTATCAAAGGAGTTAATGGAGCTTCTTGGCCTTGCTTGTGAGGGCTCGTGGACTTTGGGGAGAGGAGGGGGCGACAAATTTGTGTTCCCACTACCTTGACAGGCGCCCTGCCCATTTTTGGTCCCCGGACACTATTTCCCCCCACTTGCCTTGGTCAAAAAGTGTCCGACAACCCATTTTTTACCAAAAAAAAGGCTCAAAATGGACCAATAAAAAGGTGCCCAAAGGGGGAAATGAAGTCCGATAAGTTGGGAGAGAAAATCATTTGGGATAAGAGCCAAGAAAATCCCCCTTTAATAGCTGCATTTCTCTGCACACCTGCAGACACTTTCTGTAGACCTCCTTTTTGGAGCTTTTTCAAAACCCCCGAGCTTGAAATGCTTGTAATTTTCTCATTTCTTACTGGGATCAAGCATATGGATGGTCTATGGACATCTACGCGAGACAATCTACACACTAATGTTATCTAATCATCCTAATTCCAAGTGTGGTTTATGCTAGAGCTGTTCTTCTCCAAGCTTTACAGGTGTTTAACATAGGTGAATTCAACAGTGCAGCTATTGTTCTTTCCGACGGTGTGATCGGTGCAAGGCTATAGGGGCATTTGTTTTAATACTCCTAATTCCAAGTGTGGTTTATGCTAGAGCTGTTCTTCTCCAAGCTTTACAGGTGTTTAACACAGGTGAATTCAATAGTGCAGCTGTTGTTCTTTCTGACGGTGTGATCGGTGCAAGGCTATAGGGGCATTTTTTTTCATTGTTGTTTGCACTTCACAACGTATAATTTAATGAAGAAAAGATGCATAAGAAGCCCATACAGTGGAGATCAGGAGAGTTATCTTCCAAGAAGATGGAGTTGTCCACAATAGGGCTGAAGTGCCTAATGTCAGACAGTAAGGACAAAATCCTCATGTAGTACAAGATGTTGTTGAGGGACAACCAGCTCAACCAGTTAGTAGAAGGTCTACAAGAGTTTCAAGGCCGATATATTTAATCCCTCATTTGACTACATTATGTTGATAGATTGCGGAGAGCCTCCTGCTATAACGAAGCCATGTCAATGGATGACAAAAAGCTATGCAATAAAAAATAGACTCATTGCATAAGAATCAAACTTGGAAGTTGGTTTGTTTTCCTAAAGGTAAAAAGGCATTGCCATGCAAATGGGTGTATAAGCAAAAAATTACACCTCATGATAATAAACAGAAGTACAAGGAAGGACTTGTTGCTAGAGGATTTAAGCAGCAGCAGGGTATTGATTTTGATGAGATCTTTTCTCCGATTGTCAAGATGACTTATCTCTGCAGTGTGTAGTTATGTTGGTTTCTAGAGACGACATGTAACTTGACCAGATGGAAGTCAAGACGGCGTTCTTGCATGTTGTGGCTACTCAAATTGTTGGGGACTCCAGAGCTAGTGTGGCTATCATAAATCAAGGGATATAGGAAATGCAAAGTCAAGTAAGATGCTTTGGAAACTTACAATCCAAGCAACTCCCAAAGTTAAGCAAGGTAAGAAAGTGCAATGAAATTATGTTGCTATATGTGATGAAACAACTAAATTTAGCTTTGATTCTTGTGAAATTGATTTGACCATGTTATCTTGAAGCTTCTACAAAGTGTGTGATCATCATGTTTGATGCTTGTTTAGAGATGTCAACAACCTGCTAAAGTGCATTGGAAACTCTCTCTCTCTCTCTCTCTCAATTTATTTTTGTTAAGCTTTTGATTGTTACTAGTACACTTTATTGTTATAATAGTAACTTATTAGATTACGCTAGCAACTCTCTCTCTCAAATTTTTGCTAGGCTTTTGAGTGTTACAAGTACACTTTATTATTACAACTTATGTTGCAAATACAATCAGTTAAGAAGCTAAGGGGAGGAGAAAACATTAAGCTCCATATGGTGGCATACAAGTTTGGCGTGCCACTACTATCTACAAACCAACCAAGATTGTTTAAAATGAGAAACTTGAGTAATGGCATGATAATTCTTATGCTAGTCGCTTGGGATATGATCCCAGTGGGCTTTTCAAAATTGGTGTTGCAGTAATAGGCCACATGTAAAAGCTACAAAAGGTTATAAGTTTATGGGTGGGACAATCTATTTGATATGAGATATTAGGTGATAATATGTCTAGAAAACATTATAATACTCAAAGTACGCTCTAATCTATGTATTACTTGGTGTTGTAAGTCAAAAAAACCATCAACAAGGTGTAAACATGCACTTTGACTTTTAGAAATTTCCACAACCTTTGGCTACTAAGTCATATAGCAATTTGGGCTAGTTTGTGTTGATCGGCTTATCACCCAAATTTGATTCATGTCAAGACATTGTGGTTAGGCACATTGTGCTTTGGCAAGTTCAATTTTTGTTTGAACATAAAGGAAACTTGCATAGCTATACTTTTATTTATTGGGATCAAAGTAATGTTCAATGTTAGTATTAGTCTCTCAATTCTTTCTGTGTATGTAATCTACTATTTTTTGGACTTCTTTTGTTAAAGGTACCACGTAATAAAAACTTTAAAATGATCCATTGACCATGAATTTTCTACAGCACAGAGAAATTTGGAGCCTTCTTTTTGGAATTCAAGTGACCTAAACTTTTTACTATTAACAATGGCACCTATCCTTGGGGATTGAAAAACCTCTAGAAAGAAAAAGGACTCCACCATCATTATATACTGAAATTGCAAAAGAGTATTGGTCTCGCTAAAATGAATGGTATTTTTCTTAAGATCAACGAGATCCAAAATGGTGATTTATCTCCACATTGAGGGAAGCATATCCATCATCTGGTTGTGGAGACTAGAAGTTCCTAACTATTTGGGTTTTGCAATGATGTATGATTTGTTTTTGATTTGCATGCAAAAAAGTTTCAAATGTTGAACTAGATCACTAATTGGTTGTAGAGCATGTGTTGTATTTTATTTGTGTACCAAGAATGTAAAGCAAGTGTTAAAAATCTTTGATGACTTGGTTGAAAAGCTTCCCTAATCTAAAGGATATCTTCTATAGCATAATGTGAAATATTTTAAAAAAATCCTTGATTTTCCTATAAATATGGATTCAACAAAGCTCTAATCTAGGAGTATTTTTAAGAGGAACAATCACTACATGGTTACTTGGCTGCATATATATTAAAGATAAGTGAAAATATACATGCAGCACTCACATAAGTGAATTCACTTGCAATATAGAAAATAAGTATTTATTTGAGTAGTACAAAAGGCAGCATATTGTTTAACACTAGAATGGTAATAGGACACTTTTATGTCCTTGGACATTTTTGTGTCCTGTTAAGTGACCATTTTTCTTGAATTATTTGAAGAGTATGAAAATGAATTTCTATGTGCTATATATCCACAAATTTGCCTTATGAGCTGAAAAAAACTTAGCTTTTTTTTTTGAGTATCGATCTCACAATTAACCTTACCCTTGCACAACATTTTTGAACCTAAACTGTGTGAAAAAACGGGTCCTGTTCTTGGCTTTTTTTCAATTTTTGGCAACTATACCACTCTAAACTTCATGTTTGTGAGGTTTAGATGGCTAGAGGTTAGGCCTTCATAGTTCTCAACATGTTTTGATGCTTGTAGGGAGAGCTAAGTGTTAAAATTGAAAGTTATGACCAATTTACAAGAATTGCATAATCCTGTTTTTTTGGCTAAAATTAGCACTTTTATGATTTTTTTGGTGGCTTTCTTGATATCCAAATTCAATTTTGATTTTGTAAATGTAATGCATATCATAAAGTTAATCTTCCTTGAGTTTTGGGGGACCTAATATGCTATATAGCATAGTATATGATGATGGTTGAGTTTTTTGATTGCTGAAGAATACGATACATTTTAGAGTAGCAAGTATAACTTTCTCAATATTGCTAGTTTCTTAGGCCAATTGTGTGTATTTTGTAGGTAGTGACCATATCTAATCATAGACTACAAACTTGGCTAGATATTGAGTAGTTTCTATGGGTTTCTAGAGGTCATAATGCTAAACTCAGGTTTTTCATGTTTGTTGTATTTAGCACTTTATCATTGCCCCCAAGGTTCCAATTGTAAGAGATCCTTTATCCTTTTGACATGCTCCATGGATCCTTTTGAATCCAAAGGCCCAAAGGGAACTAAGAAAACATGTATATAGTATCTGTATTGAGCGTGACTATAGAAACTTTGATGATAGGTCCCCAGAATGGCAAAAATGCAACTTTTTTGTACCTATTTTTTTGCCCAAAAAAAAAATAGTGAGGTAAAAGCAACCATATGTTTTGGTCACCAACCCATTGAAGTTAACAAGGCATTTTATCTCATGTCCTACAAAAATCTCCACTCTTATTTATATGCAATCAATCGTAAGAAATTGCTGTTTTGGGCAAAATGCACTGGTCTATCAACTTTGGAGGCTGGTAGTGACCAAGGGATGAGAAAAATTATAAGTTTCTCATTTTTTCCATATGTAGTAGCTATTGAACTATAAGCTCATGAAAGGATTTTTCAAAATGAGTGGATCTACTATGGTTTTGGAATTTTTTCACAAAACCCTGAAAGGACACTTTTATGTCCTGTTAGGTTACCATTCTAGTGTTAAGGATGTACACGTATGCATTGATTAAACCGAGTCTTGAGAATGTATTCAAGGAAAGATTTTGCTTTTGTATAAATGGTATTGTTATCACAACAAAGCAAGCTTGGAAATTAATTGTTTTTTGTGTGTTATCTTGTCATTTCTAAACACCACACTCTTTTAAGATCGTCTCATTTTTTATTATGTTCTTTAAGATGCTTTCAATTAGGAAATGAAGAACTAGTCCCTAATAAGAACTTGCAGGTTTGGCTCAGCGTATGTTGAAGCCCCTTGCTCACTTGCTAGTTGGGATATTTTGATCCTCTTTTCAATATCCTACCTAGCACCAACAAGTGAGATTTAAAGTTAAGCTTCACGCTCATGTCAATCTCGTAGTTACCTGATGTTATATAGCACAAAGGTCACCTGCAAATAATCTTGAGGTCAAACTACAATAACATATTAAGATTGCAAGTCCCATGTATACTAAGTACAAGTGAGAATACACTTATAGCATGCTTGTCAATGAAGCGACTTGTGGTAGAGAGACAAAGTACATATTTGAACAAAGTCCAATGATTAAGATCTTGTGCATTGAAGCCCTTGATTGTGTATTCAAAAATGCATTTTGTCTCTTGTGTGGATGGAATACAATTAAAATTTACATTGCAAGGTTTCCATTTTGCAAAAAACTCAATTGTTTTCATTTGTTATCTTGATGTTACGCCGGACTCATTTAACATCACATGTTACGCTGGATCTTCAAGAAAAAGTTTATATGCAGTAGCCAGAAGGGTTTGTTGAGAAGGGCAATGAAGACTTGGTGTGTCAGTTAGAATAGACTCTTTATGGTCTAAAACAATGATCAAGGGAGTGGTATCGTAATTTCTACTCGTTCATGCTCTCTCAAGGCTACACACGTAGCGATATGGACCATTGCCTCTACACTAAGTGAGCTAAAGATGGTAGTTTTCTGCTTTTGGTCCTTTGTGTGGATAATATGTTAATTGCCGAGAAACGCAGGGATGAGATTTCAGCCTTCAAGTCAAAGTTACATGCAAACTTTGAAATGAAAGACATGGGTGAAGCAAGCCATATCCCTAGCATGCGCATTAAGTGAGACAGATGCAAGAAACTGGTCTATTTGTCTCAATCTAAGTACATTGCTAAAGTTCTTAAGAATTTCAATATGGAAAAGGGGAAGGCATTGAGTACTCCACTGCCTCCATATGTGAAAATTTCTAAAAATGATTGCCCTAATTTTGAAGAGGAAAATTCTGAAATGGCACAAGTGCCTTATTCATCTGCAGTTGGGATTTTGATGTATGCAATGATTTCTACACGTCTTGATATTGCTTTTGCAGTGGGAGTTGTTAGCAGATACATGTCAAATCTAGGCAAGAAACATTGGGAGGCAGTGAAAGGGGTTATGTGATATTTGAATGGTACAAAAGACATGTGCATTTGCTTTAGAAGAAGAGAGGAGACACAGGTTTGGATGGACTCCAAACACAATAGTGTTAGGATTATGAGTCCTTATTCTTTTATGTAGAATGAATGGTCAGTGTTAGTTTCTGGTTAGTCTCCGTCCGCCCAACACTTAGGCGCAGCACATTGGGATTTACCACCCCAACAACCTCAAAAAAGTAGGGGGATAAGGTAGCCTTACACCTCTTAATGGACTCTTACCTAATGAGAAGGTAAGGGAGGTGGCTAGGAGAAAGGGATAAGGGGTGTGTGTGCTGGTTGGGGGGGGGGGGGGGACCACTTTGACCTCTTTTCCCTCACTTCTTGTCCCGGATTCAAAAGTATACTAAGAATATATATATATATATATACATATTTAAAATTAAAACTCATATTTTCCATCCTCAAAAGCCCCCTAAACCTATTTTATGGTCAAAAAAGTATTTTTTGACCTTTAAAGGTAAAAAGCCTATCCTATCGCTAACAAGTGACTTCTCTCTCTACAATCCTTTTCAAAATCTCTCCATTGCTGCAACAACCACATGCACTCTATAGTCACACATTCTCTCTCTAGTAGCTTTCTTCCGCCTCCATTGTAGCACCAATCAAGCTTATCCCCCTTCTCTTCCCCTTGTCCACCACATATTTTCACACCAAGCTAGATTCTATCACTTCTCTAACCTCCATTGCAACATGAAACAAGATCTTCCTCCTACTTTTATTCACTCACACTACATGCAGATCTCTACTCTCGACGACAACAAAAGGGTGGGCTCAAAGGACAAGTACACCACAACAATAGAAGGTGTAAGTGGTGAGTGGGCATTGCAAGGGTTCACATCTAGCATAACTTGATTGAATGGTAATGAAATTGTCCTTGTAGCTTACATTCAAATCTTATTACCATCTCCATCTCTAAATTTATCATGCTAGCAACAAACAACCTCTTTATGGCTTTGAACACCTAGGGTTTCACACCTCTATCAACAAAAGTAAGCAAAGTTCCTCATACCATTAGGGTGTGATATTGTTTTGTGGCTTTGGTGCACGATATAGTGTTGTATATCATGTGATTGAATCTTACAGTGCAAGTAAGACTCAATAGGTATAAAGATTTGCCCAAGATTCTCCTTCTAGTTCCTTCTTTGTATAATTCTTAGTAGATTATTAGAATGACATCATTTTATACTTTATTACTTTGTGCTCACAGATTTTATTGTTTACTATAGAGTCAACTTGATTTGAGGGGAGAGATGCAAGCAACCATGTGCAGAGATAAAAATCATTGTATTCTTGTTTTGTGAGGAACCTTACAATCCCTCCATTGCAATACCAAGCAGCCGCAACCCCTTATTCCATCTCCATTGAATCACAAAGAAATCACACCTCCTTATTTCATCAGCATTGTAGTACCCTCAATTCCACAATAGTAAAGGCATTGATAGTGAGTGGCTACCACAAGAGTATCTTAAGGGTGCTTTGGTTTTCAAGGTGAAGGAGGATAAGGAAACCTTGCCAAGAATACCATATCCTTGTATAACTATCGTTACCTACCTATCAAACAAGTACGACACGCCTCTCAAGAATGCCTTCTTATTCTTAATGTCCCCCATCCTTTTTGATTGAAGACTTTATATGATGTTGATGATTATTCTATGTAAAATTTATGTAGCACTATAATAAATTTATTATCTCTAAGCCCGTATTGCCTCGATTGTGAAGATAAATTTAATGGTTGACACTTTATTTGGTTTGTAACAAGCTATGTGCACTATTAGTGTAGATCTTTTCAAATACAAAATGCTTCCTTGCTTCAACTTTCAATAGAAGACTTTTGGTAGCCAAATTAGAGGCATTACAATGATTAGCACTATGTTGGATAATTTTACGTAATAATATGGTATCTTCGCTAAGTTTATTAGTGCTCAATAGTTGGGTGTAGCAAACTATACCATTATGCTAGGAGATTGGAAAAATATATCGTTATGGTAGGAGATGCAACACGGTTCCTTTTCTATCACATGTTTACCTTGGATCCTATCTCTTGACTATTGTCATTTGGGGGATCCAAAGGGGGACTAGGGACAACTACCAAGGCCCCCCTTGGCGGTGGAGTTCGGGGGCAGTGCCCTCGAAGGCCGAAAATAAATGCATTTTGGAATATGATTTCACATGTATTATTAGTCAAAATTGGATGATATTCACCATGTGATTAGGAGTGTCTTGATACTCACTTTTGTATGAGGGATTGACACACACAACGTCTATTGTAAAAAAGAAGTACTCTGCTTCAGCAAGATTTCTCCACCAAAATAGATTTATTCTTTAGCACAAAGAGTTATTCTTTAACCACCATGGATCAATTCAAGAACCATTTACCAGCTTGTAGGAGATTATAGTATAGCAATTAAAAATAAAATCTTCTTTTACAAATTAAATAAATTCATTATAGATATGTGAGCCAATTACACAGCTTTTAAAAAAGGGTCCTAAGACCATGTTAGGGCCATGGGGATCCTCAACTAAGTGACCACAAGGGCGCACAAAACCGCCAAATAGGAACCACTCTTTGTCCAAATGACACTCCCTTGTGACCCCTCTTTTTGAGTTCCCCTAGGGATTTAACATGGTCCTAGGGTCCTTTTTTCTATGATTCATGGACAAAGTCAATGAACACTTGAAGCTCGAGTCGTGCTTATGAAGACCTTTTGAAAATCATACCTTGAGAATTCTATGCTAGAAGAGCTTGAAAATGCAACATACACTCACCCCTAAGGTCTTTGAAAACACCCAAGAATGATAAATTCAGGGATTACTTATCAAAATATTGAATCTTACCTTATCATAGCCCAAGTTCTTTCTTTCTTGTTTTCAAAGAGTACATAATTGGGTAGAGCTTCATCTCAAGGTTACTGTTGAGAAGATTAGTTCATCAAATCTTCTAATTCATTTATCTTCCTGTGTGCCAAATCTCAATCCTGTTAGAGTTGACGAACTTGTAAGAGACTACAATATATAGACCAGCTTGTAGATCTTTCTCTCTCTTGCTTTCTAAGAAGGAATCAAGTACTAACACAAGGAAACTCTTCTTTAGCACAAGGAAATTCTCTTTGATATGTAATCAAGCAACATAATTATATTAATATATGTTAAGTTCTGGATGGCACAAGTGCATGGTGGGAATGCTGCAAAGGTTTATTCCTCATACATCATTTAGAGTTTGGAATCTACTCTATTATATCGTTTTATGTAAAAAATAGCCAAAGCAAGAATCAATTTACACTTAAAATGTTACAAATCTAATTTACATCTCTAATGAGCTCAAAATATGGTGGAGATAAGCTGATCTCGCACAAAAAAAAAAACAATAGAGTCCAAATTGCTTCATATTAATCTTGATCAAGATATGGTCGTAAATACTATTCAAGGGGTAGTGTAGTCATAACTCTTGCATTCATTCCATGACATAGTGTACTCATTGTAATGTATTGCATAAAAATATCTATGGTGGGGATGTTCCTTATTAGGAAAGAATGCTTTTCTCAAAGAAAGTATTTTTATTTCCCTGCTTAGGATCCCTCCATGTTAGCATAATGGTTGTTTTGGTGGGAGATGCGTTAAATTATACAATGAAAGTTCTTCATGAGAGATTTGTGCCGCCATAAATGAGTCATGTTATGCCAACAACTTGAGCCATTGTCACAAAGATCACCTCCAATAAGCATGTATTTGAAGAACCTACCTACAAGATATAACAAAGAAGGTTGTTTTAGAGAAATCTTGTGTTAAATCTTTATTATGTCAAAGACTAGAAGGTTATGCAAACTTTACAATGAAATTCAAGGATATGAGTGGTTGCATGTGCGTGTGTATGTGTGTGTGTGTGTGTGTGTGTGTGTGTGTGTGTGTGCACTGGGTACATATACACACACACATCAAATTTTGATGAGAATGGTTCAAAATTTGAATTGGAGATTTTAAAGGGAAGAAAAGCAATAGAAAATACACCGGAGTGTATAGGCTATCGCTTACATTATCCCAATAGGCATTCCTTCCCTCTCCCAACATATTGAAGAAACCTAAAGAGACTTCTTAAAGTAGGATGTAAGTGGCAGTTCATGTGTACAAATGTTATCTACTCAACGGTTGACAATGGTCTCACCTACAATACATCATTGTTGCCATAACCTTTGATCACCCATGTTATCGTGCTATGGCACGTTCATAGTGAAAACGAATGCTAGGAGATTTATCTTGTGACTTTTTAGATGCATGAATCTATTTATACCATAAATATGCATGTATAAGTATAATATTAAGCATCCTATTTATCCTAATATTTATGTCAAAGATAATCTACTTTTACTTGGCCATTTAAAGGTGTCAATAGATATGCCTCCTTAGCTTGGGAAAAAATAGCATTGGCTCTTTCTTTCTACTATCCCATTATCACCTCACACTCTAGGGGGCCACAAGAAGACTTTTGTTGTAAAAAAGATACCCTATTTTGATGATGGTTTTGCACATGGTTCCCATCCAAACTGGAAAAAGTATATAGAATGGAAATCGTAGATCATGAGATTCATTTTTTTCCCCTACTTTTATTTTTTTACTAGGAGCCATGATTGAGGAGATATGGTCAAAATGGTGTACCCCAATCTGCCCACATCATGGAGAGACATCCCATTTCAAACTTTGCCAGCTCCTGCTCACACTCGCTCCTCTCTTTCTTGTGTAGCCCTTGGGGGTTCCCTTCACCTGTAAAAGGGGACCTCTTATTCCTTGAAAACCATTCATTAAAGAGTGAGAACATAAGCCTAATCCTACACTTTCTTCTTGAGGAAGACTAGCCAATCTTGTAAGCAGTCCTTGGAAGATCAACTCTACCTAGTAAAGAAGGACTTGAACTTGGTGCATCAATCAATGCTTGACGTCTTCCCTCTTGTTCTCTCTCCATCAAAATGGCAAATAACTCCGGAGGGGTTTAGTAATATGTGCTTTAGTTTGAGATTTTGTTAGTTTCTTGTTTTTTTCTTTTTTATCTCTAATCCAACCTATATCTCTAACTTTATCTCCTTGTCTAACCAAATGTATCTCTTTGTCCCTTACATTCTTTGCTAATCTATCTCTTCAACTATCTTGCTTCATAATCACCTAGCTATGTCTGCATAAGTCTCTACCTCTATCTCTGGATACTGATGTCATACATTTTCTGGATGAGCATGAGGTCACTAAATCATGCCAAAAAGCTTGCCCATATGTGTACATAGCCGTGCAAGTCTTGGAAGTGATCGTGTAAAAAATCATGTACAAAGGTGTGATTTTTCTAGGCTTGGATCCTGATGTTTTAGGTTGTTTGAGTCTCCAAAACATGTTATTCAATAAGTATTTTTGGTCGTCTTTTATAGCTCGTGAATCGGACTTGTACATCATGAGTTACGAGCATCCGAAGTGGGTGGTCTCAACTTAGAAAATGATTGCAGGTGCATGCAATTGGGCCAACATGAGGATTGGAATTGAAAATGCTAAGATTTAAGATTTATATAAATAGTCAAGATGATGGGCTTGAGCCATATGTTATGGTGTGTCATTCAACGACCGAAGCAGCAAGTTATGCTTGGAGGAAAGTGTCCAAGAAATTCTCTAGCTATGGGGAGAGTCTGGAAAATTGTTGGGCACAAGGGGTTTGGGATGCTTGAGGAGGAATTTTCCATGTGGAATGGGGATTATCCAACATGTGAATGGAAAAGAGGAGAGTGGGGAATATATAGCCTAAAGGGGGAGTGCCCTTTAGGTATGTCACTTGTTGCAAGGCTTGGCGTGGGCTCCTTGGGGAGAGAGGGCACCTTTTCCAGATGTCCACACTACCTGGCCAGGTGCTTAGTCCACTTTTGGTCCCCTAGAAACTTTCCCCCACCCCATTCCCTGGTCAAAGGGTCATCGACACCTCATTTGATGCCCAGAAAAGGCAAAAAATGAGCTAATTTTGAAAGATTCCTACCAAGAGAGCCTTGTCGGCTGAGAAGATAGAGATTTTTTTTGGAATAAAAGATAATAAATACTCCCATTTTAATAGATGTAACACTTGCATAACTTCTAGAGAGCTCATTTTTTAGCAAGAAAGAGTACACCCCCAATTTCGAGCGGCTGTAACTCTTTCACCTTTCATATGTTTTTTGCCTAAAAATACTGTACAAACCTCTACACAAGAGGAGCTCTATCATGATGTACTCATTTTATTTTAATTTTGAGTGTGTTCCATGCTTGAAGGGTTTTTCATAAATCTCTATATGTGTCATAAGAGTCTCCAAAGCCAACAAGGATGGGAGGTGATATGTTTCCACTCTTCCAGCAGATTCCTAATAGGGAGAAGTATTATATCAAGGTACTAAATAAGAAAATCAGGCCTCAACCTCTAGTGGTCATGTGGGTATTGTGCGGGTTGAAAAAAAAGAAGTAGATATGATGCTTGTAGGCCAGAAGAGAGAGGGAGGGATACACCGCTCCCTGTCCAAGGAAATAGAAAGGGAAAGAGAAAGAGGGTGAAGATTCAAAATCCAAGAGGAAGAGAAGACCTTGTAGACGGTTTGAAGTAGTAGATTTACCTTTGGGAGAAGGCCAAATAGCTTACAGTTTAAAGAAAGACCTGCAGATTGGGAGGAAAGTAGATTGTACTTTTGGACAATTTATTAATATGGTGCACAAACTTAAAAGTTAGTGGAAGTCATTAGTGAATACAGAGAAAGAGCCGAAGCATGGAAAATTCAGAGTGTTGGCTGTAGGAGAGTTACTCGACATTTATCCTGTGGTGAATGTTTGCCATAAACGTATGTGCATGGGAGAGGCCTACATTGATGGAGGTGTTCAAGTTTGTGTGATCACATAGTCACGTGTTGATAGATTCGGTATCATTATATGCAGAAGCTCTGGGTTTTGGATTCGACTAGCAAACCATGAAAAAGTGAAGTGTTTGGGGCTGATTAAGAATTTGTAAGTTGAGGTCTTTAACATGAAGGCTATAGTAAAATTTCATGTTATACCAGCCTGGGAGATTTTCCTCTTATTTTGGGATGACCTTGGTTGAGAGTTATTGGTGTTGCTCAATATTGGAGTAAGGGCACAATCTGTGTGTATGTGAGGAAGGGTGAATAGAGGGTGTTTGATATGACTACCAAAGCAGCCTTTGGCACTAGAAGATGTGAGTGAAAATGATGAATCCGAAGTTACCAGTGAAGACAGTTCTAAAGATTCAGAAAGTAGCACTGCTTCTAGCTCCAATGATGAGGGTGAAGTGCCATTCTTGTTGTTGGGTGAGGAGAAGAGAGAAGTGGGTGAAATATTTCAAGTGTCAGGGAATATAAATGCTTCAAGCCATTTAGAGTAACTTGAAGAGCTGATGCAGCTTAACCAGGAATTGGCAGTGAAGAAAGAGTTGATTCAAATTATGTTGAGTGTTGATTTGACACAAGGAGAAAGAAGGGAGTACTTAACAATGTTAGACAGGTTTCCAAATCTTTTCATCGCTTCATATTAAGGAATAAGGGGTTTTTTTTGGGGACCCTATGAAGATCGAACTAGTCAAAGGGAAAAAGCCAATATGACAAAAATGTAGAAGAATGGGTAAGGTGCAAATGAATGGATTAAAGGAAGAATTGGATAAAGTTTTCGATGCAGGGTTCATTGTGCCAATGGATAATGCTAAACAGGTGAGCCCTAAAGTGGTCACTCGAAAGAAATATGGGCATTGGAGAGTTTGTGTTGAGTACAAGCCATAAAATACAGTGACCAAGAAAGATCCTTACTCTTTACCTTTCATTGATCAACTTTTAGATGGAGTGGCTGGCTTTGAAAGATACAGTGTCTGTGATGGTTATTCCAGATATTTTCAGCTTATTCTTGCTCTTGAAGACCGGAAAAAGAATACTTTTATCACACCAAGGGGTTGTTTATGCTTTTCATGCCTTCCTTTTGGGTTGACAAATGGGGCTGGAGCTTTTGAAAAAAAAGTAGATTGGGTGTTATGGAATTCATATTTTACTATTTATTTAGCTGACAAGTGGAAAAGGCTTTACCAAGCTAGGCTATTGCAAAAGGATATTATAGTTTATGTATATTTGATTATTCAAGTGCTCTTTATGAGCTTTGGCCATTTATGCCTCGCTGGCCACTTTGTACTCATTTTGACCATTCAAGAAATTTAATCTATAAATAAAAAACATGCAAGAGGGAAATGGTCACTCTTGCACGTGGGGGGGATTGCACCCAGTGTTTGCATTGCTCTTCTCTCCTCTCCTCTCTTCTCTCATGCCATGCTGGCATAGAACTCTGCTCTAGGAGGTGCGTCTGAACGTGCGCTTTCACTCTCTATCTCTCTCTGTTTGTGTATCATGTGATTATGTGCTTATGGGATTGCTAGGCATGTTGATTAATCTATTTTATGGATTGCAACGTGTTATTTTTGGGTATTTTGCAGGGCAACCGTGCATTCTATTTATAGTAATGGTATCAGAGCATTGGAGATGCTCCTCTCAACATACGCATGATGGAGAAATGTATTTACAGAGATAAGTGCATTTAACTGAATTATTTTATGTTTTGATTAATTTTATCAATTACAATTCCTTGTTATCACTTGTTAGTAAAAGAGATTCGACTAGGATAAGAGAAATCTTAACTTTATACTGTGTCCAAAGCTTTAATGGTGTTCATAAGTATATACTTATGAGCACTAGATCAATATCGATATAAATGATTGTGAATAGGATGATAAGGTTTGTGTATGCTTGTAGATAATCAAGTAGAATATATATAACTAGGGTGAAGGTATTCCATGGAGCAGAGAAGAGTGGGGATACTTCGGAATTAACCAACTTATCCCTAGAGCCCTTTCGATTGAATCTGAGTACTCTGAGTAGCAACTGCAAGAAACAACCCCATGGTGACCAAAATATAAATGACATTATTGAAACTTAAATAGAAAGGATGATGCTATAGAGGAGGGTAGTCATTTGTCGATGTCATTGCAGCAATGCTGAATGACTTGAAGAAGGAGTAGGAAAGGACCAACACTCACTGCCGCACCGGGTCTCACCTCATAGCCGATTGTAGTGGAATGCTAGAGCGAGGTATAGATGACTATTATGTTATGGAGACCATGAGTAGTGGAATGATAGAGCGAGGTATAGATGACTATTGTGTTATGGAGACCATGAGTCTGCAATAAATCAGAGAGCCCAACTACTTGACACTCTCTCTCTCACCTAGATTGAGCCATCAAACCTACAACGACCACCTATGCAGAGGCTCTCTCTCTAGCACACACACTCTCTCTCTCTATCACAACACTACAAGTTCAAGCCACTATCCCACTACAGGATTAATTGCCCCCATTCTACATTTGTGAGGTTCAAGGCTGTGGTTGTTGGAGCTATATATGGCTCACTCTACTCAACTTGGTCTCACCTATATATTTGTATCTTGTCCTCAATATGAATTAGTCTTTGGGAGCGTATATGGTGTGTCTCTTGTCTCGTCTCTTTCTCTTTCTCTCTACATCTCAACATGGTAGCAGAGCGGTAACGATCACGCACCGATTCAATTCATGGTGACAAAACAGTATGTGTATGCGATTCGCATGTAGGATTCAAAATTGCTACAAATTTTATTTTTGAGCCTTGATTCTTGTTAATTGTGGTTGTTTTGTGTTAAGAAGAATATGATTAGCGTTTGTGTGGTGTTTATTGCTAATAAATTTAATCGTTGATTACGTTTTCTTGTTGATGACACCCTGAACTTCATCTCAAATTTTCGGGATGTTCTGCTCAGAATTTCGAGAAACGAGAAAAGCGCAATGGAGCATAGCGAAATGGAACTTTTCATCCGAAACTTGTTCATCTCCTTGAGCTCTTCGATTTGAGTTCTAGGTTTGCGTCAATCAGAGTTCGCAGCAGAAAGTTATGATGTTTTTACTGCAATTGAGCTTGACGCAGCTTTCTTCGTCCTACTTCTTCATGAAGCGTCCGTGATCATTTTTCTTATTTTGGCATTAAATTTTCCGAAAAGATTTAGATTTTTTCTATTTCCATTGTGGCCGTCAATCTTGCGTCTCATACCACTCTATTTTGAGGAGTCTTTTAATATTAACGTCTCCTTTACCCTATCTTTTTTGGGTGACGTCTCTCACATATTTGGACGTTCCTTGAGCATCCTTCTTGCGTTTATCATTGACAGAACGCAGTCCTCATATTTCTCTCATTCTCAATTGCGGCCTTCACCATATATGGTGTGCAAATTATGCAATCTAATCTTATACGTCTTCTCGCAACAAGATATGGCTATGAATATTCTCGTCAACGGCTTTCCTTCTAGACAGCGTTCTCTTTCTCCTTTCCAAGGTCAAGGATTTCCACGCTGGAAAGCAAAGATGTTGTTAATTCTTGAAGGCAATGAACTCTTCGATGTTGTTCTTGGACATCGTATTTGTCCGCCTCAGCCTGTTGATACGGATAATGATAACGTGCTTATCATTGAAGGACCTATATTTGAAGATTGGAATGTTGCCTATACGGATTGGCAATGACGTGATAAAGCAACTCCTTGGTATATTCTTTCTGCTCTGATTGATTTCCTTTTGCTTGATATGTATGAACTGCCTACTTCCCACGACGTATGGAAGTACCTTATTGCAAACTTTCAGAAGAAATCTGTCACAGAAATACTTTATTTGGGAGGGTTGCTTAACAAGTTACAATATGAAGTTGGTACTTCCATGACGGGACATATTGAATCTTTCAAATCTATTATTAATCAACTTGCTGCTGTCGCTGATCCTATTCCACAAAAGCAACTGATTACACTTCTCCTTGATACGGTGAAGGACTCTTCTTATGATAACATTGTTACTATTCTCTCTGATAAAGATGGTCTTGATTTCGACCAAGCGTGCATGTCTTTAATTGAATACTCACAACGTCAAGAACGTCGGAATGCTGGTCACGATACAGCTATGATCTCACAAGAGGAGACTGAGTCACAACAGATGGAACGTGCTTTTTATGCTCGAAGGCGTCCATTTCAACGAGGAAACCGCAGAGGTGACCGTCGCGGTAATATTTTCTCTTGTCTCAAATTTCCTAATAAGCAATGTTCTTACTGCAACAGAAATGGCCATACTAAAGATGATTGTTGGTCACGTCAATATGATGAAGAACATAATATTACCACAAAACAACCACGTTTATCTAGAGACTCTTCTTCTTCTTCTTGTGAATATTATGGACGATCAGATCATCCCACTCATAATAGAGCATATGCTACTGAACATAGAAACAACATTGTACCAGAAATAAGTTGCGTCCTATGTTCAGTTTCTCCAGACAGAATACTTCATGAACGGGATGGATCATTTTTTATTGTCGATTCTTGTGCTACAGGAAATATGACATATCAGTCTAAGTGGCTCCATAACTATCAGCCACTACCAGTTCAACGTGTTGTTTATCTTGCTGATGATACTACTTGTCAAGTAAAGGGTATTGGAGACTTACATCTTGGTACCTTATCTTCTTCCACTCGAATTTTGCGAGGAGTATTACATGTAAAAGATCTTCAACGTAATCTTCTTTCAGTTGCTAGACTTGCTGATCTTGGTCTGTTTGTGGGAATTGACCATACTAAATGCCGAATTGAGAAAGATGGACAGACTATAGACACTGCTCCTCGAAATGGTAATTTGTTTGAACTCTCGCTCAACGATGCTGTAGCAAATGTTTTCACTGCTCTAGGTGATCATGATTGCAAAGTATGGCATCACCGTTTTGTTCATGCTGATTTCTCAAAACTCCTTGATCTTCAACGTCGTGATCTTGTTCATGGCATGGATCTTAAAGCCCATCCTCATATGGGAATTTGTGAATTTTGTGCTCTTGGGAAACACAATCGCAAACCCTTTCCTCTTTCAAATACAACTCATTCTCATGACATATTGGATCTTGTTCATACTGATATATGTGGACCTCTACCTTCTTCGAGATCACAATATCGTTACTTCATTACTTTGATTGATGATTTCTCAAGGTATACGACTGTATTTCTACTTAGAAAAAAGTTTGAAACCTTATCTGTTTTCAAACAATTCCACAAGGTTGCGGAACTTCAAACTGGTCGTCGCCTTAAGAAGCTTCATAGTGACCATGGAGGCGAATATGTTTCTCGAGAGTTTGTGAGTTACTGTACTGACAGTGGAATTCATCATGAACACACTATTCCATATTCACCTCAACAGAACGGCGTTGCTGAACGAAAGAATCACACTATTCTCAATGTTGTAAGATGTATGCTCATTCATTCTATTTTATCTCGTGTTTTCTGGACTGAAGCTACTTTGAAAGCAGTATTTATTCAAAATCATCTTCCTACTGCTGGACCCTCTGGTAAGATACCCATCATAGAATGGACAGGTGAAATTCCTTCTGTATCTCATTTTCGAACCTTTGGATGTATTGCTTATATTCATGTTCCCAAAGAAACACGAACAAAGCTTGATGCTCCTGGTCTTAAAGTTATTTTTATTGGATATTCTGACACTTCCAAAGGCTACAAATTCTATGACCCTTCCTCCAAGAAAGTAATTGTGAATAGTGATGCTACTTTTAACGAACAGCTTATGGGAGGCTCATGGTCCATGGATGATTCTGATGATACTAAATCATTGCTTCAGGCTTTTCCATTTCTTTCAGAAGATGAAACTCTTCCTATAGAGAAATTTTTCTCTTCACAACCATCCATTGCGAATGTTGCCAATGATGATATTGATATTTTTGTTGATCTGCCTATTGGTTTTGAACATGGCTCATGTCATGTTTATGATGACGATAGTGCTGATAATGCTTTTTGTACTTCTGAAGATCCCACTACTTATGATGAAGCTATCTCTTCACCACAAAAGGATCAATGGCGAGAGGCTATGGAAGCAGAGTACGATTCTCTTATATCTAAAGGTACATGGATACTAACTGAATTACCTCTTGGTCGTACAGCTATTAAATGTAAGTGGGTGTATAAGACAAAAGTAAAAGCAGATGGATCTTTTGACAAGTTCAAGGCGCGTTTAGTTGCAAAAGGTTACTCCCAAGTAGCTGGTGTTGATTATCAAGAGACTTTTTCACCAGTTGTTCGCATTACAAGTGTTCGAGTTTTATTGGCATTTGCTGTTCAATTTGATTTAGAAGCTCATCAAATGGATGTGAGAACAACTTTTCTTAATGGTGACTTGGAAGAGGAAATTTATATGGAACAACCAAAAGGGTTTTTTATTCCAGGTAAAGAAGACCTTGTTGCTCAACTCCATAAGGCACTATAAGGTCTCAAACAAGCTTCGCGAGCCTGGTATACAAAATTTGATCTTTTTCTCACCTTTAAAGGATTCATCTCTTGCTCTTCAGACCCCAACTTATACATAAAACGCCAAGGTAGCAGTTTTGTGATTCTTGCTCTTTATGTGGATGATACCATCCTTGTTTCCAATGATTTGGGATTTCTTCAGCAAGTGAAAAATTTATTGTCTTCTGCATTTGATATGGTGGATCTTGGAGAGATTCACTCGTGTCTTGGCATTCAAATCCAACAGAACCGTACAAACGGTATTTTATTCCTTTGACAGTCAAAGTTTATTGCAGATACTATTCAAAAATTTGGTATGGAATCTGCACATTCAGCCAACACACCTTGTCTTGCGAGCTCTACGAAGAACACTTATGACAATTGCGGTCAACTTGTCACAAATCAACCTTATGCTAACTTGATTGGATGTCTTTAGTTTGTTGGCATGAACACTCGTCTTGATATTCTGTTTGCTGCTAATTATCTTAGACAACATCTTGCATGTCCTTCTCTTAAGCATTGGTCTGTTGCAAAGCGTGTATTGAAATACTTGAAAGGGACTACAGATTTTGGTTTAGTCTATCGACGACAACTCACATCGGATTCTATGCAATCTCTTTCTCTTTTGGGTTACACAGATGCAGACTGGGAAAGCTCACATTTATCTATGCGATCTACTAGTGGAAATTGCTTCTTTATAAATGGTTGTCTTCTTTCTTGGAACAGCAAGAAACAACGTTGTGTTGCAGTTTCTACAACTGAGTCAGAATATGTTGCGGCATCACTTGCAGCTCGTGAGTTGATTTGGCTTTGACAAATGATGGTTGATATTGGTCACTCTCCTCTTTCTAGCACACCCTTTCCGTGTGACACCCAAAGTGCTATTAGTCTTGCAAAGACTATGTTCAACATAATAAGTCAAAGCACATTGCTATCCATTATCATTATGTCAGCTATGAAGTACGCAAAGGAACCATTATCGTTGAACACTATCCAAGTGACCAGATGATTGCAGATGTTTTGACCAAAGGCCTCAACGAGTCACATTTCATCCTCTTGTTCTCGGAGCTTGGAGTTGCTTTGGCCTCACTCTTTCTAGATTAGCTTCTTTGCTATTGTAATAGCTTTGTACATATGACATTGTAATCTTTTAGGTACCATGCACTATGCACACTCCACATTTGCACATTTTGATTCATAAGTCACTTGAATATTTGTACATAGATACACAATTCACTTTCACATCATCATCACTGGTTCATATTCTCACACTGTATAGGGGCTTGGGTTTTTCCCTTGAACTCCCCAAGGGTTCTTTCATCCAAAGCTAGAGACCTTTGTTTGAGTGGGGGTGTTGGAGCTATATATGGCTCACTCTTCTGAACGTGGTCTCACCTATATATTTGTATCTTTTCCTCAATATGAATCAGTCTTTGGGAGCGTATATGGTGTGTCTCTTGTCTCGTCTCTCTCTCTTTCTCTCTACATCTCAACAGTGGTAACACACCCACACACACACAGCGCAGTTGAACTCTCTCTCTCTTTCTCTCTCTCTCTCTCTCTCTCTCTCTCTCTCTCTCTCTCTCTCTCTCTCTCGTGGTCTAGCCAACCTAATCTCTCTCTAGAGTTGCCATGCAACTTATGCTTGAACCCACTAACTGGTTGTTGAGATTCCCTGCGATCGGCACATCGCTTCTACATGACAATGGAACTCTCTCCCACCTCTACTTCCCTACTTTGTGGCTCTAGTTTTCCCACCAACCACCCAATCTCTCTCTTGTTTGCTATCGACACGCACACACATCTGTAGTTTTTCCAAATAACAGCACACACAAAAGAAGCCGTCAGGTCATCCCCCTCTACCTAGGAGTTTCGACATCATCCCCACCACCCCTTTCACTCTTGCATGCCAACCAAATTACGCCCTACAAGCCACATGCACTCACAATCGTTCCTAGATCCCAATTACCAACCTTAATTTCCTTTCTCTCTCTCCCCACTTCCCTTCATCTTGCAGCAATAGCAACAACCTCCATCTCCTCGATTCTTCACTCGGCTCAAGCTGGCCTCCACCTCCTCCACTATCACACGCCCCCCTTGTGCCTCCACCGTGCATAGCCACATACGTCATTTGTTGTTGTGAGGCTACCCTACCACTCACTTCCTTCACATAACCAATTGCTGTCGGTGGTGCAGATGAGCTATCATCAGGGCGTCAATAATATGAGGCAAGGAGTAGTAACCACACCCCTCAACAGGTGTGAAGCCACCCCGCTCACCCTCCCTCCCCACCTACCCACGCTAGCGCTAGCGGAAGTACCCTGCATGGCGCCTTTGTGTGGTGTCCGGGACAAAACAAAAACAAAGGTACAAACCCAGAAGCTGCTTTGATACTTTGATCAACTGTGATCAGACCCTTGCCGGAAGCCCTTGCACTAAAAATATTAAGGAAACTTTTTAAAATTCAAGGGGTATTCTGAGGGGTATTTTGGTACTTTTTCCAAAATATTATATTGATCTTCCTTTCCGGACATCATGTCAAGGGATACAAGATAGCCAATGGTTTCCTCTGAGAAAATTATGGGAGCATCTTCATCATACACATGGCTAGTTTCTTTAGAGTACCTAGTTTTGATAGTCCATCCTTGCATTCTTTAATTAGCGTCTCTTTCTGCGATTTGAAGTCTGTGGGCATAAGCTACACCTGTCATTAGAGGTCTCTCCGACTCTCTGAGGAGATTCGTGTAGTGTATTTACCTTGATCAAGTACCACTTGGGTGCGCCTTGAAACAAAAATTTGACACCAAAACAACAAGAGTATGCACATGGTTGATGCTCACAAAGTCAAGGTAGCCAAGGATGAGCTTTTCAATGTGTTGTGCCTACACAAGGATGTAGATGCAAAGGTGGAGCATGTCCAGATGATCGGAGATAGATGCTTCTATGATGGATAAGCTCTAATGTAGTAGGGCTTCATCTATCATCTTCATCAACTTTGAAGGATATAATACCCATAGAGCATCCAAAAAAAATTAAATCTCTCTCTCTCTCTTCCCCAATACGACTCCCTACAGCGGTGGACATTGATGAAGCTCTTCCATGACTAATGCAATACTTTTTGCGACGACACCTAATGTCCGACATCCACGAGACTTGATGACGATGAAGTTGATTTTAGTCTATTTTTGTACCCAAACATTGTATTAGATCCATAAGGATTGTCTCACTTTGTTTTCGTAGGTTATTTTATCATTTTAAAGATGGGTACTATAATATCTCACTTCATTTCTCTCTTTCTTTTCACAACCCCCCGCCACCCCCTACTGTTATGTTCTGATAATTGACGTCAATCATGTTATACTTTTCACAATTAATTGCATTAAATAAATATATAATTTTATTATTAAACAAAAAAAAACATTAGAGAACACACATCTACCCAGTACTTGAACAATGCAACATGCAAGGCTCATATATAATTTGGATGCTAGTGTCATACACTAACAACCCTCAGAATTGTATCTTATCCAGAGCAATTTTGTTCATTCTAGTTGAACATGTTCACTGAGTTGGAAAGCAGTTTTTCGATGAAACTTTCAACCAAAATTAAGTGCTTCAAAACTGTTTGAGCACAATTTTCCTTGCAACTACTCATACACTCGATAACTTCTTGCTATTTCTATTAAAATGTTCATAGTTTTGTTCTATGCTTATTTAGCATTCTTTTCAAATGAGTCTACCTAAATTTTAAATTACACACACTCTTTGTGCATTCTATTTCCACAATGGTAAGTAGATATATCACATATTCATGTCGACTTCTCATTGTTAACATTGCATGTCCCCTTCACGTCTATCACTATGATTGTTCCCATTTTGTACAAATTCTCTCCCAAATGATCAATTTTACAATCAATTGACTCCAGATATTTTGGCTTTTGGCCACGTAAATTCAGCGTATGATTAGATTTGTTGTTGAATTTAACACATAGTTGTTTCTAGTGCTTTGTTTTTTAGAAAAGTTTTGCACATAAAGATAGATACACTGTTCTCATATCAAGACCTAGGTATGACATTGCTGAATGCATTCTGATAATACCCCTCTTGAAACATCATTACAATTATTTGATAAGTAAAATCTCTCTATGTATCTTTATACCTAAAAGTAACATTATCTAATTCACCACAAGTGCTTGTCTCATCTCTTCTCTTATCTTGGCCCTTCCAAATTCCCCTACCCTTCACCACATCTCCTAATGCGCGAATCTTCTAGTTTAATAATGGTTTGATAAATAAATATTTATTATATTTGATTTCTTTTAAGTGAATTTTTTTGTAGATATTCTCACACCCCTATAGATACCCCTGCACCTTTGCCGTAGGCAAGAAAATTTTCATATGCTCCCTTACTTGTTTACATTGTGTTGCAAAATCCATTGTTTCTAATGTCATGGGCTCTACTTTCTTTGATTGGACTGTTATTGAGATGACTTTTCATACAACTACTTACATGTTCTCAGTTGGTGTGCGATGATCGCTAACATTTGGTACATGCTTCCAGATTCTAGGCTATTCCAATTTCATATCAAATACGTAATTTATTTTTCACTTTTTATGCCATGTCTAGTCCATTGGTCAGAGGCACACATATTTGCCAATTTAGGCAGTGTGTCAATGCTCATCCTAGTACAGATTCGACGATTGAGATAGCACACCAACAAACTGCAGATTCACCAATTTTTTTACCAAATGTAGATTTACCGATTTAGGAAGCATTAGTGCAGATTGGCCGATTTAGGCACAACATATCTTATTGACGTAGATTCACCAACGTAGGCAACACCTATCACAAAATCTGTTGCAGTGGCTGGCCACCACTATAACTGGTATGATTTTGTTAGCCCGGGTATATGATGATAGTGATGAGAATTTGGATTTGAAACAGGCATATATTGGTAGATATTTGGATTGGAATTGGTTTATGAAAGTGAACTTGAGATTGATGAGAATTAATTATTGAATGATGAGTGTGACCAATGATATCCTGAATCATCAGGGTATGACATATACTCCTTATTCTAGTGGTATGGGACACTAGAATAGGTGGTATGTGGATGAAAGCAGGCATATATAGTGTTGTTTAGTTTCACTATTTTTGGTCATGCTATTTTTTTGACATAGATTTCTCATGATTGTAGTGACAAGTATTGTTTGCAAATTTCTTATCTTTGCAATTGAGGACAGTTGATTTCCAACGGAGAGGTATGTTATGAAATTGATAGTCTATTATTTATTACAATTGATAGGTGGAAAAGGCTTGACCAAGCTAAGCTGTTGCAAAAGGATATTATATTTTTTATATGTTTGATTATTCAAGTGCTCTGTATGAGCTTTGGCCATTTATGCCTGGCCGACAAGTTTGTACTCATTTTGACCATTCAAGAAATCTATAAATCAAATACCTGCAAGAGGGAAATGGTCACTCTTGCGCTGGGGGAGATTGCACCCAGTGTTTGCATTGATCTTCTCTGCTCTCCTCTCTTCTCTCATGCCGTGTTGGCATAGCACTCCTCTCTAGGAGGTGCATCTACACATGCACTTTCACTCTCTATCTCTCTCTATTCGTGTATAACATGTTTATGCGCTTATGGGATGGCTAGGTATGCTAATTAGTCTATTTTATGGATTGCAACGTGTTATTTTTGGGTATTTTGCAGAACAACCGCGCATTTGGTTTGTAGCATTGGGTCCTTACCCCATTCTTTGGAAGTTTCTCAAGGGATTCATAAATAAATTTTGTATATACATTTCAAGGAAAGAGCATTTTCAAAAGCTTGAAATGACCTTTGCAAGGTATGATGAATGCGGGGGTCAGCTGAACCCTAAGAAATGTCATTTTGGTGCAGCCAAGGGTGAAGCTTCTTGGACATGTGATTTCAAAATATGGGATTGACACAGATCCAAAGAAAGTGGAGGCTTTGTTGTTGTTGTCATCTCCAAAAGATACTAGAGAGTTCGTCACTTTCATATAGAAGGTCAAATATCTGTCTCGTTTCTTACCATTGGCATCATATTTATTGTATCCATTACAGGAAGCAGTTAAAAATGACCCTTGGAGTGCACACATGATTGTGAAGATGTTTTTGATAGAGTCAAAGAAGTTTTGAGTACACTACCCATTATGCAAGCCCTTAACCAGGAAAAGGAGTTTTATGTTAGCCCATCAGTGGTGGCAGACGATGCCAATGGGGCCATGTTGCTACAAAAGGGGAAGGAATCTCAGTATATGAAGCTTGTTCATTATGCTAGAAAAGTGAAGACTCCTTATGAAAGAGATTACTCTAAAATTTAATTGGTGATGACCAATATGGTTTATGCTTGCAGATGATTTAGACATTACTTTTCGCACCAGTTATTCATTGCTTCCTCAGCTATTCAATAATTCAAATATATCAAAAACAGTGATAAAATGGGTTATTGAACTCTAGGAGTTTCACTTCACCTTTTTAGTAGAAGAGAGTACTCGGGCTACCCAGACAGATTTACTCACTTATAAAGAGACTCTTGTTTTGGTTAAGGTAGAGGTGGTGCTAAAGAAGAAAGTCGAGAATTATGATGATTGACTGCTATATTTTGATGGCTCTTAACGAAGAAGTCAAGAGGCTGCTTCGGGATGCACAAGGAAAACTTGTAAGGAAGCAAGGCTAAAACTTGATGAAAAAGGTAACAACAAACCAAAGTACATGGCCTTGAAGGTGGTATGCACATCTATTTACAGTTGGGAATTAGATGCTTGCAGGTCAAAGGAGATGCCTTGTTGTTCGAGAAGCAAGTATTGGGAGTATGGAAGAATAAGAATCCTAAGCTGAAGAGTTTATTCTTCAAGGTGAGACCGCTCTCAAAACTTTTGAAGCATGGAGTTTGTAGCATATTGAGAGGTCTCATAATGAAGAAGCTCATGATGCTGCCCAAGAAATGATCACTTCTCTGTTTGTGTTGAAGAAAAATGCCCCTTTATATCATGGGAGGGAAGTGCTATCAAAGGAGATGGATTTTCTGTTGACAGGAATTCTACCCGAAGGTTTACCATCCTCGAAAAAGTATGATTTTATAAGAAAAAGTAAGAAGTACAAGATGATTGAGGATGTGGTTTACATGAAGGAAAGTGATTTGGTTTTGTGTTGTGTGCCTTGAAAAGAGGAAATATACAAGATTTTTAGAGAAAATCATGAGGAATCTTGTAAGATCATGTTGCATAAAATTTTGCAAGAGGGCTATGTGTATCCAAGCAATCAGCTGGATGTTAACCATTGGTGCAAGTCTTGTTTGCCTTGCCAAAAGATGGGAAAAATAGATTTGAAGCCCAAATTATGAAAGACAAATCTAGCTTCTGATGTGTTCGAAAAATGGGGTCTTGATGCTATTGGCCCCTTACCTTGGATTGGCAAAAGAAATTCTTACATTTGACAGCAGTGGATTATTTGTCACGATGGGTAGAAGCCAAGGCTGTCAAATAGATTACCAGTAAGGAAATGTGGAAGTTTGTTTATGAGCATATATGCTTCAAATTTGGTGTGCCACTAGAGCTACTTTATGAAAGGGGACTAGGATTTAGAGGAGATCTTTCTGATTTTTATGCGAGAAACTCAATATAGAGCACAGCTAGATTTCTCCTTATTATCCACAATGCAATGGTCTCAATGAGAGGTTCAATGGAGAGTTGGTTAAAATGTTGACAAAGATGACCCAGACACATGGGAAAACTTGGGATTGAGAGTTGCCTTGTGCATTATGGGTCTACACAATGGCTATCGAAACGAGCACAAAATTTCTCCTTACCACTAGTGGTTTATGAAAAGGAATTAGCTTTATTGCCAATTGAAGTGGAGATACTTGCACTCAGATTCTTGTCATTGGGAGATGGAGAGAAAACAAATACTTGGTAGAAAAGACTATTGGATCTACAATGTTTTCAATTGGAGAGAGTTTTGGCTATGAGCTACTATGAAAAAGTGTCAATGAAGGCTCATCTAAAATCTAATGAATGCCTAAAGAATAAAGGAATTGAAAAGGGTGATTTGGTGGTGCGATACAATAATAAATTTGACAATACCTTTTAGAAAAGTTTCAAATCAAGTGGGAAGGTCCTTTTACTGTTCTACACAAGTTTGATAATGGAACATATCAATTGGCAGATTTGAGTGGTGCACATCATAAATATTGTGTTAATGGTTATAGATTGAAGATATATATGGCACGTTTGATGAAAATTGTGACAAATGAAATGCTATCAACGGAGGAAGACAGTGTGAAAAAACGTGAGAATGTAAATGAGCTTACTCGAAATGAGCTGCAACAGTTGTTCACCCTAGAAACCTCTACTTGTCATGAATGATCAAGCAGGCTAGTAGGGATTGTCAAGCTCTGTCAAACATTTTTTGGTGAGCAGAAAGTCCCTAAGTCATGCCAAAAGGCTTGCCCACTAGCCTTGTGTATATATGTTTACATAACCCTGCATGTCTTGGAAGTGACCGTGTAAAAGTTCATGTACAAAGGTGTGATTTTTCTAGGCTTAAGTGCTGATGTTTTGGGTTTTCCAAGTGTCCAAAACATGATTTTCAATAAGTGTTTTCAGCCGTGCTTTATAGCTCATGAATCGGACTTGTATATCATGAGTTATGAGCATCCGAAGTGGGCGGTCTTACCTTAGAAAGTGATTGCAGGTGCATGCGACAAGGGCAACTAGGCGAACTTGAGGATTGGAATTAGAAATTTTGAGATTAAAGATTTGTAGAAATAGCAGAGATGATGGGACTCGAGCCGTGTGTTATGGTGTGTCATTCGGTGACTAGAGCAGCAAGTTTTGGTTGGAGGAAAGTGTCCAAGAAATTCTCCTGCTTTGGGGAGAATCTGGAAAATTTTTCAACACAAGGGGTTAGGGAGGTTTGAGGAGGAAGGTTCCATGTAGCATGGGGATTATTCCACATGGGAAGGGAAAAGAGGAGAGTGGGGAATATATAGCCTAAAGGGGGAGTGCCCTTTAGGTGTATCACTTGGTGCAAGGCTTTGTTTGATGGGCTCATGGGCTCCTTGGGGAGAGAAGGCACCTTTTAGGCACCTGGTCCACTTTTGATCCCCTACACACTTTCCCCCACCCCATTCCCTTGGTTAAAGGGTCACGGACACCTCATTTGATGCCCAAAACAGGCAAAAAATGAGCCAATTAAAAGATGCCTACCAAGAGAGCCTTGTCAGTTGATAAGAGACATAATTTATTTGGAATACAAGATAAGAAAGCCCCCCATTTTAACATCTCCAACACTTGCACAACTTCGAGAGAGCTCATTTTTGAGCAAGAAAGAGTACACTCTTGGTTTGAGTGGCCATAACTCTTTCACCTTTCATCTGCTTTTTGCCTATTGTTACTCTATGGACATCTCCACAAGAAGAGCTTCATCACGATAACCTTATTTTCTCCTAATTTTGAGTGTGTTCCATGCTTGAAGGGTTTTTCATAAATCTCTATAGGTATGAATCAAAAGGGTTTTTGGCGGCGTAATAGTTCTTCCCTTTAACAGTGTGATTTGTGCAAGGCTATAGAGGCTCTTGTTTTACTTGCATTTACATGCTAACACCAGCTATAGCCAAATCTTTTTTTATATGCTTATACTATCTTAGACAATTAACCCACACGATGCCAACTTTTATCCTTTTCATACAGTTAATTTGTGTTTAAGTCAAAAAATTCACTTCCAGTAGAGAATTGTATTTCTTTTTGGACGGGAAAGACTACAAGAAATTCTTTTCTCTCCACTCCCTATTATTCTACCACTCCTACATTATTCGAACTCATTCAATGTGCACATATTTATTTTTCTCTAGAGGGTGAGTCTTGATTGATTATGAACCATGAAGACTTATATACACAACTCATTCCAATCAATAGGAAAAATATATCCATCATTGTGAGTATGAAATTATGGCTTCAAAGGACAATCCGGGCTTTCTTTGGAAGAAAAATGTTAGCCTCTCTAGATGCAATAGTAAATACTTTCATCCTACCCTTGATTAGATATGATCAAAGATTTGATGTTTTCATCTTTGTTTTATTGAGTTGTATGTGTATATTAGAGGGAAGGAGAGAGTATTCTATGGATACACTTTAAGTATTCAGCAGCAAACACCACATGTCATGTAGTAAATCATTTTCTATCTCCTCACAATCTCTCACACCCAAAGGTCTGATACCTTCCTAGCAAGCACGGCAACTTCTCGACAATGTGTGACACTTTTGATGCAAACTCTATGGTCAAGAGATATACACACTTATGGTGTGCAGGGTACATGGTTTGTGATATTGTTGAGCACTATGGCTGCTTAACTTCAGAATCCAATTGAGAAGGGCAATGGAAGGGAGAAGAGGGAGGCAAGAGAGAGGGAGTGGAAGAGAAGAGGGAGAGACTTAGGAGAGCCTAGAGAGGAGAGGGTTGGAGAGAGATAGGGGATGTAGAGAGAGGAGAGGGAGAGAGTTACTTTTTGGAGGAAAAAGAAAAACTCAAAATTTCCTTTCTAGTGTAAGTCAAAAAAAGGTTCTTTTTTAAAAATATGTATATAGGCTGAGAGAAACTTCTAACTAGAAAATATGTGAAAAATGAGATTTAAAACAATATTCATTTTTAAGATTTAGTTTATGCACGTTTTTGACTGTGTGGCTTGGGAAAGGGATGAAAGTAGGTAGTTAATGTCACAACACCTTTTTCCCTTCACTTTCAAAGAGCTAGAGAGAGAAAGGAACCTCTAGGAGGACCACAACCTACATGGTCCTAAAAAAAGACTAGAGAATTCTACTCAAAAGTAGTCTATTTAATGCACTTGTCTCCCAAAGTCTACAAAATCTAGCCTTAATCCTTAAAAATCAGGGATCCTTACAAGGCCCATTCGAAGTTCGTATTTTTCCTAATGAACGTATTGAGAGGCGGAAGTGAAAAAAATAGACCCGGTGGCCTCTACACCAAGACTATGCACAATGGCCTCATCATGGGGAATACACAATAGGGGCACCACTTAGCAAGATATGCGGCTAGGACGCATACATATACACAATGAAGCATGCATGGAAACAATTTCAAGATCCACGCCCAAATGTGGAATGGGGTGGTCGGAGAATAAGGTGAGAGGAGTGGTGAGTGAGTGAGAATGGGCTCGCTACGCATGCATGTAGTAAGGAAGATAACGAGGTCAGGGATACATGCAAGTATGCTCACTTCTCATACAAAAGGTGGCGAATCCGCACACCTTAAGATGGAAGTAGCAAGATGATAGGAATATGAGAGGGAGAGAGAGTGTGTGTGTGTGGTGGCGAATCCGCACACCTTAACATAAGCAGAAAAAAAAATGGCAAGGAACAAGCATATACCATACTCACAATGAGATGTATCCAAAGCGACACAAAGTATGGCACCAAGATGGAGTGTGTTGATTGCTTGCAAAAGATGAACACAATAGGTAGCGTATGGCAGGAAAATGAGAAGGGAACAAGATCGTAGGAGGCATAATGGAGAGATGGGAGTTGATGGCGAGGAATATCACGAGTGTGTCCACCCTTCTTCTTCTTGAAATTGTGCCTTCAACCCTTAATTACAAGTGGTGTGGAGGTGTGGTGCTCATCTTTTGTGCATGGTGATGGTGATGATGATGGTGTTGTGATTATGTGATTAGGGTTCATGCTACAAGCATGTAGCACAAGAGTGTGTATGGATAGGTGTGTGTGTGTGTGTGTTCTCTCCCCCAAGTGAGCTCTCATGGCCTCCTTATATAGGGAAGGAGGGAAGGATTTAGCAATATTTCTATTTGAGGTGAGTGTCCCACTTTGGTGACTAGAAAAATGGGGTGCATGTGACTGTGGCTCCCATCTTGTCTCCTCATTATTTAAAATACCAGAGTCAATAGAGAGAGAAAAAGAGAGAATGTGGGTAGGATGTAGAGGATAGGAAATATTTACAATAGTCTAGCTTTGGATAGACATAAGCTTATTAGGGAGAGAAGAGAGAGGTAAGAAAATTATAAGAGAGGTTGTCGAAGGTGGATATTTGTTGATGAGGATGGATCCTCCAAAAATGGTGATAGAATTACTCTAGACTAGCCAAGACCTCATTAAAAGAGCCTTGTCTCTTGTAATCATGCTTGAAGACTTGTAGAACCATAGCCATTCTAGAAGGAAGAAAAGTGGGATGGCCTGTGTCACCATTACATGAGAAAACTGGGGTCCACTTCAAAAATCATATCTCCGTGTTCATAACTCCAAAAATTCTGAAAAAAATTGAGATCACGAGCTACATCTTTCATGTTGAACGCTCCTTCAGATTTGGGGTTCTTCTTTACTTAAAAAATTCAGCCAAATAATGTATTAATTGTGGCTGCAAAAGTCTTTTGGTGGTCCCCTTTGAGTGGACTTCTCTCTTGCCTTCAAGTGTATGAAAACATGACCTAGAGTGTTGAAAAGATTGGCAATCATCTAGATGGAGGTATTATTGAAATTTGAAAGTGGGGTTGAGGTTTGAAAATGAAAACTAGTGAATAAAATATTTGGTAGAGTGGAATAATATACATACATGAAAAAAATATATTAGAAAATACTAGAATATATATATTTAATATTTTTAAGGTCAAAAGAGAGATCAACAAAGAAAGCTTACTTATTATGCTACATCGTGATTGATTAGCATAAGTATTATTTATTTAATAAAGGCTAAAAGGTTTGTGAAAAAGGAAAAAAAAAATCAAAAGTAACTTATATCATGGGAAATATTTTGATAAAAGGGCAAAAATATATGGAGGGGTTCCCATGCATGGAAAAGCTTTCCTCATTAGCCCTCTTTCTAAGGCTAGAGGTATTCATGCCTCTAGCGTTGTACCTGATTCTTCTTCAATTGAGGTGGAAGAGTCTCCCTCCTCGGGGATTTTCATCATAGGTGTTTGATCAAATCTCAAAAAGTACTGCTTCAACCTCCATCCATTGACACGTGTTTTGTGGAGCCTACCATCTGCATCCATCAATCGGTAACTGCCATTGGCGTAGCGCTTTCTAATGACAAATGGCCCTTCCCATCTGGGTGAAAACTTTTTATCCTTCCTAGTGTCAAACCTGTTATCATACCGTAGGACCAACATACCTTTCTTGAGACCTTTTGCCCTAAGTCCCTTGTTGAAGGTAAGTCGACGTTGCTCTGCCTGTGCTGCATAATAGTTGATAGCATCTTCTCTGTCTAGTTGAAGCCTCTCTAGATCAAGAATGTGGTTGTGGAGATGAGCATTAGGACGTTCCACCTGCCCAGCTAGCACCCTGAGACTAGCCAATTGTACTTCAATGGGTAAAATGGCTTCCTTACCAAACACCAAGTGATATGGTGTGAACCCAAGGGATGTGCGAAATGAAGTGCGATAAGCCCAAAGTGCAGCCATAAGATGCTTGTCCCAATCAATTTTGTGATTGTTTACATGCTTAGTGATGATCTTGCAGATCATACCATTTACCTTTTCCACCAAACCATTGCATTGTGGGTAGTAGGGAGTTGAGTGTCGTCGTGAGATACCTAACTTCTCCATTAGCTCTCCTACAAGGTCTCCTCTAAAACCTGGTCCCCTGTCAGAAATTATTTCAAGAGGAGTGTCAAAACGGCAACAAATGTTTTCAAATACGAACTTAGCCACTTCCTTAGTTGTAATCCGAGTGGTGGAAACTGCTTCAGCCCACCTGGTCATGTAGTCCACACCCATGATGATATAAAATTTACCTGATTGGCTCCTTGGCAAAGGCCCAATAGCATCAATTCCCCATTTCTCAAATGGTCCATATGAGATTATAGGAGTCTGTGGCTCATATGTGAGCCTCCTATCCCCTGCCTTTTGACATTCCTTGCATGTTTTACACCAATGATGCACATCCCTATGTAGACTAGGCCATACAAACCCGGCTTGTAGAATCTTTCTACTAGTGATGTCAAGTGCAAAGTGTCCTCCGCAAACACCATCATGGCAACTTGAAATGATTTCAGTGATCTCTCTAGAGAGAGGTACACGCCTAAGAATTTGATCCTTACCCTTGCAGTAGAGGTCTTCATTGATAAGGCGGTATTTTGTTGGCTTGCGCACAAGCCACTGCTTTTGTCCCTTAGTAAGATCCTTAGGACACTCTCCTGTGTCCAAGAAACTCATGATGTCATGCATAGCATCGCTACCTTGGAAGAGAGGCAGCTTCAACTTGATAGCACCCACCACTGAAACATCTTGCAACTTCTCTCTAGCTAGAGCATCTGCTTCTTGATTTTCTGCTCGAGGGACATGATGTAATTGTACAACTTGAAATTTCCCTAAAAGTTCCTTGACTTTGCGCAAATGGCCTAGCAAGATATGATTTTACAAGCCCAAGTTCCTTGTATTTGTTTTATTAAAAGCATGGCATCACCAAATACATTTAACCGTTGAATGCCCTGTGTCACACACCACTCTAACCCAAGAGTTAAAGCTGCATATTCTACCTCATTGTTAGAGTGAGAATCCAAGAGATTCCCAATGGAAAAAACCTTGTCCCCTGGCTCGTTGAAGATGACAATGCCTGCTGCAGCTTTGTCCACTTTCCTCTTGTAGGCTCCATCAAAGAAAAGAGAGTGAGCCTCCTCTACCTTAGGGACTTCCAGCACGGGTGTAATATCTTGATCATTTGGCTTTATCTTTAGCTTCTTTTCATAGTGGCGATGAGTGAGAATACCTCCTAGACTGGCCCTTGTAGAGTTCTCCACTTGCATTGTGTAGTCAAACTCTTGTAGCCTTGTGAGCCATTTGGAAATCCTAGAAAAAACATCCATGTGCTGCATTACATAAGGAAATACTTCTTCCATTGTTAAGATTATGAATGGTCTAGACAATAAATAAGAGCGAAATTTGGTGGTAGCAAACATTAATGAAAGCACCATGTGCTCCACTGCCGTGTATCCCTTTTCTGATGGGGTCATCATTCGACTAGAGAAGTAGATAGGACGCATGAAAGAAGATTGAGGATCCTTTTGCATCAATACAGCCCCAAGTGTGTCATTGCCAACACTAGGGTTTACATAAAATGGCTCGTCCCACTTTGGAGGTGCTATGGTGGGAAGTGAAGCTAGAATTTGTTTTACCTCATTGAATTGTTGTTCATTTTCTTCACTCCAAGTGAAGATCTCTTGATGGGTAACTTGTTGTAAATGGGAGAACCACTTGGGAGAGCAAGTGAATGAACCTACTCAAATACCTCACCTTTTGAAGAAAAGAGACCAATTACTTTGTTGTGGTGGGAGAGGTCAAAGCCACCAAGGCTTGAACCTTGCTTGGGTCAGCTTCAATGCCGTTGGCCGAGATCACATGGCCAAGAAGAGTAACCTTGCTTTCACCAATGTGGCATTTCTCCACATTGAGTTGGCCACCCAAAGCTTGTAGCCTAGCTAGACCTTCATAAACTTTCTCCAAATGAAGAGAGCGAGAGCTATAAATGCAAAAGTCATCAATAAAAACACGGATTGATTTTCCAAAGAATGGCTGAAAAACAAATGTCACATACCGCTGAAAAGTGGCTGGAGCATTAGTGAGACCAAAAGGCATAACTCTGTAAGCAAAACATCCCCATGGTGTGATGAAGGTTGTCTTCTTTTGATCTTCTTCAGCGATGCTAATTTGGAAGTAGCCTGAGTAGCCATCACATACCGTGTAGCGCTCATGTCCTGCTACCTCATTGAGTATTTCTTCTTGAAAAGGAAGAGGAAAATGGTCCCTCTTTGTGGCTGCATTAAGAGGCTTGTAATCAACACAAACCCTCCACTTACCATTCTTCTTTGGTGTGACTACCACTGGAGAAACCCACTCTGAGTCTTCAGCAGGATAGATAAAACCGGCTTCTAGCAATTTCCTTACCTCTTTGAGTAGGGCGTCTTGTTGAATTACTCCTAGCCGCCTGAGCTTCTGCACTACAGGTTTACTTCCCTCCTTGAGCGTAATGTGATGTTGAACTACTGTGATGCCAGTGATTTTATCATATTCATCAATGAACAATGTGGTAAAATTACTTAGCATCAAAATATAATCTTCACGCTCCTTCCCACACAACTCACTAGAGAGCATTTGATGTAGCTTACTTGCTTCTACCAGAGGTTGTATACCTGGTGTCTCCCCTTGGCTTGATGATGAGGCATCAGGTTGCTCCATCTTCTTAGGGTCCTTGAGAATGATCCCCATCACCTCAATGCTACTGTCACTTTCTTCACTCACTGTTGACTCCTCCTCTGAAGCGGTTGAAGATTCACCACTAGAAAACTCATCCTCGGAGGTTTCTAGATCCATGTCGCGTTGTTGACCTATCTTCATGTCGTAAAGTATTGGCCTTCCTTTTGCATCCTTCATCTAGATTATGCCGGTGTCCCAGTCCTGCTTAGCTCTCATAGCCATAAGCCAAGGCCTCCCTAGAATGATAGGATAGCCCTCCCCTTTGTGTGGCATGACAAAGATGTCCACATCTACCTCGGTGTTGAATGCCTTTATCCTAACTGCATTTATGACACCAACACATTGAACTTTTAAATTATTTGCCATTTTGGCTCGGCATGGTGCCGGCCGACTCACCTCTAAACCCAAACGGTGCATCATTTTTTCACTCATGACGCATATTTGTGCGCCACCATCGATGTAGATATTGGAGATGTGTTGCCCTTTTATGTAACCATCCATCACTGGTAGTATGTCGTCTAGATTCCTCCCAGAGATAGCCCCAGCTATCTTTGGCTTTGGTCGCCTCGTGTTAACCATCTTTGTCCATTTTCTCCTCACCCTAGGTGCTAGGTGGAGTAACTGGGGCCAGGTGATTTTTGGGCCCTGCACAGAAACATCTTGAACCAAATCATATGGTTTAGAACATTCACCCAAAGAGAAATCTACAATGTCAATTTTACGTCGTGACTTGGACGGCTTTTTGCTAGATTCCCCTTTAGTCTTTATCTTTTCTTCCTTTTGATAAGACTCACCATGCCTAGCGCGTTTTACCCCAATGGCATCTACTCCTTTAACCTTGGTCTTATCCTCCTCCACTTTCTCCTTTCCCTTACCTTCAAGACTGATGACGCTTACTGTTTGATTACCAACTGGTGGTGGGGGTAAGGGTGGAATGAGAGGTTGTGGTGGTGGTGGTGGTGGTTGTGGTTGAATCGGTGGTTGTAAGATTTGCATGGGTGGTGCTTGTCGTGGTGCCCTCGGTGGTGGTGGTCTTGCTCTTGGTGGTGAAACCTGGTTTTGTCTGGCTCCTCTGTTGAAATTCTGCCTCCTTGGTTGTGGACAGTAGTACATGCCATGACCATCCTCCCCACAATTGTAGGATTGGTATTCTTGGTTTTGCCTTCGTTGTCCTCTCCCTTGCTCTTGGTTGCGATTGTGTGCATGCCCTTGTTGTATCAAATGGACTGAGAGATTCTCAAGTTGATTGGTGATTCGGTTGAGCAGGTCTTGCTGATCTTCAATTGGTTCTTGTGGTTGAATCCTCTGGGTGACTGTTGTAGGTGGTGCTAGAGGTGGTGGGGTCCTAACGGCTTCCTCTCCATCGATATTCCTGGCTTGTAGGCGCAACTTCTTGTCTTTAAGACGGGCCACTTCAACTGCTAGCTCATACGTAGCAGGAAACCTTCCCTTCACCTTCTCTTTAAGAGCTGGCCATAACCCAGCCACAAACCGATCCTTCTTTAGGAAATCAGGTGCCCCCTCATCCTCTCTTAGCGATGCAACCCATCGCCCCCATAAATCTACAAACTTTGACTCATATGATGCGTATTCCAGCATACTGCCCTGCTTCAACTCTGTCAACAATTGCCATAGTTTCTCTGATGTTGTGCCCTCTCAAAAACTCTTGACAAAGGCTGCCCTTAATAAGTCCCACCGTTCCTTGGTTTCTTGCGCCAAGGCATTGTACCATGATCTTGCCTCCACCTTCATTAGAAGTGGGAAGATGCGCAAGCGCGAAGCATCATCATCTCTCGCAGAGATGACACATGCTATTTCCAAGTTGTCTAGAAAGTCTGCAGCATCCTCGCCCACCTTACCAGTAAAGGTTGGAAATGCTACACTTGCCATGATTACTGAGAGAGAACTAGAAAGACACCCTTCTTAACTTGCAAATTTTTTTTCTTCTTTACAAGGAGACGTGTATACCCTATTATAATAGGACATAGATTAAAACTTCAAACGGTACATTGCCTTGTACCAAAGGTAAAACAAATGGCTGATCTGATGCCAGAACCTCAAAAAACCGCTCCCCACCCGGCATGGTGTCAATGACGTGCTGGTAGTGAATCTTCAAGTCCAATATTACCTTGATTGAGCGTACACGTGTTGGTATGTGTGATCTATCTTGAGGTAGGTTGTCCTGATTCATGTGAAGCTTAGAGGTGCTTAGTCACTATCCAAGCTCGTAGGAGAGGGTGGTGTTCTTTCCTGAAACAAACTCAGTAGATCCCTAGTTTCTCTAGTGACAGTGTGAGCCAATGCTTCTGTTATCTGTGCTGCAGCATCAAGTGCGACTTGAAAACTAACTATGATAATTACCTCAGTGACTTGAGTTACCCGATTCTCAAAGTAGAATAGTGTTGATTCTCTATTGTGCAGAGCTCCTTCCATTTTGTTGTTGTTGGTTGGTTGTAGGTTGCGGACATGGTTTCCACCTTCTCCTTCTTCTTCTTGGCACATGGCCTATGTATATCCACTGGGTTTGGCACGTTGGTTGACTCTCCCACTTCAAATCGATTACCGTTACACCTAGCACTCGAGCTTCGATGGAGATGCGCAGCTCGTCTAGTTGTGCTTGGAGCTATTCTTCTTCTGTCGTCCAGTTAGAAAATCCTTCATACTCATTCATCCATTCACAATAGTTTAGGGTTTTCAGTCTTGTAAACTGAAGGGTTTCAAGAGCCCTCCTCAGTGGGGGCACCAAATGAGAGGCGGAAGTGAAAAAAATAGACCCGGTGGCCTCTACACCAAGACTATGCACAATGGCCTCATCATGGGGAATACACAATAGGGGCACCACCTAGCAAGATATGCGGCTAGGACGCATACATATACACAATGAAGCATGCATGGAAAAAATTTCAAGATCCACGCCCAAATGTGGAATGGGGTGGTCGGAGAATAAGGTGAGAGGAGTAATGAGTGAGTGAGAATGGGCTCGCTACGCATGCATGTAGTAAGGAAGATAACGAGGTCAGGGATACATGCAAGTATGCTCACTTCTCATACAAAAGGTGGCAAATCCGCACACCTTAAGATGGAAGTAGCAAGATGATAGGAATATGAGAGGGAGAGAGTGTGTGTGTGTGTGGTGGCAAATCCGCACACCTTAACATAAGCAGAAAAAAAAATGGCAAGGAACAAGCATATACCATACTCACAATGAGATGTATCCAAAGCGACACAAAGTATGGCACCAAGATGGAGTGTGTTGATTGCTTGCAAAAGATGAATACAATAGGTAGCGTATGGCAGGAAAATGAGAAGGGAACAAGATTGTAGGAGGCATAATGGAGAGATGGGAGTTGATGACGAGGAATATCACGAGTGTGTCCACCCTTCTTCTTCTTGAAATTGTGCCTTCAACCCTTAATTACAAGTGGTGTGGAGGTGTGGTGCTCATCTTTTGTGCATGGTGATGGTGATGATGATGGTGTTGTGATTATGTGATTAGGGTTCATGCTACAAGCATGTAGCACAAGAGTGTGTATGGATAGGTGTGTGTGTGTGTGTGTTCTCTCCCCCAAGTGAGCTCTCATGGCCTCCTTATATAGGGAAGGAGGGAAGGATTTAGCAATATTTCTATTTGAGGTGAGTGTCCCACTTTGGTGACTAGGAAAATGGGGTGCATGTGACTGTGGCTCCCATCTTGTCTCCTCATTATTTAAAATACCAGAGTCAATAGAGAGAGAAAAAGAGAGAATGTGAGTAGGATGTAGAGGATAGGAAATATTTACAATAGTCTAGCTTTGGATAGACATAAGCTTATTAGGGAGAGAAGAGAGAGGTAAGAAAATTATAAGAGAGGTTGTCGAAGGTGGATATTTGTTGATGAGGATGGATCCTCTAAAAATGGTGATAGAATTACTCTAGACTAGCCAAGACCTCATTAAAAGAGCCTTGTCTCTTGTAATCATGCTTGAAGACTTGTAGAACCATAGCCATTCTAGAAGGAAGAAAAGTGGGATGGCCTGTGTCACCATTACATGAGAAAACTGGGGTCCACTACAAAAATCATATCTCCGTGTTCATAACTCCAAAAATTCTGAAAAAACTTGAGCTAAAAGTTGAGATCACGAGCTACATCTTTCATGTTGAACGCTCCTTCAGATTCGGGGTTCTTCTTTACTTAAAAAATTCAGCCAAATAATGTATTATTTGTGGCTGCAAAAGTCTTTTGGTGGACCCCTTTGAGTGGACTTCTCTCTTGCCTTCAAGTGTAAGCTCCTTCATGTGTATGAAAACATGACCTAGAGTGTTGAAAAGATTGGCAATCATCTAGATGGAGGTATTATTGAAATTTGAAAGTGGGGTTGAGGTTTGAAAATGAAAACTAGTGAATAAAATATTTTGTAGAGTGGAATAATATACATACATGAAAAAAATATATTAGAAAATACTAGAATATATATATTTAATATTTTTAAGGTCAAAAGAGAGATCAACAAAGAAAGCTTACTTATTATGCTACATCGTGATTGATTAGCATAAGTATTATTTATTTAATAAAGGCTAAAAGGTTTGTGAAAAAGGAAAAAAAAAATCAAAAGTAACTTATATCATGGGAAATATTTTGATAAAAGGGCAAAAATATATGGAGGGGTTCCCATGCGTGGAAAAGCTTTCCTCATTAGCCCTCTTTCTAAGGCTAGAGGTATTCATGCCTCTAGCGTTGTACCTGATTCTTCTTCAATTGAGGTGGAGGAGTCTCCCTCCTCGGGGATTTTCATCATAGGTGTTTGATCAAATCTCAAAAAGTACTGCTTCAACCTCCATCCATTGACACGTGTTTTGTGGAGCCTACCATCTGCATCCATCAATCGGTAACTGCCATTGGCGTAGCGCTTTCTAATGACAAATGGCCCTTCCCATCTGGGTGAAAACTTTTTATCCTTCCTAGTGTCAAACCTGTTATCATACCGTAGGACCAACATACCTTTCTTGAGACCTTTTGCCCTAAGTCCCTTGTTGAAGGTAAGTCGACGTTGCTCTGCCTGTGCTGCATAATAGTTGATAGCATCTTCTCTGTCTAGTTGAAGCCTCTCTAGATCAAGAATGTGGTTGTGGAGATGAGCATTAGGACGTTCCACCTGCCCAGCTAGCACCCTGAGACTAGCCAATTGTACTTCAATGGGTAAAATGGCTTCCTTACCAAACACCAAGTGATATGGTGTGAACCCAAGGGATGTGCGAAATGAAGTGCGATAAGCCCAAAGTGCAGCCATAAGATGCTTGTCCCAATCAATTTTGTGATTGTTTACATGCTTAGTGATGATCTTGCAGATCATACCATTTACCTTTTCCACCAAACCATTGCATTGTGGGTAGTAGGGAGTTGAGTGTCGTCGTGAGATACCTAACTTCTCCATTAGCTCTCCTACAAGGTCTCCTCTAAAACCTGGTCCCCTGTCAGAAATTATTTCAAGAGGAGTGCCAAAACGGCAACAAATGTTTTCAAATACGAACTTAGCCACTTCCTTAGTTGTAATCCGAGTGGTGGAAACTGCTTCAGCCCACCTGGTCATGTAGTCCACACCCATGATGATATAAAATTTACCTGATTGGCTCCTTGGCAAAGGCCCAATAGCATCAATTCCCCATTTCTCAAATGGTCCATATGAGATTATAGGAGTCTGTGGCTCATATGTGAGCCTCCTATCCCCTGCCTTTTGACATTCCTTGCATGTTTTACACCAATGATGCACATCCCTATGTAGACTAGGCCATACAAACCCGGCTTGTAGAATCTTTCTACTAGTGATGTCAAGTGCAAAGTGTCCTCCGCAAACACCATCATGGCAACTTGAAATGATTTCAGTGATCTCTCTAGAGAGAGGTACACGCCTAAGAATTTGATCCTTACCCTTGCAGTAGAGGTCTTCATTGATAAGGCGGTATTTTGTTGGCTTGCGCACAAGCCACTGCTTTTGTCCCTTAGTAAGATCCTTAGGACACTCTCCTGTGTCCAAGAAACTCATGATGTCATGCATAGCATCGCTACCTTGGAAGAGAGGCAGCTTCAACTTGATAGCACCCACCACTGAAACATCTTGCAACTTCTCTCTAGCTAGAGCATTTGCTTCTTGATTTTCTGCTCGAGGGACATGATGTAATTGTACAACTTGAAATTTCCCTAAAAGTTCCTTGACTTTGCGCAAATGGCCTAGCAAGATATGATTTTACAAGCCCAAGTTCCTTGTATTTGTTTTATTAAAAGCATGGCATCACCAAATACATTTAACCGTTGAATGCCCTGTGTCACACACCACTCTAACCCAAGAGTTAAAGCTGCATATTCTACCTCATTGTTAGAGTGAGAATCCAAGAGATTCCCAATGGAAAAAACCTTGTCCCCTTGCTCGTTGAAGATGACAATGCCTGCTGCAGCTTTGTCCACTTTCCTCTTGTAGGCTCCATCAAAGAAAAGAGAGTGAGCCTCCTCTACCTTAGGGACTTCCAGCACGGGTGTAATATCTTGATCATTTGGCTTTATCTTTAGCTTCTTTTCATAGTGGCGATGAGTGAGAATACCTCCTAGACTGGCCCTTGTAGAGTTCTCCACTTGCATTGTGTAGTCAAACTCTTGTAGCCTTGTGAGCCATTTGGAAATCCTAGAAAAAACATCCATGTGCTGCATTACATAAGGAAATACTTCTTCCATTGTTAAGATTATGAATGGTCTAGACAATAAATAAGAGCGAAATTTGGTGGTAGCAAACATTAATGAAAGCACCATGTGCTCCACTGCCGTGTATCCCTTTTCTGATGGGGTCATCATTCGACTAGAGAAGTAGATAGGACGCATGAAAGAAGATTGAGGATCCTTTTGCATCAATACAGCCCCAAGTGTGTCATTGCCAACACTAGGGTTTACATAAAATGGCTCGTCCCACTTTGGAGGTGCTATGGTGGGAAGTGAAGCTAGAATTTGTTTTACCTCATTGAATTGTTGTTCATTTTCTTCACTCCAAGTGAAGATCTCTTGATGGGTAACTTGTTGTAAATGGGAGAACCACTTGGGAGAGCAAGTGAATGAACCTACTCAAATACCTCACCTTTTGAAGAAAAGAGACCAATTACTTTGTTGTGGTGGGAGAGGTCAAAGCCACCAAGGCTTGAACCTTGCTTGGGTCAGCTTCAATGCCGTTGGCCGAGATCACATGGCCAAGAAGAGTAACCTTGCTTTCACCAATGTGGCATTTCTCCACATTGAGTTGGCCACCCAAAGCTTGTAGCCTAGCTAGACCTTCATAAACTTTCTCCAAATGAAGAGAGCGAGAGCTATAAATGCAAAAGTCATCAATAAAAACACGGATTGATTTTCCAAAGAATGGCTGAAAAACAAATGTCACATACCGCTGAAAAGTGGCTGGAGCATTAGTGAGACCAAAAGGCATAACTCTGTAAGCAAAACATCCCCATGGTGTGATGAAGGTTGTCTTCTTTTGATCTTCTTCAGCGATGCTAATTTGGAAGTAGCCTGAGTAGCCATCACATACCGTGTAGCGCTCATGTCCTGCTACCTCATTGAGTATTTCTTCTTGAAAAGGAAGAGGAAAATGGTCCCTCTTTGTGGCTGCATTAAGAGGCTTGTAATCAACACAAACCCTCCACTTACCATTCTTCTTTGGTGTGACTACCACTGGAGAAACCCACTCTGAGTCTTCAGCAGGATAGATAAAACCGGCTTCTAGCAATTTCCTTACCTCTTTGAGTAGGGCGTCTTGTTGAATTACTCCTAGCCGCCTGAGCTTCTGCACTACAGGTTTACTTCCCTCCTTGAGCGTAATGTGATGTTGAACTACTGTGATGCCAGTGATTTTATCATATTCATCAATGAACAATGTGGTAAAATTACTTAGCATCAAAATATAATCTTCACGCTCCTTCCCACACAACTCACTAGAGAGCATTTGATGTAGCTTACTTGCTTCTACCAGAGGTTGTATACCTGGTGTCTCCCCTTGGCTTGATGATGAGGCATCAGGTTGCTCCATCTTCTTAGGGTCCTTGAGAATGATCCCCATCACCTCAATGCTACTGTCACTTTCTTCACTCACTGTTGACTCCTCCTCTGAAGCGGTTGAAGATTCACCACTAGAAAACTCATCCTCGGAGGTTTCTAGATCCATGTCGCGTTGTTGACCTATCTTCATGTCGTAAAGTATTGGCCTTCCTTTTGCATCCTTCATCTAGATTATGCCGGTGTCCCAGTCCTGCTTAGCTCTCATAGCCATAAGCCAAGGCCTCCCTAGAATGATAGGATAGCCCTCCCCTTTGTGTGGCATGACAAAGATGTCCACATCTACCTCGGTGTTGAATGCCTTTATCCTAACTGCATTTATGACACCAACACATTGAACTTTTAAATTATTTTCCATTTTGGCTCGGCATGGTGCCGGCCGACTCACCTCTAAACCCAAACGGTGCATCATTTTTTCACTCATGACGCATATTTGTGCGCCACCATCGATGTAGATATTGGAGATGTGTTGCCCTTTTATGTAACCATCCATCACTGGTAGTATGTCGTCTAGATTCCTCCCAGAGATAGCCCCAGCTATCTTTGGCTTTGGTCGCCTCGTGTTAACCATCTTTGTCCATTTTCTCCTCACCCTAGGTGCTAGGTGGAGTAACTGGGGCCAGGTGATTTTTGGGCCCTGCACAGAAACATCTTGAACCAAATCATATGGTTTAGAACATTCACCCAAAGAGAAATCTACAATGTCAATTTTACGTCGTGACTTGGACGGCTTTTTGCTAGATTCCCCTTTAGTCTTTATCTTTTCTTCCTTTTGATAAGACTCACCATGCCTAGCGCGTTTTACCCCAATGGCATCTACTCCTTTAACCTTGGTCTTATCCTCCTCCACTTTCTCCTTTCCCTTACCTTCAAGACTGATGACGCTTACTGTTTGATTACCAACTGGTGGTGGGGGTAAGGGTGGAATGAGAGGTTGTGGTGGTGGTGGTGGTGGTTGTGGTTGAATCGGTGGTTGTAAGATTTGCATGGGTGGTGCTTGTCGTGGTGCCCTCGGTGGTGGTGGTCTTGCTCTTGGTGGTGAAACCTGGTTTTGTCTGGCTCCTCTGTTGAAATTCTGCCTCCTTGGTTGTGGACAGTAGTACATGCCATGACCATCCTCCCCACAATTGTAGGATTGGTATTCTTGGTTTTGCCTTCGTTGTCCTCTCCCTTGCTCTTGGTTGCGATTGTGTGCATGCCCTTGTTGTATCAAATGGACTGAGAGATTCTCAAGTTGATTGGTGATTCGGTTGAGCAGGTCTTGCTGATCTTCAATTGGTTCTTGTGGTTGAATCCTCTGGGCGACTGTTGTAGGTGGTGCTAGAGGTGGTGGGGTCCTAACGGCTTCCTCTCCATCGATATTCCTGGCTTGTAGGCGCAACTTCTTGTCTTTAAGACGGGCCACTTCAACTGCTAGCTCATACGTAGCAGGAAACCTTCCCTTCACCTTCTCTTTAAGAGCTGGCCATAACCCAGCCACAAACCGATCCTTCTTTAGGAAATCAGGTGCCCCCTCATCCTCTCTTAGCGATGCAACCCATCGCCCCCATAAATCTACAAACTTTGACTCATATGATGCGTATTCCAGCATACTGCCCTGCTTCAACTCTGTCAACAATTGCCATAGTTTCTCTGATGTTGTGCCCTCTCAAAAACTCTTGACAAAGGCTGCCCTTAATAAGTCCCACCGTTCCTTGGTTTCTTGCGCCAAGGCATTGTACCATGATCTTGCCTCCACCTTCATTAGAAGTGGGAAGATGCGCAAGCGCGAAGCATCATCATCTCTCGCAGAGATGACACATGCTATTTCCAAGTTGTCTAGAAAGTCTGCAGCATCCTCGCCCACCTTACCAGTAAAGGTTGGAAATGCTACACTTGCCATGATTACTGAGAGAGAACTAGAAAGACACCCTTCTTAACTTGCAAATTTTTTTTCTTCTTTACAAGGAGACGTGTATACCCTATTATAATAGGACATAGATTAAAACTTCAAACGGTACATTGCCTTGTACCAAAGGTAAAACAAATGGCTGATCTGATGCCAGAACCTCAAAAAACCGCTCCCCACCCGGCATGGTGTCAATGACGTGCTGGTAGTGAATCTTCAAGTCCAATATTACCTTGATTGAGCGTACACGTGTTGGTATGTGTGATCTATCTTGAGGTAGGTTGTCCTGATTCATGTGAAGCTTAGAGGTGCTTAGTCACTATCCAAGCTCGTAGGAGAGGGTGGTGTTCTTTCCTGAAACAAACTCAGTAGATCCCTAGTTTCTCTAGTGACAGTGTGAGCCAATGCTTCTGTTATCTGTGCTGCAGCATCAAGTGCGACTTGAAAACTAACTATGATAATTACCTCAGTGACTTGAGTTACCCGATTCTCAAAGTAGAATAGTGTTGATTCTCTATTGTGCAGAGCTCCTTCCATTTTGTTGTTGTTGGTTGGTTGTAGGTTGCGGACATGGTTTCCACCTTCTCCTTCTTCTTCTTGGCACATGGCCTATGTATATCCACTGGGTTTGGCACGTTGGTTGACTCTCCCACTTCAAATCGATTACCGTTACACCTAGCACTCGAGCTTCGATGGAGATGCGCAGCTCGTCTAGTTGTGCTTGGAGCTATTCTTCTTCTGTCGTCCAGTTAGAAAATCCTTCATACTCATTCATCCATTCACAATAGTTTAGGGTTTTCAGTCTTGTAAACTGAAGGGTTTCAAGAGCCCTCCTCAGTGGGGGCACCAAATGAGAGGCGGAAGTGAAAAAAATAGACCCGGTGGCCTCTACACCAAGACTATGCACAATGGCCTCATCATGGGGAATACACAATAGGGGCACCACCTAGCAAGATATGCGGCTAGGACGCATACATATACACAATGAAGCATGCATGGAAAAAATTTCAAGATCCACGCCCAAATGTGGAATGGGGTGGTCGGAGAATAAGGTGAGAGGAGTAATGAGTGAGTGAGAATGGGCTCGCTACGCATGCATGTAGTAAGGAAGATAACGAGGTCAGGGATACATGCAAGTATGCTCACTTCTCATACAAAAGGTGGCAAATCCGCACACCTTAAGATGGAAGTAGCAAGATGATAGGAATATGAGAGGGAGAGAGAGTGTGTGTGTGTGGTGGCAAATCCGCACACCTTAACATAAGCAGAAAAAAAAATGGCAAGGAACAAGCATATACCATACTCACAATGAGATGTATCCAAAGCGACACAAAGTATGGCACCAAGATGGAGTGTGTTGATTGCTTGCAAAAGATGAATACAATAGGTAGCGTATGGCAGGAAAATGAGAAGGGAACAAGATTGTAGGAGGCATAATGGAGAGATGGGAGTTGATGACGAGGAATATCACGAGTGTGTCCACCCTTCTTCTTCTTGAAATTGTGCCTTCAACCCTTAATTACAAGTGGTGTGGAGGTGTGGTGCTCATCTTTTGTGCATGGTGATGGTGATGATGATGGTGTTGTGATTATGTGATTAGGGTTCATGCTACAAGCATGTAGCACAAGAGTGTGTATGGATAGGTGTGTGTGTGTGTGTGTTCTCTCCCCCAAGTGAGCTCTCATGGCCTCCTTATATAGGGAAGGAGGGAAGGATTTAGCAATATTTCTATTTGAGGTGAGTGTCCCACTTTGGTGACTAGGAAAATGGGGTGCATGTGACTGTGGCTCCCATCTTGTCTCCTCATTATTTAAAATACCAGAGTCAATAGAGAGAGAAAAAGAGAGAATGTGAGTAGGATGTAGAGGATAGGAAATATTTACAATAGTCTAGCTTTGGATAGACATAAGCTTATTAGGGAGAGAAGAGAGAGGTAAGAAAATTATAAGAGAGGTTGTCGAAGGTGGATATTTGTTGATGAGGATGGATCCTCTAAAAATGGTGATAGAATTACTCTAGACTAGCCAAGACCTCATTAAAAGAGCCTTGTCTCTTGTAATCATGCTTGAAGACTTGTAGAACCATAGCCATTCTAGAAGGAAGAAAAGTGGGATGGCCTGTGTCACCATTACATGAGAAAACTGGGGTCCACTACAAAAATCATATCTCCGTGTTCATAACTCCAAAAATTCTGAAAAAACTTGAGCTAAAAGTTGAGATCACGAGCTACATCTTTCATGTTGAACGCTCCTTCAGATTCGGGGTTCTTCTTTACTTAAAAAATTCAGCCAAATAATGTATTATTTGTGGCTGCAAAAGTCTTTTGGTGGACCCCTTTGAGTGGACTTCTCTCTTGCCTTCAAGTGTAAGCTCCTTCATGTGTATGAAAACATGACCTAGAGTGTTGAAAAGATTGGCAATCATCTAGATGGAGGTATTATTGAAATTTGAAAGTGGGGTTGAGGTTTGAAAATGAAAACTAGTGAATAAAATATTTGGTAGAGTGGAATAATATACATACATGAAAAAAATATATTAGAAAATACTAGAATATATATATTTAATATTTTTAAGGTCAAAAGAGAGATCAACAAAGAAAGCTTACTTATTATGCTACATCGTGATTGATTAGCATAAGTATTATTTATTTAATAAAGGCTAAAAGGTTTGTGAAAAACGAAAAAAAAAATCAAATGTAACTTATATGATGGGAAATATTTTGATAAAAGGGCAAAAATATATGGGAGGGTTCCCATGCATGGAAAAGCTTTCCTCAGTATGTCCACAATATTGAAGCTACCGTGTGAAACAAGATTTTGTGTTAACTTCTATATTGTGGAAAGTCTTTTGCAAAACAAGAATGTTGTTTCAGAGAATTTTTTTTGTGCTGGTTTTACGAGTGGCATGCAGAGCAACCAAAAAGAAATAAAACAAAGATGCAGCCCTTGATGACATTGGTGACACATGCTTGGTATTGAATCAATGAAATTATTATAACACACCACATACTGTATTTAACCACTTTGCACATTGATCCATCATTATAAAAATACTATACTTGCAAATCTAGTGACAAGAAATCAAAATAAATTATCACAACAAACCACATAGTGTATCGATCTTTTTGAACCATGGTCCATCACTATACAAAAAATTCATTTGCTACTCAAATGTCTAAAAATTGACATAAATTTTGCACAACAAACCACATACTCTATTGAATCCCTTTGTGCTCATGGTCCATCACTATACAAAAACGTCCATTTGCAAATTTGAAGGCTACAAAATGATTTAAATTTTTGCAACACACAACGTACTGCATTGAAACACTTTGCACCATAGTCCATAAGTGAGAGAGAGTGTAGAAGTGAGCAAGATACAATTTAACACTATGGTCCATGAGTATACAAAAAATTCCATTAACAAGTCCGATGTTTACAAATAAAATCAGCTAATTACCATGAGCAAATTGAGCAAGAACACTGTCTACAAAAGTGAACACGATAATCTAGAGTCTAAGCATCATCTCACTAAGTGGATGAAAATACACTTTTGAGTTGAGCTCTAATAGATCCAAATGCTCACTCATATTTTGCAAAGTCTTTCTTTGTCTAAATGGGAGCGAGAGATTTAAATTGTATTTTCACATTATATTGACAGGCATGCCACAATTAGTTTTCTTTCGCTTTTTCCAAGGCACGTTGTAATTCTCTAAAAAATCTTTACACCAATCATATAGTTTCTCAATGCAGAAAGCAACTACATAGGTGCTAGTGGATTTAGAGTATGGGTAAGCAGATTTTGGGTTGCAAATCTTGAGATTTTGGGTTGCAAATCTTGAGGGTCCTCCTTGGATGTAGGACATGTTGTGTGGAGTCTGCAATGTTGGTTTTGTTCTTCTAAATGCCACTCCTAGTGCTAATCAATGACACCCACATGCGACACATCCTCCTTGATGAAATCAGTCATGATGTTGCATGGATGCAAGTCATAATGTATACTTCCTTTGCTATGTGTATGGTCTTGACTCTTCATGAAGGCATCCATAAAAGAAGGCACCCAATCAAGCATATGCTAGCACATCTCTAACTCTTGCTCTGTGGAGGGGTGTCTAGGATCTTCCTTTTGAGCCACCAGCATGTTGAAAAAAATTCCTTTAGGTGGTGGAACACACTTTAACATGTCACCCAGATCCATTCCATTAAAGCAAGGAAAGATGAGCGACTATGGCTCTTTGTGTATTTGTGCTATGCACCTTATGTTGCCCCTGTGGAACAACTGCACACTTGTCTCTAGAGAAAAATATTAGTGCCTCTCTTCTGCATCTACTTTGAACTCCTTTATATTGCACTTCTGGTGGCAACCAAGTCACTCCGTTGATGGTGTACTCTTGCACAACTCCATAGATTCCTTTGCCAAGATTACTACCATGCTTGATACCCTTGGGTGTGAGATAAACACCAATGGTGCACTAGGACAGAAAGCGGGTGCACACTAAATGCTCATGGTCCATCATAGCTTGTGCATCAGACCTTCTTACTTGTTGGGGTATAAAGCCCAATGTGGTCGCCTAGGTAAGTGGGCGGGCCGCCAGGTATGTACACATATTCTTTTGTAAAAACCTAATAAGAACTCACTATGCTCTACACATTACAGTAGAGCGAGTTCACCATATCGTCGTGCTCTTCTTCTCGCACTCTCTCTCGCACCGCACTTCCGCTCGTAATCCTTCAACTGGTATCAGAGCTCAGATCGAGGCTCGGGGCAGCACTGCAGGAGGCTAGAGTCACCAACTCAGATTGGAGTGAAATTCGACAGGCGAAGACACGGCCCCAAATCTCGTGGGTCAGCCCAAAGGGCTGGGTGTTGTCAGAATTTCATTCTGAGGTCATCTTCGCCACCGTTCGGCTTCGACAAAGGTCTGCGCAGGCCATTTTCGACTACGTGGTCTCGACGGGTGCAGATCCGACTCTGCAAATTTGGGGTTTTCGGCCTACGACTGCAGGTGCTGAGGATATCGACACTCCCAAAGTGTTGATTTGTGGTTGTCTACACATCGAGGGACGGCTCATAGTTCTTGGAGACGTGTCACATACGACACGGGCGCATCTACACACAGACTGTAGGCGACATCCACTAGTTCATCAGGTAGCTTGTGTTTACTGCTTGATATTCCATATTTCATCCTGACATTGCAGGTACTTCCACATGGGATTTATTGTCAGAGATGATGTATGTTTGTTGAGGGTTTGCTGGCTGTGAGACACGCAGCAAACAACCGCCGTAGCGGTTACAGCATATAGTGGGAAATTTGTGGATGTCTGACTTTGTGGGAAGTCTATGTACTGTCAGATTTACTGCAGCCTTTGTTGAGGGTCGAGTGAGGTTTTATTGAGCTGGGGGATTCTCGAATGTTGAGATCCTTTCGGTGATACAGGTCTTGGAGCGATCCCTCGAGCACCCTTAGATAGGCAGCTAGGATGTATTGACTGTGAGTTGGACAGTTGGGATTGCATCTTTGCTTTACTACCGTTGAGGCATTGTCGCAGTCTATGCTTACAGGACAGTGACAGGACAGTGAGAGACAGTACAGGTGCAAGACAGGTTTACCCGCAGCTTACAGTGTCAGAGAGATAGTGTTTTTTGAGCTGTTTTTGGTCTGTTTTTAGTACACCAGATCCATTTTACAAATGAGACTCTGCCAAAATTTCTGCAGAATCTGAAGCTTTCTTGGTTCATTTGACAGGTTGATATTGGTTCAGAGGTCAGTTTATAGGGGAAACTCTGCCGAATTTTTCCCAGTAAAGTAAACTACTGTGAAGCGTAGCTATGACTGGATCACAGGACACTGCTCTTTACAATATCAAGAAGTTGGATGGAACCAATTTCCCATTGTGGAAGAAGCAGATTTGGCACGTGTTGGTACAAAAGAAGTAGATAAAACCTATAAAGCTCAAAGGGATAAAACCAGAAGATATGGACGAAGATGAATGAAGCGAAATGGATGAATTGGCACTTTCTACCATTATGCTGACTTTGGCAGAAAGCGTTTACTTCAATGTAGCAGACGAGATGTCGGCTTATTAAGCATGGTTAAAGCTCAGTGATCTTTATGAGAAGCAGAGTGCAGATTCACAGGTATACTGGCTTAAGAAGCTTGTTGACTTGAAGATGAAAGAAGGGACACCTATGTCCAATCATCTGAATGAATTCAACACAATCTATAGTCAGTTGTCAGTTCAAGGTGTCAAGTTTGATGAACCTGTTAGAGCTATGTTCCTGTTGATCACATTGCCGGAATGTTGGGACACTTTTCGCACAGTTTTGAGTAATTCTGCACCTCCAGATGGTTTGAACATAGCAGGTGTAGAAGGAAGTCTGCTTACTGAAGAAACCAATAGAAAGAAAATGGACAAAGGCAAAGGAACAGCCTTAGCTGTCAGGGGAAGGACCAAAGAAAAGTACAAAGGTGGAAAGAGGAATCAGTCTCGTAGCAAGTCCCGCAGTGCTAAAGGCAAGAGTGGTGACATAGAATGCTACCATTGTGGCAAGAAGGGTCACATGAAAAGAGACTGCAAAGAATGGAAAGCAGAAAAAGGCAAAGAGAAAGCTGAAGAACAAGTCCTCAGTGAAGATTCAAGAAATAAATGTGACAAACAGTGTTGCAGAGGATGACAGTCTAGTGTCAGGAGACATCTACTTCTTGAAGAATACAATGGACTCAGCTCTTCTTATAGCATCTGATGGAAATGCACTGAGTGACTGGATTATAGACTCAGGGGCATCACTTCATGTGTCTCCAAACAAGGAGTGGTTTACCTCTTATGTGACCACTAAAGATCATGTTTGGCTAGGCAATGGGCAGACATGTGAGATCTTAGGTGTTGGAGATGTTCAATTGAAGTTTCAGAATGGCTCTTCTTTCACGCTGAAGAATGTGAGACATGTTCTCGCAATTACAAAGAGCTTGATCAGCACAGGTTTACTTGATAATGCTGGCTACGTCACCACTTTTGGACAGAACATGTGGAAGATATCCAAGGGTTCTATGACAGTAGCACATGGAGTAAAGTCTGGAGGACTTTACATGATTTATGTATCAAATGTCTCTAAAAATGTAATCAATGTAACCGAGCAGCCGAACGTTTCTTTGTGGCATAGCCGGTTAGGACATATGTCCAAGAAGGGAATGGAAATCTTGTCTCATTTTGGTTATTTTCCTGGCCTTGCATTTAATGATTTTGAATTCTGTGAACATTGTTTGTATGGTAAGCAAACACAGCAGCCACATAAGCATAGAAGCAATACAAGAGATACACAGTTGGCACTTGTTCATAGTGATTTGTGTGGACCTATGCCTAACCTATCTCTAGGGGGAGATTCTTACTTTATGACATTTATAGATGATTACTCGAGGAAAGTATGGGTTTACTTTCTCAAGCACAAGGATGAAGCGTTTAGTGTTTTCAAAATGTTTGTGACACTTGTGGAGAATCAGAGTGGCAAGAAGCTTAAATGCTTACGTACTGACAATGGTGGAGAGTATGTTTCAAAGGCCTTTCAGGACTTTTGTGAGTCAAAAGGTATAAAACGTGAACTTACTGCTCCTTACTATCCTCCTCAAAATGGTATTGCTGAGAGGATGAATAGGACCGTACAAGAGAAGGTCAGAACTATGTTGTCTAATGCACAACTGCCAAATGGGTTTTGGGTTGAAGCTGTATCAATAGCTGTTCATCTTGTAAATAGATCTCCTAGCAAGGTTTTGCAGAAGGATTCAGTGCCAGAGATGGTATGGTCAGGCAAAATGCCCTCATACAAGCATCTCAGAGTCTTTGGTTGTGAGGCATATACTCACGTTTCAAAGGAATTTAGGAACAAACTTGAGCCAAAGAGTAGAAAGTGCATCTTTCTAGGCTATGGTAATTCTTGTGAGATGGGGTACAGACTTTGGGATCCCGAATCCAGAAAGGTTGTCCGCAGCAATGATGTTCACTTTAATGAATCCAAATATCATTCTAAACCAGAGAGGGTTGAGGAGATTAGAAGAGTTGTCTTCCAAGAAGATGGACCTGCACGTGCAAGACAAAATGTCAGGGCTTAAGAGGAGCAAGGACAGGATAGAGTAGAACCACAGGTTGTGGCTCAGCCTGAGCCACCTATTGTGCGTAGATCTGGACGTGTCACGCGACCTCCTGATAGGTTTGTTCCATCTATGAACTATGTCATGTTGACTGATTGCAATGAGCCTTCATGTTACAAGGAAGCAGTGCAAATGAAGGACTCTAGGAATTGGCAATTGGCCATGCAGTCAGAGATGACAGCTCTACATAAAAACCAGACATGGAAGCTAGTTAAATTACCATGGGGCAAAAAGGCTCTACCCTGTAAATGGGTTTACAGGTATAAGATCACCGCTCATGATAGTCAGCCAAAGTACAAAGCAAGGCTTGTTGCCAAGGGCTTTAAGCAAGAACAAGGCATTGACTTTGATGAAGTCTTCTCTCCGGTGGTCAAGATGACTACATTAAGATGCTTTCTTGCATTGGTTGCCATATTAGATTTGGTGTTGCACCAAATGGATGTCAAGACAGCGTTCTTGCATGGTGATTTAGATGTGGAAATTTACATGCAGCAGCCAGAAGGGTTTGTTGAGAAAGGCAAGGAAGATTGGGTATGCCAGTTGTTAAAGAGTCTTTATGGCTTAAAACAATCACCGAGGGCATGGTACCATAAATTCCACAAGTTTATGCTTTCTCAAGGCTACAAACGTAGTGAGTTCGATCACTGTCTATACACAAAGAAGGCTAAGGATGGCAGTTGGCTGATCCTTATTTTGTATGTGGATGACATGTTGATTGCTGGCAAGCACTTGGAAGAAATTTCAGCTTTGAAGTTAGAGATGGCAAAATCGTTTGACATGAAAGACATGGGTGAGGCCAGTCATATACTTGGTATGCGCATTGAGAGAGATAGATCAAAGAAGTTGATTTGGTTATCTCAAACAGAGTATATTGACAAGGTTTTGCAACGTTTAAATATGGAGAAGGGAAAGGCATTGAGTGTTCCATTGCCACCATATGTGAAACTTAGCAAACAAGATTGTCCTGTGTCTGAGGAAGAACAGGCTGAAATGGATAAGATTCCATATGCGTCTGCAGTGGGTAGTTTGATGTATGCAATGATTGCTACTCGCCCAGACATTGCATTTTCAGTGGGAGTAGTAAGTCGATACATGTCAAACCCAGGCAAGAAACATTGGGAGGCAGTGAAAGGAATATTGAGATACCTGAAAGCTACAAAGAGTATGCGTATATGCTATGGGAGTCAGGAGCTAAGTGTAAAGGGTTTTACAGAATCAGATTATGCAGGGGACTTAGACAACCGAAGGTCTACATCAGGGTATGTCTTTACATTTGCTGGTGGAGCAGTATCATGGCGTTCTAGATTACAAGATTGTGTTACTCAGTCTACTACAGAGGATGAATATGTTGCAGCATCAGAGGCATGAAAAGAATCAATTTGGCTTAATCGACTAGTAACAGATTTGGGAATCAAAGAAGAGATGCCTGTGTTATATTGTGATAGTCAAAGTGCTATACAATTGGCTCGCAATGCAGTTTATCACTCAAAGACAAAGCATGTGGATGTGAAGTATCATTTCATCAGGGAAATGCTCGAGGATAAGCAACTTCAGCTTGTCAAAGTTCACACCACAGAAAATCTTGCTGATCTACTTACAAAAGGACTTCCCTCAGAGAGCTTTGCGCATTTTCGCAGGCAGTTAGGTGTAAGGTAGTACATCACTTCTCTACATCTCTTGTATATTAGCTTGTATAGTAGCTTCTCTCACACTTAAAGTACCACATTGGACTTTAAGTGGGAGGTTGTTGGGGTATAAAGCCCAATGTGGTCGCCCAGGTAAGTGGGCGGGCCGCCAGGTATGTACACATATTCTTTTGTAAAAACCTAATAAGAACTCACTATGCTCTACACATTACAGTAGAGCGAGTTCACCATATCGTCGTGCTCTTCTTCTCGCACTCTCTCTCGCGTCGCACTTCCGCTCGTACTCCTTCACTACTATTGCATCTTGAGAGGAGGATGCATAAAATAACATGGTTCTATTTTTGTGACTATGGACATCTTGCACATCAATATTGCGCGCTCTTTTACATTTTGATTTCTCCGTATGCTTTACATTAGTTCATAATTGTAGATTCACTGGATCTGCATCTACTCGTGCATCAACCCCAAGTCTCCTAAGCACTATGTCATAATTCCCACAACACTCTCCATCAATTGTGAGTTGAGAAGTGTGTTTGAAATTCTTCAATTATGATATCAAAGAAACACTCTCTGCATGTCTCACTCTCCAATGTAGCTCGGTAATCTCCTACATGGCAAGGGAACATCTATATGTGACCATGATAGTTTCTGATCTTTTATTTTAACTCCTTCGTTTCCACATGATCCATCTATGCTACATTGATAACATATTTTGTGGTTTTTAAAGACAACATAACCTGAAATTTTATAACAAATATAGACTTCATTCATTGAAACTAATGATAACACTAGCTTAAAGAGTAGGGTATCATTCAATGGGACTAATGACAACTCTAACCCACTAGTAGAGCTAATGCCGAGAGCACCACTAAAGCATCCTAACCATCATTCGATCAAACTAACGACACCTCTAGCCCAATAGTAGAGGTGATACAGATAGCAACATGAAACTAAACCTAAAAGGCAGGGAATTATTTGATGAAACTAAGGATGCCTCCCCCCTAATAGTGGATATGATGCTGAAAGAAACACCGAACTACCCATAAAAGTAGGGCGTCATTCAATGAGACTAACGGCATCTCCAACCCAATAGTAGAGTTGATGTAGAAAGAAACACTAAACTAGCATTAAAATTAAGGCATCATTTGATGAAACTAATAGTAGAGTTGCAGCAGTGAAGTAGCCTTAAAGTACGTATATTACCTATAGAACATAGAAATCAGCCTATTAACTTGCACAACGACACTCCCAAACCAATAATAGAAATGATGCCAATGACAAGACTAATAGAGCTACTTATAAATCGAATGTAACCAACATTGTTCAACAATGACAATTATGCTCCAAAACCGAATCGATGCCGAAGTTAAAATAGTGGGCTAGATTGGTTTAAAGTTGGTGCAACAAAAGTTGTTCCGAGCTAGAAAGTGGTCTATGCCAAGAAAAGGCAGCATGCATGGGTAGTGCATAAGGCTAGAGCGTTTATGGAGTCCATATTCAGACCAATGACAATATAAATGTATGTCTGAAGTAGTTTTTTAGGCCAAAAGAGTTAAAGGATGGTGCAAATGGGATTAGAAATGAAGGTGCCTGAAATGCCAAGTCAGTGCTCTGGAATGTAGTGTTGAATGTACTCTAGAATCTAGTCCAAATGGCTTGTCAAATGAAGCCCCAGTGCTCAAGATATTGCAGGTTAGAAGTTGTTGCAGATCTGCGACGGGTAGGGTAGCTTGGGTCAGGTGGCCCAGGCAGATGTCACTAGATAGATGTGTAGAGCTCAAATTATGGAGTATGGATGTCTTCTTGGATTGTAAATCAGAGCTGTGGACAGCATGTTATGGCCATTTGAAGATTTTCTAGGGGCCAAGTCTATGCCGACTTGCCGACATCATAGGATGCACTATCTAGCATCTTTTGGACCTCGCCAAGGTTCTCGATGATAAAATGCATCATGTGGAGTTAGCACAAATTCACAGTGTGTTAATTGGATGTTTGGATAGTAAGATATGGCGAGTAAAAATTGGCGGCAAGTGCTAGAGAGAACAATGCAGGTAATTTTCTTGGTTTTTTTATGACCTCAATTTGTAGCCTTGGAAGGCTCAAGAGGTGGCAAAGATTGCACGGATCAAAGTACACAATGGGGGTTGTCAGGGGGTTTCCCCAATTTGAGCATTTAATCAAGGAGCAAAAGGAAGCAAAGCTCTGAAGTGGGGAAAGAATTTTCATTTCCAAGATTTGTTTTAAGGGGTTTTATTGGAATTTCAAAGGGCTTAGGAGGCTTGCTAGTCTAGGGGCACTATGTGGCGGGCGGAAAATCCCATATGGGTGGCTAAGTGATGAACTTGAGGTGTATATAGCCAAGAATGTGCATCCAACATAAGCATCGAGTGGGGAGTAAGGAGCTTGGATGTCAAGACAATGGTAGGACCAGGTACCGCCAAGGGCGAAGACAAACATGCAATCAAGCGGGTCCCTATATTTAGAAGGGCAAGGGCCTATATAGGGCATGGCTGGGTGGTGATGAGCATGTTCCAATCCTCTTGCCCTTTCAGTGGTATCAGAGCTCAGGGGAGTAGAGCTATGGAGGAGGGGGGAAGATGGCTTTGCATGGCCTTGTGCATCTCTCTCTCTCTCTCTCTCTCTCTCTCTCTCTCTCTCTCTCCTTGAAGAAGGAGGAAAAGATAAGGGCACACTTTCATGATTTGCATATAAAAGAAGAGGATGCAGAAGAGGGTCGTGGAGTTCTTGGCATGCCTCATGAGAAGAAGAAGCTCGGCGTGTGTAGTGCCCCTTGCCAATCGACCGAATAAGACGAAGAGGCACTGCGTGTGCAGAGCCCCTTGTAGCGAGAGGGGTGAATTTTGCGGCACGGTGAAATGCAGCGAGGAGTGGCTCAATCAGAGCGCGAGGCTAGGGGCTGAAGTTCACCTCACAGGGGCTCAGCCCGGGAGGCTTCAAAACGTCATCTTTTTGTCTCTCTCTCTCTCTTTCTTGCATTATATGCACAACAAGCAAAGCATGGAGCAATTTGAGCATGTTCGGGTCTACAATTATAGCTGTCAAATTCCCAGTTTTGGCTTGGATATTTTTTATCCTCGGAAATTTTTGCTCCTCCGGGTCAAGCAAGGCTTATGCCATACTGGTACAGGCAAGGGCTGTGGCATTTAAGGTGCTAATATTTGTCAAGGCCAACCACTGATTACACTTTCACGAAGTTGTAAACCAAGTTTTCTAGGACATAGCTCCTCGGTCAGCTGTTTTTCATTGTTGCAATCAGGCAACAACAGGATCTACCCATTCTCAACAAGCGTGCTTAGAAAAGTTTTCTACGCCATCCTGGGATCAAAGCTCCATCTACAAATCCTCAGGATTACAATAATCCAGCCAATCAGGTATAAGGTACATACTTTGCATGAATTTCTTCTTTTGTTTTTTCACTAAATAATACAATTCGACATGGTCGAGTAAGCTGTGAATGCCCTTGTCAACTGGCAAGCGTAACCTGGAAAGGGTAACTGTTTGCTACCCGCATCAAAACTACATGAGAACTTATGTGAAGAAAGGCTTACTTTTGGTATTTGGCATCGCATTTTCCACAGTTTGGAAAATTCTTTTAGTACACAAACTGGGAAACAATTGCCATACTTTTAAATTCCATGCACGTGTATATGATACATATGCTAACTTCCGTGCATAGTTCATTGAGCTATGCGTCGGAATCAAACAAACTACCAGAAACCTGAACTCCATACGTTGTTAAGGGAAGCAAGGCTTCCAATTCAACATCTTGCATTGACATTTTCTCATTTGGCTTATGCTATGAGCATAAAACCTTGGAGGAATTTGTCAGTTTGTTAGCGTGTTCTTTCATTACATGCCAAGATGGTGTATATGATATACACAACAACTCTCCCTCGCGCAGTAGCTATGGATATGTACCATCTTTCAGCAAGTTTTTTCCTTCAGAATTTCAAGACAACTGGTTCCAACGGGATGACCAGGATTAGACAATTTTAAGTTTTTCATGTTTTCACATTTATTATGGACAATATTGTATGTTGTGCAAAGCAAAGTGCTTTGACAGTTTTATCTGAAGCGAGCAAAACAATTTTTGGATCTCACGTTTGTGGCCATCGCTCTCGAAGAGGGCTTACAATTCTGCATGCAAGGCATGCTAGTTGGGTGGATTTAATTCTACCGCCTCATAAATTACACTTCCGCTATCACACTCGCAACTCTCTCAAGGACACGATAAGCGATGGATTGTTTAGTATGGTTTTTGATTGTTGTAAGCATGCCACAACACTCAAAGGAACCTAAAAATAGGAATTATTTCACATGCAAAGTGCCATATTTAAGTCATTTTCGTACAATCATCATCCCCTACACGATAAGTGCAGCAAGATGTGACTTGTGTTTTCTGTTACATCTCTTGATGCGAGCATTATAGAGCCAGATTATTGCATGCTTATAGGATAAGTTGCACGCTATGCATAAGATGCACACAAGCAGGGGCGCAGTACATACAAGGCAGTAACTTAAGCAAAGTTCCTCATTCCAGCATGCTCTCTTTCTCTCTCTTTCTTATTTCTCTCATAGAATAATGAAAACTTTCTACGAGGCTTTTGAACATGTTTGTTTGAAAGTCAGCGTGAGCCAAGGTGCTCTAACTCTCAGCTAGACATAGGGCAAGATGCCATCTAAATTAGTCTTCATCGGTTCGTTCATTGAACACTAATTGCCATCAGGGCTATGAGCCACACACGTGGCTACAAGTCATTGTCGGATCTCGGGTACGACCCAACGATTGACATTCCTTGCATGATTGTTCTTCTGATCGAACAGATCTGCCCAGTGGAATACACCGCGAGCACCTCGACATTAATGGACGACCAAGCGTCTTGTCATTACGGATGTTTAGGGTGTCATTTTTGCACTACATGTTTTTAGTGCGATGCTCAAGTTGAGTTTTTGATAATCTTAAACTCACATCAGCTGATCTATACCACGGAGTCTAGAGGCAGCAAAGAACATGGTTGTTCATACGAGCTAGGCATCTCACTTGTGTGGATGTCTTGCTCTCTCTATAGCACTACGAGTGTCTATGGTACTACAATTTTGGGGTAAGACCCAACGGGTGTTTACTAAATCACCCCATATGCATTGAGGATCACAGTTTGATCTATCCAAGTTGTACTTTCAAGGAAAGAGGTCCGTAATCTACTAAGGGAGAAAGTGGACAAATTCAACTTTCAAGTTGATTCCCCTCATTTTTATATACGATTGACTATGTTGGTTACCATTTCCTGCTAATTGAGTAGTTTCTACAAAGGTTCTTACCAAGGGGTTGACTAAGTAGATTTTACCCAACGGGTTTGGATTGCGAAGGCAACACCCAGGGTTTCTCGTGCAATGTTGCTTGGTTTCTCACAAGTGGGAGACATAATCCTGTGCATTAGAATACCGGTAACTAAACTTTCCGTTGATTCCCCAAGGCCATGCCAAGGGCATGTCGAAACAAGTATTTTGGGCCGTAGTGTCCAAAGTACATTATGTTGTTATGAATCCACTTGTAGGATCCGATTTGGCACATGGTGTCACATGGGATACAACATGGTCTAGGAACTCAAGGAGTTTGGTTAAGCCAGTGTGGAGCAATAAATGAGGGTCCCTCTCACTCTTATCGTAGAGTGTTTAGAGTTATCTCCACACACAAGGACATCTTGTACTTGTAGGATGTTCTTTCTTTTTCATACATCCTTCGTTGAGACATATTCTACATGTGGCGAATATGAGTCTCTTGGACTGACACTTGTGCCCACTATTGCAAATATGTGTCATGACCAAGTCCCTAGGTGCTGGTCACATCTATTTTCTAGACCATTATTAGCATGGCATATCAAGAGCAATTTCATGTCCAAAAATTGTCGGATACTTAGAATGACTTGTTTAGATACAAGTACTCCTAAACAACATTATAGATCGTTGTTTATACATATATCACGGCTCTAAGTTGTTAATGAAAAACTTTCATTGTTTGTACCTAGAAGTCACTACAACATAATACCCAGATTTCGACGCACCATATTTCGATGCACCGTACCTTTCCACCTGCTTTTCGACGGGCATACTACTCGTCAATATGCACATCAATATAGACGTGGAAATACACGTGGCAATGCCTATCAAAAGCTAGATATTTACACGCCTATTTCCACACATATTTCCACACATATATCGACGCGTATATCGATGGCAAAAATTTGGGGGGAAAAACCCAAATCTACACGCAGGCGGTCATTTTTGCCTTCAAGCATGCGCACAGATCTGGCCTTTGGAAACCACAATGCATGTATTATTGATCTCTCCCCCCCTCCCCCACCCCCCCCCCCCCCCCCCCCCTCTCTCTCTCTCTCTCTCTCTCTCTCTCTCTCTCTCTCTCTCTCTCTCTCAAGCTACAGTGTGTGTGTGTGTGTGTGTAGGAAAGAGAGAGAGAGAGAGAGAGAGAGAGAGAGAGAGAGAGAGAGATGTGTGTGTGTGTAGGAAATCAAAGAGAGAGAGAGAAATGTGTGTGTGTAGGAAATCAAAGAGAGAGAGAGAGAAACGTGTGTGTGTGTGTAAGAAACTAAAGAAAGAGAGAGAGAGAGAGAGAGAGAGAGAGAGAGACAGAGAGAAATGAGTGTGTGTGTGTGTGTAGGAAATTAAAGAGAGAAAGAGAGATAGAAATGTGTGTGTGTGTGTGTGTGTAAGAAATTAAAAAGAAAGAGAGAGAGAGATGTGTGTGTGTTTCTGTGTAGGAAATTAAAGAGAGAGAGAGAGATAGAGAAATGTATGTGTAGGAAATTAAAGAGAGAGAGAGAGAGAGAGAGAGAGAGAGAGAGAGAAATAGAGAGTGATATATATATATATATATATATATAGAGAGAGAGAGAGAGAGAGAGAGAGAGAGAGAGAGAGAGAGAGAGAGAGGGAAATAGAGAAAGAGAGAGAGAGAGAGAGAGAGAGAGAGAGAGAGAGAGAGAGAAAGAGAGATAGTGAGAGGGAAATAGAGAGAGAGATAGGAAAATAGAGAGAGAGAGAGAGGGAAGTAGAGAGAGACAGAGTGATATATGGAGAGAGAGAGAGAGAGAGAGAGGAAAAAGAGAGATAGCGAGAGAGAGAGAGAGAAAGAGAGAGAGAGAGAGAGAGAGAGAGAGAGAGGGTACGTAGAGAGAGAGAGAGAGAGAGAGAGAGAGAGAGAGAGAGAGAGAGAGAGAAATAGAGAGATAGAGAGTGATATATAGAGAGAGAGATAGGAAAATAGAGAGAGAGAGAGAGAGAGAGAGAAAGCTGGCACATCAACCAATCTATGAAGGCACCAAAATATCTGTGCTTCGTACTTGTCTGTTGTTTTTGAATCTGCAGTCAGTGTACGGTTGGTTAGATGCAAGCATCACTGCTTTGTTTAGATACGTAACTTACAAAAGAGATTTTCCGATTGCAACAGTGACGTGCTTGGGGAGCTTTTAATTTAATGTCACTTAAACAGGTTGTTGCGGCAACAACTTCTCCCCGCTGGCAATGAAATGCCCCCCTCCAGGCTAGATGCAAAGCGACTATTGACCTTAGTTAGCTTGGACTACAACAAGATTCATGCATGTCCAAATGATTGCATTCTTTTTTGCAATGAATTCACAGATTGTATGTCATGTCCTAAGTGCGGAGCAATGTGCTACAAACAAGATGCGGTTGGCGAGTCATTGCCAGCTAAAGTGTTGCGGCATTTCCCTATTATTCCGAGGATAAAAGGCATGTTTTGTTGTGGTTCCATTGCAAAGTTGATGCGGTGGCATTCTACGCATAGATCCACTGATGCAACATTTAGGGTACCCACTGATGCAAAGGCTTGGAGGCACATTGAAGATACCTGGCCACATTTTAAGAGTGAACCACGCAATTTGCATTTGGGCATGGCAATGGATGGAGTCAATCCATTTGGCTTGAGAAGCTCGTCATGGAGCACTTGGCTTGTGTGCCTTGTCAATTACAACCTCCCGCTGTGGCTTGCCATCAAGAAGGATCATTTGATATTAGGCTTGATTGTACCTGGTAAGTTCAAGGCAAAAAACATGGATGGTTATCCAGCACCACTAGTTGACAAGCTCTAGGAGTTATGGCATGGGATCGACATAGCAGATGCGGTTGAACCAACAGGACAACATCATGCAAGGATCCATGGACTTCTTATGTGGACTATGCATGATTGGCCAGAATACAGTGAAGCTTCTGGTAATGGTGGATGATTTACAAAATTCTCGCTATTCGCAAGCACTTTGTGTAGTACTGAATCATGCTTTAATATATGCAGGGCTTACAACTTCGGGGTACAATGCATGTCCAATTTGCGGGCCGTCTTTGGATGTGCACTATTCTGCCTCGCTTTGAAAGACAATTTATCAAGGTCACCATCGTTGTCTTCCAGATGGCCATCACTTGCGTGAAAGTCATCTTGGTCATGTCAAATGTTGTCCTAGGCATGTAGAAGAGTGGCGTCGCCGATGGGAGCAACATGAGGGGCAACCTGTTCCAGGAATGAACCGTTTGTCCATTCTCCATATGTTGCCATACTGGGGTGATCTACTAATAAACCATTTGCTGGATCCAATGCATATATTCAAGAATGTGGAAGAGCTCCCCTGGAAGACAATCATGGGAATGAAAGACAATCGAGCTTCACGAGATGATTTGCAGTCAGTTGGAAAGATGCCAGAGCTATGGCCTTTCACCAATGAAACGGGCCAAACAAAGCTTCCAAGAGCGCCATGGGTATTACTAAAAAGCGAGGAACCACAAGTCAAAAGGGTGATTTCAGAGTTCAAGACGCCAACAGGATGCATGCGATGTCTCAAGACAACATTCATCCGTGACAATCAACTGTCAGGACTGAAATCGCACGACTGGCATAAGTTCTTGCAATTTATTCTTCCAATTGCAATCAAGGGGTGTTTAACGGAGGAAGTGTGGTCCTGCAGATACAAGATTTCAGAGCTAGTGAAGTGGATCTCTTCCAAGGAGATACGAGAGGAATCCATTGCAGTCGCAGGGCCAACTCCATTGAGGTAGTGTGCATGATTGAGAAGTATCTACCCACGAGCTGCCTAACTATCCAAATGCATTTCTTGTCCATGTAGTAGATGAGGTTGCAGTGGCACGTACAGCCTTGAGCCGTTGGATGTTCTTTCTAGAGCGGTTCATGAAAACACTTAAGGGTTTTGTTCGCCAAAAAGCGCGTCCAGAGGGGAGCATGGTAGAAGGATGGCTGGTGCAAGAGTCTCTTCTCTTGGCGATCAAATTTCTATTTGCGTTTCTGACCCAGAAATGCCTCGACTATGGAGCGACAGGAGGATGCAAGATTGGTGGGAGAGGAGCCGCACGGGCAAGGGGTGCCAAAGAAAATGGACGACACCATGCGAGGAAAGATCATGAAGTTCTATATACTAAATTCCGAGCCGATGCAAAAATGGCTTGAAAGGTATGAAGAAGAGAAAGAGAGATGCAATAGGGAGCGACACAATTTTAGGCAAAGCCGAACGACTAGAGGCCTACCCTTGCCAGAGTGTCTCGCTCCTCTACCTGAATTCCCTACAATGGCATGGTTGGACAAGACAGTGAGAGAAGCTCGACAGATTGGAGAACCCATATCTCCAGAAGAGGAAGAGCTGGCTATTGGATGTGACTGGAGGTATCATACATACATGGCACTGTGGTCACATGGAAAGCATTTCCGAACACAACAAACTGACAGCAGAAGAAACACGTTTTCCAGTGGGGTAATGGTTAGTTTCATGCAAAAGAGCAGGGCCAGTGCTAGAGACACAAATGAGAGCACTAGCAACCTAGACTACTGTGGTCTGGTGTCAGATATCTTGAAAGTCGGCTTCAGACGGTTTGAGATGTTTTTGTTGGATGTGAAGTGGTTCAAGGTGATTACTTCTGGTTGCAATGCAACGGTATGCAGAGATGGAAACAAGATTGTGCAGATAGATTCTACAAAGGTTTGGACAGATGCAAGCGACACGTTTGCTCTCCTCGAACATTGCGAGCAAGTGGTCTTTGTACCGGACCCTCGAGAGCGACAATGGTGGTTTGTAGTTCAGGTTGCTCTTGCACGGGGGGAGATTGCACCCAGTGTTTTCGTTGTTCTTCTCGCCTCTTACTTCTTCTCTCTTGTCGTGTCGGCGAAGCACTCCGCTCTAGGAGCTGTGCCTGCACGTGTTCTTTCGCTCTCTCCCGCTCTCTGTCTCTCTCTGTTTGTATTGTGCTCGATTATGGATTTGTGCGAATCGGCAAGTAAGTAGATTTATTCGTTTATGTCTTGATATACGCTATTTGGAGTATTTTGCAGGGCTCTCTATGCTCCCGTCTGTAGCAGTGGTATCAGAGCGAAGGCTACGCTCCCAGACTGAACAATTTGAGAAGCAACAGCTAAGTGGTTTTTCTTTCTTATGTTTGCAAATTTTGCTAATTGCTTCAATTAGTGTTGATTGCATGATGCAATTAATGTTTTTTCTTTTTTTGGAAATTTAAGAGAGTCTCTTCTTTATCGCCATAATTTAGTGATTGTTAATGTAAATATTTTGTTAATTAAACATAATAATAAAATGGATTAAACTAAAAATCATGTAGAGATAATTAGTTTTTTTTAAAAAGAGAGAAATAGTACATAGCATTTAATAGGATATTAAGAAGAACAGAATCTTACTCGAGAGTACTTGGCTAGAATTCACATTATAGGATTACGAGGATAAATTTTAACGTCGTAAAAAAGTTGAACGTACACAATAATAGAGGCAGAGGAAGATTAAGGATCCTGAGTGAACCTTTGAGATGTGCTCAAACTTGATCTTGGAGTGGATGATGATGAAGAGATAAGCACAATCGTTAGCTCCGAAATTAGGATTATTATTATTTTTAGCGACAGGGTGGACTATTAACATTGCTCGTGGAAGATGACGCAAGCGTTAATTACCCAGCTCGGGTGTTGATTCACTTGCGTCTCCAAATAGGACCGTCAGCCCCCATCATAACAGGCTGCTTCAGAGACAATCTCCCAATCAACTCACTCTCTCTCTCTCTCCTCAATCTCTTTTTCTCTCTCATTCTTCCTCTCCTCCACGGCATGCGAATTACTTCTCTCTCTTTCAGACAATGAAAAAAAAAAGAAAAAAAAACGGTGTGCAGGAAAACCCCTCTCTCTCTCTCTCTCTCTCTCTCTCTCTCTCTCTCTCTCTCTCTCTCTCTCTCTCTCTCTCTCTCTCTCTCTCTCTCTCTCTCTCTCTCGTTTGTAGGTCATGTAGCCACCCCTTTTGGACTCTTCTCAGTGACACTCGCCCACCTTTTCCTCTTTTTCTCTGGCTCTCAATCAACAACCACTCTAAACCAAACCTAATTACTCCCTCTCCTTCTCCACTCCCTGTGGCTATCATCTACCAACCCAGTCATGAGCTGCGCATCATCATGACCACATATCGCATGGTACGCATGCCGGCGTCCACACCCACCCAACAACCGGTGCCTCTCTAATATGTCTATCTCTCTGCAGCCCCACCAAATAAAGTTTCTCTCTCTCTCTCGCGACTGCCATTCTCTCTCTTCTTCTCCCCCTGCTTACTCCAATCGCCATCCATTGCGCACCACCCATGCAGGCTTTTTATTTTGACTAGCCAGTCATCTACTATCTCTCTCCCTCTGCCATTGAACTATAACTGCATGATGGGTAGTTGTAGTGTGTGGCAGACAATGCACACACCCACTCTCAAGTGCCAACTTCTTGTCTCGTTAAACTTCCTCTCTCATTTTGTGAACAGAAACACACGCATGGAGAACCCTTTTTTCACAATCGGTTGTCGTCCATAGCAGTCATCAAAACTGTGTGTCTCTCACTCTCTCTTTCCCCCTCCTAGTCAAACTACCTACTCACCCCCCGTCTCTCTCTCTGGCGTAGCCGCTGCACAACCATCATTACAGATAAATCAGCCGTCTTTCTCTCTGGTCTACGGGCAGATTTCTCTCTCTCTACCCCTTGTTTCCACCAACCCTCTCGCTTTTGCCCCCCCACCCATCAACCCACCTCTGCATGGTAGTGCACAGAAGTGCTTGTTTACATGGCGGTGAGCCCCTCCTTTTGGACTATAGTTTGCCCCTCCACCTATAGACCACCCCAGTCGCCCCTCCAGTTGATTGTGGCCACTCGCGACCTACCGGTTTATTTGTTTTATTATGATTTTTGGCTTTTTTTTTGGCTCTAGTTAGCACAAACAATACCCACACTCACGCTCTCTCTCGCTTTGTGTTGCCAATCCCTAATGAGCAAGCTTCATAGCAACCTTCAAAGTCTACCTATGCTAGAATCATGCAGACGTTCCCCCACTTGCACTCTCTTCTGCTGGCACCTTGAAAACCTATACCCTACGAGAGACAACATCTATGAGATATAGACATGTCTGAGCAGCAGGGCATCAACAACATCAGAACGATGCCGCTGTTGGCTATTCCAAGCCTTGACAGGGGCATGTTGAGGTGGCGGTGGACATCGTGCATTTCCTTGGCTTGCTTAATGGTAGAAGAGATGCATGTGCGTCACTCGTCAGAGAGAGGAATGCATGTTCAATGAGGGTTGCATTCCTTGAAAGCATTGTTCTTCACTTTACCTCATTTAATTTTGTACCCCACATTGTATTGGATACAAAGAATTCTATCAGTTTGTTCCCATAGGCCTTTGGCAACCAGATAATAAAACACTTCATTTCATTTCTCTCTCTCTTCCCTTTCCCACTACGATTCCTTATAAAGACGAACATAGATGAAGCTCTTCAATAAGCATGCACTAGCTTTTTGGACATCACCGGGCTATAAAGCATATTCGGACATCGACAAAGCTCCTCAGCGGCAAGCTTCCTGCGTCAACAGTGCCTGTTGTCGACCCTCTCGGGCATTGAGATGATCATGATGATGATGATTTCAGTTTGACGATATTACTTTCAGTCTTTTAATTTAATTTTTCACTACACTTCATTTTATTTTGTATCTGATATTGTATTAGATCCATGAAGATTATACGAGTTCGACCCCATGCCTTTTTACAGACGAGTAATATAGTTTCTTCGCTATTGATGCAATAATTTTTTCAACAACGCTAGAGCATTGACGATGACGATGATGATTTTGTTTTGTACCTAGACTAAATGTCCTTTAGTGTATTTTAATTTCTTGAACTTTGTAACTTCCCCAGTACCTCTTTTGTTTGCTTTGATGAACAGTCACAAACTTCCACAAGTTTAGTGTAATTACCAACGAAAGCTTTAAAATACTTTTGCAGATAACGTTCAACTACATTGCTACAATCAGAGAACCTCAAGGTATGAATTATGACTACATCCCTCTAGATAAATTCTCCCTGATAAGTAAGCTCCCTCCCTATATAACTTTCATTTGAATGCAATATTACCTAATTCCACATCCCAGTCCTTATTCCACGTACTTTCTAATTCAAGCATCAAAAAAATAAAAAAATAATTAAAAATAAATAAATAAATCACCTTTTCCTACATCTCCTTATCTAACAATCCTCAAGTATAATTTAGATTGAACAAAATTAATACTTTTTCAAGTTAATGTCTTTTGAGGGATCACTTTTACAGATATTCTCATACCCACCCACCTTTACAACAAGTAACTTGGGTATCATCAGACAATTTTCAACAATAGAGCCCTTCACTTATTTCAATTCTGTTACAAGTTGTCAATGTACTTATATTCATTGAAACGTCATATATTGACATAACTGATCAGACAGCTACTTAAATCAGTCCTGTTGTTTTGGGATATTGTTTTCATTTGGTTTAAACACTACAGTCTACTCCAATTTGATATCAAGCAAGTAATTTATGATGTTGTTTTTTTATGCTTGGTCTAGTCCATTGGTCACGTGCTCACAGATCCGCCGATTTAGGCAGTGTGAAAATGCTCATCCTGGTGCAGATTCGCCGATCTAGGCAGCACAACAACAAAAAAACTATAGATTTACACCTTTTAAGCAATACCAAATGCAGATTCGTCGATTTAGGCATCACGTCTTATTTGTGCAAATTCGCAGATTTAGGCAGCACGTCTTATTGGTGTAGATTCGCCGATTTAGGCAATACCAATCACAAAATCATGCTGCAGTGGCTGGCCACCACTGCAACTGGTATGATTTTGTTACCCGGGTACATAATGAAAGTGATTTGGATTTGGACTTATATTGTGGAATTGCAATTGGATTAGGATTTGGTATCTGATGATTATGTTATCACGGCAGTGTTTATGTGATGAGACTTGACATTATGAGATTGATGATGAGTGTGACCAATGATATCCTGATTCATCAGGGTATGACATATACTACTTATTCTAGTGGTATGGGACACTAGAATAGGTAGTATGTGGATGACGACAAGCATAAGCAATGTTGTCTAGTTTTATGGATTTTTTAACTATTTGATACAGATTTTCTAATCATTGTTTTTGACACGTATTGTTGCAGATTTTTATCTTCGCAACTGAGGACAGTTGCTTTCCAACGGAGAGGTATGTTATAGAATTCACATTTTATTATTTATTGCAGCTGACAGGTGGAAAAGACTAGACCCAGCTTGGCCTATGAAAATGTATTTGTATATCATGTACATTTATTATTCAAGTGTTCTTTTATGAGCTTTGGCCAATTATGACCGGCCGATCAATTTGTAACCAATTTGACCATTCAAGAAATCTATATAACAAATATGTGCAAGAGGGAAATGGTCACTCTTGCACGGGGGGAGATTGCACCCAGTGTTTGCGTTGTTCTTCTCGCCTCTTACCTCTTCTCTCTCGTCGTGTCGGCGTAGCACTCCGCTCTAGGAGGTGCCCCTACACGTGTTCTTTCGCTCTCTCCCGCTCTCTATCTCTCTCTGTTCGTATTGTGCTCGATTATGGATTTGTGCGAATCGACAGGTAAGTAGATTTATTCGTTTATGTCTTGCTATGCGCTATTTGGAGTATTTTGTAGGGCTCTCTATGCTCCCGTCTGTAGCAAGAGCTCCTTGAGGAAAGTCGGCAAGACCATGCAGATACTACTGTGACATTAGATGAGATGGACGAAGGTATGGCAGAGGAAGCTGACAGATATACGAGGGATAACGCAGACGAGGCAGGTATGACACTTGTAGATGAAGAAGCAATGGATGAAGACAATCTGCCAGAACGAGTTGGGACAGAGTTATGTCTGCAGTTAGAGATAGACAATGATACGGAGCAAGATCTTATTGATGATGCCTCACTAGTCGAGGCCTGTAAGTGTTTGTGTGAAGACGTTGATTTAAAATTAAGCTCTTTCTTAATTTAAACAGAGGTGTTCTGACGCTTTCTTTTACTTTATTTATGCAGGAGTTTAGTATGGCAGACCAGTATCCAGATCCCGCTTCTATGAGTGCAGATGCATTTATGGGCTTCATCACACGGATGACAGCCAATCAGATGGCGGATGCATCTCAATATTGGATAGCCAGAGGCACGGGAACCACACCTCCGAGATTCACATCTGAGGGTCCGACGCCTATGGGGGGACCGCCTATGCGGAGGGGGGTTGCCTATGAGTACGATGCCTGCGAGGTATCCCATCATGGCCGCTTCGACACCTAGGGGTACGACAAAGGCGAGTACGTCGTCATCTCCCCAGCACAGGCGCACTCGCCGATTTCGGAAATCGTCAGGTGGAGGTGGTGATTGCTATGGAGGAGGGTCTACAGATGCTTCGACCCCTCCTTGCTCTTGACCCCCGTCCTACCCAAACACACCTCTTAGCACACCTCGGACACCTTGGGGGACACACAATCCTAGTGCCTCCAAGCTCTATACTGTACGGACAGATGGACAGGTTGACATGGATAGAGTCGGGACTGAGATGAGACAGCGGGTTCGCCAGCTCGCGGAGCTACAGTTTTCAACCACCATTATGACGCCTTGGGCTGATAAGGATTGCAGGAAATTCAATTATATAGTGGAGACCATCATGAGAGAGTATCAGCCTGCTCCGGGTCCAGAGGAGCTTCCGAGGAGGTGGATCACGAGTGTTTCACGAGACACCATGAAACATCCTCGAGATGCAGCTCGTCGGGCTTTCAGGCAGGGCTCGCCGAAGCCTTCGGGCATCTCACACGAGACGTGGCAGCAGATCAGGGAGGATGAACAGACAACGGACACGCAGTTCAGACAGCAGCGCTAGGCCGCGGAGGTACGACGGATGACCAAGGGCACATCTCATCTTGGCAACAGAGGCTTCGACACCTTTTGCTATAAGTTTGTGAGTTTCCAATCCAATCCTAGCTATGGCATTTTTTTAAAAACGCGATGAATCATGTATTCTTAATTAGTTTGTTTTTTGTATAAACACACAATCTTGCAATGCATCAGGCCCTGACACGCCAGGAGGAGACAGATGGATATCAACGAGGCATTTATGAAGTATTGAATGATCTTGCTACCGCCGCAGGAGAGCTTGTAGACTGGGAGGCCTTAGAGTCTCGCTGATTGATTGAGGTGAGATGTTAATATGTATGAGTTGATTTAATTAATTAAGTATATGTGAAGTAATATCATACTAATTTTGTGACTTGTCCTTTTATGTGCAGGTTGTGATGCAGAGTCATCAGTGGATTTCTATATATGTTTTGTGAGACACAGACACATCTCTGTGTTTCTTTCTTGTATAGACATGGTTATGGTTATTGTTTATTGTTTATGGACATTATGGTTATGGTTATTGTTTTGTTTATGGTTATGTTTAACTTTATGGTTATGGTTATCGTTATGGTTTTGATCAATATGGTTATGGTTATGGTTTTGCACAAAGTTCGTTATATATGAAGTTTGTTATGGTTATGGTTTTAATTTGGTTATGGTTTTGCACAAAGTTCGTTTAATTTCTTCCATCAAGTTGTGCCTTAAATCTTATGTGAGATCCTACATGGATATCATGTAGGAGGCGTATACATATGGTTTTTTTTTAAAAGTTTATGTAAAACCAAAGGGAACTCTGCAAAAATTTCTACAGGAGCACGGTTGATTTTGGTATTGCTCGCTTTCTTGGGCAAAGGACAGGCAGTCTGGCTGTGGCTGTGTCCATCTTTTCACTAGGCACAGGCCAGGCTGCCTGTCCTCTGCCCAAGAAATTTGTTTTTGATATGGTCGTTGAAATACGCATCGATAGGGACGTCAAAATACGTGTCGAAAACAAAGCCTTTCGACTCAGATATCGACGCATATTTTGATGGTATAGATCACAGGCACGAAGATTTCGACGCAGTTTTCGACGTCTCGCGTCGAAATCTGCATCGAAAGCACTTGTTTTTGTTGTAGTGAGTGATCAATGTTTCACCTCCTATTATGGTTCAGATGTTTTAGCAAGGCTTGCAAAAGATTGCAACTGAAAGTATTTAGTTTCTTTTCAGAACTATTTACATTCCTTTTTAAGGTGTGCTAGACGCATCACATTTGCCATAAGTATTGGCAAAAATCACCATGGATATATAGGTTCCAATCTGTTTTTTGCTAAATGCATGCACACTAGGTGTTATGGGCCCTAGTGTTTAGCAAAGGCTGATTTGGAACGGCGTGCATATTCCTCAAGTTGCTTCTTATGAAGCATTTTGCACTCTATCTGCAGTATATCTATGAGATTAGTTTTTGGTCTACTAATCACCAATAGAGGTCATGGCTGGGTTTGGGTGTTTGTGGATTTTTCAAGTTAACCACGATGGTCATTCCGGACATTCTTGCTTGCCTAAACAATGCTACACGATATTGTAATTCCCATTTACCACTCCTCTGGGAAGACTGTCTATAAACCGTCAGGGAAAATACACCTCAGTATTGTCAGTTATCCAAGGGGATAGGAAGATTACAAAGTGTAATCTTGTGCTGAAGGATATGCAAAGTGCATACATTAGCACTAAGCGATCCAATCAGTAAGCATTTATTGATCTACTTCAAGTTTGCTTATCATAAGTTAAAGCATGTTTGCCACTAGGTGTAGTCTCTTCATGTATAAATCAAGTTGTCAACCTTGAACACTAGTTATGATTGGGTTGTTTACTACTGAAATTGGAAAACAAGTCAAGGACTTAAACTTGGATAATGAGTTATGTTAGAAAGTTACTTTCATGGAAAGTGAAAAGAGGTACTCTTTTTGGTACATCTTAGTTGTGATAAACTCGTTTACCATCCTCATGAACGTTCTAAATGGAGTCTACACACTATGTTTGGATAGGAAGCGGTACCATCAGATGGTTGCAAAGGGACAACAATGTAGAAATCAAGATGTTACTCTTAGTTTCATTGAACCTCCTATTGAACCGGGTTCCGCATAAATGAACCGTTGGATCCATAAGGGATGTCACGGTAGAAAACATTAGTGTTCTTATGAAGATACCATCACTTGTGTTTTCACGGACGAAAACGCTTCTCCAAGGGGGGAGTAATGTCAGACAATGGTAGGACCAGGTACGGCCAAGGTCCAGGACGGACATGCAATCAACGGGGTCCCTTTATTTAGAACGCCAAGGACCTATATAGGGCATGGCTGGGTGGTGATGAGCATGTTCCAGTCCCCTTGCCCTTTCATTGGAGCTACAAAAGTTTGGTGGTGAAGCCGCTTGCGGCTCTGCACGGTGGCACGTGTGGCACTTTTGGCGGGCTCCTGATGGGGCAATGGCCGTAGCCATTGGGAGTGGGCGGCAAAAGGCGACGCCAATACGGGCGTGGAGAGTGTTGTCAGCATTCAACACTCAGACATAGCTAACGTGGCCGCCTGATGGGGGCCCATTCACATGCGGCCCTTGGGGCCCCAACCTTTTCTGAGGACAAGCTCCCCCCCCAATTAGTGAGGTCGCTAATGCTCGAGGTCGAGGGGTAGGGGATGATTCCTATTCGAGAAATGAGGAAGAGAAGGAGTGTTCAAGAGCCGTAGTGTGTACAAGGAGTGGGCGGGCCAGCCGTTTCAAGGCCGACCAAGCAAAGGCAAAGGCAAGGAGGGAAACCGGGACCAAAAAGGAGAGTGAGGAGAGAGAAAGAGAGAATGAGAGAAGACAGCAGAAAGGGTCAAAAGTAGGAGCAGTACAAGATAGGCCTTCCAGAGGGTAACAATGAAGAAAAAATAAAAAAATAAAAAGTTCCTAGGGAGAATAGAAACATCGTTAATGTCCCCCCACAAGTGCAAGAGATCAAGAGAAAACATATGAAAATGAGGTGGCTCCCTTCTTCCAAAAGATACCAAATTAGGGTGCCAAATGGAACAATTGAAGAGTAGTTTGCAAAGTAGAAGGTCCCCCACTATAAAAGCAAATTATTATCAAATAAGGGGCTTTTTTGTGCCATTTGAAGCCTTCAAAGTGGAGCTCTCTAACAAACTAATCCCTTTGTACTTTTTTCTTGAAAATGGCCATGGTGATGGCATTGCAAGCCTTTGTACATGCCTTGTGAAGTGTAATCAAGCCACTGTTGCCCTGTTTTGTTGTTGTTTCCCCTTTCCCCCTTCTCTTTCTCTTGCTTTTGTGTTTCCCCTCGGTGTCGGCAGTGTGGATGTGTGTGCCCCCACGGACCGACGGTGTTTTGTATGAGAGAGTGAGATTGAGCAGCCGTGTGCGTGTGTAAGGGTGGAGACAAACCGTGGTAGTTGGTGTCTGCTGTGTGGTGGATTTGTGGAGTGTGTGAGCAGTGGAAATTGAACATGTGGTGGGCTGCTAGTGAGAAGTGTGTTTTTGAAGGTGTTTTCTAAGAGGATAGGGGTGATGTTGTTGCCCTCAGTTATAGAGAGGCCCTTGTGTTTGTGCCGGGTGTGTTCCCCCATTCCCCCTCTCCATCTTCTGGTGCCCGCATTGAGGAGCACATTGATTGCTCCCAGTTGATTGAAAAGAAGCGATGGAAGTCATGGTGGCGAGAAGCTATGGACCGATTTTCACAGGCGAGGAGGTCCCTAAGGAGTGGATGTCGGATTTCACAATGTATATGCTATCGTTGCGTATACCGAACGAGGATAGCAAGATGCATACTTTTCCTTTGTGATGGGTGGAAAAGATAAAATTTGGTATGAAGCTCTAGAAGGCGAGCCAAGACAAGCATGGCCGGCTTATGGGCGAGGTTTCTTCACGAATTTCGCAAGTAGGCATCCCCAGTCGACATGGATGCGAAGCTGAAGGCACTTAAACAAGATGTAAGTGAAGAGCTCAATCTATTTTTGGGTCATTTTGAAGAGTGCTAGGTAGAATTAGCAATAACCATGCAATTGGCTAATGAAGACTATTTTAAGCTAAGCTAGACAAATTCCTGGCGTGTCTGCATCCTAAGGTGAGAGAAAAAGTCTATTTCAAAAGCCCAAAAAATCACAATGGTACAGTAGCAATTGCACGGTCGAAGAGCAGAAAGATAAAGAAAAAAATAGAGCAGGGTGTCCTAGGCTACGAGACGATGGACCCCCTTCAACCGCAGAGTCCGAGGGAGTCTATGCACAAAGAAAATCTTGGTAACCAAGGGGTAGCTGTTGTGCCACAAAATTGGGTACGCATAGTACAGGATTTGTGCGAGCAAATGCAAGAGTTGCGGCTGAGCGTGATGGATAGTGGACAGCCAAGAGGAACAAGGGGTAGGGCAAGGCCGCTGCTAGGTAAGTGCTACATTTGTGGAGAGGAGGGGCACTATGCACCTGATTTTTCTCAGCCACAGAGAAAGAGAGAGAGGAGGCATTTACCCCCTATTTGGTAGAGGCCGAGGCCAAGGACAGTTCAATGGTCCAAGGGAATAAGCGGTAGAGAATCCTGTGCAGTCAGCTTTGCCAATTGGAGGAGAAGTCCCAAGGGTAATATCATCGGGGTGGATAAGCAGGATATCAAAGTTTTGGCCAATAAGAGGGCAAGAGTTGAGAGAGATACAGAGCTAGAACGGGAAACCAGAGCTCTCAAGGGTAAAGAGGTGTACGAAGGTAGAAATCAACCCCATCCTAGAAAAATAAGGAGATGTTGTAAGATCAAGCAAGTGGATTTCCAATTAGGACAAGGCCATCCCGAGTACAACCTGGTAAGTGATGTTCAAAATTCAGGAAGCAAACATAACTTTTGGTCAATTGTTAGCTTTAAATCCAAAATTGAGGAGGTAGTGGTCTATGAGTGTTAGCACTAGGCTTCCAAGAGCTAAGGGGGATGTGCAAGCGGTGCAAAACATGGCTTTGAGGATAGGTAACCCCATTGATGCTCTTCCATTGGTGGATGCGATTATAGAAAAGAGGATGCAGGTACATGCCTACATAGACGGTGGAGCGCAAGTTTGTGTCATGACAAAAGCAGCCATGAAAGATACGAGAGTTAAGGCAATAGCCAAGTCAAATGTGCACATGAGGATGGCCAACCATACTAAAGTCAAGTGTTTGGGTGTAGGTCAGGATGTGAAGGTCAAGGTGATGGGCATAGAGTGTCTGATAGACTTTTTTGTGATGAAGGCAAGAGATAATGCTTATCCGATCATTTTGGGTAAGCCATGGCTTTTGGCAATAGGTGCTAAGCAAGATTGGGAGAGCAAAGCATTCACCTTGCTTGACAAGGAGAAGGGGTGACAAATTGTGCTTGATTTGAAGACCAAAGAGAGAAGTTCTTGTCCTATAACAGCTAAAGACGAGGGCGACATGACGAGCTGCGAGTACAAAACAAAGATGGCCTATGATGAAGGCTACACTAGCACAGAGGAAGAGGAGAGCAAGGACATCATGCTGAAGATAGACGCAGGCTTATTCGTAGTCACCATAGATGACTCCCCTCCTAAATAAAAAGGTATGAAGCCTCAAACTAATGGTTTAAGAGTTTTTGAGCATGTTAAGTGAAGATTTGACCAAGGGTGCAAAAGAGAGTTATGTTCATCTGTGTGCATCTTATCCAAACCTATTTGCAATGGAATACAATCATTTACGTGGTGCAAGAGGGGTAGAGCACAAGATTTTTCTCAAGGAGGGACATGGGCGTAAAGCACAGAAGCTAAGAAGACTCCCAGGGTGGTCACTTTTTAGAATGTGTATGCTATCACGTGAGTTAACCGGAGAGGATTATTAAAAGATCAAAATGTATACTTTTATGTATACATTAGAGGGGGGTGGGGTTGTTTTTAATAGGCACATAGTGTAAATATAGTATGTATATTGAGGTATTATTAATAACCTCTTGAACGCACGTGATATACCAAGCTTTTGATAAGTGACTGCCCCGGAGAAGACTAGGGGAAATCCAAAAGGAGGCCCTTTGGCAGGAGATCAATAAATTGCTTGATGCAGGCATCGTATACCCCGTGAAAGAGTCAGAGTGGGTCTCACTAGTGGTTATAACCTCTAAGAATAATGGAAAATGGAGGGTGTCTGTTGACTATAAGCCATTGAATGTAGCAACCAAGAGAAATCCCTATCCGTTGTCGTTTCAAGATGAAATCCTAAACCAGGTGACTGGGCACGAAAGATACTTGATTATGGATGGTTTTTCTTGGTAATTTTTGAATAGGAATTGCACTCAAAGACTAGTCAAAGACCACATTCATATCTCCATGGGGTTGTTTTGCTTACCGCAGGATGCCGTTCAGATTGGTGAATGTATGTGCCACCTTCCAAGATTGGATGTGCAAGGTATTTGGTCCATACTTGGGCCGCTTTATCAGGGTCTTCATGGATGATATAGGCTCCTACACTTCAAGATTAGAGCACCTATTTAAGTTGTAGTTATGGTTTCAAAGGCTTGATGAGGAAAGAGGTCAACTAAACCCCAAGAAGTGAAAACTAGCACAGCCTCGAGCGCAGCTGCTGGGTCATGTGTTGTCGTAGAATGGTATAGAAATTGATCCCAAGAAGGTCAAGGTGTTGGTGTTGATGGAGCCACCATCAAATGATAAAAGTTTTACTTTGTTTGTTCACAAAATGAAGTACCTATCACATTTCTTTAATATGTTATCGCAATATGTACATCCTCTTCAAAAGAGAGCTCAGCAGGTGCACGGTTATAAGTGGGATGAGGAAGCTCAGGAATATTTTGACAGGGTCAAGGAAAATTTGTGTGAGTTGCCAGCGGTGTGTTCTCTCAATCAAGAGGATGACTTCTATGTGTCTATGACAGTGGGTATAGTTGCTATTGGAGCGGTTCTACTGCAAAAGGTAGGGAGGAGCTACAAGCCGATATACTTTGAAAGCAGGGTGATTAGCCCAGGAGAGGCTACCTACACAAAAGCAGAGCAGTGAGTGATGGCTTTAGTTTTTGATTGAAGGAAGTTCAAGGTGCATTTTAATGTGTGCAAGTTTTTTGTGCTGACAGCTAACAATCTATTGCCAAAGGTAGTACTACATTTGAAACCAGGGAGGAGGATTATGAAGTGGGTTTTGGAGATGCAAATGTTTGAGTTCGAGCTCAAGGTAGACGAGTCGGTCTCACTTGGGAGACGTTCTTGTCAGCAAGGCCGTTAATTTGCCAGCCTATCCAATGGGTGGTGCGAGATGAAGCTAAGGAGGAGCCTGATTTAAAAAATGATTTTACAATGTGGTTCGATGGAGTGTATCAAAGGGAAGTACAAAAGGTAAGAGGAGGTGTGGTGATACACGACCTACACGGTAAAGCTATATTTTTGAAGGCATATGATCTGGAGGATTTCCACACCAATAACAAGGCGGAGTATCTCACTTTGCATTTGGGTTTGAAGTAGCGTATAAAGTTAAGCATTTCCTGATTGGTGGTGAAGGGAGATGCGTTGCTAGTCATCAAGAAACTACTAGGCCAATGGAAGGTTAAGCAGGATTCTTTGAACCATTGGTTCTTTTCCATCAAGAAAATGCAAAAGTCTTTTGAAGAGGTTGAATTCAAGCATGTAAGAAGAGAGCAAAACCAAGAGGTAGACTAGTTAGCAAGTAGCAAAGTAGAGGTGCATGTTGTAGATCTATATGTGGCCCCAACCACTTTAGGCAGGGAGACTCTCAAAGAGATTGAAGGGTTTTTTAGTACATGACAGTTTCTAGAGGGTTTGTCCAAGTTGCAAAGGAGAAGAGTGGTGCAAAAGGCCCACAAATTTACACTCGTGGGTGAAGATCTCATGAACTATGGGTGTGAGGGAGTACTAAGAAGGGTGGATGTACAAAGAAGAGATAAGTATGGTGCTGGAACAATACCACGAAGAAAGTGGACATCAACACAAAGACCAAGTTCTATTTTGAGTGCTTAGAGCAGGCTTTTGGTGGTCTTCTGTAGTGAAGGACGTGCATTGATGGCGCAAGACGTGCCACGATTGTCAGACTATAGGTGAGAGACGATTGACAACGGAGTCACAAGGTGCCATCATCGCACAAAGTGCTCTTGAGTAGTGGGGTTTGGATGCCATAGGTCCTCTCCCAAAGTCTACAAGCGGTAAGAAGTATGTGATAGTAGCCATTGACTACCTTACAAGGTGGGTCGAGGCCAAATAATTGAAAGAAGTGGATGCCAATGTGGTGGCTCAGTTCGTGTTTGATAACATCTCTTGCTGTTTTGGGGTTCCATGGGTGTTTGTTCTGATAGGGGTCAGGGGTTTAGAACCAAGATCATGAGCACATTAGTGGAAAAGCTAAAAAATGAGAATCAATGTTCCTCACCCTATCATCCCCAATGAAATGGTCTAGTTGAGAGTGCTAATGGGAAAATTGTCAAAATGTTAACAAAATACTTGTATAAGCAGGAAACTGAGTGGGAAAAAATTTTAGAGAAGTGTCTGTGGGCATATAGGATGTTGTGAGCGGGATGGAAACACACACAACGCCTCTATAATGACCCGACACACACTCTTGGGATGATACACACACACATTATGGGGCACCACTCGGCTTACACAACCAGCCTGGCTGAGACAGGAAACACACAGACGGAGTGAGAAGAGAGAGATTTCCCACTTGCCCACTCAACACTCACACATACACACTGACACACACACTCTCAATTCAGCTCAAAGGAGGAAAATTGTTGTTGTTTAGACTCAATGAAGCTCAGCCCAAAACCAATGGGGCAAATAGTTTAGACAATATTGAGGAAATACACCAGATACAACCACAAAGTTAAGTAGAGGCTTCACTCATCGGAGAAGATTACACAGAAAATTAGCAGAAAATATGTGAGTAATTAGACAAAATGGACAGCGCCATTGCATCCGGAACGTCCAAAAACCCCACCCTACAATGTCACACTGCTCAAATCCGACCTCGGATGAGCAGTTTAGGGCCAAAAAATGCTCCAAAAACAGCAAAAACACACTTGCGGTTGTTCCTCCTCTCTTCTCCACGTTTTTTTCTGGTCTTCTCTCATTTTTTTTAGTTCCCACACTTAGCTTTATTAGTTGGGCACCCGTGGCCTTTTAGATGACCTCAAACGGACCCCGAAGAGACCAAAAACTGACCTCGCACTGCATAGTTGTCACCTTTTTGCATCATCCGCACACCTGGCACTCAGTTTTTCCAAATAATGCATCCCGCAACCACGTGAAGTGGCCCCAAGAAGCGGTCCTCATGATGACCTTTATGCATAAGTATCACAAGAAAACACCCACGTCGTGTCCATATCTCTCCGCGTGCAAGTATTGACCCCTTTCGACCTCCTGATGCCACTCGATGCCATCTAACGCACCTGCTTACCTCATGTTGTCGGCCCGCGGATAGCTTCCTTGAGAAGTTTTACGTGCTACCAACTCCTCCTTATTGTAGAAAAAACACAGTGGTACAGTTAATAGTGAAAATCGATGCAGTATGTACACCTTATCCTACCTGTACACATGTGGGACCCACGTAACCACCTGGCTCTGAAAAATGGGCAATTATTTATTTGATGCACCATGCATGTATATGTACATATGCACAATCCCTTGCTCCAAAAAACTCCTGACATAATTTGCCCATCCCCTAGCCTGCTAGATCATTCATGATCAGCAGCAGCAAAGAGAGATATGAGACTCGCCGCATCACAGGTCTCCTCATCCCTCACCAACACTGCTTGATCCACAGACATCTCATCTTGCTCCACCATCATCAATCTAGCATGATAAAATGTAAGACACAATCCATTTACCCTTGAATTATGTAGAACACCATCCAGGTTAGCCAGCTGATATGTGCCATTTGGAAAATACTCCACTACCTTGAAAGGACCTTCCCACTTAATTTGAAACTTCTTTTGGAAGGTGTTGTCCAGCTTACTAGTGTAGCGAAAAACCAAGTCATGTTTCTTGATACCCTTACTTTTGACCTTTTCATTTATCTTTGCCAAAGCCTTATCTTGCATCTGCGCATAATGCTCCAATGCGCTCATCCTATCCAACTGGACCTCTTGTAACTGCAAGAGCCTCTCTTTGAATGCATCACTAGGCAACCCAAGAAACTTCTCTAACATCTTGACCACAGGCAACTCTACCTCCATAGGCAATAGTGCTTCCTTTCCATACACCAAATGAAATGGAGGAAACCCTGTACCTGTCTTCACCGAAGTACGGTAAGCCCATAATGCACTAGGCAATTCCAAATCCCAATTCTTTCCTTGGTGCTCTGTCACTTTAGAAAGAATTTGTACCAACTCACCATTGAATCTTTCATTTAAGCCATTACACTGCGGGTTATAAGGAGTGGTATGCTGGTGCCTAATCTTCATCTTTGTGCATAAGAAGTCTAGCAGTTTAGCTCTAAATCCTGGCCCCTTATCTGAAAGTAGCTCTAATGGCACCCCAAACTTGCAACATATTTCATCATACACAAATTTTGCCACATCCTTTGTAGTGATCTGTTTTACTGCTATATCCTCTACCCATCTAGAGAGATGGTCCACTGTCGTCAAGATATAGCTTTTGCCCCTGCTTGTGATAGGTAACGGGCCTATTGCATCAATCCCCCACTTTTCAAACACATCAAACGCCATAATGGTTTTTCGTAGCTCTGGCTTTAACACTCTTCTCCCAAATGCTTGACACCTATTGCAAGACCTACACCAATGGTGAACATCCTTGTGCAAACTAGGCCATACATACCCCTCTTGCAAAATCTTATGCAAGGTGATCTTTAGAGAAAAATGGCCACCACATGCACCTTCATGATTCTCTTCCCAACACTCTGTAAAGTTCCTCCCGCCAAGGTACATGTCTCAACACGAGATCGGCCCCTTTCATGTATAAGACATCACCAATCAATTTGTACTTGTATGCTCTACGCACAAAGCCATACTTCTTAGAGTTCTGAATCTCCTTTGGAATGATTCCTGTTAGCAAAAACTCCTCTTCTTGAGCCAAACTTTCCCGGCCATGATAAAGAGGTAAAGTGGTCCTCAACACAAATAGCTCCCCAATCATGCCTTGAGCTGCTTCATGCGCCTCTCCATTTAGAGCACGTTCAATGTGTCTGATGATCCATGCTTCGAAATTTTTTAATAGGCCTTTCATTATCAAGCACATTTCCTTCAATGAGGTGTTCTTGCTCTTCCACACACCCAGCACTTGCTTCACCACTAACAAGGCATCACCTTTTATGCTCAACCTTCGAACCCCATGTTCAAACAAATGTGTAATCCGGCTTCCAGAGTAGCATATTCAGCCTCATTGTTACTATGAGCATCCAATTTGAACCCTCTCTTGCATACTAGCTTACCCTCTGGATCATAAAGTGCTATGCCCCCTGAAGCTGCATCATGGCTCTTTCTGTATGAACCATCAAAGAATAACACATGTGCATTGTTGATATGTGGCACTTCTTCAACTACCTTTCTCACCACCTCTTCCTTAACAATAAGGGGATTCTCCTTGTAGGTCAACAAATCAGCTAGGGTAGCCCTTGTACTATCTTCCACTAGAAAAGAGAACTCAAACTCTTGCAGCTCAATTATCCATTTCTTCACCACAATTGACATGTTAGTACCATTAATTAACTGTGGCAAAAAGGCATAACTCGTCAAGAAAACAAAAGGCCGTGGTAGCAAGTAATGACGAAATCGTCGACAAGCAAATATTATACTGGCCATCACTAGCTCTACTTCCGAGAACTTTCTCTCCGCTACCAACTTCACTCGGCTTGCACAATACACTGGCCTCATATAATGGCTGCCCTTTCCCTTTTGCAATAGCATGGCTCCAATGGAATCATCCCCTACTAATGGATTTACATAAAACACTTTCTCCCAATCAGGAGCCTGCATGGCTGACAACCCCCCTAACACCTCTTTCACCTCTTGAAACACTTCTTCACACTTGTCATCCCATTGCAATGGATCATGCTTTTCCACTTGCTGTAATGGATAAAGAAGCTGCGAAGACAATGGAATAAAACGTGCCATGTACTTCACTTTGTGTATAAAAGTTGCCAATTGCTTCGTACTCGTAGGTGATGGAAGAAGAATAAAAGACTTAACCTTATCTGTATCAGCCTCAATGCCATTTTCTGACACCATATGGCCCAATAACTTCACCCTTAGCTGTGCTAGATGACATTTCTTTGGATTTAGTTGTCCTCCACATTCATCATATCGAGCCAATACCATCTGCATCTTCTCATGGTGTTCAGCCCTACTGCTATAAACACAGAAGTCATCCATAAAAGCTTTAACGCAACTACCAATGAATGGTTCCAACACCCAATTTTCTCTCTCTTGATAGAAGGAAGGTCCATTTGACAACCCAAATGGCAATACTGTGTAGCAATAGCAGCCCCATGGCGTAATAAAAGTGGTCTCTGTGCGGTCTTTAAGAGCAATCTTCAATTGAAAATAGCCTGAAAAACCATCACACACACTGTACCTCTCATAACCTGCCACTGAATCCAAGATCTGATCGATGAATGGAAGAGGATATGGGTTCTTCTTAGTGGCTGCGTTTAAGGTTTTAAAATCTACACAAATTCTCAACTTCCCATCCTTCTTTGGACCAACTACAACTGGACTCACCCATTCTGCGGTCTCCACAGGGACTATGAACCCTTCCCTCAACAACTTGTCCACCTCTTCTCGCAAGGCTTCCATTTGCTCTTGGCCCATCCTTCTTAGCTTTTGCCACACTGGCTTAGCACCTTCTTTCAGCTCTATATGCATCTCTTCACCCTTGAACCCTCTGATCTCTTCATATGAAGAAATGAACAAATCAGCAAAACTAGCCAGCATGTGCAAATATATATCCTTCTCCATAGCTGAGAGGTCTCCACTGATTATTTGTGTCATCAATTCCTGCTTCTTTGACAACTCAACCTTGGTTTGCATCAGCCCTTCAATCACTTCATAAGGCCCTTCACTTTCATCTTCAACCTCATTCGCAAATGCAACTAAACCAAACTCCTGGATTTCTTTGTCCATCAAAAGAAATGCAACATCAGCATCCTCATCACTGTTGGTAGTGCTATCACTATCCTCATCTGTCACCGTGGAAGAGCCTTCATCACTAGACTCATCCTCATCTTCATAAAGCTCCTCTAATTGTTTCCTTGTGTCCATATTATAAAGCTTCTTGGTACCTGTCTTTCCATAGAGGCTTATTGTACCATGTCGCCAATCTTGAACAGCTCCCACTGCACGTAACCATGGTCTGCCCAGTATAATAGGATATGCTCCCAACCCTGCTGGCATCACATGAAAATCAACCACTGCCTTTGCATCATATGCCTCCACTTCTAAGCTCTTTACAACACCCAAGCATTTTACTTTTTGATGGTTTGCCAATCTGATCTGAAAACCTAACACCCCAGCCACTGTGAGACCCAGCTTCTCAACGCATGAGTGTGTTATGACACATATTTGGGGTCTGCCATCCACATAACCTTGTCCCAAATTTTTTCTTTTATGCCACACATCTACTATTGGGCAAATGTCTGGTAGCTCATCCATTGCCAACACCTTTACTGAACCTCTCTCTGGCTCTTTCTCCATTGGGTTAACCATCCTCTTCCACTGTCGCTGTAGCTTAGGCACCATCTCTATAAGCTGCCCAAAAGTAACATCTGCCTTCCTGATCGTCAGATCCTCCTTCAAGTCATAGCTTAATTGCCCATCCCCCAGTGGAAAATCTGAAACATGAAACTTTCGACGAGCTCTCGTTTTCCTCTTGGCCTTGACATCCTCGCCTTCATGGCTCTTTCCTTTCTTCTTACTAGGACCTGGGGCACTTCTTCCTTCCTTATCCTCTGTGGTCCTCTTTCCAATAGGCATCACTAATGTATCCTCTAGCTTTGATGCCTTCTCCAAGGTGACTACACTTAGCACTTTTGTCTTTCCCTTTTTCTCCTGGGTCACTCCACTTGTTCCTTTGTCTCCCTTAATTTCGATGCCATAATCATTTGACCTAGTTAGCACTTGTCTTGGCAATGGATACATGTCTCCTCCCATCCTTGGTGGCTTATCACATTGCGGGCTGATGTGACCCAACTCTCCACAATTATAGCATGTGGGCGTCTGCCTCCAGAACCTACCATTGATTTGTCCAACACCATTCCTAGGACTTTCTTCACCTCCTGGATGATTTGCAAACCTCCCCCGACCTCGATTATTTCCCACTTGACCTAGCATGTTTAGGCTGAGATTCTTCATCAAATCTACCACTTGCCTCATGTCTTGCCTTAGCCCATCATCTTGCACCGATGTAGTGACCACTGTTGGCATAACCTGAGTAGTAACAGGAACCACTGGTTCATGATGAACCCCTGACATGCGACCTTGTAAAGACTCTATAGGCTGAAATTCACACCTCATGGGCAAAGACTCCACCCCTAACTGGATCATTTTCCTCAACTTCCACTCTTTGTTCCTTGCTACCTCTAGTGCATCTTCATATGTCCTAGGCTTCTTTAGCTCCACTCTCCAACGTATATTCTCCCAAAGACCAGCCAAGAACCTGCCCTTCTTCATCATGTCAGGCGGGGGTACCTGTGGTGCTAAGGCCTTGCACATCCGCTCCCATGCCAATGAGAACTTACGTATGTATGCATCTACTGGCTCACCTTCCTTTTGCACCAAACCTTGTACTTCTTGCCACACTTTGTCAGGATCGACTTCTATCTTCACAAACTCCACTTCCAACCCATGCCTTAGATTGTCCCAGCTCAATCTTACAGGTGAATCCGCTGCACGCAACTCCTCTTCAAATGTTTTGGACCAGACTTGTGCATCACTCTTCAAACAAATTTGGAGAAGACGTAACATCTACCCAGGGTCATGAATCTGGTTGCTAATGCAGGCAACCTCCGTCTTTTCCAAAAAATCTTCCACATCTTCATCACTTCTTCCATGAAACTCCAGATAAGAGAAAGCCATGGCTACCCAAGTTACAATGCTTTGAGAACCCCTTTGAACACACGTGCAAGAACCCAAAACTTTTGACTACCCAATCCCTAGAAACTTCAATGGAGCTCAACTTTAGATAAGGACAAACACATGCACATCAAATGAGCTTTCATAGTTGATCATCAGAATTACAACATGCAAAGGACATTCCAAGATCTCTCGTAATCTTCTTGGCCCGAACATAAAGACTATGCGCTGTTGGAAAAAAATCTTCCTGAACACATGAACATTTATCTGGATTCTTTGAGTTAAATGAAATGGAGTGAATTGAGGGCCATTTTGATCATCCATTAAAGCCAACCATGAAGCTCCCCAGAAGGCACACTTGACTTAACCTATGATTTTGCCAAAATTTCAGCAGCATAACAATATAAATGGCTCAAAAGACCAAAAAACCAGCCATCATAACTTGGAAAAATTTTGGCAGAGTTTCCCCAAAAATAGAGCAGTAGGAACCCAAAATATAGACTGTATATGTATGCATAAATTGTCAACAATAGAACCCGAGCATCAAATAGGACTCACTAGTACATAGCCTATGGCAAGGTCACAAAAACGGTGCTCCAGCTACCTGTATCACCGAAAGGATCTCCACATTTGAGAATCCCCCAGCTCAATAAAAACCTCACGCTATCGACCCTCACACGAAGGCTAATGCAAATCGCGTATAGTCAAGTCTCAGAAATGACTATCTTCCAGACTAAGTCTCAGAAATGGCTGGGACTGCCAAAAACAACCAAGTATGGCTCCACAAATGTGTACAATGACAGTTTCCACAAGTACCGTACAATCCAACAGACAATGCGCTCAAATAGGCGCCAAGTGATGCATACCCACAACAACTTCAAGTGACATCGCTGCTAGTATATCACTGTACTCTAGCTACCTGTACCTGTGTGAATCACCTGTACCAATAACGCCCCTGTAACCTGTAGCCCCGAATCTCGAAGCTTGAAGCTTGAAGCAGAAGGTACTCGAAGAAGATCCTCCGTGGCGGCGCCAAAAGAATGTGAGCGGGATGGAAACACACACAACGCCTCTATAATGACCCGACACACACTCTTGGGATGATACACACACACACATTATGGGGCACCACTCGGATTACACAACCAGCCTGGCCAAGACAGGAAACACACAGACGGAGTGAGAAGAGAGAGATTTCCCACTTGCCCACTCAACACTCACACATACTCTCTCAATTCAGCTCAAAGGAGGAAAATTGCTGTTGTTTAGACTCATTGAAGCTCAGCCCAACACCAATAGGGCAAATAGTTTACATAGTATTGCGGAAATACACAAGATACAACCACAAAGTTAAGCAGAGGTTTCACTCACCGGAGAAGATTACACAGAAAAAGAGAAGAAAATCTCTGAGGAATTGGAAAAAATGGACAGCGCCATTACGTCCGGAACGCCCAAAAACCCCACCCTACAATGTCACAGTGCTCAAATCCGACCTCGGATGAGAAGTTTAGGGCCAAAAAATGCTCCAAAAACAGCAAATACACACTTGCGGCTGTTCCTCCTCTCTTCTCGACGTTTTTTTGTTGTCTTCTCTCAGTTTTTTCAGTTCCCACACTTAGCTTTATTAGTTGGGCACCCGTGGCCTTTTAGATGACCTCAAACAGACCCCGAACAGGCCAAAAACTAACCTCGCAGTGCATAGTTGTCACCTTTTTGCATCATCCGCACACCTGGCACTCAGTTTTTCCAAATAATGCATCCCGCAACCACGTGAAGTGGCCCCAAAAGTGGTCCTCATGATGACCTTTCTTCATAAGTATCACAAGAAAACACCCACGTCGTGTCCATACTTCTCCGCGTGCAAGTATTGACCCCGTTCGACCTACTGATGCCACTCGATGCCATCTAACGCACCTGCTTACCTCATGTCTTCGGCCTGCGGATAGCTTCCTCGAGAAGTTTTACGCGCTACCAACTCCTCCTTATTGTAGAAAAAACGCAGTGGTACTAGTAATAGTGAAAATCGATGCACTTTGTACACCCTGTCCTACCTGTACACATGTGGGCCCCACGTAACCACCTGGCTCTGAAAAATGGGCAATTCTTTATTTGATGCACCATGCATGTATATGTACATATGCTCAATCCCTTGCTCCAAAAGACTCATGACAACGTCTTATAAAGTAGCTACAAATTTCACTGCATTCGAGAGAGCTAGTCTATGGTAAGGAGGTTGTATTGCCCGTGCATGCGCAGTTGGGTGCTTTAAAGGGTATGTGGCATGTCAATGCCACTCAACAAGAAGTTCTACAGGATCGTATAACCAGTTTGGAGGCTTTGTAGATGGACAGAGAGGCAGTGGCAGACTACTATGTGAAGTAGAGAGAGAGAAGCGGATTGCCAAGTTCAATCAAAACTTTCCAGACAAAAGAATGGAGGAAGCAGACCTATTCATGAAGTAAAAAATCTACTATATTTCACATTCCAGAAGAAGTTCAAGAAGAAGTGGACAAGTTCGTATAAAGTGCAAAAGGCCTTTCTGAATGGGACCTATCTGTTGGTGAGAGAAAATGGCAAGTTTTTGCAGAACAGGGTGAACGGTGATTGACTCAATTTGTATTTTGAGAGAGATTTCTCAAGGTGCATCAAATTGTAACCAAGAGGGGTGGGCAATCCATTTACAACATACGTTGTGCGAGAGAAAAAAACAAGCTTTTGTACATAGCTTGTACATAGAGTTATGGCTTTGCGAGTACTTTCAATTGTCAGTTTGGTGTGCCAGTTTTAAAGCTCTCAAATATGCTTTTGGTTGAACATGAATGTTTGACGAGGGGGCTGGGCAATGATGGTGCATCCAAAGTTGGACCGAGCTAGAACATTATCTATGCCAAGCAAAGGTAGCAGGCAAGTGTAGTGCAAAAGGCTAGAGCAGGTATGGAGTCCCTGGGCAGACCAATGACAGTGGGAATGTATGTCTGAAGTGGTTTTTTATCCCAAAAGAGTTAAAGGATGGTCTACATGGGATGAGAGATGAAGGTGCCCAAAATGCAAAGTCAGTGCTCTGGAATGTAGTGTTCAATGTCGTCAAGAAACCGGTCCAAATGGCTCGTCAAATGGAGCCTCGATGCTCAAGATATTGCAGTTCAAAGTTAGAAGGTGTTGCAGATCCTCGACAGGCAGGGTAGCTGGGGACAGGTGGCCCAGAAAAGTGTTAGCATATAGATGTGTAGAGCTTGAATTATGGAGTATGCATGTCTTCTCGGATTGCAAATGCTCTAGACAACAAGTTATGGCTATTTGAAGATTTTCGGGGGGTCGGGTCTATGCCCACTTGCCCGCATCGGAGGATGCACCATCTGGCATCTTTTTGGCCTCACCAAGGTTCTCAGTGATAGTATGCATCATGTGGAGTTAGCACAGTTCAATAGTTCGTCAATTGGATGCTTGGTCAGTAAGATATGGCAAGTCGAAATTGGCGGTAGGTGCTAGAGAGGACAATGCAGGTAATTTTCTTGGTTTTTTCATGACCTCGGTTTCCTACCTTGGGAGGCTCAAGAGGTGGCAAAGGTTGAATGAGTCAAAGTACACAATGGGGGTTGTTAGGGGGTTTCCCTGATTCAGGCAATCATTGAGCAAAAGAAAGCAAAGCTCTGAAGTGGAGAAATAATTTTCATTTTCAAGGTTTCTTTTAAGGGGTTTTATTGGAATTTCAAAGGCCTTAGGAGGCTTGTGAGTCTAGGAGCGCCACGTGGAGGGGGGGAAATCGCATATGGGGGGCTAAGTGATGAAGGCGAGGTGTATATAGCCAAGAATGCGCATCCAACATAAGTATCGAGTGGGAAATAAGGATCTTGGAGCTCCACCGGATATGGAGTTTGGTTGTGACACCGCTTGCTGCTCTGCGCGGTGGCGCATGTGAAAGTTTTGGCGGACTCTTCACGGCAGAGTGGCCGTAGCCGGTGGCAATGGGTGGAGAAAGGCACCGCTAGCGCCCGCGTGGGGGGTGTTGTTGTTATTCAACGCGCAAACAGTGATGATGTGGCCGCCTGACGGGGGCCATTCACACGCAGCCCTTGGGGCCAGAACCTTTTTTGAGGACAACCTCCCTCCCATTAGCAAGGTCGCTAATGCTCGAGGTCGAGGGGCAAGGGATGATTCCTATGCGAGAAATGAGGAAGAGAGGGAGTGTTCAAGAGCCGCCATGTGTACAAGGAATGGGCGGGCCCCCATTTCAAGGCTCACCAAGCGAAGGCAAAGGCAAGGAGGGAGGCCAAGACCAAAAGGGAGAGTGAGGAGAGAGAGAGAGAAGGCAGGACAAAGGCTCAAAAGTAGGAGCAGTACAAGGTAGGCCTTCCAAAGGGTAAAAATGAAGAAAAAAGGGGAAAAAAAAGTTCCTAGGGGCAATAGCGACTTCGCTAATGCCCCCCCCCCCCCCCCCCCCCCCAAAGTGCAAGAGAGCAAGAGAGAACATATGAAAATGAGGCGGCTCTCTTCTTCCAAAAGATACCAAATTAGGGTGCCAAATGGACCAATTGAAGTGAAGTTTCCAAAGTTGAAGGGCCCCCACTATAAAAGCCAAATTTTAATGAAATTAGGGGCCTTTTTTGTGCCGTTTGAAGCTTGCAAAGTGGAGCTCTCGAACAGACTAATCCCTTTGTACTGTTTTCTTGAAAATGGCCATGGTGATGGCATTGCAAGCCTTTGTACATGCCTTGTGAAGTGTAATCAAGACACTGTTGCCCCGTTTTGTTGTCATTTTCCCTTCCCCCCTTCTCTTTCTCTTGCTTTCGTGTTTCTCCTCGATGCCAGCAGTGTGGATGTGTGTGTCCCCCCGGACTGACGGTGTTTTGTATGAGAGAGTGAGATTGAGCGGCTGTGTGCATGTGTAAGGGTGGAGACAGACCGTGGAAATAGGTGCGTGTTGTGTGGTGGATTTGTGGAGTGTGTGAGGAGTGGAAACTGAGCAGGCGATGGTCTGCTAGTGAGAAGTGTGTTTCTGAAGGTGTTTTCTGAGTGGATAGGAGTGTTGTGGATGCCCTGAGCTATAGAGAGGCCCTTGTGTTTGTGTCGGGTGTGTTCCCCTATTCCCCCTCTCCAACGTTTCACAACGACACTTCAAGTCCAACAAAAGAACAGATGCAGACGTGAAAAGCAAGATTAGTAGACTTGAAAATTTAGAAAAAATATTTTTAAAAAACAATTAAAAAAAAATATACCAACTAAATTACAAAGTAAATAAATGACTCGTGCGATTAGGCTAAGGAATAAACCGTAAATTTTTTTCTTCCTTGTGAGGGCTTGGGAAAGATTGGTAGATCTTAGGATACTTGGGATGCTTTCAGTTGGAGGGCAAGCAAATTATAGTGAGGGAAATGGAGTCCCCGAGGGTCCCTATTTAGATTTCCTTCAGGGCCCCGTCGGGCTACGCTTTAGACCCATTGGGGACGCACCCCGTGAGGATGAGCGTGTATCTCAGTAGGACCCAGTGGGCTAAATCGTTCCATCGACGAACAAATCCACATGCCCTCCAGGTTCCCTTTAGGTCACCATGTCATTTTTTGTGAATGTGAAGATGTGTGAATTGAAATTTTTTTCATTAACAATCTTATCACAAAAAATACCCGTGATTACCCAAATATGAAATCCTGCTCTGGCCCTAGTCGGAGGATCACTAGGATACTAGGCCCAAAGAGCTCATTGTAGGCCCTTTCGAGAGGTTTGACTGGAACATGAGGAAGCCAATTTAAAGGAGCTAACGTGGGCCTTCTCACACCCCGTTGCTATAATGTGGGGACTCTTCACTCCAATGTTCAGGAAAAATGCGTCTTAGCTTAATATCGTGTTGTTTTCGATTTCAAAAATGCCGGTTGAATAGAGCAAGGGGAAAAGGAGAACTTCCACTCCAAAATAGAGAAAAATAGTGTAAAAACCCAAAAAATTGTCCTAATTTTCTAAAATTTCCTCTTCACAAAATCAAGAAAAGGAATTTTGAATGTTCCCGAACACTGCTTCACTCTCTACCCATCTATGCATGCCACATTATACCCGGAGTTTGGTACATGATGGGGCTACCTAGCCCTTTGCATATGATGGTTTTATTCCCTGATGCATTGTTCCACACCCATGATTAGAGTAAGAATTCCATCATGGTCATCCCTAATATACATAAGCACACGTCCCAATGCAATCTTTTTCTATATGCAGGGGGGTATATTTCAAGGACCTTTCTCCTTTATGTTGGATACCTAAAGAACACACATCTGTACACCACTTTATTTCATAGGGTGAATTTGGTCTGTAGAAAACGTTCATAAAGCTCGCTCGCTCTTTCTCTCTCTCTCTAAAAACTTCTTCAATATGCAAATGTTGCTATGAGATAAGACAACTTGGTGTACAATTGAACGCTAGTGATCTATAAGCTGTGGGACAAAATGATTTGTTTTTGAGAATAGCTAATGGTAGAGGCGTGTGCACCAGGGCAGTACACCAGGAAAACATAAAGGACGAGCAATGTGCAAGCCTCTATAAGAAGCATCAACAAACCTTGTGATCGTCATGATTTGTGCTTGCCAAACTTTATGCAACAATCCAAGCGGTGGTGGAAAATCATGAAGGCGTGCGCAATGGATCTCTCTCTCTCTCTCTCTCTCTCTCTCCGATCATGCTCTCTGACATTCCGTATCGCGTCTTGAGTTCAAAACTCGTCGATTAAGTCTATTCTACAACACTAAAACGTGCTCTCAAACAGTGAATTGTAGTCCTTGGTTGAAACCAGGAGAAGCCTTCCTCTGGCCTATATATACAAGCACACACTCACAAAGCGGTTGCTTATCTCAAGCAAGCACAGAATGGCAAGCCTCAAGAGCCAGCTGCACGTGTTTCTTCCTCTTTCATTTGTCGTCTTCCTTTTGTGCTCGCCTACAGTAGAGGCAGCCCATAGAAAACTCAACCTCAACAAGCAGCTACCCAGTACTAACAACCGTGTGCTGATGAGCTCCTCTACCTTCTATAATGCTTTTGATACCAATAATCCTAATGCTTTTGATGCCACCCACACTAACTTCAATCATTATGCTAGCAGTAAAGAGGGTGCCAATGTTAATTATGACAAAAGTGCCAATAGGCTTAATGATATCGCTAATAGCGAGCTCAATGCAAACAGCTACACTGACACTCGTGGTAATAATGCTTTCAGAACAAATAGCTACAGAAATAATGCTAATCAACCACTTGATACCTCTAATAACCCGCAAGCAAATGGCGCGCAACACAGCTACCCCACCACATTGGGATTCTCTTCACCATCATCGTCGAACACTCCGTCTCCATATTATGATCAGGCTTCTTTGCCAGATGCAGGTAATGGATATGGCAAACAAAGTTTCCCCTGGAATGACCAACAAAGCTTTCATGGCTCCCAATATGATGCAAAGAGCTTCTTTTATAGCTCTCCGTCTACGGTAGATACTTCTCTGTCTAAAGAGCAGGGCTTGTCTCAATCTTCTTTAAACTATGAGACAAGCTACAACCCTTTTCATCAGATGGATGAGCTCAAGAGCAATAACCATGCGTATGAGTTCGGGTTTAAAAGTGAGAAACCTGTGACTAATTATGATGGCTTCTTCAACAGCCCCACAATTCACAAGAATGAGGCGGAGGTCTCAACTGCAGCTACCTCCTCATTTGGGCAACAAAATTTCCCACTAGGTGATCACGACCTCACTTATGGACATGTCCAAGTGCCATGAAGAAGAAAATAAGTTCTCTCTCTCTCTCTCTCTCTCTCTCTCTCTCTCTCTCTCTCGATATAGCACAAGTCGAGTTCAAGGCCTCCTCCCCGGAGTCCCCTCTCATCACGTTGATCAAATAACTTTCCTTTTTTTCTTTTCCCTAGGTCCACTATAATTCCCCAATTCCCTAGCTATAGGCCACCTTCTCTAAACATGTAAGTGATTGTGGAATTTGTGCCCAAAATCTCCAAATTCAAGATCAACTCCATCTTACCTCCACAACTAGTAGATTTTTACGACGACAAATTATATGTGACTTTTGTCAAAAGTCCATTTTTTTTATGCCACTGCATGGCAGAATCGACTTTTAGTGATTGCAAAAATGTTTTAGTTTAGATGCAATCTGATGAGATTTGGTTCCCTAGTCTTAACTCTTTAAATGATTTGTTTGTAGGAGGGATATGTCATTGACTTTGCGAATCGCTTTTTAAAAGAGATCCACACTATACATCTGTAAAAATAGCCCTAGGGTATCTAGAAGCAAGTAGCGAACCTGTCTAGGCAAAATGTGCCTTTCAAGTACACATGTTTGTTGCTACGTGTGGGAGAGTGTGGTCATAATGGAAAAAAGGTGGGTCCCTTTGAGTAATACCGATTTCTTTCATACTCTTGCTCTTTGCAATGCTAGCCAACATGTATGTTGATGGTGGCATAGTTTTGAAAGCACAACAAACCTTCTTGTCTAGGATGTTGTAGGTATTCATTGAAATCAAGCCCCAACATTGGCCAAATGGGCTTTTCAACACGATTTAGGATACCAACAAAGTGGGCAATCTACAAAAACATTCAAAGATGATGAATATGAACTCAATGTTGTAGCCACAATAGGATCAATTGCTTTACTTTTTCTCTTGATGTGTTCACATGAGTCATTGATATTGAACGAGGTATATGCTTTAGATGGGATGCCAAAAGGCCCCATTTGGATACATTGTGACGTGAAAAAAAATTGATTCAATCAACCATATTTGCTCTTGTGGTTGTGCAATTGAGGGAAGGACGATACACTCTTTTGAATATACTTCCCAAATCATCCATATGGGCTCTCCTCGTGCGAGGAGATGATGCAACAGGCCAATGAAATGAGCCAAAAGAGGAGCACTTCACATCTGTCTTTTTCCATACCATATGCAAATATAGCTCAATCTCTCTTTGAAGTTTACATGTACTGTGTATGTGTTATTATGAGATTGGGAATTTATATTTTTCCTAGATTGGGGAGACCTAATGGTCCACCGATGGTGAGAAGGGCGTAATGATTGATACCTTTTATGCCTAGTGTTTGATACATGACAAGTAGCTTTGACATTCATTTTTATGAAAAAGAGGACTCCATGCTTATGGATAAACCCACCCAGCCTCCCCACTTCCTATCTGACCCTCACCATCAACATTGGCTAGCTGACTTGCTTGAATGGTTCCATGGTTGCCCATAACATGCCACATCTTGCTCATAGGCGACGATTCACTTGGGGGATTCACTAGTAGTACTAGGGAGACTTCATCTGTGTGCATCAAAACCATGTTTTTAACCCATATATATGAGAGCCTCCTTTGTATACTCTGCCTTCTTTTCCACATAAGACGCCTTTATTGTACACTCATGAGGGACCATATGGTAATCCTTAGTGAATACCTTGGGGATTCAATAAGGGTACATACGACCCCCTTGTTGTACATGTGGTACCATATGGTAACCCTTAGTGAATACCTCGGGGATTCACCTTGTTTGATACATGGGTTATTAATGCCTAGATTGCAACCTATAAATTTATGTGATGAATGCCATATCTAGCCTTGTATGGGATGATTCTTTACACAATGAGTGTATGCAATATGGTGTACATGAAAATTTTAGGCTAGCTAAGGACCTCTTGTTGTATGTAGTCATTTGTATCAGATGCAATAACAGAATGCCCTATTGGCTTGCTCATCCTAGACAATTCCTAGATAGAGGATGCACTCTATCACACTCATCATTATGATATGAATATGCATGATTGATTTTGGCCAATGTGTGGCCTCACGTGCATTGAATTCCTTATGGGATGCAACCAATATGAGAAGAAAACGAGAGGGTCATGCTATGGATCATGGTTCAAGAATTTATGCTTGAATTGTTGTGTTTTACGCTTGATTATTATACTAAATTCTCCTTGAGCATAGTCGAGTAAGGAGGTGGTTTTTGGCCTTGCAAGATGAGAACATAGGGAAAGACCCCTTTTGGTAGTATGTTTGAATGCTTATGCTCCATGCATCAATTTGTGGAGTCTAGGAGCCAAAAATAGTGGAATATTTCTAGTTTGACAAGAGCTCTATGCTTTGCATCTATAAAAATTGCCCTAGGGTAGGAGGATATAGAAAACTAAGAATGTTTATAACTTTTTTCTTCCTAACTTTCTAAGATGTACTCTCTTGGAATGCAAGAGTACAAGCTATGCCCAATGGGATGAAGGCTATAAACAATTTTCCTTTTGTCAACAAATGTGAGGGAAGGATTCTCTCTAAATATGGTTTTGTTAACCATAATTTGCTGGCATTTATACGCACGTATAACAAAAATTATACATATAAAACGTCATCAATATACGCTGTATTTCCAAATAATACCTGAATACCCGTATAAAACAGTTTTCGGTCGAGATATTTTTTGATCGAAAAAAGTTTCGATCGAAAAAGTATATATATATATACAATCGTCGCTGTATTCGATCGAAAAGCATTCTGGACTTTTTGGGAGTTTATAGAGCTTGGAGCTTTTGAGAGATTAGCAGATAGCGACAGCCCCTTCGGTTTACAACAGTTTTTAGATATATTATTTTAATTTTCAGTAAGCACTTTTTTTTTGTGCGAGACTTGTGTGGTGCAGTGGTTCCGACTCTCACCACAAAATTGGTTTGCAGCTCGTAGGCCACTTCGTGGTGTGTAGCCATATGGCTCACTCCAGAGGTGTGTAGAATATAGTCTCCTTTCCTGTGGTGTGTAGTAATATGAATCACTCCAGGGAAGGATTAGGGTAAATTTAGATTCTCACTTGTATGGTGTAGCAGTATATCTCTCACCATAGAGATGAGTTAGGATTAGAGGTCGACTCGTGGAGTGTAGTAGGCATGATGCTACACCTCTCACTTCAGAGTGGCCTATAAAATTTACAATCGTAAAGTAAATCATTGTTGATTATTCTACATAGAAGCACAAAGATTAACGTTCGTCATTTTAAGAGTGCAGAGATGCATACTTTATTCCCTCTACATCTTAATGTGACTTTCGTTATTTTTGTGCTTCTATTTCTGTAGTAACATCATTGTTCATCAATAGATGACTTGGTGTTACTCTGAATGTAGATATATACAACAATTGATTTACATTTGAGATTGTTGAGCTGTTTGTTGATGGTTGTGTTGTGCATTCCAGATATGGCATACTTTATTCCCTCTACATCTTAATGTGACTTTCGTTATTTTTATGCTTCTATTTCTGTAGTAACATCATTGTTCATCAACAGATGACTTGATGTTACTCTGAACGTAGATATATACAACAATTGATTTACATTTGAGATTGTTGAGCTGTTTGTTGATGGTTGTGTTGTGCATTCCACACACTTCATTAGAAATAGCTTATAAAATTTACAATTTTAGATTAAGTTTTTCTGTCATATGTGTTACATAGAAACACAAGCGTTAACCACTCGTTATATTAAGAGTGAAGAGATGCATATTTTCATGCCCTCTTCATCTTAATGTGACCTACTGGTTACTCGTGTGTTTCATATTCCAAAAGAACATCATTTTTCATCATTAAATGACTTGGTGTTGTTTTGGACGTAAACACATACGATAGGTAACTTACATCTGCAATTGTTAATTTATCTGCTGATAGTTGTGTTATGAGTTCCACACACTTTATCAGGGATTGGATTGATAAAAACTATCAATCTATTTTACAACAGCATCCAGGACTTGTGCTGAGAATATCTCCCACTAGCTAAGTTGTTCATATGTACGATTTTCCAATCCTTTAGATGTGATTTCTTTCATCATCTCACACTTCTGCACATAGCAGGGTCCTGTTCTTGTGCTGAGAGCATCTCACACTCCTCGCCTCTCTCTCTCTCTCTCTCTCTCTCTCTCTCTCTCTCTCTCTCTCTCTCTCTCTCTCTCTCTCTCTCATTTAATTTTCATGGTCGATTCGCGCAATGTGGTTTGTAATCATAAGATTTTCTCTTTAATTTGCAATAATTTAATATTGTTTAATAAATTTGTATCATCATTTAATATATATATATACAGGGTTAACACTCGTTATATAATAACTATGTTACTATGGTGTACAATCTTTTCGTAAGATCCTTAATTTATAATTTTGTCATACAGATATGGCAGACACAAAGCTAGCAAAACATCAACAAAAGTTCGTCTCCGAAGTGATTGTGAGAAACTTTCATTACATGTCAGAGGCAGAGATTAGGCGTTGTTTAAACCCTGTCACTCCGGTGTATTTTTATCAGCTTACAGAGACTCTGACAAAGTCTGTGTTTGAGCAGCTCCAGGCAAAGTTTGCACCAGATAATTTTGACATAGCCTTCTTAACATCAGGTGCTTTAGTAAACATGGTCAAACAAACCATTGGACAGATCATGAAAACCTTTCAAGAACTGAAAAATCCTGCAATTACTTCCTTGCCAAACATAGCTGAGCGCATACATCTTGTGCAACATCTTTATACGGAGTTCAAGAGCAAGGAAAAGTTAGAAAGAGCAGCAAAGGGTGCAAGAGTGAAAGCCAGCTCTTCCGAAGCTCCTGTTGAACCAGAAATCCTTCTTAGAACAGAGCTTGCAGCATCATCCGGTGCTGCATTAGACCTCTCTCAACTACCACCTATTTTACACCTTTTACCGGACACAACCATCTTCAATATCCAAGCTCCACAGCTGGGAGAGGGAAGATGGGCACATGTGAAGCGTGTGGGTGTCACACATCCTGCTTTCAAAGATCAAGTGTATGCTGCAAAAGTGTTCAAAGTACACTTACATGGGTCCACCATGGAGCAACAGGTCAAAGACGAAGCAACAATTTTGGATATTTCACATCGTGGTATTATCTACCCTCTTTCCATGGTGCACCACGTGGAGTGACCTATGTTCATTTCATGATTCTAGAATGGCGGCCATGTGGAGCAATGGATAAAAGAATGCACTGTAGACGGGTAGCCAGCCTGTCATTCGTGATTACGTACTCACTGCACGAACTGTAGAGCTATTCCAAGAGAATATTTTGCAGATCATCAATGCTCTTCTCCAAACTCTGAAGTATATACATACGCATAACTACCACTACAAGAGGTTATTCATATTAGCGACGCTCACACAGCGACACTCAAAAAAAAATTTCCCGGCGTCGCTATGAGCGTCGCAAATTTACAAAGAAATTTGCGACGCTCATAGCGATGCCGGCTGGGCTAAAAAAATAACCGAGCGCGCCCAAAAACTCAGATCTCAGATCTGAGTTTTTCGGCGCCCTCAAACAAGGAGCAGGTAATGCTCTCCCTCACTCTCTCTCTCTCTCTCTCTCTCTCTCTCTCTCTCTCTCTCTCTTTTTCTTCTCCACACACACACACACACACACACGAGGAGAGGAAGGAGAGCCAGGTATGCTTCTTCCCTCTCCTCATTCTCATGTTCCCTTCCCCTCTTTCTCTCTCCCTCTCTCTCTCTCTCTCTTTTTCTTCTCCACACACACACACACACACACACGAGGAGAGGAAGGAGAGCCAGGTATGCTCCTTCCCTCTCCTCATTCTCATGTTCCCTTCCCCTCTTTCTCTCTCCCTCTCTCTCTCTCTCACACACACACATACACACACACACATAGTGTTTTTGAGAGAGAGAGAGAGAGAGAGAGAGAGTACAAACAAAAACAAAAACGCACACACACATACATAAACAAAGAATGCACACACACATTGAGAGAGAAAAAGAGAGAGAGAGAGCATGCATAAACAAAAAACGCACGCATTGAGAGAGGAAAAGAGAGAGAGAACATGCATAAACAAAAAACACACACATTGAGAGAGGAAAAGAGAGAGAAAACATGCATACGATCCAAAAAAACGCACACACATTGAGAGAGAAAGAGAGAGAAACTAATTTAACGTCGTAGGAAACTAATTAAAATTAAAAGAACTAAAGATCTAGCCGACGAGGAGTTGAACTCAAGACCTATTATTCAAGAGGGAAATGGCATAATCAATCTATCATACTTGGCATGGGTGATAGAAAGGTTATACCATTTATCTCTTTTTATTGGCACACACATCCACACATGCGCACACACACACAAGAAGAAGAGAGTTATAACGTCGTAGGAAACTATCTTAAAAGACGTTAAAGATTAGGTTATATGTAGACTTACATTAAATTAGATTTAGGTTTATTTTTAACTAGATTTACGTTTATTTACGCTAGATTTAGATTTACGTTATATTAGATTAGATTTAGGTCTCCATAGACTGCGATGCCTGCATGAAGCGGGTGAAGAAAGCCCTCAATGGAATATAGGGTATTGCTGCCTTCACTCATGGTGGGCTCCGTCGATCCAAAAGTACAGGTGAAATGTCTTCAGAAGATAGGGAAGAAGGTGGATCTTCAGGGCGGCAAGAGTCACTACATCCCCGACACAATGACCATCTAGACAACCTCTAGTCATTCAACAGCAACTTCAAAGTTAGTAACAAGAGCAAGAACGGTCTAAAGGGCCAATTGCTGTCGTCAGATGTGGATGGAGATGAGGCAGGTCACCGCCGGAAGTTAACTCTCACATCTTTAGTGATGAGACTGCCAACTCTTGCCGAGTTATGTGAAAAATTATGTGTTAAATCAGTTTTAAGGTTCTTATAATCCCTGTTAGTTTAGTTCTTTGTTTTTAATATAACATAATTTACGTTAGATTTAGATTTATGTTAGATTAGATTAGACTTAGGTTTATTTAGGTTTACCCACACACACACACACACACACACAAGAAGAAGAGAGTTTTAACGTCGTAGGAAACTATCCCAAAAGACGTTAAAGATTAGGTTAGATGTAGACTTACGTTAAATTAGATTTATGTTTATTTTTAGTTAGATTTACGTTTATTTAGATTTACGCTTATTTACGTTAGATCGAGTCCACGCAAGAATTACTTACGGTTTAGGGTTTAGAGTTAGACGAACAGTGAAAAGATCTACTGTGAAAAGATGTTAAGATGCTGTGAAGTGCTACAGCTAGAGAAGAGGCAAAGGGGTTTTGTCCACTACATGCAGTATCGTGTAGACGTGGGTGTGTAGATTTCTTGTACCCACAAATATAGGTATTGACCAATAAAGACGAGATTATAACCCGGTGGTTCTGATCTCCGTGCACCTCTAGACCGAGGTGTGCGGGGATTGGACATGACTAGAGAATGTGAGGTAAAGAGAGAGAGAGAGAGAGAGAGAGAGAGAGAGAGAGAGAGAGAGAGAGAGAGATAAGACGAAGAATGCCAATAGAATATTAAATTTGTTGTCCAGGTTATAAGTTTTTTATCCTCATTATGAGTAGCGACGAGGATGTGGGACCGTCCAACCGAAACACCTATCTCTCAACGAGGGTCTTATGTCCCTGTCTTATGGTCTTATGAGCTTAAGATGGTTGCACAACCAATTGAAAAGCGCACAACAATGCGGTGACGAAGTGACTGAAGAAGAGTGGGAGTACTCTCGGGGTTGCGCGACCAAGGTAAGTTTGCAATGTATGACTAGCAAATGACTTTATTTATAAACGTTTGAACGACCACTCATAATCTTTGTTCGTTGTAGTATAAGTCATACACAGCAGCATGGTGTAAAGGTCGACATTTTAGGGTGGAACGAATCGACAAAAAGCGTTTTACTCAAGATTGTGGAATCATGGCAAAATTTGAACAGTCTAGTCAACGACGTTCCTCTGATGCAGATCCTGTGGTGGCGGAACTCACTTACTTCGGCACGCTGCAAGAGATTTTGAGGATCGATTACAGAGGATTTTTTGTCGACTTGTTCGACGTGCAATGGTTCAAGATAATCATGGAGGGTCGCAACGCTACTGTGCGTAGAGGAGAGTCTGGTTTTCTTGAGGTGGATTTTACTAAGAAATGGACTGACCTAAGAGACACTTTCGTACTACCCGAGCATTGTGAACAAGTAAGTATGTAAATAGTTAACATCCCCCTTTTACAAGTTATGTGCTTGAAAGCTCTCATGTAAGTTATGTGGCTCTGGCAGGTAATATTTCATCCTACAAAGTCTACATCAAACTGGTGGTACGTCATAGAGGTAGCCCCTCGTAGTGCAAGGACGTATGAAGGCTACCATGTGCCAATCACAACGACATCAATGGAGGAGATCAGAGAAGATGCTCAATCAGAAGCCGCTGCGGTGGTGCCAGACGAGCATCAAGATGCTACTACTCTATATGTGGTGCATGCAGAGGAGCTACAAAATGAAATAGAGGATATGTGTTTAAACAGAGAGCTCTATATAGATATAGGAAGTTATGCTGAGTTATACGAGGATGAGAGAGAGATCTCTTAAAGCCACAAATATTGTATTTGAACAATTTTGCTCTGTGTTGTAAAAGCTCTGGCTCTCTAAGTACCTTCCATGGTGTATAACGCTCTTTTCTACTCGCGCTCACATCTTTTGATTGAAAATTCTGAGTTTTCGACTTGCCTCTTCTATCACTCAATTCATTGCGTCATTGTATTTATATGCGTCATTACGTCATTGTATTTAATGGTCTTTGCGTCATTGTCTACTCTATTCATTCAATATTAAGTTTAAATATTCGTGTGTTTAATGCAGGTATGGATGATGAGGAGTTTCTTTCTTCTTTGTCACCGCAGCAGAGACAGTGGTACGTGGAGCGTCATCGCTCTGGCGCATCATCGCGCGTTCCTACTCCATCCGCATCTCCCTCTCTTTCGGAGCATTCGGCGCGCTCCGAAGCTTCGGCGTCGACGAGACGAGCTTCACACTCGTCTAGACACCGGCGCTCTAGTGGTGGCGGTGGCGGTTGTTGTGGGGATTCCGCCACCGATGCCTCCACACCGCCTCGTGTTCGACGAGGCTCTTTACCCTCCCCTTCTTTGCCCGCCCCCACACCAGCCACAGCATTGCCATCTACGCCAGGTTTTGCACGGCTGACTGTTCCTAGAAGCTACACACCTCTACCTACTCCGCCAGGAGCCACCCCACTCGGCACTCCTCGCTTCGGGGCCCAGACGCCGGTGGAGACACCTGACGTCCGTACCCCCATCGACACGCCGCTAGAGACCCCTGCCGGGACACCCAGGTTCACGCGTCACCGGCCAGAGGACTTGCCTTACTCCGTCGACATCAGCGGCGGCATCATCATGGATGATGATGGCAAGAAGGTGATCTCGCGCATGCGTGGTCTTTGCTCTCAGCTGTTTAGACACTACATACTAAACAAATGGAGTGAAGTACCAAGTGATTTAAAAAACAGAGTCATCAGCATACTTCATGATGAGTTTCCCGTTCCAACACGGGATCAACGCTTCAATGAAGACCTGATGAAGATTCGAATGCGCGAATACTGCAAACACAAGCGTTCCGAAGTGCAAAAAGCAATCAAGAATGGGTGGAACAGGCCAGATTGGCTGGCCAAAGAAGATTGGAAGAATGCGAAGAAAGCAGCGCGCGAGAATCCCGACAAGTGGAAGCAACAAAAGGATGCAGCCAGAGCGCGAGTAGAGGCAGGGAGCTCGCACCACTTGGGGAGCGGTGGATGGGCATCATTTGAGGCCGATTTTGTAAGTGTTTTCACATTGCTCTTTATGTTCGATAGTTTAGGGTTTATGAGTTTTTTAATTCTAACATAATGAAATCTTTGTATGTTTTGACAGTGGTCGATGACAGGACGTGATCCCACACCGTACGAGCACGAGTACGTAGGCAGGAAGGGCTTAAACGCCCTGATGGACATTCTCAGTTCTTGCGGCGGCATGGTTAGTATTAGGGTTTACTCTTTTTTATTTTTTGTATTGTTTTATAAATGTTGTTATATGTTTATACTTACTGAAAGCTGTCTTATTGTCTTTTTTTGCAGAATCCGAGAGATACGCCGCTTGGACGCGATGAGACGTCTGACTAGACGACGTCAGTTTAGCCGTAGCTAGATAGCATTAGTTTAGGGTTTCTCATAGCTTATGTATCATGAGACGGATTTTATACGTCTTTTTGAACCATGTATATTATTACATTTGTCACCGCAGTTCCTTTTGCCAATCAATTCTTTATGCCTATGATGTTGTACAATTGTCATTATTACATTTGCCAATCAATTCATTTTGCCTATGATGTGTACAATTGTCAATTTTGCAAACAATGCGTCTTGTGGGTGACTATTTTGGGTCTATTATCTACCCTTGCACTTTTTTTAAAAAGTGAATCAAGTACAATATGGTTGATGGGTGGCAGGGCATTGAGACAATATGGTTGATGGGTGGCAGGGCATTCAATGCCTTGCCACCAAAAAAAAATTCTCTCGGGCGTCGCTATAAGCGTCGCTATTTATGGCTCTGTAGCGTCGCTATAGTCTTCTGTGTAAACTTAGCTATAATCGTCGCTATGAGCGTCTCTATGAGCGTCGCTATATAGCGACGCCTATAGCGACGCATATAGCGACGCTCTCGTAGCGACGCTCGTAGCGACGGTTTTAGCGTCGCCGGGGGTTATAAAAACCCAGTGTATTTCCGTCGCTAACAGCGTCACAAGAGCACACAACCTCTTGTAGTGTACCTCCACAATGTTCTACACTCTCGCAATATGATGCTGCATTTTGGCGAAAAAGGTGTTTACGTCGGCATTGTGGATTGGGGTTCATGCACCAAAACAAATACGACAGCCGATTTTCCTTCTCTACGCGATATGCAGATAGAAACTAGAAAACAATATGAGAGAGATTATACATGGGCAGCCCCTGAATGTATATCTAGTAATCCTCCCTCCTGGACTAATGTTTATTCAAAGCTATGGATATTTATTCCATGTTTTATACATGTAAACGCATTTTAAGTGCTTACCAGAGCCCCAAGAACACAGCAAGAGACATTTTTTCAGTAATGTACTTGCTCATCTTGAAAGCGGCAAGCACGTTCACCCCAAAACCCGGCCTAATGCTTTTGATCTATCCTTATGTTTAAAGGGTGCCCATAGACTGGGTTACAACATTGTAATGACATCTGGCTTACGACCAGTTGATGATTAATGAAAACGTAGTCTCATGATTTCATCATGTTTTACTTTTGGTGTCATATTTAATTGTATGTTTAATGGAGCACAATTACTATTCTTTCTACATTACGCCAAAAGACTGGCGAGTTTACTATTTGTGCACATCGACTAGCTGCTTCTTGATAACTTGGATACTTGCTGAGCCATCCATCCCATCTTCTGTCTGCTAAGGTTTCCATCAATGCAGGCTTCAACTCTTGCAAAGCCGCAAGAACATAGTATGTCGTAGCAAACCTTGTCGCGCAAAATATTTGCAAAGCTTTATTTGGTGACTTGGTTCGAAAAAGAGCATACGAAAATTGATGCTCTCTAATGAATTTCACTACATGATTTGCATCCAATAAAGTTTGCTTCACACATGCCATTTCACCAATATCGTTTAAAAGAAAATTTAAAGTGTGAGCTGCACATGGTACCCAAGAAATATTCGGATGCTTGACTTGACTAGCTCTTCCTGCTCCTTTGTAGTTGGCCGCATTATCTGTGACAATAGCAGTCACATTCTTTGGTCCGCCTGCCTTTGCAATTGCATGCTCATGCACCCCTGCTAGGTAGGTGATAGTCTTCTCTTTCAATGAGCTGTCGATTGCTTCCACGAACATAGCCCCTCTAGGGTTAATAAGCATTACATTGATTAAAAGGTTTTTCTGACAGTTAGTCCATCCATCCAATTCTATGGTGCATCCATACGCTGGAACAAACTCTAGCACTGTGCCTTTAAGAATGGCTTCAATATTGTCTTTGACTTTATCAAGATATTCAAATCGCATCTTGTTATAGTCAGGAAGCACAAATCCTTTTTTGGCTGTACTCATCAAAGCATCTTGAAATATTGGATTGCGCATAGCATTGAATGATATGCCTCACGCAACAAATGGTTGTGTCCATTTTAAATGAAACTCAAGCAACCATTGTTTACCTAATGCTTCAGGCATTGTCTTTCCATTGGATGACGTTCTGCCGGATTTTCTTGTGCTAGGAACTCCTCCTAATGTAGAAGCATGTCCATGAAGAGGGTTCAATTGAGAACTCTGATTGTTTACTTGAGTGGTACACACCTCTTCTGTTGCCTCATTGCATAGAGATGGTTCAATATTCACATGAATATCTTTAAAAACATCACCTTTATGTTTAGCTGCAAGAATCAACTTTACTTTGCGAGAATACATGGCAAAATTTTTATGAATATCTTTTGGTTCTGCCCCGCACTTTTCAACATTGCCAGGGACTTTAAATAAATGCTCTTTAATTCTGGTTGCATTACCACTGAACTCGTGGCCACAAGATTTACATTTAAGTCGAGATGTGTTTCTCCCAGGTTTCAACTCATGCACATAACTCCACTCTTGTCCTTTCACCATGATGCACAAAAGTAATTTGCTAGTAAAAACAAAGTCAATGATTATTTTCATAATCAAAATCAATTTAAACATTAAATTAATTTAACTAACAATGATTGAACGAAATTAAAATAATTAAAAACAATATTGAACAAGAATACAATAATAAAAAATAATACCATTAGATTACATATAAATTGCATCGATTTATCTAAAGTGCAAGTTTGTAGCTTTAACACATTATGATAATCAATAATTACAATTAAATCAAGTATTAAAATGATTATCATTATAAATTGTTATACCTACAAGAGCTATAAGTGACATTTTTAAATGTCAAAATGATAATCACTTACAATACTTGATAATTATCGTATCTATGTAAAGTGCGAACAAAAAGTTCTTACACTTTACCATAGATTTTTAAGCGGTTATCTATCTACAATGCGAGCATGTGTATGCTCTCACATAGTACGGTAGATTGTACAGTCCAAATAAAGATAAGAGAATATCAATATTTTTGGACATGTTTTTCCTAAATTTTTACTCTAGTGAGAGCATAGCAGTGTGAATAGCTCTACACAAAACGTAAAAATATAATTTTGCTTCATTATATTCATTTTGAAGAGAGAGAAAATCTCTACACATCAAAATCAAACTTTAAATTACATAAAATTAATTTTTATGTAATTATATTTTTAAACTAATTATCTCATGCGAGAGTACACTCTACACACGACGATAATATCCTAATTTTTTTAATTAGTCACTTTCAAGTGTCAATTAATTGAACACATTGACAAGTGATTCTTATAATTACATTTTGTATCAGGTGAGAGATTAAACTCTTCACAAAATACAAACTTTCAACTATTTACTAATTTTTTCAAAACAAATTCATAAATTTGAATCAAAAAACTTAAAATCCATTGAATTTTAATTTTTATCTAATTCATATTGTTTTATTTTTTTACATATTACTCTTTTGATTGTTTGGTGAGAATACTCACATGGAAAACACTGACTGTGAATGATGGTGTGAAGGCTGTCACCTGTTGCTATATATACTAACATATTCGATCGTTATTATTTTAGATCGAAAATAATTTGGTTCAAAAAGTTTTACGATCGAAAAACCAAGAAGTTATACATTTGGCCGTGTATGCTTATGTGGCACCGTATAATACGGTCTTATAATTTAAATAAACAAATAATACACCCATTATTCGCGTATTATACGTCTCCCGAATAACGAATAATGCAACTTAGATCATTTGTAATAAGTAGCTAGTCTAGTTGCAGAAGCCGGGGTGCAATGGCACTTCCACATTATAAATACAGAGCCATTTTACCCCTTGAACTCTATTTTAGGTTTAACTTATGGTAGCCTTCGTATATAAGATACCTAGGTCATTTTGTAAAGAATTGCTATCATAATCAAGTTTTAAGTTGACGTCGATTGTGTGTGAGAGAGGAAGAGAGAGAGAGAGAGAGCATGAGATTAATCCTAGTGCTACTCCCTACTCGTTCATCACATTGGAGATCCAACTGCACCATTGTGATAGACTCGGTGAGAGCTATGCATCAATGCCAAGCATTCCTCGCAGAACGAAGCACGCGTGCTGATGCATCTACAAGCTATCCGTGGTCAAGTGTATCAAACAATGTTTGTTTTCTTCTTGCAAGTAGTCACTAGAATCGTGGAAACATAGGCTACTCATATGTACTCATAGATTTCAGTTACGGGCACTTCCAAAATATTGCTTTGTCTTCACATGCATTTTGTGATCTGATTCTGATCTAGAGCTATTCATCACTGATTTATTTGCTCAAGTGCTTGTTTGCATTTAGAATCTCTTAAAAGTTTGCTTTTGAGGAAAAAATGCAATAAACATCTCTCTTTTGACATTTTTGCTTTACTGACTGGTGAGCATATAAGAGAGCATGTGCAAGGGTTCTTTGAAGAAACTATAATTTCTGTAAACTTTGACATCATACACGTATGATGTCTAAAGGGGCATGTGGAGACCAATTTTGAAAAATCGAGTGCACCAAAGTGTTCGGAAGAGGGTTTTACCCAAGGTACACATTGAGACTAGAGTTTTGACCAACTCTTGGTACCCAAAAGACAAAATACGGAGTGTCAAAAATGGAAAAAAGAAAAAGACTAGTGATTTTGAGCACTTTTTTGGATGAAAATTGGTAGAAGTTCTTGAAAACCAATGCTAGAGACTTGGGAATGAATTTTGTCCAGAAAATCATCAGCAGACATCATACCTGTATGATGTCTTAGAGGCTAGATCTAAGGTCAAAAGGTACATTTGAGTGCACCCTTGTGATCTACAGCATCTAGGAAGCATATAGGCCAAATTTCATTAAATTTGAAGCATTTTTGGGCTTTCAAAAATCACAAGATGCAACTAGGAAAAGTAAAGGATTGAATTGATCATAGCTTGCACAAAAAGTGGTCAAATTCAATTCCGAAACTTGCTGTAAGTTGCCAGTGCAGTGAGAAATCTATGGAGTGAAATTCACTTTAACATTAGGAAGAGGATGGGGTGTGGAAGGGCCTCTTTATTTGCTATGAGCTCATGAAGGTGATTAACATTTTGACGAATAGGTGTATGCCATGTGTACAAGAATGGTCGGTGTGTAAGAGATGTATTAAAGTGGTCAAAGGATGCACTTCCCCCCTCCCCAAAAAGGGGGTGGACAGTTTCATGATTTTTGGCCTTCCATAACTCCCACATATGATCTCCAATTTGAGAGAAGATCATAATTCTGTAATCTATGCGTCGAGCTCTTTCCATAGATATGCTACATGATATGATTTTACCCTCTAGATTTTAAATTCCATTTTGGGGGGAAACTTTGAATTCAAATAAACTAGCCGTTTTGCTTGTTTGAATTTAAAAGTTGTCCTTTGATTACTTTCTTAATACTAAAGGTGTGACTTCCTTAAACTACCAAATAAAGAGGCCATCCTAGACCCCATTCGCTTTCTAATGAAATGACTAGCTAGACATCATACGCATATAATGTCTAAAGGAAACTTTTGGGGCCAAAATTGAAATCTGAGCTTACCAAGGTGTTAAGCACAACAAAACAAGCTTATCGATCAAGTTTGGGCCAATTTTGAGAAGATAGACATCATATGTGTATGATGTCTCAAGGCCAAATCTGACAGTTCAATTGCACTTTTGTCCTCACAAGGGGTTGAGAAATGATGTGTTAAGCTTGCTTGAAAAATCTCAATTCATTTGGACACATAATTTTGCAACTAAGGAGGTTTTGGTTGATACAAGAAGGTAAAGCTGAAAAAGTAATGATTTTGAGAAATTTTGACACCCAGAATTTGTTGTGATCACATATTCTTGGTGTGTGCATCAAGGATTGCCTTGGGTAGAAATATAAGTAAAATTTGAACAAAAAGACATCATATGTGTATGATGGCTTGGATGCCAAATATGGGCCAAACCAGACATTTGAGTATACCCTAGTGTCTTAGAGCATAAAATAAGTCCCTAGCCAACATTTCATTGAATGTGGAGCACATTTGAGCTTGCAAAGGCCAAAAGACAAAATTAGGCAAGTTTCTGCTTGTATTGACCATAGTTTGCACAAAAAGTAGTCAAATTGGATTTTGAAAGTTTTTGAGAGTTGCTTGAGTAATAAAGAGTCACTCGAACAAAAGTCACTTCATTCTTCCACAAAAGACTTCATATGGGTATAATGTCTTAACTGCCAATTTGAAGTCAAAACTTGCATATGAGATCACACAAGTGTTTGCCAGCATAAAATAAGCAAGAAACCAAGTCTCATTCAATTTGGATCACTTTTGGCTTAGTAAACCTTATAGGGAAGTTACAGGCAACCAAATAGAAAAAGGACTGATAGACCTGACTAAAAGTGTCAGAATCACAAACTGAGACTTGGAATGGTTAGAGTACATCAAGGGGACTCTATAGGTAAAGGTTGGAGTAATTATGAGCCACTGGACATCATACGCGTATGAAATCTCCAGGCACAGATTGAATGTTTTGGCCATAACTTGATCTATGGATATTGGATTCATGTTTTTTAATCAAAACGAGGCTCCAGAGTGGCTCTACAACATTCAGTGTCAATGCTAAATAGCAATTAAAGACCCTAAAAATCATTTATTTTGTTGGTCGATGTCTGAAAACATCTTTTAAGGCCTAAAATTCATCCGGAAGTTAGGGGTGTCTAAAATTGACAATTTGAGAGAATTGTGAGAAAACAATCTCGTGGTTTTGGACATAGTTTTGAAATTTCCCTAACCAAAGCACTTGGACGTAGTGATCCAAGCCTTCTTACATCAATCTAGAGCTGCTAAGCCCAGAGATTATGTTCTCTTTAGATTCAAACTCAGCTTATACAAGCTTCAGAATCCCAACAATAGAGGATCATACACCCATAATGGCTCTTTCAAACTTGCAATTCATTAGAAAATTTCGGATGTCATTTGGAGGGCCTTGTAAGAAATTGTATTTCTCTCTCTAGAAACTTTTTTTAAAATGCACTTGCACCTTGTGAGTACGTCCAAAAGGACAACCAGACACTCTAAAAAGTAGATTTATATTCCCAATCGTCCTTGAAAACGGTCACTTTTTTATTTAATGCGAGCATCTTTTTCAGGAGGCAGGTGCGGCGCATTTAATGCAGCTTACGTCATCACTGAAAGTTGAAAAGTCACAAACTGTAAAATAGTGATAGATTTTGAGGATTTTGACACCACCAATGCATCCGAAACGCCAAAATACCCTAAAAACGAATGTCTACTTGTCTCATTCCGACATCCGGAGAGGCAAAAAATGTCAAAAAACCCCCAAAAATGGGCTTTTTACTTAAGGCGCGCGAGGAGGCATTCTAAAATTTTAGAATGCCCCTCTGCGCGCCGTTAGTACAAAGCTCCTTTTAGTGATTTTTGGACACTTATCTTTCCAAAAAGCCCCTTTTTAGAGGTTTTTGGACATTTTCCTCTCAAAAAGCTCCCTAAAAAGAGGAAAAAAGGGCCTTTTTACTAACGGCGCGCGAGGAGGCCTTCCAAAATTTTGGAATGCCCTCTCGCGCGCCGTTAGTACAAAGCTCTTTTTAGTGATTTTTGGACTCTTATCTTTCCAAAAAGCCCATTTTTAGGGGTTTTTGGACATGTTCCTCTCAAAAAGCTCCCTAAAAAGAGGAGAAAAGGGCCTTTTTACTAACGGCGCGCGAGGAGGCATTCCAAAATTTTGGAATGCCCCCTCGCGCGCCGTTAGTACAAAGCTTCTTTTAGTGATTTTTGGACACTTATCTTTCCAAAAAGCCCCTATTTAGAGGTTTTTGGACATTTTTTTCTCAAAAAGCTCCCTAAAAACAGGAAAAAAGGGCCTTTTTACTAACGGCGCGCGAGGAGGCCTTCCAAAATTTTGGAATGCCCCCTCGTGCGCCGTTAGTACAAAGCTCTTTTCAGTGATTTTTGGACTCTTATCTTTCCAAAAAGCCCATTTTTAGGGGTTTTTGGACATTTTCCTCTCAAAAAGCTCCCTAAAAAGAGGAAAAAAGGGTCTTTTTACTAACGGCGCGCGAGGAGGCATTCCAAAATTTTGGAATGCCCCCTCGCGCACCGTTAGTACAAAGCTCCTTTTAGTGATTTTTGGACACTTATCTTTCCAAAAAGCCCCTTTTTAGAGGTTTTTGGACATTTTCCTCTCAAAAAGCTCCCTAAAAAGAGGAAAAAAGGGCCTTTTTACTAACGGCGCGCGAGGAGGCATTCCAAAATTTTGGAATGCCCCCTCACGCGCCGTTAGTAAAATGTTCTTTTAGGGGTTATTGACATTTTTGGACTCTTTGGATGTCTGAGCGAGGCAATTGGACATTCATTTCTAGGAGATATGTGTGTTCCGGACGCATTGACAGTATCAAAAGTTTCAAAATCTTCCACCACTTGATAGTTTTGTGACTTTTTGAGTTCTAGTGATGACGTAGCGTGTATCAAATGCAACGCATCTACCTTCTGAAAAAGGTGCTCGCATTAAATAAAAGAGAGTGCTCGTCTTCAAGGACCACTAGATTATTAAATGAGGAGAGGGACACCTTTTATATTTTTGTTAATATCAATCTATTTTTCTACGTAACGTAGGCTCTTCTCTCATTCGAGGAGCTTATTTTCCTCTCTCTACCAAAAGGCCCTCCAAAAGACCTCCAAAATCTCCTAATGGATGGAAACCAAGATTGTTGAAAGAGTTTCGATGACAGATTATGAGAGTCAGGGATTGTATAGATACATTAATGGAAGTGAGATCAACCTATATAGGTGCTTAGAGTCATACCCAAAAGATCTGACAGATTTAAGCTCTTATATGTCTATACATACAGAGTCAACTATCAATGGAAGTCTATAGTTGTTGACAAGTATGATGTAAGACAAGGGAAACTAGGGTATGAGATTCCACCACCCAACCACCCATTATATAGGCATGCCCCTGGCCTTTGCCCTAGTTGGACTCCCCGTTCCACACCGCCTAGCCCGGCCCTGCCCTTGTCTAGTTCGGCCTTGCCGGTGTCCTGACATTACTCCCCCCTTAAGAAGAGTTTTCATCCTCGAAAACAAAAGTGGGAAGGTTCTTCTTAAGAACACTAATGTTTTCTCGAGTGGCATCCTTCATGGATCCAACTGTTTGGTTGATCGGAACCCGGTTCCGCTGGAGGTTCAATGAAACCAAGAGTAACATCTTGATTTTCCACATTGTTGTCCATTTGCAACCATCTAGTGTATAGACTCCATTTAGAACGCACATGAGTATGCTAAACTTGTTATCACGACAAAGATATACCTGAAAGAGTATCGCTTTTCACTTTCTGTGAAAGTAACTTGCTGACCTAAATCATCAGCCAAGTGTAAGTCCTTAACTTGTTCTCAAATTTCATCAGTAAACAACCCCACCCTAACGAGTGTCAAGGTTGAGAACCTGACTTTATACATGAAGAGACTACCGAGTCGCAACATGCATTAACTTATAGTAAGTAAACTCCAAGAAGAACAATAAATGCTTACTAATTGGATTGCGTGGTGCTAACATATGCACTTGCATATCCTTTAGCACAAGATTAAACTTTGTAATCTGCATATCCCCTTGGATAAGTAACAGTAATGACTTGTGTTTTCCCCACGGTTTACAGCTAGACTTTCCAGATGGTTGGTAAATGGGATAACAATATCGTACCACATTGCTGAAGAATCAACAATGGAATGAATAACCCTCTTGGTTAACTTGAAAAATCTACAAGCATCCAAACCGAGCCATGACATCTATTGGTGTACTGGTAGACCTAAAAAGTAATCTCATCGAGATACTGCACTCAAAGTGTAAAATGATTCACAAGCAATAATTTGAGGAATATGCATGCCGTTCCAAATCAGTCTTTGCTAAACACTAGGTCCCATAACACCTAGTATGCATGCATTTAGTAGAAAATAGATCCAAACTTGTATATCCATGGTGATTCTTGCCAATACTTATGGAAAACGTGATGCACCTAGCACACATTAAAAAGGAATGTAAATAGCTCTTAAAAAAAACTAAATACTTTCAATTGCAATCTTTTGCAAGCCTTGCTGAAACGTCTGAACCATAATAGAAGGTGAAACATTGATCACTTCTAGGTACAAACAATGAAACTTTTTCATTAACAATTGAGAGCCTTGCTATATGTATAAACAATCATCTGTAATGTTGTTTAGCAGTACTTGTACCTGGACAAGTCATCTAACTATCCGAAACTTTCTGGCCACGAAATTGCCTTTGATACGTCGTGCTAAAAATGGTATAGAAAACAGATTTGACTAGCACCTAGTTGGACTTTGTCGTGACACATAATTGAAATAATGGTGCCAGTGTCAGTTCAGAGACTCATATTCTCCACATGTGGAATATGTCTCATGTGAGGATGTCTAAAAAAGAACATCCGTCAAGTACAAGATGTACTTGTGTGTGGAGGTAACTCTAAACACTCTGCGACAATAGTGAGAGAGACCCTCATTTATTGCTCCACACTGGCTAAATCGAACTCCTTGAGTTCCTAGATATTGTTGTATCCCATGTGACAACATGTGCCAAATTGAACCCTACAAGTATGTTCGTAACAGCATAAGGCAAAAAGATAGATTGGACACTTGGCCCAAAATACTTTGTGTCGACATGTCACAAGAACAGAATAATAGAGATAGACATCAAAAGATAGAGAAAGAGATCTTTGTATTGATGGATTTTTGCAGAGTTTTGATACAACAGAGGAGCAATGAAATATATGGGTGCACTCCGCTGTACGCAGCTCGAACCTCCCGACCACCCCCGAGCTTCAGTCCGCTTGCATGTAGTGTCTCACTCACACTCGCACTCGCACTCGCACTCGCAATCACACTCTCACTCGCACTTGCACTCACACTCGCACTCGCACTCACAGAAGAGGAGATCTGTGAATGATCCCCAAACACACCACCCATCGTGCTGTTATCTTTCTTTTCCTCGAAAAGCCTGCGACTTCTCAAAATAGTCGTTTTTTTCAGGCGTTCAATTAACTCGATTTTCGCACCAAGTATACCTACGAGAATAAGATACGAACGTGATCGCTAAGCGATCCGTGAAGGTTAGATTTTTATCATGACACTTTGCACAAATCCTGTTTCACACATTGATTTCTGCATCGCATACAAAATAGCCAAAAGAACATACTCATGCAACCAATTCAACATGATAATGAAAGTAAAAAAACATAATTATGTACCTTCATAATCTCAATTGCAATAGTCCACCATGAAGAAACAAATCCACTTCTTGGTTGATAGCAGGGAGAGCTGTATGATGTTGTATGTCTGCCTGTCCCTGTGTATACTACACTGCTGCTGCCTTCTGTTTGTTTTCATCATAACTTTTACAAAAGAACTCAGAACATATCAATCCAGGTACTCAAAACGACGGGAATAGGTCTGTTCTACAAGGCTACGAAAACAGAATTGTGAAAAAACATCTTTATTTGGCTGAAAACGCAACTTTTAGGTCGCGACTCATAAAACCTCTATTTTTGGATCTCCACTACTTTTTCAACTTATTTTAAGCCTACCCATGCATTTTAAGCTAAAACACATAAATATAAAATATTGATGTTAATAAAAATCTCAATTTTATTGTTCATAAACAGACTATCTGTTATTCATTAATCTTTATCAAATACGTCTTTAGTGTATTATTTAAAAAAAGAATATATGTTCTCTCTTAATATCTCAAACTCATTCATATAAGCTCTATTTAATAGACTATTCAACAATATTTCAAATCGTGCTGAACGAAAGATATGCCCTACTATATTCTTTTCAACTTTAAGAACTTCAAAGATTAATCCTATTACATTCTCCCCTTATCAAAATTAACTCTGTCCTCAGAGTTCAAAAGAGAGGAAAATTCTCTTTGCAAAACACTAAGATCAACCCATGATGCATCCTCTACTAGATAGTTCTGCCACTTAACCAAAACTTCCACAATGTCTCTATTTCTCAGATGTTTAACACGCCTATCTAGCACTCAGTTTGGTTCTACTGTCAATGTTTTGTCATCTTTCAACTTAGAGTTATCCTGTAAAACATGATGCACTTTAACATGAGAAGGCAATTCCAATTTGTAACCTAATGAACCAATGCGCTTCAAAATTTTAAATGGCCCAGCAAATCGTGGAGACAATCTTCTATTCAGGAATAACCTTTAAGAAAACCATATCACTAGTTTCATACTCCACAACACAATGTTTCTTGTCATAATAAAATTTATGTCTCTTTTGAGCTTCTCTAATATTCCCCCTGATTTTGACCAATTTGTTATCCATTTTCTCAAGCATCTCACGTGACAGTTCTATCTTATTCCTCGAGTTAAGAAAATTAATAGGTGTGGGACAGTTATAGCTATACATTGCCTCAAATGGAGTCATCCTAATAGATGAATGATATGAACTGTTATATGCAAATTCAACCAAAGGCAGATATTCATTCCAACTAGATTGGTTTTCATTGACATACATTCGTAACATATCTTCTAAAATACGATTCGGTCTCTCCGTTTCCCCATCTGTTTGAGGATGAAAAGCAGTAGGCATGCGTAACTGGGTACCTATAGAGTCAAAAGTCGCTCTCCAGAAATGAGAAGTGAACTTAGAATCTCTGTCACACACTATGCTCTTGGGCATGCCATGCAAACGAAATATCTCTTTCACAAACAAGCGTGCAATGGTCAATGCAGTATCAGTTATTTTTACAGGAAAGAAGTGAGCTTGTTTTGTGAGTCTATCTACCACCACAAAGATCGAATCATACCCTCCACGAGTAGTAGGAAGTCTAATGATAAAGTCCATGGATATAGACTCCCACTTCTGTAAAGGAATGTCTAAGGGTTGAAGGCACCAGGCATGGGTGAAAGCGTGGTTTGGTGGTACAAAAAAGGGACCTATTTTACTTCTACCAATGAAAAAGTGGGGACTGGTAATTTTTTTGTAGTTTAGGTCAAAACTTTGTGGACCTTGTGTTTTTAGATTCTTCTTTTGAAGATCTATCCATTGATATATAGTATGATAGGTAGTTTTTCATGTGACATGTAGAAATTGTAACTCAAAGATTTGTCAAAGGTGTTGTCAAGGACATTCCTTTTTGTACCACCAAAGCATGCTTTTACTCGCATCCTCTTATGCTCAATCTTAACTTGTTGACATTGAAAGCACTCACGCACATAATTCTGAACATCCAATTTTATATGCGGCCAAAAGAATGAACTTTTAATCTTTTCATATGTCTTATTCGATCCAGGATGACCAAAAAATGGTGAAGTATGACACTCATGCATAATTTGACTCTTAAAAGCAGAATTTGCAGGAATACACAAGCGGTCATAATAATTCAGATTTCCCTTATAGAAGTGATATCTGTTCTCATACATCTCACCAATATTTTTACGCAAGAATTTCAAAATAGACATATAAAAAGAATCATTTTCAACTTCAGTATGTATATCATCAATCAAATTAGACCGCACAACAGTCAACAAATTACACATAGACCTACGACTCAATGCATCTGCAACTTTATTTTCTTTTCCACACAAATACTTCAAATCAAAATCATACTCAACCAGCAATTCAATCCATCTTCTTTGTCTGTTATTTAACAATGGCTGAATGAAAATATACTTCAAGCTTTGATGATCACTACGCAATTCAATTTTTACACCAAGCAAAAGATGACGCCAATGCTTCAATGCATGAACAACAGTAAGCTATTCTAGATCATGTGTTGTATAGTTCAATTCATGTCGACTTAATTTCCCATACTAATATGAAACCACTCTTCCTTGTTTTATCAAAACACAACCTAATTGTTCACCACTAGCGTCACACGACACAACAAATGGTTTGCCCATCTCAGGAACTTTTAAAACACAATTTTTCGCTATTTTAGCCTTCAAGGTCTCAAAAGCAGTCTCACAGCTAGAAGTCCACACAAAACCCTTATCTTTCTTGGTCAATTTGGTCAAAGGACTTTCTATCTTAGAGAAATCTTTAATGTGTGCTCTCTCATATTGTGCTAGACCCATAAATCTTCTTACATCCCTTAATGACTTAGGTGTTGGCCACTCCACAATAGTCCTAATTTTATCAAGATCAATGTGAATCCCCTCTTTAGAAATCACTCTTCCCAAATACACAATCTGATCCTTTACAAAAGAACACTTACTTGCTTTGGCATACAATTTATGTTCACGCAACTTCAAATGTTTTCTTTAAATGCAATGCATGATCTTCTTCAGTCTTAGAATGCATAAAAATATCATCCACGAATACCAGAATGAAGTCATCAAGATACGGGGGGAAAATACTATTCATTAAGCACATGAAAGTTATTGGTGCATTAGTCAAACCAAAAGCAAGAACTGTAAATTCATAATACCCATAACGTGTACGAAAAGCAGTCTTTGGGATGTCCTCGGCCTTAATGCGGATTTGATGGTAGCCAGAATGAAAGTCAATCTTCGAAAATATTGTGGCACCACTCAATTGGTTAAGCAATTCATCTATGTGAGGAAGAGGATATTTGTTCTTAACACTAGGTTGGTAATGGGACACTTTTATGTCCTGGGACACTTTTATGTCCTGTTAAGTGACCATTTTCCTTGAATTATGTCAAGAGTTTCAAAATGGATTTTGAGGTGCTATCTATCTAGAAAGTTGTCTCATGAGCTGAGAAAAACTCGACATTTTTTTGGAATATCAATTCCATCTTTAACATTGTCCTTGCACAACATTTCACAACCTAAACTGTGTGAAAAAACGGGTCCTGTTTTTGGCTTTTTTCAACTTTTTGCAACTATACCACTCTAGAATTCATGTTTGTGAGGTCTATAATGCTAGAGAACTATCTTTAGTAGTTCTCAACATGTCCTGATGCTTCTAGGAAGAAATAAATATTAAAGTTGTAAGCTATGACCAGATTACAAAAATTGTCAAATCCTGTTTTTTAGCCAATTTTAGCTCTTCTATGATTTTTTTGGTGGATTTCATGATATCCAAATTCATTTTTGAGTTTCTATGTCGCATATTGTAACATAAAGCTAACATTCCTTGAGTTTTGGGGCACCTAATACCCTATTTTGCATAGTACACAACGATGGTTGATTTTTTCAATTATAGAAGAAAACAAAACATTCTAGTATATCAAGTATAGCTTTTTCAATATTGTTAGTTTCTTGTGACAACTACATGCATTTTGTACGTAGTAACCACATCTAGTCATAAGGATCAAATTTGGCTAGATATTGAATAGTTTCTATGGGATTCTACAACTCATAATGTTGAACCCAGTTTTTTCATGTTTGATGTATTTAACACTTCATCTTTGTCCCCAAGATTCCCCTTGGTAAGAGATGTATTATTCTTTTGACATGCTCCATAGCTCCTTAAGAACATAAAGGACAATAGGGAACTAAGAAAACATGCATATATTATTTGTATTGAGTGTGGCTATAGAAACTTTGATGATATGTTTGCAGAATGGTAAAAATTCAATTTTTTTGTACCTTTTTATTTTGGCAAAACAAAAAATAGTGAGTGAGAAGCAATCATATATTCTGATCACCAACCCATTGAAGTTAACTAGGGAATTTATCTCAAGTCCTACAAAAATCCCTAATCTTATTTTTATGCAACAAAACGTAAGAAATGACTGTTTTGATGAAAATGCACTGGTCCATCAACTTTGGAGGCTTGGTGTGACCAAAAGATGAGAAATTTTACAATTTTCTTATTTTTTCCATGTGTAGTAGGCCTTGAACTATAACCTCATGAAAGGGTTTACAAAATGAGTGGATCTACTATGGTTTTGGAGGTTTTTTTCAAAACCCTGAAAGGACACTTTTATGTCCTGTTAGGTTACCAACCTAGTGTTAATGGTCTGTTTGTTTAATCCCCTATAGTCAATGCATAACCTATATGTACCATCCTTTTTGTTTTGGAATAACACAAGACTGCCCCAAGGAGATACACTAGGTTTAATGGAACCCTTTTTCAAAAGATCATCAAGTTGTATCTTGAGCTCTTTAAGCTCATCAATATTGAACCTGTATGGAGCCCTTGAATAAGGTGTTGCTCTTGGATATAGATTTATGGCATGGTCTACCGCCCTAGGTGGAGGTATACCAAGAAGATCGTCCGGAAACACATCCTTAAATTCATGTAAAAGATCCTCTACAAATTTTGGATTTGTCTCTTTCTGTTTATCCACAGATTCTTCTTTAATCTCATTAGCAAACACAAGCAACATCTCACACTCTTATCTAAGTCACCTTATCAATTCCATTACCAAAACTAGATTTAGAATCTCTTTCTTTCCACGAAGAGTGTGACTTATCATCATCAACTGATTAAAGATATATTTTTCTTTCCTAACAATCAATCAAAAAATGATTTTCAATCGTCTAATTGATACCAATGATAACATCATGCATATCAATGTTTATGATATAGGAATCATCTTTATGCTTCCGGCTCTTCAAAGAAAATGAATAAATTTTCTACTAACTCTTTCGTGAACCATTATTACCACTGGTTAAGTCCACAAGTCTTTTAATTTCTTGATTTAATTTCAAGTTTAATTTCTCAATCAATTTAGACAATAAGAAGCAATGAATACTATCCAAATCAATTAAGAAATTCAAATTTAAATCTCAACTTTTATGCATGAATTCGATCACAGAATCTTTCAAAAGACGTATTAAAGACATAAAACATCACAAAGAAGGGGTAGATGACTTACCTTTATCGTACCGCATCGCCAAAAGTCTCCAATTGAGCCATCTTGGTACGTATTGTCTTATCGGTCACCTTGCTCGAGCATTCAAAAGTCTGGTGGTAGTGTTCTCAATATTGAAAGTATAATCCAAATCGTTGAGTTCTATAATCCACGCTTCTAAATCTTTGCATATCTTTCTTATGCCATCAAACTCTTTAAGCTTAGCCTTTGTTAAGAATGATTTGCTTGTCGCTTCTCCCATATCGTCATCGTTTCTTTTTCGAGTTGACGACCTCTACCTCCACCACCACCGTTCCCACCATCACCACTGCCATGTGCCCCAGCGCCGCCACAATGATTATTATTTCCTGGTGGAGTAGCATGGTTTTCGCCTTCATGTTTGCCATCAATGTCCACATAGATATCAGGCTCTCGTGCTGCTTTGCCCCGCAAAGACTCAGCACGCTCCCGATTTGCTTGTTCCAGATCTTCTCGTAGTCACCGAACTAGGTGTTCTTGCTCCTTCATCCTCCTCTCGTATCCTTCCATGCCCAGAATCAACCGCTTGCTCTGATACCAATTGTCATAAGAACAGAATAATAGAGATAGACATCAAAAGATAGAGAAATAGATCTTTGTATTGATGGATTTTTGCAGAGTTTTGATACAACACAGGAGCAATGAAATATATGGGCGCACTCTGCTGTACGGAGCTCGAACCTCCCGACCACCCCTGAGCTTCAGTCCGCTTGCTCGCACTCACACTCGCACTCGCACTCGAAGAAGAGGAGATCTGTGAATGATCTCCAAACGCACCACCCATCGTGCTTTTATCTTTCTTTTCCTCGAAAAGCCTGCGACTTCTCAAAATAGTCGTTTTTTTAAGGCGTTCAATGAACTCGATTTTCGCACCAAGTATACCTGCGAGAATAAGATAAGAACGTGCTCGCTAAGCGATCCGTGAAGGTTAGATTTTTATCATGACACTTTGCACAGATCCTGTTTCACACATTGATTTCTGCATCGCCTACAAAATAGCCAAAAGAACATAATCGTGCAACCAATTCAACATGATAATCAAAGTAAAAAAACATAATTATGTACCTTCATAATCTCAATTGCAATAGTCCACCATGAAGAAACAAATCCACTTCTTGGTTGATAGCAGGGAGAGTTGTATGATGTTGTATGTCTGCATGTCCCAGTGTATACTACACTGCTGCTGCCTTCTGTTTGTTTTCATCATCAATTTTACAGACGAACTCTGAACAGATCAATCCAGGCACTCAAGACGACGGGAATAGGTCTGGTCTACAAGGCTACGCGAACAGAATTGTGAGGAACATCTTTATTTGGTTGAGAACGCAATTTTTAGGTCGTGACTCATAAAACCTCTATTTTTGGATCTCCACTACTTTTTCAACTTATTTCAAGCCTACCCATGCATTTTAAGCTAAAACACATAAATATAAAATATTGATGTTAATAAAAATCTCAATGTTACTGTTCATAAACAGACTATCTGTTATTCATTAATCTTTATCAAATATGTCTTTAGTGTATTATTTAAAAAAAGAATATATGTTCTCTCTTAATATCTCAAACTCATTCATATAAGCTCTATTTAATAGACTATTCAAAAATCTTTCAAATTGTGCTAAACGAAAGATATGCCCTACTATATTCTTTTCGACTTTAAGAACTTCAAAGATTAATCCTATTACACGACATGCCCTTTGTATGGCTCTATAACATTCAAGCGTACTTATACGTCTTGAAAAAACCAAGCAAAGCATACTAGAAATGGAATAACACCAAATCAATAAATGCATACCTGGAGATTTGAACGTAATGTTCACTTACTCATATTCAAATGGAGAGGAGCACGTCCCCTACCTGAAAAAACAAACAGCATTGCACTGGGAACCCTGGGTGTTGCCTTTGCAATCCAAGCCCTTGGATTAGAATCTACGTAGTCAAACCCTTGGTAAGACTCTTTGTAGAAACTGCCCAACTAGCAGATAACGGTAACCAACATAGTCAACCGTGTACATAGTGATTGGAATCAACTTGAAAAGTATGTGCGTCCGCTACCGCATGGTAGATTGCCGAATTGTTTCCTTCAAAGTATAACTGGGAGAGATCAACTGTGATCCTCAATGCAAATCAAACCGTGATCCTTAATGCCTATGGGGTGATGTAGCAATCACCCGTCGGGTCTTATCCCAAAATAGTATGTCCATAGACAGTCCGTACTACTAGAGAGAGAGCTGGAGACCCACACAAGTAAACTGCCAAGATCGTATGGACATCCATGCTATCGTAACTAATTTCTTCATCTATACTTTCTTGTAGAGATCAGCTGCATTGAGTTGAAGATTGTCAAAAACTCAAGTTAAGGATCGCACTGAAAACATGTAGTGCAAAAATGACACCCTAAACATCCGTAATGACAAGACTCTTGCTTGTCCATTAACGTCAATGTGTATTCCTTGGGTAGATCTTGAAAACAATCACCCAAAGAATGCCAATAGTTGGGTCTTACCCTTGGACTGACAACGGCTCTTAGTCTGTTTGGCTCATAGACCTTATGCAAAATAGTGTTCAATCGACGAACCGATGAAGACTATTTTGAATAACATCTTAGCCACGTGCGAGCTGTGAGCTAGAGCACCTTGGCTCAAGCTGACTCACAAGCAAAACATGTATGAAAAACTTCTTAGAAATTTTTCATTATTCTTGAGAGAAAAAAAAAAAGAGAGAAGAAGAGCATGCTGGGCTGAGGAACTTTCGTTAAATTTGTAGAGTGTGTGCCTAGAATGTGTGCTCTTAGACATCTTATCCCTAGATTACAGCTTATCTTATAAGCATACCACAATCTGTTTGTGTGACGCTCTCATCAAGAGAGGCAACAGAAAACACAAGTCAAATTCTGACCATCTACCGGGTATGGGTTGTGACTGTATGAGGATGACTTCAATAGGGCATCTTGCCGGTGAATCTAGTCAAAATTTTAGGTTCTTTTAGTGTTGTTGAGTGGTGATAGCAACCAAAAATCAAATTAAACAATCCATCCGTAGTCTGCCCTTGACAGAGTTGCGAGTGTGTTAGTGGAAGAATAATGCATGAAGCGGTAGTATTGAATCCACTTCACTAGCATACCTTGCATGAAGAATTGTAAGCCCTTGCGGAGAGTGATGGCCTCAACCGTGAGAACCAAAACTATAAGTACCTTGCATAGTTTAGACTGGTAGGGATTCTGTGAGCTGATATTCCCTATTTTTCAAGTTCCCTAAAGTCGTGCTTCCTATAGAATTGCCAAAGCACTTTGCTTCCCACAATGATAGTTATTGCCAAGTAAAGTGTAAATAGGCAAAACCAGGAAAAACTTAAACTTAGCTAACCTGGTCGTTGTTGCTCCAACCAGTTGTCATGAGTTGGGAGGGAAACTTATTCCAAAACGGCCCATAGCCATATCTGGAGAGACACCCTCATATGTCCTATACACCCGTCTGGTACATAAGGCCATAACCTGCAAAATTTAATCCACCTGCAAACACCTTTCCTATTCCTTCCCCATTGTATATGCTCATAGCATATGCCAAACGTGACCAGCTTCAATGCAAGATGTAGTAGAACACATACAAGTTAGCACTTCTTAGACTTCGCTGGCTCTATGAATGATAGCGCCCATGATCATTCATTTCGTTGCATACGAGAGTTATCAAGCACATGCTCAATAACTACTCTACTTCATGCCGTCAAGGGACTTGCCGAAAGACATGTTATTGAGAATCTTGCGAGTGCTCAATAATGAAAAAGATATCTTAGTTCTCCCATAGTTTAGCAAGTTGTATATGGACCTCTGCTCCTCTGTCATGGAAGACCCAAATCAAGGAAAAAATCTGGTTTTTGCATCAAAAGATGCTTGTGCTGAGGATCATAAACTTGGTTGATTCGCCTTGCTGACCAACATCGTCAAATAATAATTAATGATTGTCCTTGCCGAGCATCTTGACTGGACAAAGCATAGGCCTTGCCTAACTTGAGCACAGGCATTGCCTGACACAAGGTTAGTTACCCTAGAGGTTGTGCTTTGGGATTGAAACCACCCAATCATAGGTTTGATCCTCTATTTGAGCTTGGGGATCAAAGTGTTGGCAATCACATGCTATTGAATGATACCCGTGTACGGATTCGTGCTCCTTGCAATAGCAATCACAGCTGGACTGCTAGGCAACTATGCCACCCTGCATAAACTATGAGGGTAATCAACTGAGAAAAAAACAATATAAAGAGGTTACGTTGTTTCCATTCTTGTATTCGAATATGGTGTATTCAAATCCATGCTTTTCCAATCAAGTGCTGATGTCGTAATTCATATTGAGGCCCTTGGTTGGTTTTCAATAGTCGGATAAATCGAGGTGTAAGCCCCCTTGAAACCTTTGAAGTCCCATCGTATGGCTTGAATGTTAGAGGATGCATCTTGAAGATTCTCCAAATCCATGTGATTTCCAATCCATGTCGAAATGAGAAACCTTGTTTTCCTAATGTCATGGTGAAGTGGAAGCCTTGCTTCCTGAGAACTTCTTGTCATGCATGCCTTGGACTCCGCTTTCAATCCCGCCATGGAGAGATAACAATTCTCTACATATAAAATATACAAAAAAATTTGTTTGCATGAGCACCTTGGCCAAGGATGTATTGTGAAGCACATGTGGCTCTGGACCATCCCAACCCTTGCAAGCGTAACCGGGCGTGGGGCCTTGCCCCTACCCAAGGGATGGCCAATTTTAATTTTTGAAACTTTTTACCTAAAGAGAAAAAACAGCTTCAAAAAAACCGGAGATGGCGATCTACAGAACTACGTGGCCGCTGAGATGAGCTCCATGCATGCAAAGTAGAGCTTGAATGCCCACGGCGCTGCAACGGGAATTGCTCTACCCGAAAAGGATGCCTCGCTTATTCTTCTTCTGGAGAGGCTCGTATTCTCAAGGATGTGGATCGCCATCAGCAGAGGAAGTGTTCTATGAGAAATAAAATAATATATTCTCAGATCGCCATCAACAGAGGAAGTGGTCTATGAAAAATACAATAATATATTTTATGATTTAGTAGCTTTGTAGACATATATTGCTCAATTTTTTGAGGTTTCTCAAGAGTAATGCAATGGAGTTTGGAATCTTGTGCTTAAACTGGATGAGTGCGAGCTAGTGAAAGAGACAAAGGTTGAGCGTGTCACAATAACACTTATGAATAGAGCATTAGATGAAAGCATTGCTTCAGACGACCCTAGAAACTTTAGCATGCAATCCGAAAACAATATTTTCTCATTAGCCACATTCAAGGTTTGATATCAACAAGATTTTGCTTTAAAAAATGGTTAGACATGTTTCATTTGATTGGTTTGTGTTGAGAGAGAAGGAGAGAGCACAGAAGTAGAACCCCAAAGTGTGTAGAATACACACATGAGATGATGTATATATAGAGGGGACCTGGGTGCCATATATAGAGAAGCCATATATTGAGTAGCTTCACATATAAGCTCAACACCCCCGCTCAAATAAGGGTCCCTAACTGTGGATGAAAAAACCCTTGGGGGATCAAGGGAAAACCCCACAGCTCTATATACACCCACCGCTATATTATAAAAATCATTAAATATACAAATGTTTACGAGGAGCTACATCACTCCTTTTACAATGAATGTTTTATGAGGAGTTACATTACTCCTATCCTATCAAATACAATAATGAATACAAAGGTTCAATAAAGAGGTATAAAAGCTATCGATTAGCTTGTAATCAAAAGTGTCTCCTTGAATCTGCTGTGTAGCTTGTCATCAATATGGCATCACCAAACATATCTTCATAAATCTTTTATTGTCACCAAGTTTGTCTTCATAAAATCAATTCTTTGATCAATCCTACATAGATCATAGACTCCAAAAAGAACATGTCATGAAAATTATTAGCATCGTTAATGAAATAATTACGTTCACAATGCCATAAGAGATGGTTCGCGACGCCACTCTTTTGACGACATATATACGCACGACAACATATGGTACATAAAGTATAAACGTAAAAGTACAAAATGTGTGATTACGTGATACAAATGATATGTGTATATACTACATAAAACAACATTTATCAATGTAGTGATCAATGAATAACATCAAAGTATTAACAAAATATCATCATTATATCAATAAAAATGAATAAATGACCATGGTATCAACGAAAAGCATCATGATATCACCGAGAATAATCATTGTATCAACGAAACAACATTATGGCATCACCGAGAATAACCATGGTATCAACGAAACATCATCATGGCATCACCGAGAATAACCATGGTATCAACGAAACAACATCATGGTATCACCGAGAATAACCATGGTATCAACAAAACATCATCATGGTATCAACAAAAATCACCATGGAATCAACAAAACAACATCATGGCATCACCGAGAATAACCATGGTATCAACGAAACATCATCATGGCATCACCGAGAATAACCATGGTATCAATGAAATATCATCATGGCACCACCGAGAATAACCATGGTATCAATGGCATATCATCATGGTATCAACGAAAATCACCATGACCAAAGTATTAACAAAACATCATCATGGTACCATCAAAATCACTATGGTATCAATGAGAAATTATCAATAAAACGACGTAAACTATATCTCTAAAAGAATAATTATACGAGAATCAATGAACGAGTATATCATATAACAAAAGATCATGTACCAACAGTAGCTCGATAGAATTTGGACGATCATCAACGGCTCGACTGAATCGGAACGATGTGTAACTGGCTTCTTCTGCAAAGTTATAGACCACATCGATTCCGGTCTCCCATAGCGGGTAGTTTCTTCTGCAAAGTTGTAGAACACATCGATTCCGGTCTCTCACGCGGGTAGTTTCTGCAAAATCATTTTCAATAAGCAGAAAAATAAAAAACAAAAAGCGGAAGTTGCTTTTCAGGTATGTACACAGTCCGCGAACGATAACTCAAAATCGGTGCAGAATTTGAAAACACTTCTTTCTGCAAAGTTGTAGACCACATCAATTCCGGTCTCTTTCGCGGGTAGTTTCTGCAAAATCGTTTTTAATTAGCAGAAAAATCAAAAACAAAACGCGGAAGCTGTTTTTCAGGTATGTACGCAGTCCGTGAACGATAACTCAAAATCGGTGCAGAATTTGAAAAAATTTTCTTCTGCAAAGATGTAGACCACATCGATTCCGATCCCTCTAGCGGGTAGTTTCTGCAAAATCGATTTTGATCAGGAGAAAAATCGAAAACAGAAACGTACTGCTCTGATACCATGTTGAGAGAGAAGGAGAGAGCACAGAAGTAGAACCCCAAAGTGTGTAGAATACACACATGAGATGATGTATATATAGAGGGGACCTGGGTGCCGTATATAGAGAAGCCATATATTGAGTAGCTTCACATATAAGCTCAACAGTTTGGTTTTCCCATTTCAGGTGCTTGTAGAGAATTTCGATATTCTTAACTGGGTTTTCTATCAAACAAGTATTCCTGAAGTCATAAGCGAACAGATAAATTGAAAGACACTCGATGTATTAGGCATGGGTTCATACACAGTAGAGTGGCATATGGTTGGAGATCTCAAAACCCTAAAGTGTATGTACAACATCTCAAAAGGAGAAACGAGTAAAAGCCCTTGTTTGTATTGCATGGGAGGAGTCATTGGTCTTGACAAAAGAAATTGGAGGAGAGCACCAGACAGGCACTTGCAGGACCTTAACTTCCACCCAGTGTTGGATATTCCACTATCCAGAGTACATATTTGCACGATGCATGCACTTTGCACAATCATTGAGAAACTTATGTTTTGGTACATTTTTTTTGCTTGGACTACTCGGCCAGCATCAACAAAACAAAGGGCTATATTATCATTGGAAACTATTTTCTCATATATGGGCTTGCATGGAGGACATGTGAAAATAGAGCAGGACGAGAAGAGGTCTAAGAATGGTCGAGATGTGCCAAAGAAGCTGTCTATTGGCGGTGTGAAAGCCCGTCTCTTCTTGTCGATGCCAACAAGTGGCAGACAACACAAAAGCCAAAGTGCTCAGGAAAGGTTGACATTGAGATACAACTGGTGGAGAAACCTACACAATGCAGTGGTTGACCACACAGACAATGGTGCAGCAAGGACTCGCAAAGCGAACGTGTGCAAAAGTTTGGATTCCATATTCAAGTTCTGTGAGCTCAATACTTAGAGAGATACTGACTATACATTGTTTCAAGACGCTCTGGAGACCTTCCACAGGTCTTTCATAGCTGCATGGATAAATCAACACATAACTCATTACATGGTATATTACTTTATTTGATAAAATTGTGATTATATATTTACATATAAACAATAGGCTGGTCTTTTTTGTAGCATATCATATTCAACCACATGCCTTGGTTTGCTAGGCAGTATGGTAGCTTGGATATATGGTCTACACAAGGTATGGAGAAAACTCACTACCAAGCCCATACTGGCTATTTCAGCCACACTTGTCACGGCGGTGGTGCAAACAAAGCTAACAGTTTGGAGGAACTACATCAATGGACTTATCAAAAACTTATGCATAGAACACACCAAAAGGAATGTGTCAAAGACAATTAGATTGGCCAAGAAATGAGATTAGCAAGAAAACGACGGAAGAAGGAAATATGGGAGGCATCGTCTATGGCATCGCAACATGCAGAGTGGCAACTTCAAAAAGAACGCATTGGAAAAACTTGGACAACTCCGACCCAAGTTTTTTGAGACTTCCTAAAGATAGCACATTGTAACACAATATAATTTTTGTGCCAAGAGAAGACAACCATCCACAAAAGTGAGAAACATTATGTACTTATTGTTTTGATAGAAAATGTACTATTTTTTGGCATTGACAATATACATTGGAGCTTCTCTATTTTTCATCTTCGTCAGGAAAAGTTACAAAATATTCTCGCCTTTTTGCCTGTTGTGTGTTATCGTCTTCTTCTTGCCTTGGTCTTTTACAACCCAGTCCTGCAGGTTCGTTTGTCGACAATACATTTATCTCCACCTCCACAGCCACAAGAGACATTTCTTCAGTAGGCAGATGCGCAATTGGTTGTTTATTGCGGAACATAGCATGCTTGTCATACTCTAGTAATTCCACAGGGTCAGTGATTCCGCATGCCAAACCATATGCTGCTTGGGTCAAAAAATAGTGACTACGCAAACCATACATTCTTGGCCCTTGGCCAAACATATACAATGCGGCCTTTTTTTCTAAAAGCATTATTTTATCTGCGTTCCACCTAATGACGGCCCCTCCTAAATATCTTGAAAGTGTCTTCAACGTCATCAAAGGTAGCTCCGCGTTGTCATTGGAGAAGGACGAATGGAAGACCAAAAAACTGGGATACTTAAGATTCTTTAACTATTGGCCGAGAGAGAAATTCTTCCCTAAATCTCCCATGCCTCATCCACGAGGGCGAGGAATGAAGGTATCATCATAGACCACCAATTGCAACAAATTAAAGTTATGAAATGAGATAAGTAAAAACCAAAAAGGTAAGGCAAAAGAAAAAAGATTACCTTCTGGTTTTCATCTTCCTCAAGTAAGTCCTCATTCCATAGATTGATGCCTCCCTGACCGCCAGTGGGCGCATTGGAGGTTGAGGCCAAAGATGATGAAGAAGTGCTTGCATTACCCATTTCTTCAATCCCTAGCTTTTTTTGCACTTCCATGAACTCCTTTTCTGTTGGAAGCGTGCGCTCATACCTAGCAACATCATTGTAAATCATCACAAGTGCACTTGCGGGGTCAACGAACTCATCCTCATTTACATGGGCATCTATAACAGAATACTTGTCGTGCTCAGGGTCAATGATAGCATCATCCTCTTCGAGATTGTGTGCCAAGATGGCAAGGCAATAGTCCTCTCGAAGGCAAAAAGCTCCATAATGTTGTTAAGCATGACATACTGCAAATCACCAATAGGTATGGTAGGTAGAGCCCTAGTAGGAAAAGCACCCTCCTGAAGCTTAACTCCCTCTGAAACCTACAAGGCAAGGCCTCCCCGAGACTTGGGGTCTTGACCCTTCCCTGTCTGATCCTCTAGCGAGGCCTCTGCAGCATCAACATGCTCATCCAAAATTAAATGCAAATATAAAATAAAACCTGCATAATATTCAGCCACTCGACACTTGCGGTTATGAAGTGTACACTTGTAGTCTGTTATCCGCAAGTGCAATGGCAGCTTAAGGCAACTCCTAGAAAATATGTGTTTCTTGGAGAAGTCCGAATTGATATCCTTCATGTGAACAAAACGAACTCCTTGTATCTTGACAGTGGCACCGGACGTTTGTTGCTAGTAGGTCTGCTCAAAACCTAATAGGTAATGTTGCGCGGAGACAATCGACTCATGCAAAGAAAATCTGGATTGAACATCCACCTGATCTCTGTCTCGCGCTGTTGAAGCCCAGTGCCGTATAGAAAATGTGATAGTTTGTCTTGGGGGGAATCCTGAGAGCAAGGCACTTCCTCCTCTGCTTCAACATTGAAGGGGTCCATAACGGAAATTCAAAAGCAAAGAAAGACTTTAGAGCACAACATCCAAACAAAGGGCAAATGGGGGAGCAAGTCATATTTATAGGACTCCCGAGGACATTGATGACATCGATTGACGTGCATCATGGGGCCACCGTGCATCATGCAGTCGCTGTGATGATTACGCCACGTGTCAGCCGCCGTGGAACGGTCGTGCCACAATGAGAAATTGGTGCCGCCACTCCACAAAAGCACCGCTATCGCGTTTTGGCGCGACAACTTCTTCTCGTGTCATAACGCGATACGGACAATCGAGAGTACTCACGAACGCCCCGTATCGTGTTGTGATGGGATGCCTTTTTGTCGCGCCACAGCGCGATACTTGTGGTCAAACTAACCGTGACCTTATTTATCGTGTTTTGACGCGACAACATTTTGTCTTGCCACAATGTTAACACTTCAATTTGGAACCATCAGGGTCCGCCTCCTCGCGTTGTGCCGTGACATACCGTTGTTGCTAGGGCAACATGTTGGGGCGCTTCTTTCCTCGTCGTGCCACACCGCGAATAGGCAGTGCATCTAATTTTGGCACCACCAATATCTCGTTGAGTCCCGATGTTCCACGTGGCACGTAATCATTATGCTCGGACACTTCCCGTCATACCTCGCAATTTCATGATTAATGCATCCGCCTCTTCTCCTGATTAACACCCCCCCCCCCTTTTTTCTCATCCTTTTTTCTGAAGTGTCTCTAGTCACTCTGCATTTTTGTCCACATCCAGATTTCCATATTTCCTCACATTCTCCTCGTTCAGGTCATGGCCAGCACAAAGCAAACAGCAAGGAAGGTTTATCCTGGCCAGTCTGGTCCGCAGGGGCAGGCTAGCTCGTCTGCAGTGCAGCCGTCAAGAGCGTAGGTGATTCCGGGCAAGACCATGCCGCAGTTACGGGTAACAATGCGAAGAAGAAGATACAAGCAGAATAGGAGCATTCTACTCGAACTTCGTAAGCTCCAAAAGCACATTTCCTTGGCAATACCTAAACTGCCATTCCAGAGAGTTTTTCGCGAGATTTGCGAGCAACACAACCTGAATTTTCGGTGGTCTCGAAGTGCAATGGGGTGCTTGCACGAGGCCGCCGAGGATTTTTTTGTAGAGATTTTCCAGGACAGCTACATTCTCTCGGCCCACACCCATAGGGAAACATTGATGCCACGAGACATCAACACACTTCGCCTTCTCAAGTTCGGGTATGACAAAACAATATCGCCTGCCGGTATTTCAGATCGAAAGATAGACAATATTCTTAGAATACCACCTACTGACAAGGTCAAAGTTCATGAAGTGTCTACACAAATTCATCAATACAGCACCCGTCTTGACACCGAGTACAACACAACAGAAGAGGATAGTGAAAGATTGGAGAAGTTACGCCTTGAGATGATGGAGGAACAAATGGAAGATGCCATCAGCGACGCCAACGCTGATGATTTGTCATTGCTGTTTTCCTATTTCCATGTTGGCCTTCCTCTGTGGGGACGCATTCTACATTTTCCCTATCACCCCCACGAGATTGCAATTTTACAGAACCGGACGAGGGAACTCACAGACTCAATCATCAATTTCTTGCTTTGGTGCGTGCTATTCTTTTTTTAACAATAAATTCTTTTAATATATTGAATTTTGTACGACACGAATTTCTTTACAGTTTTGTAGTTTCAAATTTTCCTTGGAATATGCAATGATGTCGCCGTCCTTGACTCGAACCTCTCGGTCGTTTTGACGGCCGAGAATACATCTTTAGTGGAAGTAGTTGACTGGTTTTAGTCAATGAACATGGAGACGTCAATTTTTTTCGTTCTGGCTTATCATGAAGGGTACGCAATTTTTTCGATAGTAAAATTATTTTATCTTGAACTCTAATTTGTTGTGATGACATATGTTTTGCTTATGTTTATTTGTAACAACACTCATTGGAGTCTTGTTCTCTTACACCTTAAACGAAATTGGTGCTACCTTCCTAATTCATCCCATGGATTTCATGGTGAAGTAGGTAGGTAAGAGGTTTTGTATTTTGTTTGACATCGCATAGAATTTTGTTAAAAGTCACTTATGAAATTTAATTGTATTTTTCACAGATCTGTTCAGAAGCTTGTGACTGCTCTTGAAGCTTTAACGCAAGAGCAGATATATGATAATCTTATGATTATTAGTTGCAAAGTCCCTAAGCAGGATGATGCCTACTCTTGTGGATGGAGGGTTTTAATCAATGAAGAAATTTTGTTACGGGTCATGCTTGATGGAAGTCGTAGAAGTGTAAGAATTTGACACTCGTTTATAGATTTGTATCTTAATAAGTTAGTAGCCATGTTAATTAACATGATGTTCTTAACGTAGGTAAGAAATTTGGCAGATTATTCAAAGGATGATGTTTCTTCATTTAGAAATAGAATGATTGAAAACTCGATCAATTGCACGACCATGCGTCCAGACGGAGCACGTGATTCTTTTATCCCGCAAGCACCAAGGTCCACTCCTAGGACTCTACCGACAAGATACCCCTTGTCTGCCATACCAACACAAGCACATATCAATATCTCCCCAGATGCCTCCCCAACCCAAGCTCCCACCAGCTCTCGTCCTCAAGAAACAGCTCCAGAACCCTCAAACCCCCCACCTAGCACCTCTCCTGCTCATGAAGCAGCTCCAGAGCCCCCAGCCCCCCCACCCAACACCTCTACTTCTCATGAAGCAGCTCCAGAACCCCCAAACCCCCAAGCCACCACCTCTCCTGAACCTCAACCAACAATCCCCACATCACCGCATGCACAAGATTAGAAAGAGATTATGAAATGTACTTTTGACAAATTGATTACAAGTAGTGGATCGAAATTTGACTTTTGTTTTGATTACGGTTCAAAGTTTACAAAATGTTGTGTACAGCTTTTCAAAAAAATGGGAGAGTGAGGACCCAATGGTGTTTGGTAATGTAGAGAGCTGCCTTTGTCGAGTAATCTTTGAGAATAGTATTTGAATCATTGTGTATAGTGAGTTCACTATTCCAAGTCTATCACTGGTAATCTGTGCACAAAGAGTCGTATTTTCTTGTCTGTGAGGTACCTGCAATGCAACGTACGCGATAAGACATTGGGATACATGAGCAGAATAGAAAAATTAACGTATAAAAGTAATACATGTAGCTTAGTACCTTTCGCATGTTACACTTCAAAACAAATTTTGAAGGAAAATTGAGATCGGACTCATTTAACAGATCCTCTCGAACCTGTCTTAAAGTGACATTTGATCTGACCACAACAACCGCAAGCAAATAATTTGAAAACCATATCTCGATGGACATCAAGGGATTAAAAGCTTTGTCACTTAAATCTTGATCCATAGCTACCAACTGACCATTCACTCGATGCCACCTCATGTATTAGAAAGAAACTATAAAATTCTATGATGCTATCATACACTTGCACACAACCTAACGCTTGTCAACTTTGCACAAAATGCCTTCAGAATCACTGACATCCCAATTATCATCCAAAAAATCAAGGCAAGTTTGGGATTTGCAGATGAACATGATTTCTGTTTTTCTAACCTCCTCATCGTGGAAGAAATCTATAAAGACATGTAATGGCATAAATAGACTGACTCGTACTTGCTTGCTTGCAATGTTTGGTCGCAAACATTTTAAAATATCCTGCTGAAGCTTGAGTCTAAAACACTCATAGGTTTCTGAAGTTGGAACTAGCCACTTTGGGGAATCTTGTTGGGGAAGAGGGAAAGGTTTCAAAGTGCCAAATCCATGGACAGAGCAAGGGGCTTTGTAAAAGTAGTCATAAAAGAAAACTCCCCTCTCTGCGAGAGCTCTTCTCGCACTAGTTCTATACATAAGTTCTCCCACGGAAGCATGAAAAGCATCAAAAATACCAATTATGCACTCAACTGGTTGCCAATCTTCTTTGCTAGAAGGATAAATATCTGCAAAAACAAAAGATAAGAGAATGGTCACAAGAAATAGTCAAAAAAATAACTTGAAGGATCTTTAAATACTTTTTAGCAATATAGTAGTCACACAGTTTGGTCTATGAGCAAGAAACCCTAAAGGTGACTGTTGTAGTCATAGTTCGGAGTGCATATATGCATGCTCAATGAGCACCTCTTTCACTGTCTTTCCCATTTGAGACAAGCGAAAATCTTTCACACGTCCTTTGTAGCTGTTGATGAATTCATTTGACATCCGTTTTCTTCTTCTTGTTTGAAGCAGAACCCAACTACCAATGGTGATTGTGGTAGACATCCAGCAACCATGGTCTAAGTCAAAGCTGTTGAATAGTTCCACAGATTTAACAGAGGCGGATGGTCATCCTGGTCGTCTTCATTCCATCTCTGCATCTATTAGCTGCGAAGTGACACTATGCAAAATGAAGCTACGAGAAGTAGTAGCTTGAACAGTGTTCATCAAAAGGTGTGCCTCATTGAATGTGAGTTATGGCACATTCGGCGTTCGTCGGCCATGGCAGGGAAATAATTTGCACAAATCGCATTGTATCTTCTTATTTAGATCTTTTTAACAGAAAAAAACTCTTTTTTGAAAACGCCAAAATTTGAGATAAAAATCAAATAAATTGGAGCTACCGTTGTGGTGACTCAAACTCTATTGGTCGAATAGCATTCTCTCTCTAACTCCAAAAAGTCCTTTTTTGAGTCCAAACTTTTCCTGATGCTTTGCCCTATTTGGACTCCCCGTTCCACACCGCCTAGCGCGGCCCTGCCCTTGTCTAGTCCGGCCTTGCCGGTGTCTTGACATATGGACAAGAATACAAAGTTGTAGAAAGCACAAATCCATGGAGTGCATTAGACATAGGTGGATATTTGGTCAATGAAGGACCATAGATACCTCCACCAAACATGAAAATTCCTATAAAAATTTGAAAAAGGGATCCACTTGGATTCCTTCTAGAGTGATAAGAAGATGGCAGGCATGCCTTCTCAAGGAACAATCTCCAAGAGAACGACCAATCCCTTTAAAGAAGAACCTAGCCATAGTAGAAGTCCTGACATGAGAGAAGGATTGGGAGAGTCTATGGTTGGACTTGTAGATAATAGATGAGTTAGACCATCCCAAATCTAGAAATGGATAAAAAGGAAATATGACAGAGATAAAGATCCAACAGATCACGTAGCGGCTTTTAGAAGAGTAATTAAAGTAGAGGAAGTTTTGGATTTTGCAACACAGCTTGTGAGATTTGGATTGACTCTTGAAGATGACATGGCTACATGGTTTGACTCAGTGGAAAGATGTGATTTTGAGACTCTAAGCAATCCGTTTTGAGGAACTCATTGAAGAATTCTCCCAGAAAGGCATAACTCATAATACGGTCTCATAAATTTACACATTCAAACAAAAAGAGGGTGAAGAGGTACGCAAAGCGGGATTACGGCTCAATAAATACATCAAGCTCTATCCAAGAATAGAACTTCCTATGCAAGCACGATTAATGGTGATCTTTATCCAGGGAATGAAACATGTGGTTCTTCAGAAGGATCTGCATATGATAAGGAGCTTGACATTAAACGAATTGATCGAAGAAGCTCTTTATCTGGTGGATAACTATGAACAATATAAATAAAAAAATTATAAGAATCAAGAGAATGAAACCTCTTCTCAGCACAGTGAATCACAAATAAGTGAGTCCATTGCAAAACCAGCAGCACCTATCAATCAAGAAGCATTTTTTTGACAAAATGGTCAAGAGGTTAGCTCCTCTTGTAAATGTTGATCCAAGGGAACTTAAGTGGTGCAAAATTGAGAGAAAATGTACAAACCTTATGAGAGAAGAGTGTTACTATAGCATTGAACATGCTAGGGAGAGGTGTGTACAACCTATTCGAGTAGCACCTACTCCACCTAGATACGCTATGGGGAATGCGCTAGGACTAGTAAGAGTTTCAAGGCCACAACTTGTCTTAGGACAACAACCTACACTGCCAGATACTAGAATGCCTGTAGAAATGGGATATATGTAGATGATGGATCCATCCAAAAAACAAGCACTAGTATGAGCTACGTGTTATAACAACCAAAGTGGGTTTTTCTCTTTGAAGAGGCAAAAGGTGAGAGAAACACATGGAGTGATGACGCCGGTACAACCTCCACCTCCTAAGTTTCAACCTACGAATAGAAGGTACAAGATGGAAGAAAGGAGATTGCGGTTCATTGTGAATAGAGGCTTAGCTAAGCCACGGCCTGTTTACAACCAAGAGGAATTGCAAGAAGAAGCTCCTCAACTAGAGGTAGATTGTCACAAAAGTTGTGACAACCACTTTGTCAAACAATGTCCTCAGACGGAGATCACTCAAGTAAATTCCTATTGTCTTGATTGTGGTGTCATTCACTTGATCCCCAATTGTCACAAAACCCAAACCTGGTTAGAAAGATTACAAGAAATGTCTCAGGAATTATTCAGCTACCCTGTAGCTCTGAAAATGAAAATGTTGTACTAGTTCAAGTAGTTACGAGAGCACAAGCTTAAAAGGAAGTTGATGAGAACCCAAAGATATAGAAAATAGACTTTGACGTGAGTCTAGAGACAAGTGAATCAAAGACCAATGCACCTAGTCAAAAATTCAAGAGAAAAAAAAAGAGCTACAAAGCTAGGAATGCTAGGATGAAAGCATGTAGGGAACAAGAGTAGAAATCCCTAGATGAGAAGCTTACCCAAGCTGTGAAGATGATAAGACATCATGAGGAAAGTGTTTCACATTCTCTTATAGAGGCGACTCAACCTCCAGAAGAACAATCCAGAGATGAGAAATCGAGAAGTGCTATTTCAGGAGGATCAATATTGATAGAAAAGGTTAATGAGCCATTAGACGCCCTCCTAAAAGCCTATGAAACATGGATCAAAACCAGCCAAACCCAAGAACAGAGATATATAAAATATCCATATGAAAAACTAGAAAAGGATGGGTTTGAAATATGCAAGAAAAAGATTCAAATAGCCCAAGCTTTACTAGAACCACAAGTTGGAAAACCTGAGGGTGTGATATTTGTCCCACCTACACCAGTAAGCCCAACAAACCAGGAACAAAAAGATCTAGATTCCAATCATGAGAATGGACCAAAGCTCAAGGACCCCGCATCAAAACCAAGGATAGTGTTGAAAACAATGGATAATTCTTCAGAGGGATTTCACATAGCTATACTTGACATTTATAAAGAAATTGATGGTCTTGTTGAATTGTGGAAACAAGTCAAAGAGGCCAATGAAGAAAGTGAGATAAGAAGAGGAGTAAACCAGATGGGTGATGGAAGAGGAGTGTCTCCTTCACGAATAGAGAAATTTGAGGCTCGATCTCAAATGAATCTAGAAGTGGAATTGTATTGGGGAGACAAAGGATATGTACAGTCTATCGACAATCAACCCCATTCATTAAGAACACTACCATCCTATACGGGAGAGCATGAGGCCAAGATGTTATTGCAGTCCCATCACAGAGATTCTATTCCAACAAGGTCATTCATTCAAAAGGGTTGATAGACATTTTGTCAACACCAATCACCTATACAATAATGATGGTATCATGCAAACGACAAGGAAAACAAGCGTCTCTATAGCTCTGCACAAGTCACACCATTGGAAAGAAACCCTGTATGACGAATGAAAACACCAACGTCGGACACTTATGAAGATGGGTGAGAAACATCTCTAACTCAAACCATGACTGAAATTTTAGAAAACCGAGACCAAGAAGACGAAGCTTGTTTCATGAAGATCTCCATAGAGCATCCATATGCTTGATTCTAGTAACCGACGAGAAAGTTACAAGCTTTTGAAGATGGAAGATCTCTCAAAAGCTCCAAAAAACAAGTCTCTGTAAGCCAAAAAAGATGTGCAGGAAAATATAGCTATTAAAGGGGAATTTTTTTGGCTCTTATCCCTAGGTATTTTCTCTCTTTTCTTACCGGACATGGTTCTCTCCTTGGGCACCTTTCAATTGGTCCAATTTTGGCCTTTTTTGGGTCAAAAATGAGTTGTCGGCCACTTTTTGACCAAGGCAAGTGGGGAAAGGGGATGTCTAGTGGACCAAAAACGTGTCCACGAACCTGGGCAGCTGGTGCGGACTGAAAATGGTGCCCCCCCACTCTCCCCCAAAGTCCACGAGCCCTCACAAGCAAGGCTAAGAAGCTCCATTAGCTCCTTTGATACACCCTTAGGGGGTACCCACTCCCCCCCTTATACCCTCCAATTTCCACTTTCTCCCCCCCATGTGGGATTATTCCATTACCACTTGGAACCATCCTCCCACCTTCCCAAATTCTCAAAAGATTCCACCTTCACCCAAAGCATGAGGGGACTTCTCGGACAATTTTCCTCGAGGCATACCTTACTGCTCCGGTCACCGAATGACGCACCGTAACACACGGCTCGAATCCCATCACCTCGGCTATCTCCAGAAATATAAAACTTCAACATTTCTAATCTTAGACCCCCAAGTTGGCCTAGTTTCCCTTCTCGCATGCACCCGCAATCACCTTCTAAGTTGAGACCGCCCGCTTCGGGTGCTCATAATTCATGACGTACAAATCCGATTCACAAGCTGTTAATCACGGATGAAAACCAAAATCTTGACCAAAACCAAGCCTTTGTATAGGGTTTTTTACACGGATACTTTCAAAGCTGGAAGCACTATGTACATATATATACATGGGGGTGGTCACCAAGTTTTTTGGCATCATTGATGGCCTTTGTACTCATCCAAAAAATTCTTGACATAACTTGTCAACCCCCCCTAGCCTGCTTGATCATTCATGACAAGCAGAGGTTCCCAGGATGAACAATTGCTGTATCTCATCCCCAGAAACCTCATCCACCTTTTGTGGCGCATTCACACTCTTTGTTTCCATTGATAGCATCTCATCTGTCACAATAGTCATCAACCGTACGTGCTATATACTTCTTAAGTCTATAACCATTAACACTGTAGCTATATAGTGTACCATCTAAATCAGCCAGCTGATATGTCCCATTATCAAACTTGTTTACAACAGTAAAAGGACCCTCCCACTTGATCTGAAACTTCTTTTGGAAAGTGTGGTCCAATTTACTATTGTATCGCAAAACAAGATCTCTTTTATCAATTCCCTTATCTTTCATGCATTCATTAGCTCTTTTCTGGGCCTTTTTACATGTTTCTTGATAGTAATCCAAGGCCAAAAGCCTGTCTAACTGCAGACATTATAAATCCAATAACCTTTGTTGCCAAGCATCTTGTTGCTCTTCATCTTGCAATGACAAAAACTTGAGTGCAGGGATTTCCACTTCAATAGGTATCAAGGCTTCTTTGCCATAAACCAAGTGATATGGTGAGAATCCCGTGCTAGTTTTGATTGCCGTTCTATATGCCCATAACGCGCAAGGCAGCTGTGAGTCCTAAGTTTTGGCATGTGTTAAAGTCATTTTTTTCAGAATCTTCACCAATTCTCCATTAAACCTCTCATAAAATCCATTGCACTGCAGATAATAAGGGGTGCTGTATTTATTCTCTATGCCAAGATTCTTGCATAGGAAATCGAACATTTCACCTCTAAACCCTAGCCCTCTGTCAGACAGTAACTCCAATGACACCCCGAACTTGCAGCATATGTGCTCATACACAAATTTTCCCATTTCCTTACTGGTAATTTGTTTGACAGCCTTGGACTCTACCCAGCGTGATAAATAATCCACCGTTGTCAAATTATACACATTCCTCTTACTTGAAGTGGGTAATGGCCCAATAGCATCGAGGCCCCATTTTTCAAACACCTCATTAGCCAGGATTGTCTTCCACAACTCGGGTTTAAGAACCCTTTTTGCCATCTTTTGACAAGCCAAGCAAGATTTACACCAGTGATTGACATCCCGTTGAATACTAGGCCAAACATAGCCTTCTTGCAAGATCTTATGAAGCATAATCTTCATAGCAAAATGACCTCCGCAAGACCCTTCATGGTTTTCTTCTAAAATTTTGTAAATCTCCTCCTTCCAAGGCACATGACGCAACACCAGATCGCTTCCTTTCATGTAAAGCATATCACCAATCATTTTGTCCTTCCTTGCTCTTCTCATAAAAGCATACTTTTTAGATGAAGGCAAATCTTTAGGCAAGAGACCGGTCAATAAGAAATCCACCTCTTTTGACAACACCTATCTTCCATGGTACAAAGGGGCATCCGCTCTCAACACAAACACACAAGTAATCATTGCGTGCGCGGCCTCATGCGCTTCTTCATTTTGAGTCCTTTCGACATGCTGCAATCTCCATGCCTCAAAATTTTTGAGTAGCAATTTCACTTTGAAGCATAGATTCTTGAGTCTAGGATTCTTATTCTTCCATACTCCCAACACCTGCTTTACCAGTAACAACGCATCACCTTTGATTTGCAAATGTTTGATTCCCAATTGTAGACAAATGTGTAACCCGCATTCAAGAGCCATATACTCCGCTTCATTATTACTCTTTGCATTGAGTTTTAACCCTTGCTTCCTCACAACGTTTCCCTGCGCATCATAAATAACAACCCCACTAGAAGTAGCATCATGACTTCTTCAATAAGAGCCATCAAAATGTAGCAGTGAAGCATTTGATATAGCAGGGGTTTCTACTTTTTTCCTTTGGACCACCTCCTCTTTAACCAAAACGGGAGTCTCTTTATAAGAGAGTAAGTCTGCCAAAGTAGCCCGAGTACTCTCTTCCACTAGAAAAGTGAATTGGAACTCTTGCAGCTCAATAATCCATTTCATCACTGCCTTTGATATATTTGAGTTATTGAACAATCGAGGAAGCAATGAAAAACTAGTGAGAAACGTGAACGGTTTTTGCAACAAGTAATGTCTAGACCGTCTACATGCATAGACCATGATAATCATCACCAATTCAACCTCTGAGTACTCTCTTTCATGAGGAGTTTTCACCCTTCTAGCATAATAAACAGGCTTCATATACTGAGACTCTTTCTCTCTTTGCAACAACATAGCCCCAATAGAATCTTCTCCAACTAACGGGTTAACATAAAACTCCTTCTCCCAATCAGGGGCCTGCATAACAGGTAAGAAGCTCAACACTTCTTTAACTTTGTCAAAAACATCCTCACAGTCACGTGTCCACTCCAAAGGATCATTTTTGACCACTTGTTGCAAAGGATACAACAGCTGTGATGCCAAAGGTATGAAACAAGACAAATATTTGACCTTTTGAATGAAAGTAGCCAATTGTCTTGTATCCTTTGGGGATGACAGCAATAGCAAAGCTTCTAAATGCCCTAAATTTTCTTTAATTCCATTTTTAGAGATGATATGTCCAAGAAGCTTCACCCTTGGCTGTGCCAAATGGCATTTTTTAGGTTTAACTGACCCCCGCATTCATCATACCTTGCAAAAGTCATCTCAAGCTTTTGAACATGCTCCTTGCGTGAGCTATACACACAAAAATCATCTATGAACCCTTTGAAAAACTTCCCAAGGAATGGGGTAAGAACCCAATCTACCTTTTTCTCAAAAGCCCCAGGCCCATTTGTCAACCCAAAGGAAAGGTAAAGAAAGTAAAAACAACCCCATGGAGTGATAAAAGTAGTCTTCTTCTGATCTTCAGGAGCAAGGATAAGCTGAAAGTATCCTCAATAACCATCACAGATGCTATACCTTTCAAAACCAGCCACTGTATCCAAGAGTTGATCAATGAAAGACAACGGGTAAGGATCCTTTTTGGTCATTGCATTTAACGGCTTATAATCAACACAAACTCTCCAACACCCATCCTTCTTGGGAGTGACCACTACAGGGCTGACCCACTCAGCATTATCTACTGGAACAATAAACCGTGCATTCAAAAGCTTATCCACTTCTTCTTTTAAAGCATTCATTTGCTCCTTACCCATTATTCTTAGTTTCTATCTCACTGGCTTTGCTCCTTCTATCAACTCAATCTTCACTGGGTCCCCAACAAAACCCCTTATTTAGTGAAATGATGTAATGAAAAGATTCGGAAACTTGTCCAGCATCTTCAGGTATTCTGCCCTTTCTTTTTGTGAAAAATCTGTACTTAGCATATTTTGAACAAGTCCTTTATTCACTGATAGCTTCTGCTTGGGTTGCATTAACTCTTCAAGCTGCTCCAATCGACTTGACGTATTTATATCCTCTAAAATCTGTAGCACTTCACCATCTTCTTTCTCCTCTTCATTTAGTAACAAAAAGGACACTTCACCCTCGTCATCACTGAAACTCGAAGTAGCACTACTATCTGAATCCTCTGAACTTCCCTCACTGGTGATTTCAGATTTTCATCATCTTCAGACACCTCTTCTAATGCCAGAGGCTGTTTGGTAATCATATCAAACATCCTCTTCTCTCCTTTTTTGCTATACACAACGATTGTGCCCTTGCCCCAATCTTGTACAACACCAATAGATCTTAACCAAGGTCGTCCCAATATGAGAGGAAAAGCTCCTAAATCTACTGGCATAACGTGAAAGTTCACCATAACTTTCACATTAAAAACATCAATCTGCAAACCTTTGACTAGTCCCAAACACTTAACTTTGGCATGATTTGCTAGTCGCATCCTCAACCCAGAGCTTCCAGACATGACCAAGCCAAGTCTCTCGACACATGACTATGTGATCACACAAACTTGTGCACCTCCATCAATGTCGGGTAACTCCTCCAGAGACAACACTCTTACATGACCACGCTTCGGCTCTTTTTCAATACGATTCACTAACGACTTCCACTGCCTCTTAAATTTGGGTACCATGTTCATCAACTGTCGAAAAGTACAATTTACTTTCCTCCCAATCAAATCCTCCTTGAGACTATAAGTTGTTTGACCTTCTCCAAATTGCAAATCCGCTACTTCAAACTTCCTACGAGGTCTCCGTTTCTTCTTGGTCTTTGCATCTTCACCCTCTTTCTCCTTACCTTTCTTCTTACTAGGGCCAACACCATTTAGTGCCCTTTCCCGCTTCCCCAATGGCATCATATCTACCTCTTTGTTCTCAACTTGCACAATATCCACGTGACCACCTGATGTTGAAGCTTGATTCTCTTATTCAACACCACAATACTCTCGTATATCCAAGGCATAATCATTAGACATGTCACAAACCTGTTGGGGAAGTGGATACATATCACCTCCCATCCTCTTTGGCTTTGTACAGTGAGTGCTGATATGTCCTAGTTCACCACAATTATAACAAGTAGGGATAAACCTTCTTGCTCGGTGAGGAGCACCTTGTCCACGACCCGCATTGGCATTAGGTTGAGCTTCATATGGCTGGGCCACCCCTCTACCACCGCCACGACCACACCCACCACGAAGGACATTGAGCCGTAACTCCTCTGTTAACCCTCATGGCACACGCACACCTTATGATCTATAAACGTTGTATTGTTTAGAGTTAGGTACCGGGCTTGTCGGACCAATAGGAATAGGGTAAGGGTGATCGCCGATGACAGGCGCACTCTAACTGGAATATTCAAGGAGTTAGTTGGCTAAGTATGGGCGCCCAAGTGTGAATGGGGTGAGCTCATATAAAAGCCACTAAACCTAATTTTTACTCATTCTCTCATGGTGCAATAGAAGCCGCTCTTGCTCCATCTCCACCTTCTCCTTCACCATCTCCTTGTGTGTGTGTGTGTACGTGTGAGAGAGAGTGTGAGAGTGTGTGTGTGATCGAGCGTTACGGCGGCACGATGGCGGCGAGGCGGTTGAGCGCGGCGTAGCGGCGTCTCCCTCTTCTTTGCGGTGCGGGAATCCTTCATTCGCAACTACGCAGGAAGGTGAGTGACACACCATTCTTCCTTGTGAGCTTGTCTGTTGTATGACTGTGTGCTAGGAGCCTTTGTGGCTCGCACACGGCGCGTAGCAAGTCCCTAAACGGGACATTTTTGGTGCCGCTGCCGGGGAGCTGCTGCGCGTGAAGCTCCAATGGCGACTTGTAAATTGTATTGAAGTTATTTTTTATGTAGTAAAGGTGCGGCTTAAGTTTGATTATTGTTGTTATGCAAAAACAGCAGAGAAAGACACAATGTTGTTGACTGCATTCAAGTTTTCTGTGTTCTGTTAAGCTCTGTTTTGCTAGTTCTATTAAGCTCAGATTTCAGCTTACACAGTTAGCATTTCTTGCGTTTCTGCGTTTTCTGGTTTTCACTGCACAGTTCTGTCAAGTTTCAATTTTTTGCATTTTCTGGTTTGTGCACAGTTAGGCGCACAGTTAGTTAATTAAGTAGGTTAGTAATTAGGTGAACCACTGATTAGCAAGTCAGTAGGTAGGTGAGACAGTAAATAGTTAGGTGAGGTCAACGCACACCAAAACGCGTACCAAATAATATCCAGAAAATAAAAAATAATAATAATAATAATTTAAAAAAAAAACGAAAAATAAAAACGTGAGTGAGGGGGAGGTTATAAAAACGGACGGTTGGTTTGTATAAAAGTGAGATTGGGATCGGGATCATTTGACCCAATCCCAATCCCAATCCCAAGCCCAAGCCCAGGCCTAGGCTCTCTCTCTGTCTCTTGATATAAGGTAGTCTCACTCCTATATATATAGGCTAGACTCACAAGGAGGGAGTGACGAATGTGGGATAAGTCCTACACTCTCCTCTCCTTCATTGCACACTAGAACTTGCTATTTGGAGCCTAGTTCCCCAGCTAGGAAAAGACTGTTTCGGGCTTTTCTGGAGCAAAATAGAACCAAACGGTGGGCTGTAAAGCACATCGCGTCCCTCCTAGCGATACGCTCGTTTCGAGCTATCACACGGCCCATTCCACGACACGCTCTATAGCAAAAAAACAAACAAAAAACACGCAAAAAACTAGTCACAAGGCCTCCTAGAGCAGCTTTTTGACACCTTAGGGTATCAAAAGCACATGCACTTACGCTCTGGGCGGGTGCTAGAACACGAGCATATTGAAGGTGCCTCTGTTCATACGGACACCCATTACCCATCCACGATAGGCTCTAGACCCTCAGCAGGGACACAAGGTAGCACCACCCAAGACCCTAAAATAGCCTCTAGTGATTCCTCCTCCGACTCAGAAATCATGGAAGCATACCCTACCCAAAACACTGAGAGAGAAGGCCATGCACCTCCCGAAGCTCCACAGCCTAGTGCTAGTATGTTTAGCCGTTTCATGGAAACATTAGGTAGAGCTACTCGCTCGGAACCTGATGCAAATGAAGCACATGAAGGGGGTGGGGAAGTGGACTCTCCTTTCACATCACACGTGGACCCCACACCCCCAAAGAGTGTCCATGTGGATATCCTGCCAACTTCTTACCAAGAAGGCCCTATTGAGCTGCCTCCTTCAGAAGTTCCCTCTAGAGTACCGTTGGTGACAAGTAAAACCACGGGGAGCAACATTGCTTCTACCTCACAAGAACCCGTTAACACGTCGACTCTAGAAGGATTGTTCATTAATGATCATTGGACATACGACCTCCACACTGAGGTGTTGAAGGATCTACACTCTGGCCACGCCTACCATGTAGGATGGATAGAGATTGTACAATCCACCTCTAGTGCCACGAGCATCGAAGATCAACAGAAAATGATCTGTAATGTTATCCATGGCATTATTCAATCAGAAAGGCAAAACCGAGGGGTAAATATACTCTCAACTGGCCCCATGAGATTTCTGGATACGAGCAAGGCTCAACAGTCTACTCTATCACAAATGGAGACTCCTCTAATGAGTCCCATGGACCCATCTTACGTCATTTCACCTGGGGTCTCTATGCAATCTGAGCCTCCGAGCGAAAACTTTAGCTTCCCTAACTTGGCTCAACCCTCTATTAAGGAAAACACAGTGCTCACTCCAGGGATAGACCTGACAGAGAATGTATCGATGAAATCTACGGTTAGCACAGTGCCACTACCTAGTGTCGTAGTACCTAATATGGGGCCTCGACCGTATGTGCCTCTAGCCCCTTATGCACACATGGCTCCCACACCTCCAATTGTACCACTTGTTTATGCTCCTCGCAAGCCATTGAGTATGAACCCATGACTGCAAAGCCCATTTCCAATGAGCCAAAGGTATTTGAGACATTCTTGACAGACCTCACCAAGGCAATCCAAGAGTCTCTTAAGGATAATCGACCCCCTCAAAATTGTCACATGTATCCAAGAAGGGAGCAACAATGGTGTTCCATTTTCTTAGGTCCACATAGCACTAGTGAGTGCCCTACGTTTAGAGTAAAATTTAATGGAACTTGCAACGCATGTGGTAGGTATGGTCACCAAGCTAAGGATTTTTTAATGATCAAACGTATGATGGCAAATAGACCACCTGTAGCCTGGACGGATGCGCCTCGAGCTCCTGTATTGATGCCTGCTCCACCTGTTGAGCAAGTACCGCAACACATGGTCCCTAGATCTCAAAATGTTGTACAAGCTACACCGCTACCACCTCCTGTTCTAGGACCGCAACCCCCGCATCCAAGAGTCGCCCCTATGAACCAAGTGGGTTGCGAGCCATCTAATGCTTATGCAGATGGCTGTGAGGAGGAAATAGACACTAGTATTGCCTACGGACTTGATAGATCGGAAGAGTGTCCTATATACTACATGGAAGATTGTTGGGGGCAAGTCAAGCCGGTTTATCAAGCTGCTGCTCTCGCATCCAGAGGTCAAAATATCAACACCCAGGCTAGGAGTCCACCTCTTCAATGCTACGAGTGTGGTGGACCACATCGGGCAGCGGAGTGCCCTATTAGGCTGCAAAAGAATGCTGCACAGATGCAAATGAATCAAGGGAGCACGTCTGCAATGCCAATACTCACATGTAATCCTTGTGGCATAGATCACTTGATTGCCCAATGCCCCTATAACCCAAATGCGCCTAAAATCACACCCCTAAATTTGGTCGAAATTGCTAGTGTGACATTGCCAATACCACCCGTCGCACCTGCTTATGCAATTACACGGTCCATGCTTCAAGGGCCAGGCCATATCCTCCAAGCAAAGAAAAAGAAGACATGAAGGAAGAGGTCGCAGAATACGGGAAATTCAAAGCCAAGTTCCAAAACAAACATAGGAACAGGAGATGACCCCGTGTATATGAATGACCTCGAGGATGATTCAGATTCAATCGAGACAATGGAGACTAGAACCAATACCACAAATGGAAAGACCGACAAAGAAAACCGTAACATGGAACCAAATGAAAACGGAATAAGAGAAAACCATAAAGAGCCTCTGAAAACACCACAAGTGTTTCCAAATCCAATCCAAGACCCCCAAGATAAACCGCAAGGGCAAAAAGGGAAGAATCGTAAAAAGAAGATTGGGACGTACCCAAACCCAGTAGACGAGATTGAGCAGGTGAAACATCTAAGAGGTTTAGTGGAGGAGACTCAAAGGAAACTAGAACCAGAAGCCATGCATGTCAAAATTTATGACACAGCATTTCCCACACAAGTTCATCCACCCCACATGAACCATAGACCGTTAGCCATACCTAGTATCATCCAAGAAGCGAGTGAGGATGGGACATCAGAAAGTGAGCATACACCTTTCTTGTTGGAAAGGATGTTTAACGAAGGAATACCTGATCCCATTGAGGAATATGAGATTCCATCCTCACCAGTTCCTAGTCAAGGGCCTACACCCTGCAAAATGCCAATGAATGTTGCCAAACTAGTGGACTTCATGTCTTCTGAGGCCCGAACCACGATCATAGCAAAGCTGTATGGAGATCCTGAGTTATTCTTTGCACTTCGATCATTCCTTAACGGAGAGCTACAAACGGGATTACCACATTTTGCGCAACCAAATAGGCCTGACTCGATTATGATCGATGAGGAAAATCATGTGCAATCACTTGACTTAGATGGACACGAGTCTGTGATCGAGGTACCCATTAACGAATTAGGGCAGTATTTTGAAGGTGACGAGTCTAATGCGACCCTACCCATCACTACCAAGGGATTAACTATAAAGGGAATTCTTGATGGTGGTGCGGGAGTTAGCATCGTTACAAAAGATTGTTGGGAATCCATGGGAAAACCACGCCTCAGTGTTACTAACATTGTGGTAAACATGGCAAATGGTACCATAGCCAAACCTATGGGGATGCTCAAGGATCTTAAGATCAAAGTTCTAGGACACAAGGTACGACATACATTCATTGTAATGGATTTCTCCAAACACCTTATGTCATATGAAATGATTTTAGGACGACCATTCATGAGGGAAGCACAAATGGTTCATGATTGGTCTAAAAATCATGTCTATTTGCAATTCCAAGACTCTGTCCTTAGAGTGGATTTGGTGACTGGTAAGGTACACCCCTTAGGGAGTAAAACTATTATTGATCATCGCTCTGACACTACAGTTCACACGGCCCCACTACAATATTGTTACACTTGTAAGAAGGATACAGACATTGGCCAAGATTCTCCTTACATGGATGTGTTACCGGGTATGACGGAATCAGACAACGTAGACTGGGTACACCTAGCTGCAACCATAGATACCTGGGGAAATAGAGGAACCACTTGGGTCACACCAGAGGGGGAAGAGGTACCACAAATTGCACCTCTGAACATGATAAGTTCCATACATGCATCTTCTATGGGCAAGGCAATTGTAGACCAATCTGATAGTGACACCGATAGCTCAATAGAAGACTTTGACCAACACGACTCAGACACTGACTCCCAGAGTGAAACGGATTCTGAATCTCATGAATTAGAGAGTGGAGCAAGTTCAGGGTCAAAACATTCGGGAGGACCGAGCACATCAACCGATGATAGCTCCTCCGAGAGTGAAGAGGACACCAACGAGGACTCCTTTAGTGAGCCAGATCTAAATGCAAATCAAAAGCAGGTCTCAAATAAGAAAAAGAAAAACTTTAAGAGGCGTCGATATCGAGCCAATGTACGTGATAGGATAAAAAAGAAGAGATCCTCAGCAGAATGGCTCAGTTATAGGAGCATGTGATGCTCATCGAAAATTGGTAGATGATTGGGGTGAATATCTCCAAAATGTTATGTGGTGTAGACCACGACCCCATGACATAGCTCAACTAGAGATCATAGACAAGCCAAAGTTGAGCTGCACTGCAAGGAGGCGTCAAAACCAAGAGTTAGCTCGACAACACAAGAAAGCAGAAATGGAAGCACAGACCAAAGCACAACCAGAATCCACAGACTTGCATCCTGCACCAGAACATTTCAAATCTTACACCACAGGGGAAGCAAAGGTTGTGTACACAAAAGCCCAAAGAATACCTATCGATGGGAATAATGGAATCTATGATGGTCCGGCAATAGTTAAAGAAATAGAATTATCCGACCCTGGTGAAGAATCAAAACCTGTTTTTATTGCCCAAGACCTCACAGAAGTTGAAGAGGCGGTCCTCAAAGAGATTCTCAAGGAATTCAAGGACATATTCGCTTGGACATACCATGATATGAAAGGTGTTCCACCTTCTGTGGTCCAACATACAATCCCTATGATTAGCACTGCGAAGCCTGTACAACAAAGACCCTACCCGATGAATCCTAAGTACGCAAAGATCATTCAAGAAGAACTAGAAAAGCTTATCAAATGTGGGTTCATATATCCTATTGAACACTCTGAATGGGTGTCTCCAGTAGTTATCGTGCCAAAAAAGAATGGGAAACTCAGGGTGTGTGTGGACCTCAAAAAAGTTAATGCAGCTACTAGAAGAGACCATTACCCCCTACCATATTCCGAACATGTACTCGAAAGAGTTGCAGGCAAGGAAGCTTATAGCTTTCTAGATGGGTACTCAGGCTACAACCAAATCACGATAGCGCTAGAGGACCAAGCTAAAACTGCCTTCATCACAGAATTTGGCGTGTTTGCATTTCGTGTGATGGCTTTTGGCTTAAAAAATGCCCTTGCTACATTTCAACGATTAATAAACACTGCTTTTAAAGAATATTTGAGAGAGTTTTGTGAAGCTTTCTTAGACGACCTTTGTGTTTACTCTTCTTGGAAAGAACATCTATCATGTTTGCGGAAGGTGTTTGAAAAGTGTAGGTTATATTGTATCTCATTGAACCCGTTCAAATGCCAATTTTGGGTCAAGCATGGAGTTATTTTAGGGCATATAGTATCTAAGAATGGTATCTCAACCGATGAGAGCAAAATTAAAGTGATTCTAGAGTTACCCCCACCAACCAATTACAAGGGAGTTCAAAGGTTGATGGGACACGTGCGTTATTATCGACGGTTTATTTTATTTTTCGCTGAGATAGCACGTCCTTTGTACAAGCTTCTCATTGAATTTAAATGGACTGAAGAGTGTGACCAGGCCTATGAACAATTGAAGAAAACACTAGCAAGTGCTCCGATTTTAAGGACACCTAACTGGCATGTCATTTTCCATGTGCATGTTGATGCATCAAACTTTGCTATTGGGTGTGTTCTCACTCAACCAGGAGAACATAAATTGGACTATCCCATTAGCTTTGCAAGCCGTCAATTGGACGATGCTGAAAGGAACTACACCACTACAGAGCGAGAAGGTTTAGCAATGGTTTATGCAGTAAAGGAATTTCGCTACTACCTTCTGGCAAACAAGTTTGTATTTTATGTGGATCATCAAGCGTTGCTGTATCTGGTAAACAAGCCATGCTCCACAGGAAGAATCACACGATGGTTGTTAATTCTTCTGGAGTTTGATTTCACGATTGTAGTGAGACCCAGTAAAAGGCACGTCATGGCTGATCATTTGTCTCGCATACCCAATGGTGAAGCCCCTACAGGAGTTGATGATGAATTACCCGATACTTCCCTATTCATAGTTGAGACTATGCCTGAATGGAGTGAGAACATTGTTAACTTTTTAGTTAATGGTTTTCCACCCAAGGAACTTCGTAAGGATATCGCTCGAAGGCTAGTAAAAGAATGTGAACCCTATTGTTTGATTGCCGGAACTCTGTATAGACTAGGCAAGGACGATATTCTTAGGCGTTGTGCCCGTGAGGATGAATATTTTTATATATTGCAAGAAGCACATATGGGCATAGCAGGAGGACATTTTTCAGGAGACCTGACTGCTAGAAAGGTGCTGCAATCAGGCTATTGGTGGCCAACTTTATTTAAGGATACATCACTTTTTACAAAAGGGTGTGATGAGTGCCAACGTTACAAGACCACACAGCGCAAAGACAGAATTCCCTTACATCCTATTAAAGTAACCCAACCATTTGAAAAATGGGGCTTAGACTTTGTAGGTCCAATTAGTCCCGCAGCTCGCAACACTCAATCTCGATATATTCTAGTTGCTACGGACTATGTAACAAAGTGGGCTGAAGCTAAGGCTTCACAAAAAGCTGACGCGAGGACAAAAGCTAAGTTTCTTTTTGAGAACATTATCACAAGATTTGGTTGCCCTTTTGAAATTGTTAGTGATAATGGTACCCATTTTATAAATGAGGTAATAAGAGAGCTTACCACGACCTTTATGATATCCCACCATAAGTCTACACCTTATTACTCGCAAGCTAATGGACAAGCCGAGAGCACCAACAAGACTCTAATCTCTATTTTAACCAAGACGGTAGAAGCTCATCGCACTGATTGGGATTTGAAGTTGACATCTGCTCTATGGGCTTATCGTACTGCTTATAAAGTGGCTATTAATTATACGCCATTCAAAATGGTATACGGCCAAGAAGCGGTTATGCCTTGGGAGTTTGTCATTCCTACTCTTAGGGTAGCTTCCCAATAAGGATGGAATGGTAACCCCTTAACCGAGCGTTTGTATATCTTAGAAAAACTAGACGAAGAGAGACTGTTGGCTGTGCAAAATGCTCTTGTGGAAAAGGATAGGAGAAAGAAGTGGTTTGATCGCCATGTGAAGGACAAGGACATCAAAGTTGGTGATAAAGTCCTTATGTATGGAGTACGTAAAGAGAAGAAAAAGTTGAAATATGCTGGTAAAGGACCATATAGAGTATGTGAAATTACCCCACAAGGTACCCTTCGTGTGGAAACTCTTGATGGAGTTGAAACCATTGGATTCCTCAATGGGAGTAAATTCAAAAGATATTATGATCCTTTAAGCCAAGAAGAACTACGGGCCATTCATCAAAAGAAGTCCGCCAAAGCACAAACTAAGTTAAAGAAGATACAAGCTCAAGATGAGGCTAAGGAGAGACAACAACGTATAAGACAAAAACGAGAGGCTAACCTTGGAGTCACAAATGCATTCCACGTGGAAATCGAAGAGGATTGGTTGGACTCTGACACACCTCTACGATACCCTATTGAGTTAAATAGTGCCTATGGAAAAGTGCTATATAACGCCTTATTGGACACGGGTGCTAAATATAATCTGCTATCCTATGGGGTGTGGTGTCAGTTAGGGAAGCCACCTCTATCTGAGATTATTATCCAAGTCAAGGGTGTCAACAAGAAAAAAACTACGGTTTTTGGAATCTGGCACACTTCTGTCAGTTATGACAATGGAATTGTAAATCAAGACTTTTTGGTCATGCCTACTGGAACTATGGAGGGTAATATAAACCTAGGACGCACGTGGATGATAGCCACCAAATGCACTATTGATTGGGGGACTGGGGGTGCACTACGCAAAAACCAACTCTTATCCCTACCACTCAAGCCATAGTCCCTGAGATATTGCCTAAGGAAATAAAACCCAAGACATTGCATGTCCAGGAGGTTGAACCATACGTCCCCATAGCCCAACTCTCTAGATCTTCAACTGATGTAGTTGAAAGAAAGCTTGAGACACACAAGAACCATCCTAATATAACAAAGAAAGCATACAAGTGGGTCCCTAAAGCTTCTTTAGTAACCATGGCTGATGCTAAAAAACGGAAGCCTCGTAAGAAACGTCCCACTCGCTCCAAGAAATGTAAGAAAACTTGGTGCTGGATTCCTAAATGACTATTAAAAGCCCAAGGATATTATAAAGGAAATGATCAAATCTGGGTGCCCAAACGTAAATTGTACTCTCACCTGTCACCTGGACCATGTAAACCCAATCCTGTGGCTCCAAAACAAATTGAAAATCGTGGAAAGGAAAAAATCACGGAATGAGACAAACCTGCTCCAGAGCTAGTTTGGGTACCAAAGAAAGAACGATTTGTTCCACCTAGCTCAGGAACAGGAGAAGCAAATGAAGCTTCTTGCTCTTCATGTAGTTCCTATACGGAAATAGAAGCTTCGACACAACCTCCACCTACCATTGTACATATCCATACAAGCAAGAAAGAGTTTGCACCTCCCGTTGTAGATTCACCACCTCCAACAATGTTGCAAATAAAATCATGGGAGAGTACCTTACCACCCTTGCAACTAGATGAAACACATAGGGTGATCGAAAACTATTGGTTAAAGCCTTTACCCATAACAACTTGGAACAATTGGTTTCAGAAGGTGACGACATCATTCCAAAAAGTATGATCTACCCAAGGAAGGGGGGAGTGTTTGCTGACATCCGTCATTCACTTGCTTCCCTCTCAACCTTCCTCCCTGACCGCTCAATCTCCAATCTTAGGGAATGTATATATAAAGCCTTATACTCACAAAAACAAGATAAAAAAGTAAAAGAGCAAGAGCCATAACACAAAAAAAAAAAAAAAAATTATGCACAAGAACACGACCCTTGTAATATTTGCACTCTAACCATCATCTATTTGCATGTACAGATATGGCTAGTATGCTAGAGTCATCCACTCTTGCCTTGGGTGAGAGGTACCCTCGTTACTTTTCACAAATTTTTCACATGGTCTTTCCAGTGCTTGCATGTGAATGGGATTTGATAGGTACGCTAGCATGTGAGAGGAATTTTGAGGAGTTAGAATGGCTGATACGTCTCTTGACCACGTCTGATCCATACTTAGTAGAGAGCGTTTCTCCCATTGCACAAGCCTACCCTTTTGACCAAGATGACTATAGGCGTCTAGTGACCTTCTTAGTAAACATGGGCACCTATGATGAAGAAGAAAATTTACATGACTACACGGATGGCACATATGGTCTCATGGATGATGACTTTGTTTATCTCGATGACGAGGATAGGGGTTTAGTCTTAGGGTTTCCCCCCAACCTCTACAATATCCTATTCCCTTGACTCTTTAGTGGGGAGTGCAAATAATTAGGTTAGGGTTCCTTATGTTTTTTGTTGTGTTCAATAAGTGTTGGTACCTTTTTCCACTAATGTGCCTCCTGGAGGTATTCCTTTTGTTTCCTAGTGTGTACAGGAGCGTGTTGATGTTGATAGGATTTGGACCTTCATGGAACCTTTCTCTCGTTCACACTTCAAATCAAGTGCGACCATCAACACAAACAAGTGTTTTATGTCCATTAACATTTCCCTTATCTTTTTGCATCCATGTTTGTCTGCTTTGATTGTGATTGGTAGCATAATATTCATCGCATTTTCTTAGTATCAAACGTTTAATTCAATGTAATGTTTTGTCATAATCACTTGTCTAGGTTTAAAAATCAAGCAGTCCGACTAAGCTAGTTTGACCAAGCTAGGTATTAGAAATCTTCTCTTAATACCATGGGGAATGCCTTCCTAATACGCAATGGTTACTTAGGTTCTTAATCCGATTTAGGTAGCATTGTGTGAAATGTAATAGGGATTTCTAGTGGGCTTAACACTAGGTTGGTAATGGGACACTTTTATGTCCTCGGACACTTTTATGTCCTGTTAAGTGACCATTTTTGTTGAATTATGTCAAGAGTTTCAAAATGGATTTTGAGGTTCTATCTGTCTAGAAAGTTGTCTCATGAGCTGAAAAAAACTCCACATTTTTTTGGAATATCAATTCCATCTTTAACCTTGTCCTTGCACAACATTTCACAACCTACACTGTGTGAAAAAACGGGTCCTGTTTTTGGCTTTTTTAAACTTTTTGCAACTATACCACTCTAGAATTCATGTTTGTGAGGTCTATAATGCTAGAGAGCTACCTTTAGTAGTCCTCAACATGTCCTGATGCTTCTAGGGAGAAATAAATGTTAAAGTTGTAAGTTATGACCAAATTACAAAAATTGTCAGATCCTGTTTTTTAGCCAATTTTAGCTCTTCTATGATTTTTTTGGTGGCTTTCATGATATCCAAATGCAGTTTTGATTTTCTATGTCGTATATTGTAACATAAAGCTAATATTCCTTGAGTTTTGGGGCATCTATACCCTATTTTGCATAGTAGACAACGATGGTTGATTTTTTCAATTATAGAAGAAAACGAAACATTTTAGTATATCAAGTATAGCTTTTTCAATATTGTTAGTTTCTTGTGACAACTACATGCATTTTGTATGTAGTAAACATATCTAGTCATAAGGATCAAATTTGGCTAGATATTGAATAGTTGCTATGGGATTCTACAACTCATAATGTTGAACCCAATTTTTTCATGCTTGCTGTATTTAGCACTTCATCTTTGTCCCCAAGATTCCCCTTGGTAAGAGATGTATTATTCTTTTGACATGCTCCATGGCTTCTTATGAACCTAAAGGACAATAGGGAACTAAGAAAACATGCATATATTATTTGTATTGAGAATGGCTATAGAAATTTTGATGATAGGTTTGCAGAATGGTAAAAATTCAACTTTTTTGTACCTATTTCTTTTGGCAAAAGAAAAAATAGTGAGTGAGAAGCAATCATATGTTCTCATCACCAACCCCTTGAAGTTAACTAGGGAATTTATCTCAAGTCCTACAAAAATCCCCAATTTTATTTTTATGCAACAAAACGTAAGAAATGACTGTTTTGATGAAAATGTAATGGTCCATCAACTTTGGAGGCTTGGTGTCACCAAAAGATGAGAAATTTTACAAGTTTCTTATTTTTTCCATGTGTAGTAGGCCTTGAACTATAACCTCATGAAAGGATTTTACAAAATGAGTGGATCTACTATGGTTTTGGAGGTTTTTTTCAAAACCCTGAAAGGACACTTTTATGTCCTGTTAGGTTATCAACCTAGTGTTAACCCTATTGACCTTTAGCTTAAGTATTATAAAGGGAGTTTACTAATGTGATGAGCCTGGGGAGGGTAACAGTGTTATATGACCCCCCAAAGTTACAAAATTAAAATGCTGAAAATGAACAAACAAAAAATCAAAGTGCCACAATGTAAAATTTTAAGCTGGAAGAGAAATCCCTGCTTAAATTGGTACTTCACTCACATGTATCGCCTATGGTACTAGAGCCCTAGAGGTTCCCAGTGTGGGCGCTTTTCCTTGAAAAGCAAAAAACCCAAGGCATACAAAATAAGCACACACATCAAAATTGAATCCATGTGAAAAGACTTTGGGGGGTCCTTTGGGGGGTCAAAGAAAAGGTAATCAGTCAGGCGATGATTTCATGAGAAATTCCTTTTATCGTAGCTTAACTACAAGGTCTTCTAGGGATAGCCTCTAGTCAGCCCTCGAACATCAAATACTTGGATCTCGCGATTAAACAACTTAATTGACCAGAAAAAATTGAGAAGTTACCCATGGTATTAATAGTCGAGCTCTAGTGCCTTTTGAACGTTAAATTAGCGACCTCGGACTTGTTTAATTTTTTACCTTTACATCTGTTTATGCATTTGATTATATTGCAATTTAATGTTTATTGCTGACAAATATTCTAAAATTTTGTTACCAATCAATTTGTCTGTCTATTGCATATGATTTTTAATTGTATATGAGAATGATATTACTGTGGAAATGTTGTTTGATTTTGTAGTGATTGAAGAAGGCTACGCACATCCATGTCGACTGCTCTTCCATCTCGACGAACGAGCTTCAACTGGATAGCTTCCGAGGACGGAATCTACATCAGGAAGGGGGGCATGTTAACCCTCACGGCACACGGACACCCTATGATCTATAAACGTTGTATTGTTTAGAGTTAGGTACCGGGCTTGTCGGACCAATAGGAACAGGGTAAGGGTGATTGCCGATGACAGGCGCACTCTAACTGGAATATTCAAGGAGTTAGTTGGCTAAGTATGGGCGCCCAAGTGTGAATGGGGTGAGCTCATATAAAAGCCACTAAACCTAATTTTTACTCATTCTCTCATGGTGCAATAGAAGCCGCTCTTGCTCCATCTCCACCTTCTCCTTCACCATCTCCTTGTGTGTGTGTGTGTGTACGTGTGAGAGAGAGTGTGAGAGTGTGTGTGTGATTGAGCGTTGCGGCGGCACGATGGCCGCGAGGCGTAGCGGCGTCTCCCTCTTCTTCGCGACGCGGGAATCCTTCATTCGCAACTACGCAGGAAGGTGAGTGACACACCATTCTTCCTTGTGAGCTTGTCTGTTGTACGACTGTGTGCTAGGAGCCTTTGTGGCTCGCACACGGCGCGTAGCAAGTCCCTAAACGTGACATCCTCCATCATGGTCATCATGTCCTACATATTACATTGCAATTGCTCAGTGTCTACAGCCCTTTGCATAAGTTGAACTCTAGCCTCTACCTAGCTCTCCTCATTTTGGCCACCATTAACGTGTCCATGGACCACTCTCGCATACTCGTTAAGTCTCTGAGATTTCCATTCTTTCCCCCTGGCAATTACAACTGCAAGTTCTTCAAAAGTGGTAGGCCGCTTCAACTCAACTTTAAACTTCAAACTCTCCTTCAAGGTTGCCACAAAACGGTCTTTTTTTAACATGGCGGGAGGGGTTTCATTTCCCAATGCTCGGGCCCATTTATCCCAAAGGCGGGTAAAATGCATGACAAAATCATCCACACTTTGATTAGCCCTCTGAGTGTAGCCCAAAATCTCATGCCAAACGTCAGCAGGTGCTTCGACATTCCTGTATTGTGCCAAAAATGCCAGCTTCACATGATTATAGTCCAACACAATCCCTGGTGTTTGTGCCTGTGCCACCTCTCCATAATTTTGTAGCCAAGCTTTTTCTTGATCCTATAAACTGTATTGCGGCAGCCGTAACAGTATAGTCGGATCCTGTTTGCCCCGAAGAAAGCAAGTAACTTCCAATTTCTCAATAATTAATTGCACATTTTCACTACGCAATCCATGAAACTTAGGAAAATCGTCTAGAATGTTTGATTGCCACACAAACACTTACATGTGACGTCGAAACTGCAAGGGATGTCGATGGATCGCTCCAGTACCTAATCCACCTCACATTGCGTAACCCGGCCCCCAGTGCTCGGCTTCACAAAACCTCACGATGTCGAGGGATATGTGTTTGCTACGTGAGCCGGGCAGGCGCCGGGCCTCTGGCTGTGAGAGGTGTGAAAGAGGGAGAACAAGAACAACAGATGCAACTGAATTTGGAAATCACCGTAATCATCAATTAACTGATTAATATGTTTGAGTACAACTTAATCTTTAGCCAAGGAGGGCTGTTAACAGCGCCGTCACTTGTATCATCTGCTTACAAGGAGTTTAAGCTCTCGCTTTACAAAATTAACCAGGCTGTTAACGACACCGGGCCTCAACAAGATAATTAATCAAACTTCAAGCTGATGATGGTGATAGAGCTTGCGTAGTGTCGCTTTATCTGCCTCATGTACCTGATTGTGCTCAGTGGCTCAACCTTTATGCTTCAATTATTGCCAAATACTCTGCAAACTATCTCTATGTAGCATTCTCTGATCACCTCCATCGTCCTTTTTATGCTTAATTGAGAGAAAGATTGAGAGAGAGGGTGAGCTCGCCTTGCTTACCCTCCTCTCCTCGCCTTGCTTAATTCGCTTCATTCAATCTCGAGAGAGAGAGAGGAAATCTTGCTTGCCTCGAGGACGAGAGCGAGGGAGAGCCCCGCCTCCCCTTCGTTGAAAGGTCCTCGTTAATTGCCTTGCCCTCCTTGATTCCTTGCTTCCTCAAGCTCTTTTTCTTCCCAACACACATGCCAAAGTAAACCCTTGGTTCCCCTTTCTTAGCTTGGATTTCCGATCAAGAGAGATGCTTTGCCTTCGTTGAATTCGAGATCAAGAGCGAGAGCTTGCCTTCCTTCCTTCGTTATCTTTCTCTTCTTCTCATGCAAGAGACTCCTATTATTAGCATGCCCCTTCCCTTCAATAGCGCCACCGCTACTGACGTGGCATGGGAACGAGCATTATGACGTGGGGGTCAGCAGGTCGAGCAACGTGAAAATCGGAAAAATTGGGGCCGAATAAGAGCGCCCTACATAGCTGAGCAATGTTTGCTCTTGTTCGCCATCTTCTGAGGCCCGAAGCCGCTACTGCGAGGCTGCTTCTTCCCCTGCGTTTTCTCATCCCTGGCTTATTCGCCATGCATTGCTTGGCTTCACACTTGAAAAAAAATACCCCTTAAGGGTTTTGGGCCACCTTGCCTTTGGGCGGCCTTTAGGGGTTGAGTGGGCGGCAATGCCCTTGGCCTTTGGGCGGGCGGATTTTGCTTTAGCTTGGGTGGGTGGCCCATAAAGGGCACCTCATTTAGCATACATATCGACTAAGGCATTGCCAAACACAACCTAGCATCCTCGTCCAACAATCTCATCATGGAATCTCTCACCTTGAGGTAAATCCCGCAACGAATGCATTCCAAGAGAGCACATTCCAAACACAAAGCTCTTCAAGCACTTATGGATCTTTTAATTGCACTCTATTCTAGAGCAGCTTGGTTGAACCCCAAAAATTATCATATGGCACTCCTATCGAGCGGACCGGACTGGTACAAAACTGGTCCCTGGTAAATCTTTAACGGCCAATAACTTGGCAACCGTAAACCCGATCACTCACCGATCTGAAAAGACCGAAGGGATCTAGAAATTGAGCACTTTAGCCCCGTACATTCATTTCAATTATGTCACACCACTTGCATTTGCCTAGTCCGGTACGGATCTGCAATCGATTTAAACTTCAAAGTGCCATAACTTCTTCACCGTAGCTCCAATCGACGAGCCGTAAAGACAGGCCAGTAGAGCACTTCACGCACTACAGTTCTAGATCATAATCTCTCATTTGTGGTCACTGCAAGCATACTCATTTTTGGCATCATTGAGGCATCTATTGGACCTTTTAAGCCGCATCTAGCATACATTAATCATTAATCTTGGCCTGTTAACAAGACCTGATCACTGCTCACTTAATGTGTAGACTTCAAAGAAGCTTATCTTACATTTCTCTGCTCTTTTTCTCATCATGGCAGCGGAGCTGCACGACATTCACCCCCTCTGAACCTGCATAGCCTGCGGTCTGTGCCAATAGCACTTCCATCTGCATCTGCTAAGGTACCTTAAGCTCCTTACCATCATCAGACTCATGTAACTAGTAAACTTATGAAAAATGAAATAAGGCTTATACCCTATCATCAATGTTCTAGCTTAATCATTAGGTAGTTGTCCATCAAAAATCTCTGAACTATATCTTCCGTATCTTCAAAGCATTCAAAAATTTTGCACCATCCTCCGGGATCATAGGGAATATACAAGAATTTCCAATCATTACAACTTAAACATACATTAACCCACAAATCTTCATGCAAACCTCCTGGATCATATGGCATATAAGTCAATTTCCCAGGATCATGCATATATCTGTCACCTCCTCGGTCAAAAGCTAGCTCAAAATACCCTACATCATAGGGTAACATCAGATTCCATATAGCATCAGGTAGCATCAGATACTGCCATATCCCCTGTGCAACTGGCTCATCCAATTGTCGATCATCAATCACAGGTAAAAGCATTGGCAGTTCACCTTCACTCTCATTAGTATTGGAATCCCAATCATGCATATCTGAATACATCAAGTCTCTGGCAAAATCCTCTTCATCAGGCTCAAAATATGCATCTGAAAACAATTCTCTATCTCGTAGAGGCTCAAAATCAAATCATCTAACAACTGCATAAGTTCATCATCTACTGAATCTGAACAAGCTGGCTCATGCATGAATATAGATTGATTAGTATCCTTAGCATCTATGTTTGAGAACCGTTATAAAGCTTCGTCCAATAAGAACATAAGGTCTAGGTCCACCGCTTGAGAAGGTCCCTCCATCTTGCACATCTCAGGCTACTGTAAACTAAGATTTCCACATGTGACATGCATATTAAATACATCTGTAGTAAATTTCTCTTTAATTCTTTCACCCTCATCCAGATATCTTTGCACTTCTGTAGCACAAAGCTCGGCATGCACATTGAAAATTTTATCTACTGCCCTGTCTGTATCATCAGCACAATGAAACCAATCGTATTCATCAACAAGAGATTGCACTTCACAATGCACCCCCTTTGAATCAACATCATCAAGTTCATGATCATTTTTCCATAGTGTTAGCCCTGTGTCACAAATTCTTGATAGAGAAGAAGTTTGCTCCTTCTCTAAATCATCGTCATCAAATTCAGGATCAGTACGCCAGATCGGTAGCTCTAGGTCACAGAATCGTGTCAAAGGAGTCTACACCCCCTATGAATCCTCATAATCACGTTCAAGAGCAATTTTCCAATTTTGTAGTTGTGCTTCACAAAAACTTTTCAATGAAGGAGTCTGCACCCCCTCTCAATCAAGCACATACTCTTGCTTAGCCAAGTCCTCAAAATCTGGTACATCCAAATTTGATAAATCTGGTATACCAAAATCCATGGTGTTGCTTCTCTCAACAGTAGCTCTGCTTTGACCTATAACATCTGCATCATTAATCAACTCTTTGGCAAAACCTGCAACAGTATCTTCAATCACCTCTATGGTAGAATCTGTACCAGAAACATTTTGCTCTAATTCCAAGTCAGTAGCAAAAGTATTAGCTGAAACCGAATCTTCCTGCATGTCTACTTGAATTTGGCTGCACTAATTTACCTGCAAAATTTCTTCTTGAGCTTTAGCCACTTCACTTTTTTGATCCCCTGATTTCTTTTCTTCATATACTGCATGCATAGGCTCTTTGCAAAATTCATTCTGTGTATCCTGAATTGCATGTGTAGATTCTTTGAAAATTTCACCCTGCGTATCTTGAAGCTGTAAAGCCTCACCCTCAAAGACTTCTACTTCATGCACAACATCTGCAAAACCCAACTTTGCATACACAGCTTCAACTATGTCTTCATCATTAGCCTGCAAGAAGGTAGCATCCTGCACAATAAACTCATCAATCACAGCTTCTAACTTTGATCGTACTTGTCCTCAAATATCTGCATATTCCGGTAGACTTGAAATCTATTCTTGATAGATTTCATACTCCTCATAACGTGCTTGCACAATAGCTTCTTTGAAATACTCCCAATCATCGTGACAAGCCTTGGTAACTTCTTGAATCTGCTCCTTCACATATGAACTCACTAACTGCTCAAAAGATTTGATCATCAACTCTTCTGGTATCCCTCTTACCTTGGTTTCCAGCTCGTAGCACTCTAGGTAGCCCTCTGGATCGTATCCATCAAAGAATCGTCTTTCGTCATACACTGCATGTAAAGCTTCATCCAAAGCTTCATCGATTTTATTTTGCTTCTTTACGATCTCTATTTCAAGCAAAGATCCTTGACCAATTGAAGCATCTTTGAAAAATGTGGAACTGTTGACTTATCATCAAAACCGTTCGCCTTTAATTCTGCAATCATCTTCATCATTTGCTCTAAATTCTCCATCTTTACCTCTCACCCCGGCTCGTTTCGCGTCGGGTTCACCAAAGATGTCGAGGGATATGTGTTTGCTACGTGAGCCGGGCAGGCGCCAGGCCTCTGGCTGTGAGAGGTGTGAAAGAAGGAGAACAAGAACAACAGATGCAACTGAATCTGGAAATCACCGTAATCATCAATTAACTGATTCATATGTTTGAGTACAACTTAATCTTTAGCCAAGGCGGGCTGTTAATAGCGCCGTCACTTGGATCATCTGCTTACGAGGAGTTTAAGCTCCCGCTTTACAAAATTAACCACGCCGTTAACGACACCGGGCCTCAACAAGACAATTAATCAAACTTCAAGTTGATGACCGTGATAGAGATTGCGTAGTGTCGCTTTATCTACCTCATGTACCTGATTCTGCTCAGTGCCTATATCTTTATGCTTCAATTATTGCCAAATACTCTACAAACTATCTCTATGTAGCATTCTCTGATCGCCTCCATCGTCCTTTTTATGCTTAATTGCGAGAAAGGTTGAGAGAGATCTGCTTGGATTGGAGATTGAGAGAGAGGGTGCGCTCGCCTTGCTTACCCTCCTCTCCTTGCCTTGCTTACTTCGCTTCGTTCAAGCTCGAGAGGGAGAGAGGAAATCTTGCTCGCCTCGAGGCCAAGAGCGAGGGAAAGCCTCGCCTTCCCCTTCGTTGAAAGCTCCTCGTTAATTGCCTTGCCCTCCTTGATTCCTTGCTTCCTCAAGCTCGTTTTCTTCCCAACACACACGCCAAAGTAAACCCTTGGTTCCCCTTTCTTGGCTTGGATTTTCGATCAAGAGAGAGATGCTTTGCCTTGGTTGAATTCGAGATCAAGAGCGAGAGCTTTGCCTTGGTTGAACTCGAGATCAAGAGCGAGAGCTTGCCTTCCTTCCTTCGTTATCTTTTCTCTTCTTCTCATGCAAGAGACTCCTATTATTAGCATGCCCCTTCCCTTCAATAGCGCCACCGCTACTGACGTGGCATGGGAACGGGCATTATGATGTGGCGGTCGGCGGGTTGAGCAGCGCGAAAATCGGCAAAATTGGGGCTGAATAAGAGCGCCCTACAAAGCCGAGCAATGTTTGCTCTTGCTCGCCATCTTCTGAGGCCCGAAGCCACCACCACGAGCCTGCTTCTTCCCCTGCGTTTTCTCGTCCCTGGCTTATTCGCCATGCATTGCTTGGCTTCACAATTTTAAAAAAATACCCCTTAAGGGTTTTGGGCCACCTTGCCTTTGGGAGGCCTGGACTTAAAAAGTGGTGTGGACACTTCTTTGGTCCACTAGACATCCCCTTTCCCTACTTGCCTTGGTCAAAAAGTGGTCGACAGCTCATTTTTGACCCAAAAAAGGCCAAAATTGGACCAATTAAAAGATGCCCAAGGAGAGAAACATGAGGTGTGGACTAAAAATGGCACCCCCCCTCTCTCCCCCAAAGTCCATGAGCCCTCACAAGCAAGGCTAAGAAGCTCCATTAGCTCCTTTGATACACCCTTAGGGGGGTACCCACTCCCCCCCTTATACCCTCCAATTTCCACTTTAAATTCTCCCCCCCATGTGAGATTATTCCATTACCACTTGGCACCATCCTCCCACCTTTCCAACTTCTCAAAAATTTCCAGTTTCTCCCAAAGCATGAGGGGACTTCTCGGACAATTTTCCCCGAGGCATACCTAACTGCTCCGGTCACCGAATGACGCACCGTAACACACGGCTCGAAGCTCATGACCTCGTCTATCTCCAAAAATATAGAACTTCAACATTTCTAATATTAGACCCCCAAGTTGTCCTAGTTTCCCTTCTCGCATGGACCCGCAATCACCTTCTAAGTTGAGACCGCCCGCTTTGGATGCTCATAATTCATGACGTACAAGTCCGATTCACAAGCTGTTAAGCATGGCTGAAAACTCTTATTAAAAACCATATTTTGGAGTCTCGAACAACCCAAAACATCAGCCAACAGCTTGACCAAAACCAAGCCTTTGTACAGGGTTTTTTACACGGACACTTTCAAAGCTGGAAGCACTATGTACATATATATACATGGGGGTGGTCACCAAGTTTTTGGGCATCATTTATGGACTTTCTACTCATCCAAAAAATGCATGAGAATGTTAGTCAAGAGATTGCCATGGTTTTAACACCTTGGAATTCCATAGGTAGACTGGTGTTCCCATCTTCTCCCTCGTAGAACTCACCTACCTGGTTTAAATGCATTGGCCTAGTATTTAGCTGAGGCATTTCAAGCTCTTTGATCCCTTCCTCGATTTGAGCTATTGATTTTTTAACACAAAATTTCTCTAGGCATTTTTCCATAGTAGCCCACATGTCTGGTTGTATTATGAGCAACTCACATCGTACAGGTGACTTGTGTTGACAAAATGTTTATCAATAGTCTCTATGATGGGATTGCAATAACATCAGACTTGGCCTTGTGCTCTCCCGTATAGGATGGTAGTATTCTTAGCGAATGGGGTTGTGTGTGCATAGACTGTATAGATCCTTTGTTTCCCCAATACAATTCCGTTTCTAAATTCATTTGAGATCCAGCCTCAATTTCCTCTATTGGTGGAGGAGACACTCCTCTTCCATTACCCATTTGGTTTACTTGTTTGCTTATCTCACTTGCTTCATTGGCCTCTCTAACTTGTTTTCATAATTTGTCAAGACCATCGATTTCTTTACAACTCTTAGATATAGCTATGTGAAATCCCTTGGAAGATTTAACTGTGGTATTCAACACTATCCTTGGCTCTAATACGGGGTCCTTTAGCTTTTTTTCATGCTACTAACTAGAACCTAGCTCTTTTTGTTCCTGGCTTGTTGGGATTATTGGTGTAGGTGGGACTGGGATCACACCCTCGGGTTTTCCAACTTGTGGTTCTAGTAAAGCTTGAGTTGTTTGAATCATTTTCTTGCACATTTCAAGCATGTCCTTTTCTAGTTCCGCATATGGATATGTCATCCACCTATGTTCTTGAGTTTGGTTGTTTTTTATCCATGTCTCATAGTCTTTTAGGAGGGCCTCTAATGGCTCATTAACCTTGTCGACCAACCTTGATCCTCCTGAGCTAGCACTTCTTGGTTTCTCATCTCTGGATGGTTCTTTTGGAGGTTGATACATCTACATCAGAAAAGGTGAAACCCTTTCCTCATGTTGTCTTATCTTCTCTTCAACTTGGGTAAGCTCCTCAACTAGGGATTTCTTCTCTCTTCCCTACGTGCTTTCATCCTAGCCTTTGTAGCTTTCCAACTATTTCATTTGATCTTGGTTTTTTTGACTAGGTGCGTTGGTCTTTGGGTCACCCGTCTCTCGACACATCAGTTTCAGTTTTCTCTGTCTTTGGATTCTCATAAGCTTCCTTTTGAGCTTTCACTCTCCTAACTATCGGAATTGGTATGAAATTTTCATTTTCCAAGCTACTAGGTAGTTGAACTCCCTCTGCTCACATTAGTCTCCGTTTTCTCTATCTTTGGATTCTCATCACCTTCCTTTTGAGCTTGCACTCTCCTAACTACCTGAGTTGGTATGAAATTTTCATTTTCCAAGCTACTAGGTAGTTGAACAATTTCTAAGACATTTGTTGTGATCTTTCTGACATGGTTTGGGTTTTTTGGACAGTTGGGGATCGAGTGAATGACACCACAGCCAAGACAACAGGCATATACTTGTGTGATCTCCATATGAGGACATTGTTTGACTAAGTGTTTGCCATGGATTTTGTGACAGTCTACCTCTGGTTGAGGATCTTCTTCTTGCAATTAGTCTAGGCTATAAGAAATCCCCGACCTAGATAAGCCTCTATTCTCAATAAACCGTAATTTCCTTTTGTCCATCTTGTACCTTTTTTCTATAGGTCAAAACAAAAGAGGTGGAGGTTGTACCAGCCTAGCTCACCACTCCATTTGTTTCTCTCATCTTCTGTAGCTTCAAAGGACAATACCCCCTTTTGTTTCTATAATACATTGTAGCTGGTACTATCACTTGTTTGTTAGATGCTTCCGTCATCGGCATGTATCTCATGTCTACAGACATGAGATACATGCATGTTTGTTAGATGCTTCAGTCATTGACATGTATCTCATGTCTACAGACATTCTAGCACTTGAGAGTAGAGGTTGTTGTCTAAAGACAAGTTGTGGTCTTGCAACTCCTACTGGTCCTAGTGCATTCCTCGTCACATATTTGGGTGGAGGAGGTGCTACTAGAATAGGTTGTACATACCTCTCCCTAGCATATTTCATGCCAAAGTAACACCCTTTTGTCGTATGATTTCTCCATTTTCTCTCAATTTCACACATTTTAAGCTCCCTTGGATTAGAAGTTACAAGAGGAGTTAACCTCTTGACCATTTCATAGATAATTTCTTCTTGATCGATAGGTGCTACTAGTTTTGCAATGGAGAAACTCATGCGCGAATCACTATGCTGAGAGGATGTGTCATCCTCTTGACTCTTACAATCTTTTTCTTTATATTTCTCACAGTTATCCACCAGATAAAGAGATTCTTTGATCAATTCATTTAGCGTAAGGATCCTTATCATGTGCAGATCCTTGTGAAGACCCGTATGTCTCATTTCCAAGATAAAGATCAGCCTCAATCTTGCTTGTATAGGAAGTTCCACTCTTGGATAGAACTTGACATATCTCTTGAGCCGTAATGCCACTTTGCGTACTAATTCACCCTCTTTTTGTTTGAATCTGTGAATTTGTGAGACAGTATTGTGAGCTATTCCTTTCTATGAGAACTCTTTGATGAATTCCTCAAAATGCTCGTCTAGAGTCTCAATTTCACATCTTTCCACTGAGTCGAACCATGTAGCCGTGTCATCTTCTAAAGTCATCCCAAATCCCGCAAACTTTGTTGCAAAATTTGAAACTTCCTTTGCTCTAATTACTCTGCAAAAAGCCACTACGTGATCTCTCAGATCTTTATCCTCAGAGTATTTCATGTTTATCCATTTTTGGATCTGGGATGGTCTACCTTGCCAATTGTTTATAAGTCTAACCATAGACTCTCCCAATCCTTCTCTTGTTATCACTCTAGAAGGGAATCCAGGTGGCTCCCTTTTTGAAACTCTCATGTTTGGTGGAGGTATCTATACTGGTCCTTCATCGACCAAATATCCACCTCTATAAAAGTCATGTTCTATGGCTGCATCTAGGTATAGCCACGGTGGCAATGTAGTTGGGCTTGTGTAAAAATGTGGATAGATTGGCATTTCAATTCTTCTAGATTGGCTTGTCATACCTCTCATCATATCTACGAGAGGATTGGTAAATATATTGGCTTTTCATCCTGATGATCTTATCTTTCTTAATGGCAAGCCCACTCAATACTCTCAAGATAGTCCTTAATAAGCACCTGTGGCCCTTTGTCAAGTCCCTAAAATTCAAGTCTGGGTGGTCTTCTGACCTTTGGATACTCGTTCTAGGTAACCTAAAAATTTGGATTTAGGAACCTTGGAAAAATTCAGCGAACTTGTCTCCTAGCTAAACCTGAATTAATTCGGAGTTGTCCTTCAAAAGTTAAAGCAATTTTGGTGAACTTCACTTGAAACAACACTCAAAACAGTTTCACAATCAAGGATTTTTCCTTGTATCTTGACCAAATGTGACCTAAATTTGTTGAAACTTGGTCACTAGGCTTACTTTACAGTGATTTAACACTTCTAGAATGTCAATGTGAGTTTTCACCTCCAAATTAGGGCTAGAGAAATCATATGCGTATGATGTATATTGTGGCCAAATCAAGTGATTTTTACTCCAGAAGATCTTTATCACTTGCGCAACTCTCAACAACTTTCAAAATTCAATTTGGACACTTTTTGGACAAGTTATGATCTATAAAATCTTGAATTTGATCTGTCTTCTGGCCTTTAGAAGCTCAAATGAGCTCAGGTAGGGACTACTTTTATGCTCTAGGACACTAGGGTATACTCAAATGTCTGATTCGCTGGCCTATGGGACTTTATACGCATATGATGTCTACTGGCTCAAAATTCACTTAGATTTCTACCCAAGGTACTCCTTGATACATACAACAAGAATATGTGATTACAACAAATTTTGAATGTCAAAATTGCCCAAAATAAACACTTTTTCACCTTTACCTTCTTGTATCTGTAAAATTCTCTTTAAATGCAAAAGTATGTGTCCAAATGAGTTGAAGTTTTTCAAGCAAGCTTAATACAAATCGGATTATCAGATCTAACCTTGAGACATCATACGCATATGATGTCTACGTGCTTAGATTTTGACAAAATTTGGTATCTGAGCTTGTCTTGTGGTGCCTAACACCCTAGTATGCTCAAATCTCAATTTTGGTCTCTAAAAGTGCCCTTTAGACATCATACACGTATGATGTCTAGCTGGTAAGAATGAAGTGAATTTCACTCCAGAGATTCCTCACTACATTAGAAACTCGCAGCAAGTTTAAAAACTCACAACAAGTTTCAAAACTAAGTTTTGACACTTTTTGAGCAAGTTATGGCCAATACAAACCTTTAGTTTGCCTAGATGTGTCTTTGGTCTTTGCAAGCCCAAAAATGCTTCTAATTTAACAAAATTTGGCCTTTATGCTTCCTAAAATCTTACATACAAAGTGGGGTTTGACAAAGATATTTGCTACCAATATTATCATGGACATGTATGCCACATGTGGCTCACTCTACGGAAGATGGAAACGGTCTTCAAGCATTGCTTCGTTGAGATGCGACATAGGGGTCTGTTCTCTAATGCATAACTTTTCCTTGCATTTAAAAGCGCGTGATAACATGGTGATTTGGCTGTTAGAAATACCCTGCCTCATATGTACATCAATTTGACAAAGAAATTAATGATGTTATTGATAATCTTCTAGTGCGAGGTGCTGTATTATTGATCTTTGATTACCAGTTATGCAAAAAATTATTTTCTTTGAAGTGCACAAGAATGTTTGACAAGGCTTTGGTTTGTTTTCTTCGGAAAGAGAAGGATGCACTTCATGTGAAATCCAATGCAGGGCAAAGCACATCAATTTGGCACATCAATTGTTTGCATATCGAATGTGTTCTTTGCATTTTTGGAGTTGACAGGTTTAGAGCCAGATTTCAAGATTTATGTTGGTCTATTTCTCATGTAGGTTGTGTCGATGTTAGGCTACCGACAATTCAAGGCGTATGGTGAATTAAGTTGAGGCACAATAATACATGCCATATCAGTTCAGATGCATTAGACAAGGGCTGCTTGCAAGAGCTCAGTAAATTGGTGACCTGTGAGCTTGGGACACTATTGTTGTTGGAGCTTATTTGTGTGATAAGGAGGTAGTTGAAGTTGTCTGCACGGAAGGACTAGACAGGGTGAAAGAGCTTATTGTTATGGGAGCAACAGTTGATCAAGGAGAAGACAACTGTTTGCATCTTGCACGTGAGGGTGGCCACTCACCTCATCAAATTGTTACCTTGTTTAATGAGCATCACTTTTCCATAGACTTCTAAGTACTCAAGGCCGATATGACTGTCACATGTCATGGTGTGGGTGCATGGGACCCTGTATCTTGGAATGTAATGATTCACCCATATGTCGAACATGGAGAGAGAAAGTCTGTAGTGTACTGTTTTGCAAAAATGTAATCCTAAGGTGTTTGTCCATAAGTGATCCTCCATCTGATGGTGAATCTCCTTCATGTGTGATGGGGGGTTATGGCAGAAAAAATGATAATCCAGCAAGAGACAAAAATGAACAATAGTCTTGCACTACATGAAACTGCAAGGCCTAGCCTAGGTGAGGATTGTGCAACACTGGATGATTGCATGATCGGTATCGTTGAAGAGGTAAATGCTCTCAAGATATGCATTTAGATATAAAAAATTGTCTCTAGGTCACTATGCAAAAAATTCTTTTTAATTTATTGCTATGGATCATGCTTAGAGGGACTTATACCTCAAAGAACAATGCTGTGGATGTATGTATAGAGAATCAAAACCATATCCCCCTGAACTAGCTCAACTGGTTTCCAAAAGATTTCTTCCTTTGTATTTTTGGAGTAAAAGTGGCGATTAATGAGTTTGGCACATGCCGAAGGATGTGCAGGTTCAGAGGGGGTGGATGTCGTGCTATGGCACATACATAACCTAAATTAAGGTTAGAAAACCATTCGAGCAGATTTCAATGCGCAAGTCTACTTGCTAGAGTATACATAGTCTTCTATGTCTTCCAAAGTGACTCACATGTAAAGACATCACCGTGGAGTTATAGACAAGGGTGCACATGACTATGGATTTCGACTCCGTTTGGGATTTTTTGCATAAAAAATGGCATTTTTTGCATAAAAAATGGCATTTTTTGGGTAAAAAATGACCTGATAATGGCTTAGTTTTGGTCCAAAGTGGAAAAATAGCCCAAAAATTGACACATCGACTGAAAATGCCGTGGCTAAGAGAGAGAGGCCTGCTTTTTACAGAAATAACTAGCAATTTGCTCTACTGTGTAATGGCTTCCATGGTTGCTCAATCTATGTGTAGGGCAGTCCTGCCTCTTTGAAACCTTGTATCTGAGCTAGTGAGGGAGTTAATTAGGGTTTCCCCTTATCAAAATGGTGTGTGGGCTTCACTTTAGAAGCTCTTAAATCTCTGCAAAATTAGAAAATTTTCATCGTAAAGGTGGAAGCTCGAGCATTCCTTTCAATTGTTTGACATTACGACTATGAAATTGGGGCGAGGCTACATGATACCATGAAAGAGGTTTGGGTTTTGATTGAGAATTGTGCTTGTATGAGCATCGAGGCTTCATGGCTGAAACATTATTTTTTTTCAATGGTCTTTTTAAGTGAAATTGAATGTGATTTGGTGATCCTCTCATCATAATCTCGACTACGAGAACAAGCAGACTCCAAGCACGATAGGAAAGAGGGTTTGTGACTTTGCTATCACGAATGCTCTTAGTTTTTTTGTCACCCTTAGAAAGAGGGTTGGTGATTCTCCACAAACACTTTTTTCACAAAGTGTTTGTGACTCTCATCACGAACTCTCACAACCAGAGGTTGTGCACCTTCCAAGCTAGACCGCACACTTTCTCACAGCGTAGGAGGCAGGTATATCACTGATAGATTTGTCCCCTATGTGCCATGGCGTACAAGGGCTTTCTTTTTCCCCTTCACTGACAGATCTGACCCTTGCATGTTGTGGTGCACATGGGATTTTTTTGCCCTATCTGGACTTGACTGGGCATCGCCGTGCTCATTGGTGGTCGGGTTGACCCTGTACGCCGCCCCCATTGCTCGATTTTGCAAAAAAATTACCGAGATGTGCCCCTTGGTAGACGGGTCGTTGCATGCTCGAGGTTGTGTGCATGTTGACATCATCGGAGGAGCCGTGTGTCCTGGTGGTCATCTTAAATCTAACATACCCAACAATTAAAATAATCTAAAAAAACAATGTAAAAAATCAAGTGGAACAATTGCACAAAACTGCACGTTGTATACATGTAACAGAATCTCTATATTCATCCATTATCTCTCTCACCACTCGAGAGAAGGCCGCTTTGGGTACGATTGGCTCAGTGCTCTTGTGATATTTTTGAATCTCCCACAAAGAAACAGTGCATGGATTCCATGTTCTCTTTTTCTATGTTGTTGGTGGTGGTGGAGGAGCCGCCTACCTGTCCCATTGAGGAGGATCATCTTTATATTTTTTTCTCCTCTCCTCTTGGGCTTGTTGTTCTTCAAGTGTCACCTTGTCCTTTTTCCTCTTTGCACATTGCTTGGCTCTTTGAGGTATTTTTGAAGGCCTAAAGCTCCCAACCTTTGCTTGTTGGGTGGCTCAAGCTCTACCCTCTATCGCCTTTCTCTTTGCCTCTACTCGTGCTTGTAAGTTTTCCAAATGAGCTTTCTTAGCCTTGTCTTTGTGCTTCCTTCTCAGCTGCCTCTTTATTTTCCATGTCCCTCAGTCTTTTTCTTCTCTTGACCTCTCTTGCTCTAGAAATTGGGTTGCCTGGTATGACCTTGATTACTCTTTGTTTGACTCGCAATGCAAATCTTCGCGGCGTGGTTTCTCTGGTGGCCTCAACACCAGTTGCCGTGACAATAGGAGAGGGCTTATGATTTTGAAGCAAACCGCGGTATTCTTCTTTGACTGCTCTTGTTTCTTGCGTGGATCTCTGTAGAGATGGAATTCGTGGGGGATCTGGTAGAGGTGTATAGTTGGCATGGTTTAATGGTTTGAGATCACCAAAAATATGTCACATGGTGGTTTGATCATATAGATTTGATGGTTAGGGAGGGTGTTGGGCGTCAGGAGCGGGTTGGGGTGTTGGCTTATCCACTTGTGGCTGGGGATGTGGATTTGAATCCGTAGATTTTGCATGGGGTTTTGGCTGTGTATTTTCTATGGTGTGAGTGGATATGGTGGTATTGATGTGCATAGTTACAGTGTGCTCATGTGAATCGTCCATGTGGTGCAAGATATGAGTACGTGCATGTTTGTGCTCGAGAGGATCTTCTAGAATGTGAAAACAAGAAATGAACTTCAAGTTGTGAGATTTGATTTATATAGTAATATAAGTTTTTTATAAAAAACATAAAAACTCAATAATACTAATAAATATTTAAAGGAACTCCAAAATAGACAAAATATGAAGTACAAAACCACTAATTGGGGCGTCAACAAATCACATGGCATTACAATGCATGTTTACAATAAAAGTGGTTAGTGTTAGAAATTTATTGGTTCTCCATCCAACACCTGGCATTTTGTTGCTATGTCTCCAACCATCATCGGAATTGAGCTTTTGCACTAGAAGCATGATATAATTGTGATCACCTCCAGCTAACCACTTTCTCTATTCTCTGTCTCAAACTTACTTGCACTCTAGTCTTCTTCCTTTCTCTCCCCACTAAAACTCTGTACAACCAATTGAACATTTTATGAAGGGCATTTCTCTTCTTCCTCCCACCTCCATGGCGTGTATTTTTAAAATACACTGCTTTTGCTTGATAGTGTGAGCGCTCCATTCCTTGGCTACTCCAGATGCCCAATGAAACAAATGTGTCAAGAAAAAATGAGCTATGAGAAAAAATAATGTGCTAAAAAAATAATATAACTTTAGTTCAAACACTTACGTTTTTTATTACAAAGACAAAGTGTTCAACCCACCATGTAATGTGTTATGTGTGTCTCCCCCCAAGCATCCGCCATTTGTGATGTGAAACTCTTGATTACAAACTTTAAGGTGGATATCTTAGCACAAGTTAGCTTTTACTTTTCAAGAAAACAAAAAATATCATCTACAGACAACCACACATGAGCAAGCTTAATTCCTAGGGCTGCTTTGCTACCTCTGTAGGTTTTAATGTCACACACCTTTTTCCATTGAAGAGTGTACACATGCACATTTATGAAAGGAATCGGTAGAATAAGATCCCAATTTGGATCATCCATGTCTCGATTAGGGGGTACACTCTGGCTACAACTGAGGATACCTTGAAACCATTTTTGTAGTGATTTGCCCATTGTTTGTGTAGTGGCACACCTTTTGTATAATTGACTATAGCTTTTCCACCCTTACCCTTATCGCCCTTTGACTTGCTGGCCTTTCTACCCTTGCCCTCAATTCCTAACGAGACTTTACTGTTGAAGCAATAAATGCATGCAAAGAGGGTCATTGTACCTTGCTTGCACCCTAACATACACTTGAGATTTTCAAGTCTCCTGCCAAATGCCACTCCACTTGGAAAGTTTTTTCTTATAGTTTTTAGAAGGTTTAGATAGGTCCACAAAAACTCTATTGGTATCTGAATATTTATCCATTTTCCTCTTGGCTTGGATATGCCCTTGATAAGAAGTGGTCACTCTTTATTTTGTGAAACTAGAGTGTCTACTGAGCTTTTAGAGGTGGCCAATAACTAGTTCATCATGTCTAATTCTTTATTTGCAAAATAACTTTATCAAATTCTTGATGTGAAATGGTAGGCGAACCTTTTAATTTATGGATAATTGAGATATGGTCATTCTTAGAGTCATAAGAATCTAGATTATAAGAGAACACGCTTGTATTTTTAAAGAGTTAATTGGGGGGTTATGTGGGGTGGCCGAGAAGAGATCATCCCTTTGGTCTTCTTGGTTTATGGGAGCATTGGGGGCTGGTGGGGAGAACACTTTTTTGAAAGTTCTTCATATTATATGTCATAAGACACATTTGAGGCATTAGTGATGTCTAAAGGGTTGAATATATCTTTCAATTGCATCCCAAATATGTTAGCAACCATATTATTGGTTGTATGTCCTAAGGGAGGGGTATTGTTTTGTTTACTTTTGATAGGAGTTGTTCCTCTGATTTGAGCCTAGCCCTATTAAAGTGGGGCTGCTTTTTTTTGGGTCAAGAATTCTTTGATCTGATGACCTTGTTTGAAGTAGTGAAATCACACAGTAAATATATTTTTGTAGATGAGTTGTTGTAGATGCAGTGAGTTTCCAATTAGATCCTTCAATATGACAACTTTTGTTAGCACTAGACTTGTAATGGTCCACAAAATTGGATGAATCCACAAGAGTGGCTTATATCGAGATTCTAGTGAATGAAACATAAATTTTTTATAAGATATCAAGACCTCATGAAATTTCTTACTTATGGGTTTAAGGTATCACACAAGTTTCCAAATACACAATTTATATGAAAATTTGAAAAACAAAAAATGTGTTTTTCTAAACTTGGTAAGCAATATATAAAAATGCCTATACCTAGTTAACTTGGAAGAGAAAAAATGTCAACAATCTTTGAGTATGGATTCAAAATGCTCGGTACATCTGCCACATATCTATCGAGGGATTTTCCAAAGAGTTTTGGGGTTTCTTGACAATGATTATATTTACTTTCAAAAGAAAATAGAAAACAATTTGTCATGACTCCAAAAATTAGTTGTTGAAGATGGCCATGGACAGACACCTTCAAACCTTTATTTAGCTTTGTACCATGTTTTATCAACTTGTGTTAAGTGTTGTGCATAATTACTTGAAAGCATTTTCTATTTAGGTAAGTAAATTAGTGTTGCAAAAGTGTTTACAAAAGTCTCTAAAAGCCACAAATTGGCTGTTTTTTTTACAATACTAGTGTTGAAGAGGCATTGAGGCCTATTTCAATAAAAATTTGATGGTCCCATTTAGGGTTTATATCATCGGTAAGTTTTTTTCCTAGAATTTTTCCACCAATGCACCAAATGCTTTAATCGATAGGTAAAATTTGAGACAGAAGTGAAGAAAATATACCTACCCTTCGTGCAATTTGAAAACGGAATGGGGTTCTTCTCAGAAGACACTGACCACGGCTTATTACCTGTAAATGACTTTTAGATCTTCATAGAAAATTATTACGAAGATACTATAAACAATAGTGAGCATGTGTCCAGCTTCCTCATATTGGAGCATATATTTCTTGAGGGCATCGAGAGGATGTCTTCAGTCATGGTAGAATTGAATCATCACCCAATCATTTAGATGCTTGAACCAAACTCCTAGCTCAACATCCCCAATCATGACAAAGTTTTTAGAGTTTTGAGGGTTATACTAGACTGGCTCTAATGGGATCTTAATTCCAAAAAATGGTCCCTCCTTCTTGGGTCTCGAGGACCAAACAATTGCATCTACACTTTCCAACACTTGTGGGTCCTTATAACTCACAACCCTAAAATCTTTCCAACATATAGTGTAAGCTTCAGCATTTTTCATTTTACTCTTTCTCAAGGCCAGGTGCCCAATATTGAATCAAATGTTTTTTGTAGTTTGGTGATGTAGGCTCATTATCAATGTTAGATAAAGCCATTGCAAGATAAACCAAATAGATTTTTGTGTCACTCGGAAATAACATTACAAAGTCACCTTGGTGCACAACAGTAATAGGGTAAAACTTTTCTCTTGGTCTATCTTGTTGAGGACCACAAAAATGATATTTCTACTCTTCAAAGGCAAGGAATGTTTCTGCTTCTTTTTGTAAATTCATTCTAGTGATTTTTAAGAGAACAATTTTTGAGTTTTTGGCCAAATTTTTTCATACAAGACTCCCTCTGATATAATTTATTTTCCAATGAGATCATCAATTATCATACTCCAATAATTTATCACGGCTCTATAATATTATGGCACACTTGAACCATTACCTAAATTTTTCCAAAATCTTATATATTTCTTCAGCCTTAGAATAAACTTTTCATGAGCCTTGACATACTCCACCGTCGGTACTAAAGGTGGATTTCCATATGTTAACTTTGCCTTTTGTGTTTGTTTTCTAAAGACACATACTTCCACTCCAACTTGACACACTTACATGTGCCGTATATTGCATCATTGGCGTCTCATCTTGTATAGAAAACCTAAATTGAAGTGGTTTGGAATGGTCAAAAAATATTTCTTGCCCATCGCAAAGTTAACCATCACAGTATTTCTTGAAATCAACGACATTTGTAAGCAAAAATGGAGCTAGAGATGAAGATGAGCTATTTTGTAATCTATCCAACAAATACGGAAAAGTATACGTTTGGGTAGCTCTCAATTTTTCAGTGAAAACCTATTGAACATGGCATCTATGTGCTCGTATGAATGCATAACCATTTAAAATCCTAATTGGATGGCTTTGAAAACCTCCCTCGCAGCAAGCATTCATAAATAAACAAATACGTTTTTTTTTTCCCCTGTACAATTATCTAGCTATAGTAGCAAGTTCTTCGATAGCTTGCAAAATGTTGACCCTTATTCCTGTTATGTAGTTCTTGATGGTTTCACAATGGGTGCTTTTCCATCACCCAAGTTGTGGTAGTCCAAAGCATCCCTTGGATTCAAAGCATGTAGTGCTAAAAAATTGATCCTTAGTTCTTGATGGTTGCACAATGGGTGATTTTCCATCACCCAAGTTGTGGTAGTCCAAAGCATCCCTTGGGTTCAAAGCATGTAGTGCTAAAAAATTGATCCTTAGAAGTCCATTTTCTACTAGATCATCAAGAGAATGCTTATATATCCTCCCTATGTTATGTTAATAATTAGCAATTGAGCCAATTGTAAGATTTGGATCATCTTTCCACAAACCATTTAAGACAAAGTGCCAGTAATGATCTTGTCCATGTCCATGAAGTGTCATACATATCGATGCAACCTGCAAATTGCATCATGAATCCACACCCTTAGGAACAATATATAATCGAGAAATGGTAGTCTTATTTTGATCTGTCTTATCATGAATTATACATATGTATTTTTGTGATTGAATTTTTGAATATGTGCACCATCCATAATATAGGCTCCTAAACCTTTTTTGTTGTGCCACTTGAACTTATTTCTCTCAAGAGAGAAGAGATCTCTCTTTAAGAGAAGATTTAGCTTTTGAACCTTGGTTTGATTGAGCTACAAATATTGCACTTAGAGAGCTCACTCGGCTTTGTGAAAATGACATGTGGGTATTCTTTGTTCCAAATTCTACCAAAATGATAACTTCTTCTCATAGCCCATTTGGTCAAATGTCATGTTGATTTCAATTAAAATATTTACTTGCTTGTTATATGTTGATGGAATCACTAATTGAGTCTCTCTTGGTCCATCTAGAGGTGTTCTACATCTATGTGGTATCTTTTCAAAGTTTGTATCAACAAACTCATTTAGCAATGCTCCTTCTAAACTAGTATGTTTAAGTCCTCTTCTCAATGTACATGTGTTCCCATGCACATACTGCTGCACACATTTTCAAACTTTTCCTTGTAGCAATAGAATGATGTCTTCGGTATTCCAAGTATCTCATACCATGCTCTACAAAAAACAATAGAGCCACTTAGCCTAAATTGGTATCATATCTCTTATCTTTCCGACAAAGAATAAATACCATAAACATAGTTAGTGCATGCTTTTTGAGACTTCACCCAATTTTGTTTTGCGTAACCTTGTCACCATATCATGATCTAAAGATTGAAAACATTCTTATTCACAATGATTGATTCATGACCCTTTGAATTAACTCCGTTGATAAATAAAAAGAAGAAGTTGATGCTACTCTCGCTTTTTAAGTCCTATTAAGAATATCCCCTACAAGTACATTATTGCCTTGATTTCTTTAAGCATTCTAATTTCTTTGGTTTGATGTAGTCTTGTCATGGTTTATAATCAGTTTCCAATGAAGGTTTGTAGAGTGGTGAATCAAGAGAAAAATGTTTTCCCTAGATATTTATTATTTATCTATTTTGCAATTATAGTTTTGAGACACCATGGTTAAGTAAGAGAAGATATGTGGTGCACAAACAATGCTAGCTGATCAACACGAGTAGGTTGTTAATGCTTTTCAACGAGTGAAATGTGACATTTAATGGCCTAGTAACTTGTGTGTAGTGGAAAATAGCATGAACATAGTGAGCATTTCATTATAATAGACTCCTAGTGAGATTAACAAGAGTGCTTGGGTGGAGAAAGCAACAAAAAGAATAACACCTAGTTAGATAGCATGAACAATACTTCAAACGAGAGAGAAATTAAGCCATTGACAACATTTGAGTACCGGATTTGCATGGAGCCGCGGTCCCCCTCCAAAAGTCTTTGTATTATCCCGTCAAGAGAGACATTTTACAATACAATTTCTTGTGTTCCTTCAATACTAGCTAGTGCAATGAAGTTGGAATCTTCATGCACTACGCAAAACACTTATCAAACACAACATCAATTCCCTCACGGTCTCATATGGTGAGAGCTAGCGGGGTATGAGAGTAGATTGAGAGGAAGGAGTATTCTTACGAGAAAGATGTACATCTCCTCACATAATCACTCATATTAGCATATCTTAGCTTAGTAATTAGCATGGTAGAGGAGATGAGCATGCAATGAAGCTTGGCTCTTGGTTGGATTTGCATCACAAAGCCAAGAGTTGTTGGTGTACGCCTCCCTTCTCACAAGCTTGGAGTAGGTGATAAGCTTTCCATTAAAGCTTGAGAAGGAGAGAGAGTCTTCTTTACTTCACACATGAGCTAGTGTGAGTGTGTAGGTGATAATTCCTTTGAAAAATCATCCCCCTCTCTCTCTTGGTCGACCCCTCTTGCTATTTGCTCTTGCTACCATCCTATTGGACCTCCCTAGGCTTAGCCAATGTTAGCTAAGTAGCATAAGTGATAGCCATCTGAGATGTGTCCCCCTTTCCCTTGTTTTGAGAGCTTTAGGTAATTATTTAATTCAACTAAACTCTCATTGGACCCCTTTGCCTTCTAGCCAATAGGAATCAGGCAAGCCATTGGGCTGTTGAATGCTCATTGGTCCCCTTGGGAGACTGTCCAATAGTCTTCTAGAGATCTTAATTCTTATTGGTTATTTTAGTAAGTGTTTTTAAATTCATTAAACTAGATTTACTCTAGCCTAATTCTCATTGGTCCACCTCCAAGGCCATCCAATAGGAATTGTGTACACCTTCTGGGCATCTGGGCTAGTGAGCTAACAAGTGTCCCCCATTCTCTTTGTGTAAAGGGAGCTTGTGTGTGTGTGAGTTTCTCTCTCATCCCCTACTTGCAAGGCTTGCCCCCTCCTATGTTGCAATTGCCAAAGACTTTTGGGACACAGACAAAGCATCCAATTCCCCCAATGTTTGACTTTTGGACACAACCTTTGAACTTTGGAACCTTAGCATTTTGGAAGTCTTAATGGGCTGAACCTTGGGGTTTTTTTAAGCCCATTGTTGCACATGGCTCTTTTACAGATGGCCCCCCCTTTGGATTCCTATTTTCCCTCGTTTGGATCCATACTGTGTGGCTGGTCTGCTAGCTTAACCAATATTTTACCTTTTTCTCCCCTAGCACTTCCCCATATTAAATGATCAGTTTAATATGAGAAAATCATTTTGGATAATGATATAATGACATTACCTCTCTCCTGAAATCATAGTCATCCTCAACTATGGGGTAGAGAAGATAAAGCATATTCATTAGTCCTTTTCTTAGCGGATAGAGGATCCCTATGTTACCCTACGACATCATTCCACAATGGATGACTGGTCCATTTGGTGCTTGAGATCCTGATGCTACCGCAAGCATGTCTACAGATTAGTCCTATTATCTTCCATAGTAGATTGACAAGCTCTACTTGGTGTTCGGGAGACGTCGTCTCCGCAAACTTGATCTAAGCATGCATACTACTTCATTTTTGTGCACAATAAAGAAAAAGAGACTCTTCTAAGACAAAATTTTTGTTCATTTTTAACATTTGTACATTTGCTTACTCTTGGGAAGCTTTGTAATCATCTTGACAAGGTTTAGGTTATCCTTTAATTGTATGCCTTGCATCCATCTAGCATCTTCAAAAGGCTAATTCTTAAAATTAAAAAGATATCGTCGGATAGTCTTACCGCCTCTTAATACCTTGTCTTCATGTTGGAGAATGGACTCGGGCTACAGCACCTCTTCTTGGTCCTTGATCTCCGGTGGGTCTTCAATAGTTGGTTCTTGAGGTGGATCTCCTTTGTAAGACTTTAGTAGGCTCACATGGAAAGCATTGTGTATGAGCCAATGGTTGGGCAACTTGAGTTCATAGGCAATCTCATTGATTGGCCTAAGAATCTGGAAGGGACCATAGTACCTTTTTGCTAACTTAGCATAGTACTTTTGGTGTCCCATAGGATTCTTGCCCGTCCTGTGCCTTAATCGAGCCTTGGGAAATTTGAGTAAGACCCAGTCATTTTCTTTAAAGTCTTGGGCTCTTCCGTGCTTGTCAGCAGCGGCCTTTTGCCTTTGTGCGGGATAGCATCCTTAATATTTTGGAAAGATTCTTGTAGGTCTCGTCTATACTCATCTGCAATGAAGATCTTCCCGTGTACCTTAAGTAGCAAGGGACTTTTTGATCTTCCCTCAATTACCTCAAAAGGTGCTTTTCCCGTGGAAGTATGTACAATGTTATTGTAGGCATACTCCAATAAGGGTAAGTACTTCTCCCATTGGTATCTTTGACCTACTTCCGTTACATAGGCTTTTAGTAGATCGAGAGTTGTTAGGTTAGCTATTTCACTTTGGTCATCCGTTTGCGTGTGATAGGCCGAAGAGAAGTTTAGCCTTGTTCCTAAATTCTCAAAGAGACCCTTTGAGAAGTTACTAGTCATTCTAGGATCTCTATCCAACACTATGGACATTGGCAAGCCATGGTACTTGAAGATTTGTGAAATGAAGAGGGTTGCCATTTGATGGGATTTGATAGTCTTTTTGATAGGTATAAAATGAGCTTGTTTACTGAACCTGTCTACTATTGTCCATATTCCCGTATTCCCATGGATAGACTTAGGCGGCAATCCAAATATTAAATCCATGGATATGCTCTCCCATGGTGAATTAGGGATTGGCAAAGGTTGAAGCAATCCAAGTTGCTTCCTTCTATCAAACTTCGCCTTTTGGCATAGAACACATTTAGAAACATACTCTTGTATGTTTGCTTTCATGGTAAGCCAATAGAAATATGTTTCAATCCCCTTCAGGGTAGACTGAATCCCTCTATGCCCTACATAAGGAAGATCATGAGATTCATACCTTACTTTATCATGTAGTGAGCTAGTAACACAAAGTCTATTTCCATAGAGAAGATAACCATATTGTAAAGTAAATGGTTCCTCTTTCTTCCCTAGTGCACGGGCAGAAATCACATCTCTAAAATTGCGATCAATAGCATACTCATCTACCATAGAAGATAGATCATTGTGAGTTTCTATGGAAACCGCATTCACTCTCGGTCGTCTTGAGAGTTCATCAGCTACTTGATTATGATTGCCAAAAAAACTCCAAGGAAATCACCACAAGCATCACATTGGACCTCAAATGGCGTTGAGAGATCCTATCGGTAAGCACAGTTTGAGAGATAAGCTTTTTGAAAGAATTCTTCTCCTTGGCAGACCATGTGTACCTAGCGTTTTTCTTTGTTAGGTCATGTATTGGTCCTACTATTAATGAGAACTTTTCTATGAAGCACATATAGTATGCTCACATACCTATAAAGCTTCTTAACTCATGAAGATTCTTTGGTTTAGGCCATCCTTTTATTACCTATAACTTTGATGGATCCATTTGGATGCCATATTGAGAGATAATGTGACCTAAATACTGAACTTTTCTTTTGATTAACATAAAGTTTATTCTCTCTTAGAACTTGAAATATTCCCTGGATGTGTCTCTTGTGTTCACCTAATGAATTAGAGTAGATGATGATATCATCAAAGAACACTCCAATAAACATTTGGTGAGGCCTGAATAGCTTCTCCATCAAGCGGCTAAGAGGACTCCGTGAAGCCCTCATCTCCAAACGCCGCATCAAGTTGCTGGATAAAGGCCAATACTTTTTCCATAGCACCAAAAGTGCCATCGTAGGTAGGGAAAGAGATGCTCTTCTCTCCCTCTTTGAACTTCTTGATCTTGAATGACCTCTTCCACGTAGCATAGGATTTCCTATGGCCTCTTCTTTTGGATGGTTCAAAGGTTGCCCCATCACTTTCTTTAGAAAATGGAGAAGAGGGTGACCTCATTCTCGCCTTTTTCTTGCCTTGATCTTCGTTATCTTGACCATCACTTTCATAAGAGGAAGAGGATGAAGAATATGGAGAAGAGGGTGTCCTCTTTCTCTCCTTTTTCTTCTCTTGATTTTTGTCATCCCTCTTTGAAGTATGGTGTGAATAAGTATGCAATGGTCTTCTCCGTTTTGGAGGTGATGGAGAGTGTTTAGCCCGCCGTCTTCGTGGAGCCATCTCCATTGAGGTGGTGGGAGACTCACTTCTTTCTTGCTCGTTCGGTAGAGGCTCTTGAATTCTCCTTTGAGAAGGAGATGCATCATCAAGGAGAAAATTTCTAAGCCCTTCATAGGGATCCTCTTCTTCTTCCCGAATCGGAGAGAGACCTCATTTGGAAGTCTTGCAAGGAGGCTTCCTAGGTGTTCTCTTGTCATGGTGGGGAGCTTGGAGAATCCCATGAGCAAGAAGCTGCCATTGCACTTCACTTTGAAGGGATGGATTGACCATGGCTTGTTGAAGCCTAGAAACAATAAAGTTAACAAGCATTGGGGAATCATTAGTATCTTGCTCATTAGCAAAATCAAACTTATCACCATTAATTTCACTCTCTTTACTATTGCCAGCCATTCTAACAACTTTTAGGTGTAAACATTTTACCCTAGTTGTTACTCCTCTTTACCCCTTTAGAAAAAGCACTCGGGCTACTCTACTCGTGGTTCGAATACTATTAATTGCAAGGAATAGAAGAGAGGGTCGTTTAACACCAAAACAACACCGACTACTATCAAGCTTATAATAGCTCAATAGTGGTTAAGCCGTAGGCAAGCCCCATAGTACTCCACTATTAAGACCATAGCTCTCGATGGTGATGCCCTGTTAACTGCACAAACGCAGGCGCACTGCAAGGCTGAAAAATACCTATTCTACTTACTCACATGCAATTAATAGTACCAACCATGTATAGCTAGCTTGAGGACCTCCATTCTTGAGCAAGAAAAGAGAAACCTTGTGCTCTGATACCAATGTAACATTTAATGGCCTAGTAACATGTGTGTAGCGGAAAATAGCATGAACATAGTGAACATTTCATTAGAATAGATTCCTAATGAGATTAACAAGAGTGCTTGGGTGGATAAAGCAACAAAAAACATCACACCTAGTTAGATAGCATGAACAATACTTCAAAAGAGAGAGAGAAATTAAGCAATTGACAACAGTTCAGGACCGAATTTGCATGCAGCCAGTCCCCCCTCCAAAAGGCTTTGTATCATGGTTTCTCCCATCAAGAGAGACATTTTATAATATAGTTTCTTGTGTTCCTTCGATACTAGCTAGTACAATGAAGATGGAAACTTTATGCACTATGCAAAACACTTATCAAACACAACATCAATTCCCTCACGGTCTTAGACCCAAGACTCACACACCTTCAAAGATTGTGAGAGCTACCGGGGTATGAGAGTAGATTGAGAGGAAGGAGTATTCTTATGAGAAAGATGTACATCTCCTCACATAATCACTCATATCAGCATAGCTTAGTTTAGTAATTAGCATGGTAGAGGATATGAGCATGCATTGCAGCTTGGTTCTTGGTTGGATTTGCATCACAAAGCCAAGAGTTTCTGGTGTACGCCTCCCTTCTCACAAGCTTGGAGTAGGTGATAAACTTTCCATTAAAGCTTGAGAAGGAGAGAGAGAGAGTCTTCTTTACTTCACACATGAGCTAGTGAGAGTGTGTAGGTGATAATGCCTTTCAAAAATCATCCCTCTCTATCTCTTGGTCAACCCGTCTTGCTATTTTCTCTTGCTAGCATCCTATTGGACCTCCCCAGGCTTAGCCAATGCTAATTAAGCAGCATAAGTGATAGTCTTCTGATATGTGTCCCCCTTTCCCCTTTTATGAGAGCTTTACGTAATTATTTAATTCTACTAAACTCTCATTGGACCCCTTTGCCTCCTAGCCAATAGCAATCAGGCAAGCCATTGGGCTACTGAATGCTCATTGGTCCCCTTGGGAGACTGTCCAATAGTCCTATAGAGAGCTTAGTTCTTATTGGTTAGTTTATTAAGTGTTTTTAAATTCATTAAAGTAGATTTACTGTAGCCTAATTCTCATTGTTCCACCTCCAAGGCCATCCAATAGGAATAGGGTACAGCTTGTGGGCATCTAGGCTAGGAAGCTGACATGTGTCCCTCATTCCCTTTGTGTAAAGGGATATTGTGTGTGTGTGTGTGTGTGTGAGTTTATCTCTCATCCCCTACTTGCAAGGCTCGCCCCCTCCTATGTAGGGATTGACAAAGACTTTTCGGACACACACAAAGCATCCAATTCCCCCAATGTTTGACCTTTGAACACAACCTTTGAATTTTGGAACCTTAGCATTTTGGAAGTCTTAATGGGCTGAACCTTAGGGTATTTTTAAGGCCATTGTTGCACATGGATCTTTTACATATGCCCCCCTCTTTGGATCCCTATTTTCCATCCTCTGGATCCCTACTGTGGCCGGTGTTCTAGCTTAACCAATATTCTAGGTTTTTCTCCCCTGGCACTTCCCCATATTAAATGATCAGTTTAGCATGAGAAAATCATTTAGGAGAATTAGATATTGATTAATATGACATGAAATCTGTAGCACACGATATGTCTACGCAACAAGTGATGTGCAAAACCCATTAACTATCGAAATTGGAAAATATGAACCACGCGTGTGCAATGGAATGACATCAACAAAAAAGTGACCAACGAAATGATTAAGACACTTTGGCCATGTGAAGACATAGAGATCAAGAAAGGTCAATGAAAAGTATCAAATTGACAACACCAAGATATCATGGAGAACATCAAGAGAAGTTTCTTGGAAGGTTTCGGACACTCATTACGAAATATCGATTGTGTGCTATACTTTGCAAAAATGGTATACCCACCATTTTCCCAGCAACATCCGGTAGACTTCTCCTCGAAAGAGAAAACTAAGGCCACACATTATAAAAGAGAGAGATGCATTACATTCACACGGGAAGCGTTTACAATGGTATTTAAGTGTGTTGATATAAATTTGAAAAGAAAAAAGATATTTTGATGACAGAATTGGCATAGAAGGATGTAGAAATAACATGGCTCGTTGTAATATACCAAACATCTTATCAATCGTCACAACCCAAAATGGAAAAAAAGTATTCATTGCCTAATCTAGGATGTTCAAAACTTGACACAATGAGTGAATCCCCCACTTATTCAAGAGACACACATATGTCACCTGGTTTTGCATCCATAGTTAGTCTCCGCACCACACTTAGATGCATATTAATCTTCTCAATGTCTGGTATGCTACAAGACTTCTGATGGATGGAGTGGATACTACACATTGGAATGTGGCCATCATTATCACCTAATTTTCTTAATTTGATCAATGCAAAACAATAGCTGATGTGGAATTTATTCTCAAGAGATTCCTCAGGGGATATAATATATGTTCAAATGGCAAATGAGAATAAATTCAAGCAAGCTCGTCAAGACATCTCTAGGACAATTAGAAATCTATTCAGTACTAAAAAAGCACACTCAGAACACCACATTTTAATTTTGCGTCTATGCAACATTGTATACAATCAAAACATGCTAAATATAAGCTTCAAGTACATTTTATATTTACAATATTCGCTCAAGTTATGTTAAATCAGTGGTCATTGTTTTGTTTTGAGTTCGAGCATTGTTTGTTTCCTATATTGGATTGTCTACATCTCTTCGATTTCGGCTATCGTGAACTAAGATGCACTGACAATGAACTCACTTCCATCTTTGTTTAAACAATCATATACCCAACTAGGCATTTTTTCCTTGTAGCTAGCACTTTCCACTAGTCAAAATATGCATCGATATCTACGTCAATAGTCCTAGTTTTCGACGCGTGTATTGACGCCTATACCGATGACCATATCAGGAAAAAACAATTCTTGGGCAGAGGACAGGCAGCCTAGCCTTTGCCCATTGAAAAGATGGACAGAGCGACAGCCAGACTGCCTGTCCTCTGTCCAAGAAAGCGAGCAGCACCACAATCAACCGTGCTCTTGCAAAAATTTCAACAGAGTTCCCTTCGTTTTAACATAAACTTTTAAAAGAAAACCATATATACGCCTCCTACATGATATCCATGTAGGATCTCACATGAGATTTGAGGCACAAATTGATGGAAGAAATGAAACGAACTTTGTGCAAAACCATAACCAAACTAAAACCATAACCATAACGAACTTCATATATAACGAACTTTGTGCAAAACCATAACCAGATTAAAAAGATAACCATAACCATATTGATCAAAACCGTAATGATAACCATAACCATAAACAAAACAATAACCATAACCATAACCATAACCATAAAGTTTGTTAAATTCCTGCATAATTACCATAACCAAAACCATGATCAACACCTGTCCAAAACAATATATAACCATGTCCAAAACCATGATCAAAACCAACCATAACCATAACCATAACTATAATTAAAACCATGATCAAAACCCATATGTGCATGTCTATACAAGAAAGAAACACAGAGATGTGTCTGTGTCTCATAAAATATATATAGAAAAACCACTGGTGACTCGGGCGTCACAACCTGCACATAAAGGGACAAGTCACAAAATTAGTATGATATTACTTCAAATATACTAAATTAATTAAGTCAACTCACACATATTATTTGTCTCGATCAAATGTCTCACCTCAAGCGATCAACAAGACTCTAAGGCCTCCCAGTCTATAGCCTCTCCTGCGTAGCAAGATCATTCAATACTTCATAAATGCCTCTTCGATATCCATTTGTCTCCTCGTGGCATGTCTGGGCTCGATGCATTTCAAGATTCTGTATTTATACAAAAACCAAAGTAATTAAGAATATATGATTCATCGCTCTTGAAAAAAAAAATCCATAGCTAGGATTGGATTGGAAACTCACAAACTCATAGCAAAAGGTGTCGAAGCCTCCACTGCCAAGATGAGATGTGCCCCTAGTCTCCCTATGTACCTCTGCAGCGAGACGTTGTTGTCTAAACCTTGTGTCTGCTATCTCCTCCTCCTCCCTGATCTGCTGCCACCACTCGTGTGAGATGCCCGAAGGCTTCGGTGAGCCCTGCCTGAAAGCCGGACGAGCTGCATCTCGACGATGTTTCACTGTGTCCCGTGCAACATTCGTGATCCACCTTCTCAAAAGATCCTCTCAATTCGAAGCAGGCCGATACTCTCTCATGATGGTCTCCACTATATAATTGATTTTGCTGCGATTCTGATGAGTCCAAGACGTCATGATGGTGCTAGAAAATTGCACCTCCGCAAGCTGGCAAACTCGCTGTCTCATCTCAGTTTTGACACTATCCATGTCAACCTGTCCATCTAGCCATACAGTGTAGACCTTGGAGGCACTAGGATCCTGTGCCCCCAAGGTTTCCGAGATGTGCTAAGAGGTGTATCGAGAGGTGTGTCTGCGTAGGACGGGGGTCGTGAGCGAGGAGGGGTTGAAGCATTTGTGGACCCTCCTCCACAGCAACCACCACCTTTACCAGACAATTGCCGAGATCGGCGAGTGCGCCTGTGAAGCGGAGATGCTGATGTACCCGCCTCTGCCATACCCCTAGGTATCGAAGCAGCCATGATGGGAGACCTCGCAGGCGTCGTACCCATAGGTGTCCCCCCCATCAGCGTTGGATCCTCGGGTGAGAAGCCCGGAGGCGTGGTACTCGTACCTCTAGCTATTCAATACTGAGACGCTTGTTCCATCTGAGTGGGCGTCATCCGTGTGACGAAGCCCATAAATGAATCCGTACTCATAGAGCCGGAATCTGGCGACTCGTCTAACATACTAAAGTCCTGCACAAAGAAAGTAAAAGAAAGCGTGAGAACACCTTTGTTTAAATTAAGAAAGAGCTTAATTTTAATTCAACGTTTTCACACAAACACTTACAGGTCTGGACTAGTGAGGCATCATCGATAAGATCTTGCACCGTATCATCGTCTATCTCCAACTGGAGACATAACTCTGCCCCAACTCATTCTGTCATATTGTCTTCATCCATTGTATCTTCATCTACAAGTGTTATATATGCCTCGTCTCCGTCATCCCTAGTAGATCTGTCAGCTTCCTTTGCCATACCTTTGTCCATCTCATCTAATGTCACAGTAGTATCTGCGTCGTCCGGCTGACTTTCCTCCAGGAGCTCTTTCCCTTCAAATACTTGTTTATTTCTTGGAGAAACCTGAACGACAAACCACCATTGTGGCTCTCGAGGGTCCAGTACAAAGACCACTTGCTTGCAATGTTCGGGGAGAGCATACGTGTTCCTCGCATATGTCCAAACCTTTGTAGAATCTATCTGCACAAGCTTGTTTCCATCTCTACGTACCATTGCATTGCGACCAGAAGTAATCACCTTGAACCACTTCACATTCAACAAAAACATCTCAAACCGTCCGAAGCTGACTTTCAAGATATCTCACACCAGACCACAGTAATCCAGGTTGCTAGTGCTCTCGTTCATGTCTCTGGCACTGGCCCTACTCTTTTGCATGAAACTAACCATTACCCCACTGTCAAACGTGTTTCTTCTACTATCAATTTGTTGCATTTTGAAATGCTTTCCATGAGAACACAGTGCCATGTATGTATGATACCTCCAATCACATCCAATAGCCAGCTCTTCCTCTTCTGGAGATATGGGTTCTCTGATCTTTCTAGTTGCTCTCACTATCTTGTCCAACCATGCCATTGTAGGGAATTCAGGTAGAGGAGCAAGATGGTCTGGCAAGGGTAAGCCTCTAGTCATTCAGATTCGTCTCTCTTTCTCTTCTTCATACCTTTCAATCCATTTCTGCATTGGATTTGAATTTAGTATACATAACTTCATGATCTTTTCTCGTATGGAGTCGTCCATTTTCTTCGGCACCCCTTGCCCCTGCGGCTCCTCTCCCACAAATCTTTCATCCTACTCATCGCTCCATAGTCGAGGCATTTCTGGGTCACAAACGCGTAGAAATTTGATCGCCAAGACAAGAGACTCTTGCACTAGCCATCCTTTTCCCATGCTCCCCTCAGGACGCACTTTTTGGCGAACAAAACCCTTGAGTGTTTTCATGAACCGCTCTAGAAAGAACATCCAATGGCTCTGGACTGTATGTGCCACTGCAACCTCATCTACTACATGGACGAGAAAGTGCATTTGGATAGTTAGGTAGCTCGTGGGTAGATACTTCTCAATCATGCACACTGCCTCAATGGAGTTAGCCCTTGCGACAGCAATGGATTCCTCTCGTATCTCCTTGGAAGAGATCCACTTCACTAGCTCTGAAATCTTGTATCTGCAGGACCACACTTCCTACGTTAAACACCCCTTGATCGCAATTGGAAGAATAAATTGCAAGAACTTATGCTAGTCGTGCGATTTCAGTCCTCACAGTTGATTGTCACGGATGAATGCTGTCTTGAGACATCGCATGCATCCTGTTGGCGTCTTGAACTCTGAAATCACCCTTTTGACTTGTCATTCCTTGCTTTTTAGCAATACCCATGGCACTCTTGGAAGCTTTGTTTGGCCGGTTGCATTGGTGAAAGGCCACAGATCTGGCATCTTTCCAACTGACGGCAAATCATCTCGTGAAGCTCGATTGTCTTTCATTCCCATCATTGTCTTCCAAAGGACCTCTCCCACAATTCTGAATGTATGCATTGGATCCAAAAAATGGTTAATTAGTAGATCACCCCCGTATGGCAACGTATGGAGAATGTACAAACATTTCATTCCTGGAATAGGTTTCCCCTCATGTTGCTCCCATCGGCGACGCCACTCTTGTACATGCATAGGACGACATTTGACGCGACCAAGTTGACCTTCACACAAGTGATGGCCATTTGGAAGATAACAATGGTGTCCTTGATAAATTGTCTTTCAAAGCGAGGCAGAATAGCGCACATCCAAAAACAGCCCACAAATTGGACATGCATTGTATCCCGAAGTTATAAGCCCTTCATATATTAAAGCATGATTCAGTACTACACAAAGTGCTTGCGAATAGCGAGACTTTTGTAAATCATCCACCATTACCAGAAGCTTCACCGTATCCTGGCCAATCATGCATATATAGTCCACATAAGAAGTCCATGGATCCTTGCATGTTGTTGTCCAGCTGGTTCAACCACATCTCCTATGTTGATCCCATGCCATAACTCGTGGAGCTCGTCAACTAGTGGTGCTAGATAAACATCTATGTTTTTTGCCTTGAGCTTAACAGGCACAATCAAGCCTAATATCAAATGACCCTTCTTGATGGCAAGCCACTGTGGGAGGTTGTAATTGACAAGGCACACATACCAAGTGCTCCATGACGAGCTTCTCAAGCCAAATGGATTGACTCCATCCATTGCCATGCCCAAACGCAAATTGCATGGTTCACTCTTAAAATGTGTCCAGGTATCTTCAATGTGCCTCCAAGACTTTGAATTAGTGAGCACTATAAATGTTGCATGAGTGGATCTATTCGTAGAATGCCACCGCATCAACTTTGCAATGGAACCACAACAAAACATGCTTTTTATCCTTGGAATAATAGGGAAATGCCGCAACACTTTAGCTGGCACTGACTCACCAACCGCATCTTGTTTGTACCGCATTGCTCCGCACTTAGGACATGACAGACAATTTGCAAATTTGTTGTGAAAAGGAATGAAATCATTTGAACATGCATGAAACTTGTTGTAGTCCAAACCAATTGAGGTCAATAGTCGCTTTGTGTCTGGCCTGGAAGGGGGCATTTCATTGCCAGCCGAGAGTAGTTTCTCCCGCAACAACCTGTTTAAGCCACATTAAATTAAAACCTCCCCAAGCACGTCACCGTTACAATCGGAAAATCTCTTTTGTACGTTACCTACCTAAACAAAGCAGTGATACTTGCATCTGACCACCCGTACACTGACTGCAGATTCAAAAACAACACACAAGTACAAAGCACAGATATTTTGGCTCCTTTATAGATTGATTGACGTGCCAAATTTCTCAACATGTCTTCAGGAGATAGGTGCACGTCTTCTAGTGTTGCTTCATTAGCGTTCTCCTTGCTTGTCTGGAAGAAGGCATCCAGCATCTCCTCCATGGCTCTGGATTGGTCAGACCTTCACGCATAATCCTTTCTCTCTCTCTCTCTCAAATGTAGGTGTTATGTCGTAAAAATCAATGCCCGTTCCGTAGGAGTCGTATCATAGATTCTGTACGGTTTCTCTAGCAAACTCTCTATACTTGTGCACATGCTCATTACATATCCTATGCTTATGCAAGATTTGATACTTGCAGAGCACGCACGAGCATGCAATCTTCTCCTCCATGTTAGCTGATGATGTTGCCATCTACAATGATTATGAATGTTGTCTCAATATATATACTCCTTACAATGTAAACTACCTCACATTCTCTAGCCTTGTCTGATCTCCGCACACCTCGGTCCAGAGTTGCTTCACATATAAGCTCAACACCCCCGCTCAAAAAAGGGTCCCTAACTGTGGATGAAAAAACCCTTGGGGGATCAAGGGAAAAACCCACAGCTCTATATACACCCACCATTATATTATAAAAATCATTGAATGTACAAATGTTCATGAGGAGCTACATTACTCCTTTTACAATGAATATTTTATGAGGAGCTACATCACTCCTTTTACAATGAATGTTTTATGAGGAGTTACATTACTCCTATTCTATCAACTATAATAATGAATACAAAGGTTCAATAAAGAGGTGTAAAGGCTATCAATTAGCTCGTAATCAGAAGTGTCTCCATGAGTATGTTGTGTAGCTTGTCATCAATATGGCATCACCAAACATGTCTTCATGTTGTCATCAATATGGAATCACCAAACATGTCTTCATGAAATCAATTCTTTGATCAATCCTACATAGATCATAGACTCAGAAAACATAATCATGAAAATTATTAGCATCATTAGTGAAATAATTACGCTCACAATGCCATAAAAGATGGTTCGCGACGCCACTCTTTTCACGACATATATACACACGACAACATATAGTACATAAAGTATGAACATAAAATTACAAGATGCGTGATTATGTGATGCAAATGATATGTGTATATACTACATAAAACGACATTTATCAACGTAGTGATATCAATGAATATCATCAAAGTATTAACAAAACATCATCATTGTATCAATAAAAATTACTAAATCATCATGGTATCAACGAAAAGCATCATGATACCCCAAGAATAATCATTGTATCAATGAAACAATATCATGGTATCACCGAGAATAACCATAGTATCAATGAAACAACATCATGGTATCTCCAATAATAATCATTGTATCAGCAAAACAACATCATGGTATCACTGAGAATAACCATAGTATCAAAGAAACAACATCATGGTATCACCGAGAATAACCATGGCATCAACGAAACAACATCATGGTATCACCGAGAATAACCATGGCATCAACGAAATATCATCATGGTATCACCGAGAATAGCCATGGTATCAACGAAACAACATCATGGTATCACCGAGAATAACCATGGAATCAAGGAAATATCATCACGGCATCACCGAGAATAACCATGGTATCAATAAAATGTCATCATGGTATCAAGGAAAATCACCATGACCAAAGTACTAACAAAACATCATCATGGTACCATCAAAATCACTATGGTATCAACGAGAGATTATCAATAAAACAATGTAAACTATATCTCTAAAAGAATAATTATACAAGAATCAATGAACGAGTATATCATATAACAAAAGATCATGTACCCACAGTAACTCGATAGAATTTGGACGATCATCAACGGCTCGACTGAATCGGAACGATATGTAACTGGCTTCTATAGCAAAGTTACGTCAGTAACAAATATATGGTTGATGAAGAGAAAATATAATTGAGAAGTTTTCAATTATGAGGAAAATCAAAAGCAAAAAGTAAAATTTTCTTTTCAAACATATTCTTAGTACGAGAACGATAACCCAAAATCAGTGCAGAATTTAGAAAAAGTTTCTTTTGCAAAGTTGTACGCCACATCGATTTTGATGGCTCAAGTGAGTAGTTTTTACAAAATCGTTTTCAATCAGGAGAAAAATCGAAAACAAAAACCTACTTCTCTGATACCATGTTGAGAGAGAAAGAGAGAGCACATAAATAGAACCCCAAAGTGTGTAGAATACACACATGAGATGATGTATATATAGAGGGGACCAGGGTGCCATATATAGAGAAGCCATATATTGAGTAGCTTCACATATAAGCTCAACATGTAGCGGACAAAACCCCTTTGCCTCTTTTACTTCCATAGTTTCTTTTAGAGGGAGAGAGAGAGAGATAGAGAGAGTTTTCGTCCTTTTCACACAATTGGTCAGCCAAGCTAACTCTTTCACCACTACTTTCTCTATCTACTACTCTCTCTCTCTCTCTCTCTCTCTCTCTCTCTCTCTTTACCTCTCTCTCTCTCTCTCTCTCTCTCTATATATATATATATATATATATATATGTATATATATATATATATGTGTATATATATATATATACATATATATATATATGTGTGTGTGTGTGTATATATATATACACACATATATATATGTATATACGTATATATATATATATATATATATCACTCTCTATCTCTCTATTTCGCTCTATATCTCTCTCTCTCTCTACTTCTCTCTCTCTCTCTCTCTCTCTCTATCTCTCTCTCTCGGTTTCTCTCTATCTCTCTCTCTCTCTCATTCTCTCTCTCTCTATATATCACTCTCTATTTCTCTCTCTCTCTCTCTCTCTCTCTAATTTCCTACACACACACACACACACACACATCTCTCTCTCTCTCCCTCTCTTTTTAATTTCTTACACACACACACACACACACACACACACACATTTCTCTCTCTCTTTCTCTCTTTAATTTCCTACACACACACACATTTCTCTCTCTTTCTCTCTCTCTCTTTAATTTCTTACACACACACACACACACATCTCTCTCTCTCTCTCTCTCTCTCTCTCTCTCTCTCTCTCTCCTACACATACACACACAAAAATGTAGCTTGAGAGAGAGAGAGAGAGAGAGGGAGAAGCCGGGGGGGGGGACAATACTTGCGCTACAGGTTTCCAAGAAGGGGCTAGATCTGTGCGCGCGCTCGCAGGCAAAAATGACTGTCTGCACGCGGATTTGGTTTTTTTCCCCAACTATTTTTCCATCGATATACGTGTGGAAATACATGTGGAAATACACGTGGAAATACGTGCCTTTCGAAACACATTTCCACACGTATTACCACGTACCTATCGAAGTGGGGTATGCTCATTGAAATGTTCGTGGAAAGGTATGACGTGTCAAAATGTTGCGCGTCGAAAAGCGTGTAACATGTTGTAGTGTTCTATACCTAATTATCTGAGATTCTCTTCGATTTTGGCTATCGTGAACTGAAATACACTGACAATGAACTCACTTCCATCTTTGTTTTAACAATCATATACCCAACTAGGCATTTCTTCCTTGTAGCTAGCACTTTCTATATCATGTAATTTGGTTTCTACCTGTAAAATAAAAATATATAATTTGAAAAAACTCTAAATTTTTTCTTAGTTTAGTTAGAATTTTCAAAAAAACCTGCAAAATTTTGGAGAAAAACCCGTAAATTTTAAAGTCCCATTTGGAACATTGGATGGAACTTTGTATCTGCCCCCTTTTTTTAGTTCAAAAATCTTACTTCTCTTTAAAAAACAACTCAAATCTCGCATTCATGAGGAGTTTTTAAATGCCAACCTATATATATATATATATATATATTTGTTTGTTAACTTGTTTATAAGACCGTAGAAGGGACGTGATCTCCAATCAGACAAAATGTTGCGCGGTGTGGCCTCCAATCTTTGGCTGCAAGTTGGTGATGGCAACACTGCAAATTTGCTATTTTGCTGCTGCTGCGACAGGTGTTGAAGCTGCTGGCGTTTGTACACAGCCATTAAAGCTGGCGGAAAGCAACGAGCAAGAGCTTATAGAAGTAGGCAAAGTTGTTGGCCTCAATGCTACTCAACACAAACCAATGCATTTTTCATATAACATATGAGGATCGTACAAAGGTGGTAGGTGTTGTAGCAGTGGAGAACATGCAATTTGTTTTTTTGTAGCTCAAAGGTGTCCTATTTGGTGGCAGTATCTTTAGACAACAACAAACTTCATTAGAGTTTGCAGGGATACTCGGACTTGGTAGAGGTGCTAGTTCCATCATATTCACACAAGGAGCCTTGTTTGGACATACATTTGGTTATTGCATGCCTCTGCAGCATAAACGATGTAAGTAGCACGTTTTCTAAGTGATTTCATTTTCTCATGCTTAAAAGGCTCGGTTCATTTAAATTTCACGTCTATAATTGGACATTTTTTTGTCATGAACAAATCTACATATTATTCTTGTGAATAAATGGTATGTTTTATAGTGCAAGGATACTTTAGGTTTGGACCTGGAGGAGGGCCTGCTCAACTAACATGGATGCGAATGCTAAGGAACCCTGTTAATCCATCTGCCTACTTGTTGCCATTCATCGGATTTTGTTTGAATCATCAAGTTCTACCAATAGATCCAAGTCATTTTAGCATAGACCCCTCGCCAACAATAGGCGCTAAGGTAATGTGGATAATATAAAAAATTCCTCTATTTGCTAGTGGGTATTGTGCATGTGAGAGAAAATAATAGCCATTATATTTAGCTAGTCACTTCTTTGGGTCTTCTTGGTGTTTTTCACATTCTTCATGGCGTGATCATCAAAACATGTTATCCCCAATTCGTATGCTCACCCCAAATAAGGCAATAAAATAATGCATTGTGTCTTAATTTTGAGATCATCACACGAATTGATACTTTATTTTTTTAAGTTTGACTCTTAAAAGTGATGGACCTTTTATAAAACTAAGAAAAATACTTGTTTTAATGATAAAAAGATAGTCCTAATTACTTGTAACTTTGCAATAATACTTTCTTTCATTGTGTTTAATGTAGCGAACCAGTGTACTCCTTGACATTGGATCATCATTGTCTTACTTTCGTACTCTTGTTCATAACATGTTGACAAATGCAATATGTTTTGCAATGGAAACATCCGGACATCATGATTTTACTCAAAGATATCCTAATTATGACACATGTTATACACTTCCATTTGAAGATTTGAACCTTCTTCGTGGACTTCCTCTCTTTGAGTTTTTATTTGAAGATGGGGTCTCTCTACCACTTGAAATCTATAACTTATTTGTGTACCATCCAAAGATTCATGCTCATTGCATCAACATCCTAGCTCCAATCCTAAATAGTGAACACACTTGGAGTGTCATTGGTAATTACCAAATGCAAGGGATCGAATGGACGTTAGACCTTGTTAACGAGAAGATTGGATTTCGCAGAGGCGCTTGCCTATATTATGACTTATTCTCAAGATCTGACCAATAGATTTTGTTTTCCTTCTATTTTGCTTGAAAACAATTATGGTTGTTTTAAAGTTAATTTGTCCACAATCTAGGAGTTCATTTTGAATGCAAGCTTTAATGCAAGGAAAACGATTGATTCTTTGAGCATGTAGAGATCTCATTGTTTTTATGCTCGTTGAAGCCTGTTGATTGAAGAGAAAGTAAAAAAATGCTTGTTTTTCATGTTTTACATCATTAATTTTGTAGAACTTGCCAGCTTGCAAGTTGCTTTGAAGAGAATCTGAGCAAGATGTGAGTTTCTGGCACCATACAACCATTGAAGAATGTGACAAGGCAACCAAATTCATGTGAGATCATGAGCCCACACATATTCAAAGCTAATTGGAAGCTGCAGGTTGTTGAAAATGGCCAAAAATTGTGGACTTTTAAAAAATAAGGAAAAGAAATTTGTTATATTTTCACATTTGCACGTATTGAATATTTGTATTTTCGTTTAGTTGTCATGTGTAGGACACCTCCTTTTAACCATATTTTCACCTTGCTAACCTAGAACACTTGAATCGGCCTATGAAAATAGCCACTTTTTGACTAGCTATTCTTGGTGATGGCTTCTACCACTAGAGGAAGCTGCACAATTGTTATTGTGATTGAGGGTATGATCGTGATTGTGAGTGCAAGACTCGGGGGGGGGGGGGGGGGGGGGGTCACTTAATAATTATGTGACTATCACGTGAGTGTAGCAGAAGGGGTTATTAAATTTCATTTTTTCTCACAGTTTCATATACAGAAGAGTAAAGTAAAAGGAAATTGGAAAAAAAAATACAGATTGAAAAGAAAAAGGGTGTATTTTATTTATCTAAAAATTCACACATAAGGAGTTTTATAAATAGTCCTTGAACACACACACAATTTATACATAGTGACCCCCTCGAGGTGCAAGTGTGTGTGAACTTAGGAATGGTAGTGAGATTGAGATGCTATTGAGAGTGAGATAGCTCGGGCGTGGTTGGCAAGCTATGATATGATCTAAGCTCCTTTTGTGATTATCATACTTCAATACATATTCTTTGCTATCAAGAGATCAATTAAATACAAACGCCATATTATTGACGACGACGGAGCGCCCAAATTTAAAATAAAAACAAATTTTGATTTTTTTATGGAAATTCTGATGCCTATACCGGCATTTGCACCGGCACCCCCGGCAAAAAATAGAGCCCACAGGTTTTCTTGCATTTTCATTTTATTTTTCATCCCCCTCTCTTGCTCTCCTCCTCCTCACTTGCTGCAAATCTGGTGATGCGGGGCTTGCCTGGCTTAGGAAATCTACTCACACACTCTGCTACATCAACAAAATAAGTTTCTTTTTTAGATTTGTAGTTTGTTTGTGTGTGTGTGTGTGTGTGTGTGTGTGTGTGTGTGTGTGTTAAAGGTTTGGAGGCATTTTTTCAAGTGTTTCTTGCTCAAATAGGCTATGTGAGAGTGATCTCATTATATTCTCTTGCATACACACATATGTGTTGGAGCTATATATGGCTCACTTTACTCAACTTTGTATCACCTATATATTTGTATATTGTCCTCAATATGAATAAGTCTTTGGGAGCGTACATGGTGTGTCTCTTGCCTTGTCTCTCTATTTCTCTCTACATCTCAACATGCTATCCAAGCGGTAAGGATCACGCGAAGATTCAATTCATGGTGACAAGACAGAGTATGTGTATGCCATTCACGAGTAAGATTTAGAATTGCTACAAATTTTATTTTTGAGGATGATTCTTGTTAATTGTGGATGTTTTGTGTTAAGAAGAATATGATTAGTGTTTTGTGTGGTGTTTATTGCTAATTGATATAATGAATTGTTGATTACATTTTCTTGTTGGTGTTGGGTTCAAGCCCTCAATCAATTATTTTGGTGTCAGTCCGTGGGAAACGCCCTAGAGGCATGCAATTAGAAGAGCCAGTTTACATGCACAAATCCTTTTATATGTAAGGGTTTTACACAAACAATTATAACATATAGAGTTTTTCTCTCATGCAGTGTCGACTCTCTCTCTCTCTCCTCTCTCGTTTTGTTCTCTGTTTCTCTATGCTTCTCCATGCCATGGCAGCTCCAAGGTATCATCCACCCTAGCTCCACTCATAACATTTGGTATCATAGCTCAAGGCGACAACCTTGGCAAGCGTAGGCGGTTGCATCTTGACACGTTGCCAAAGAGCACATGATGTAGACAAGTCAAATCTCTTAGGTGGTGAAGCCGGCGTCGTGTTTTTCATGCAATAGCTCTCAGGAAGTGAGTGGAGAAGGTCGCTGATAGATTTGGCAAGGCGGAACCTCACCTTTGTAGTAGGAATTTTAAAGCGTTGGAGAGGGGTAATAGGGAACACACTCAGCACACAAAATATCTTCCTCTGTATAGCCCAAGGATTCCACAACACCCCTAACCTCTCAAATAACACCTTCAAATTGGCTAATTTGCACTAACAACTCCACTTTAGCACACAAAACAACTATCTCACACCTTGCAAAAAACACCTTGCAGCACAAATGCACCCACACTGCTCAACTCACCCTTTCTGACTCACAAAACACCCCTATTCTTCCCTCGCTCTTGGTAACACCCTTCAAGTTGCAGGCAAACCTTCTGCAAGCATCGGTCAATACACAAAGAGTGAGAGAAAAGGAGGGGAATGGGGAGAAGCAACACAAGAAATAGGGGTAAATATGTGGTGTTATTGTATAAGGGAATAGTAAAATCAAGTATGCAGCTTCAATGGAAAGCTTTGCACTACACAGGCTTGCAACTTTCAATCACACACTCTCACAAAAAAGCCCACATTGGTCGAAGACCCCAAAAAATGAACATATACCTCCTTTTATAAGGGTGTGTCTAGGAGACTTTTTAAAAAAAAGGGGGTGAGCTTTCATGTCGTGCACTTCACTTGTAGCTCCATTTGGAATTTCCTTGCATTGCCACCAGTTGGCATAGTTCAATTTTGGAAACAATTGTATAGTGTACACATCTTCCTAATGTCCGCCCAACCCGGACGCCGGGCTTACTTCTCTTGGGCCTTTGAATTTCTCTTTGGCTTTTCTTGATCTGCCAGACCTTTGAACGGCTTTGACCTTGCTCTTCATTCACTGTGGGACCACCCTTTTCCATGAGGGGGGGACGCAATAGCGAGATCGCTATTGCCCTGCCTCGTTTCCTTCAAAACTTTGATGGACTCGCCTTTAGCATGGACCTGCCATGTCATCAACCACTCCACGCGGGCGCGAGCGCCTCTGCACCACCATCGCGGGCCAAAACCGCCCCAATGCGCCACTGCCCGGCCCCGCCCGCCTACACAGTGCCAACGACACCCGGCGCCATAGCCCACGAGAGAGCTCCCCTCTCTCTTCCCTTGTGCTCATATGTGGGCTCACAACCCTGTCTATGTAGTGTGACCCCCACACCTTCCATTGCTCATGTGGCCTCGACACGTGGCAGCCTGCAGGCATTACTCCCTACAATGGCCTCCAAAGAACCATCTTTTAATCTTTAAAAAACCTCTTCTTTGGTTGAATTGGGTACCCTGTTTGGTCCTGCCCAGTAGGCCTATGCCCCGGCTTTGAAGCCTGACCTGAAGCCTAGCGTTTTCATCATCAAGTCATCTTTCTCTTGCCCCACTTTGAGATCTCCAAGGTTACCATCCGAGGCCAACAAAAACCGGAAAATGCATTTGCATGCACTCAACCGCCAAATGCTCCATTTTTCTCTGCACTGTAACTCGATGCTCAGTGCTCAAAATCAGGTGCCATGACTTTGTGCTAACTCCAGATGATGTACATTATCACTAAACACTTTGACGAGGCCCAAAATATGCCTGATGGCACATCCTCCAATGCATCCAAGTGGGCTCAGACCCAGCCCCCGAGAAAAATTCAATTGGCCATAAAATGCAAACCATAGCTCTGATCCACAATCTAAAAAGATGGGTAGGCTCCATGAATTGAGCTCTACACACCTGCACCTTGAATTCCACTTGGACCACCTGTCCCTAGTTACCCTGTTCGGCAAGAATCTGCAATTCATTGAAACTTCAACCTTCAATAACTTGGGCTCCGTAGCTCGGTTTGTTGAGCTGTTTGGACCTACTCCTTCAACACTTCAAGCTCTTCATTCCTATACCCAAAAGATGCACTTTGCATTGATTTGATCTGCTACCTCAATTAGCCCTTTATGGAGCCTTGCTTGGCCTATGAGCCGCATCACGCATACACCTCCACTGCTACCTGTCATCCCATGATTTTACTAGCTGCTCCAACCCTTTGCCATGCTTCCACTCGCTTGTCCCCGATCTGATATAAGAACCCAAGGCACTCCAAAGTGACAACATATGCAATCAAATACAAAATGAGCAACAATATGTGCATTTACGTCTTTGACCACTTTAGCCTCGACCCAACAAGTAAGGTAGCCTATGGCCACCACCACATATTTCTTACCGCTCACTGACTTGGGCAATGGACCAATTGCATCTAAACCCCACTTTTCAAAGGCATCATGTGCGATGATATCCCCTTGTTGCTCGGCTACCATCACTTGCACTGATGACACGTCTTGCACTAATAATGCACATCTCGCACAACAGAAGGCCACCAAAACCCACTTCTTAAGATACGAAACAAGACTTGACTCGTACCCTGATGAACGCTTTCTTTGTGGAATTGCTCCAATACCATACTGATCTCTTCCTTGTAAAGGACACAATGAAGCACCCCATCTCTACCGTTCATCATAAGATATTCTCCAACCAGAGTGAACCTTTTAGCCTTTTGAACAACCCTCCTCTTTGGCCACACACTCAATTCCAGCGTCATCGAGCCCTTCCTTGTCAACCGGCCCTTCAAGGGCTATCAAAACCATCTTCTCATCAACTTCAAATACCTTATCTTTAAGCACCTCTTCTACCGCTGCATCATGCTCCTCCATGGAAGAGAGAAACTCATTCTCTATTGCATCCATATCCACTTCCTCCATAGACACTACTGCTCTATCACTCTTGGCAAAATTTTGGACATGTTGCACCACCATGGCACATTTCACCGCTACTTTCATCACCACAGCCATTAGCATGGCCCCACACATCACCTTCACTTGCATATCATCACCGGTAGCTCTAGACCGCACCACTTGGCTTTCATTGTGCATCTCGGCTTGCTTTGTTCCCTGTTCTTATTGCACATGGGCTATTAGCATATCATCAAACACATAAGAGGGCAGATTTACCTTCACCAATTCAGGTTCATCAGATTCCGTCTCTTCGTCATAGGATGTGGACTCATCGACACTATTCTCCTCGCTTTTCTCCCAGCTAATCGAGCTTGTATCATCATCATCACCGACATCATATACCGACTCCGTATCAGAATTTGCATCCACTTGCTACTCCACAAAAGCTTGACCATCGTCCTAACTTTCTCACTTTCTTCACCAGCTCCTAAACCCTCCGTATCTGCATCTCGATTGCATTCTGTTATGTTTTCATGCAAACTCTCCACAAGAACATGCTTTACCTCTTCAATCCGTATCGAAATCTCCACATCTGCTACCGCTTTTGCATCTTGGTTCACCTCGACATGGAGCTTCTCCTCATTGACAAGCTCTTCCACCCTCGGCACATGCACATCACAAACTGGAAACCTCCAAGGAACATAACCAATAGTAGGTCTTACCTCAATAGGCTTTGCATTTTGAACCATTGGAATCACCTTACGTCGGACCAAAGATCACTTTTCTACCTCCGCAATAGGCATATAATCTGATGACTTTAACATGCCTAGCTCCAACTTCTGCTTCACCTTTCTGCTCTTTATCTTTCCCAGATAGACCATGTCTTCATGGGTATCTGCACCATCTTCGACCTTTTCTCTAATCCTCGGATGCAAGCACTCTAACAACTTTGACAGCTTCAAAGATTTATTGGTTTTGACCCAAGTAGCAATCTCTAACTGCTCCCAACATACTTGATATTTCTCAATGAAAATAGAGAAATCTTTACTTACATCCTGGTGTACAGCCTTCAACCTTGCACTAGATTTTTCCGTCGTAATCACCTCTCGAAACCGCTCCAAAAAATGACTCTGCAACCTTTGCCATGATTCTCAATCACTGCTCTTTAAACCATCCAACCACACCTTGGCTCGTCCTTGCATCAACAGCGGCACTGTCTGTAACCTTTTTGAATCCGTTGACATACGCATCAACAACAGCCATAATTCAAAATCTGCTAACCAATCCTCCAGATCTTCAACGCCCGCAATATGGGGCCAAAACCTAGCTCCACCATCTCTGTCATCTTTAAACTCGACCATGACCCAACCACTTTGTTGGCTAAAAACCACCGCTTCAAACCTCAAATTGGAGCATCAGATAGCTCCTCAGTGGGGGCACCAGAAGATGGAGAGAGGGAATAGGGAACACACCCAGCAAACAAAATATCTTCCTCTCTATAGCCCACGAATTTTGCATCACCCCTAACCTCTCAAATAACACCTTCAAATTGGCTAATTTGCACTAACAACTCCACTTTAGCACACAGATCAACTGTCTCACACCTTGCAAAAAACACCTTGCCGCACAAATGCACCCTCACGTACTGCTCCACTCACCCTTTCCGACTCACAAAACACCCCTATTCTGCCCTCTTGGTAAAACCCTTCAAGCTACAGGCAAATCTTCTGCAAGCACCGGCCAATACACAAAGAGCGAGAGAAAAGGACGGAAATGGGGAGAAGCAACAAAGAAATAGGGGCAAATATGTGGTATTATTGCATAGGGGAATAGTACAAACAAGTATGCATCTTCAATGGCAAGCTTTGCACTCCACGGGCTTGCAACTTTCAATCACACACACAAGTAGAAAAGCCCACATTGATCAAAGACCCCAAAAAATGAACATATACCTCCTTTTATAAGGCTGTCTCTAGGAGAGTTAATAAAGAAAAAAGGGGTGAGCTTTCATGTCGTGCACTTCACTTGTAGCTCCATTTAGAATTTCCTTGCATTGCCACCACTTGGCATAGTTCATTTTTGGAAACAATTGTATGGTGTACACATCTTCCTAATGTCCACCCAGCTCGGCCGTCCGGCTTACTTCTCTTGGGCCTTTGAATTCTCTCTTTGGCTTTGCTTGATCTCCCTTGCTAGAGCTTTGAATGGCCTTGGCCTTGCTCTTGATTCATTGTGGGTCCACCCTTTTCCATGAGGGGGAGAGGGAATAGCGAGGTCGCTATTTCCCTCCTTCATTTCAATTTGGGGCTCCAACGGAGCCGCGGGACTCGCCTTTAGCACGGAACTGCCACATCATCAACCACTCCACGCGGGCGCAAGCGCCGCTGCACCGCCACCATGGGCCAAAACCGCCCCAATGCGCCATTGTCCGGCCACGCCCGCCTATGCAGCACCAACGACGCCCGGAACCATAGCCCACGAGAGAGCTCCCCTCTCTCTTCCCTTGTGTTCATATGTGGGCTCACGGACTTGTCTATGTAGTGTGACCCCCGGACCTTCCATTGCGCATATGGGCTAATGCCCTCGACCGGTGGCAGACGACAGGCATTACTCCCCACAATGGCCTCCAAAAAACCATTTTTTAATCTTAAAAAAACCTCTTCTTTGCTTGAATTGGGTACCCTGTTTGGTCCTCCCCAGTAGGCCTATGCCCTGGCTTTGAAGCTTGACCAGAATCCCACTGTCTTCATCATCAAGTCATCTTTCTCTTGCCCCACTTTGAGATCTCCAAGGGTACCATCCAAGGCCGCCAAAAAACGGGAAATGCATCTGCATGCACTCAACCGCCAAATGCTCCATTTTTCTCCGCACTGTAACTCGATGCTCGGGGCTCAGAGTCACGTGCCGTGACTTTGTCCTAACTCCACATGATGTACAATATCACCGAGAACTTTGGTGAGGCCCAAAAGATGCCACATGGCACATCCTCGAATGCGGCCAAGTGGGCTCAGACACGCGACCCCGGGAAAAATTCAACTAGGCATAAAATACCAACCATAGCTCTAATCCCCGCTCTGAAAAGATGAATAGGCTCCATGAATTGAGCTCTACACACTGTACCTCGACTTCCACTTGAACCACCCATCCCTAGTTACCCTGTTCGGCAAGAATCTACAATTCATTGAAACTTCAACCATCAATAACCTGGGCTCCGTAGCTCGATTTGGTGAGCCGTCTTGACCTACTCCTTCAACACTTCAAGCTCTTCATTCCTGGACCCAAAAGCATCACTTTGCATATCTTTCATCTGCTACCCCAATTAGCCCCTCATGGAGCCTTCCTTGGCCTATAAGCCGTATCAAGGATACACCTCCGCTGCTACCTATCATCCCATGATTTTACTAGCTACTCCAGCCCTTTGCCATGGTTCTTCTTGCCTACACACATCTGCCCATTCCACCTTCTAGAGTCGACACACTTTGGCTGCACCAGTGTTGCCAAAATCCTTGTACACCAGGATGCAACGCACTGCGTTCTGAACCGCTGCCAAGCTGGGCCAAAATTGCAAATCTTGTGGATGGTGCGCAACTGCATGGTTTGGTGATAATAGAGACACAGGGCACAGTCTAGCCAGCAAAGAGTCGTTGCTCACGTGGTGCTTCAGAGAGATCAAGAGGGTGTCTGGTCTGCAATAGATTTTTCCAGTTTTATATTTTATACTATTCTTAAATAGTGGCCATCTCAGTTAAGCCCCTAAGCAAGTGGGTCCTTACACCGTGTTGGTCAAGATTGTGAAGCGGGTTCACACAGTTTTCAACATATAAACACGGGCCTTTTTTTGGCTACAAGTACTACACGAAGACGAAGACAAAACCAAATATGCTCTTCAAGAAATAGTCTTGCTGACTTCAAAATATTGATCTTTTGTTTATTTTCCGTAAACATCACAAGATTCAAGTATGGCATCAGCGATCAAGAAGTCTAATGAGCGGATAGTAGAGGTCGTACCCATGAAGCTTCGTGCTACCATGAAAGGGAACTTATGTGAAGGATGTCAATCGGATACGCCTAAAGGAGCCTTGAATATTGTGGATGAGTTTGTCACATACAATCAAATTGGATTCTATAATAGTTAAATTAAGCATTCCATGATTCAAGGCAGTGACCCAAAAATAGCAGAAGCAAGTTCGGATTGATCTCTTTCAACTCAATTTTTTAGCAATATTCTTCAACTGCTTTTCAATATTGTCCTAGCTAAAAGTCATGTTTTGTCATGTTGTCATAGGTTTGTTATGATTTTATTTGTTGTCAATCATGCCATGATAAAAACTTTGTACGGGCTAGACACTGCCACAAATATAAAAGTGGTAAGACCTCCCAAAAACATTTGTTCTCAACCCTTTTTTTGTTTTGCTTCTTGTGAGGTTAATGGGCACACCTTAAACCCAAGGTTTGTCAATAAAACAAAAACTCCATTTATTGGTAGCTAGTTTTTTGACCTACACCCTATTTGTTCAAGGGAAGGTTTTACTATCATAGGACCAGGTTATGGATACACCAAAAATCCTTGGTTATGAGAGAACCTAAAACTCACGGTTGCCGAGTATACCAAAAGCTCGAGGTATCATGAGAGTTGCTTGTCTAGTTTGGGCTTGATGGGGGGATTGTTGGGTTCAAGCCCTCAATCAGTTATTTTGGTGTCAGCCCGTGGGAAACCCCTCAAAGGCATGCAATTAGAAGAGCCAGTTTGCATGGCCAAATCCTTTTATATGTAAGGGTTTTACACAAACAATTATAACATATAGCATTTTTCTGCGATCGTTTTTCTAATTTTGCCATCAACTTTTTCTAGTAAATTTAGCTTTTTGCTATTCATATTGTGATCGCCAATCTTGAGTGTCACATCACTCTATTTTAAGGACTCTTTTACTATTAATTTCTCCCTTTTCTTGATTATTTATGTGACATCGTTCACATATTTTGACATTTATTGAGCATCCTTCTTGGGTTTATCATTGACAAAACACAGTCGTCATAATTGTCTTGTCCTCCATTGCAGCCTTCTCACATCCAAATATGGCTATGACTATTCTCATCAACAATTTGCCTTCTGGCCAGCATTGTGTTCCTCCTTTCCAAGGCCAAGGGAAGGCGATAAAATCTCTGATATTTTCCTTTGAAATCGTGTATGTCCAGCTCAACTTGTTGATGCGGATCATGACAACGTGCTTATCACTGAAGGACATGTATTTGAAGATTGGCATGCTACATATACAGATTGGAAACGATGTGATAAAGCAGCTCGTTGATATATTTTTTCTGCTCTTACTGATTCCCTTTTGCTTGATGTGTGTGAAGCACCTACTTCGCACAATGTATAAAAGTACCTTACTGCAAACTTTCAAAAAAAATCTATTACATAAATACTTTATAATTTGAGAGGTTTGCTTAGCAAGTTACAATATGAAGTTGGTACTACCATGAAGGGACATACTGAGTCTTTCAAATCCATTATTAATCAACTTGCTGCTACCGATGATCTTGTTCCACACAAAAAATTGATTACACTTCTCCTTGACACGGTGAAGGTTCTTATGATAACATTGTTACCATTCTTTCAACGTCAAGAATGACTTAGTGTTGGTCATGATACAACTATCATTTCACAAGACAAGAATGAGCCACAATAGATGGAACGTACTTTTGATAGTCGAAGACGTCCATTTCAACGAGAAAACCACAAAGCTGGTCGTCGCGGTAATATTTTCTCTCATCTCAAATTCCCTAATAAGAATTGTTGTTATTGCAACAGAAATAGCCATATTGAAGATGATTGTTGGGCACGTCAGTATGATAAGGAACATAATATTACCACTAAACAACCACGTTTCTCTAGGGATTCTTGTTCTTCTTGTGAATATTGTGGGCGATTTGATTATTCCACTCATATGTGCTATAAGCATCGATTTGACACAAATTGTAATAGAGGATATGCTACTGAATATCAAAACAATATTGTACCAAAAACTAGTTGCGTCCTATGTTGAATTTCTCCATACAGAATACTTCATGTAGGTGATGGATCACTTTTTATTGTCGATTCTGGTGCTACAGGAAATATGACATACCAGTATAAGTGGCTCCATAACTATCATCCATTACCAGTTCAAGGTGTTGTTTATCTTGCTTTGATATGAATTGTCAAGTAAAGGGTATTTGAGATTTATATCTTGGTACCTTATCTTCTTCCACTCGAATTTTGTGAGGAGTATTACATGTACCAAATCTTCAATGTAATCTTCTTTCAATTGCTACACTTATTGATCTTGGTCTCTTTGTTGGATTTGATCATACGAAATGCCAAATTGAGAAAGATGGACAAGCTATAGCCATTGCTCTGCAAAATGGTAATTTGTTTGAGCTCGCTCTCAATGATGCTATAGCAAATGTTACACTGCTCCAAGTGATCGTGATTGCAAAGTATGGCATCACCAATTTATTCATGTTGATTTCTCAAAACTCCTTTATCTTCAGCATCGTGATCTTCTTCATGCAACGGATCTTAAGGCTCATCCCCATATGGGAATTTGTGAGTTTTGTGGTTTTGGAAAACATAATTGTAAACCCTTTCCTCTCTCAAATACAACTCATTCTCATGACATATTGGATCTTGTTTCATATTGATATATGTGGATCTCTATGTTCTTTAAGATCAAAATATTGCTACTTCATTACCTTCCATGATGATTTCTCACGGTATACGATTGTATTTCTACTTAGGAAAATTATGAGGCCTTATTTGTTTGGGAACAATTTCACAAGGCTCTGGAGCTTCAAACTGGTCGTCACCTCAAGAAGCTTCGTAGTGACAATTGTTGAGCTATCTAGATACTACATATATCTCAACAATAATGGAGGCGAATATGGTTTTCAAGAGTTTGTGAGTGAATGTGTCGACAGTGGAATTCATCACGAACACACTATGTTATATTCACCTCAATAGAATGGCGTTGCTGAACGAAAGAATCGCACTATTCTCAATGTTGTATGCTGATTCATTTTGGGTTATCTCATGTTCTGGATTGAAGCTATTTTGATAGAAATATTTATTCAAAATCATCTTCTTACTACTGCACCCTCTCGTAAGATACCCATCGCAGTATGGACAGTTGACATTCCTTTTGTATCTCATTTTTGACCCTTTGGATGTATTGCTTATATTCATGTTCCCAAAGAAACACGAACAAAGCATGATGCTCTTGGTCTTAAAGTTATTTTTATTGGATATTCTGACACTTCCAAAGGCTACAACTTCTATGACTCTTCCTACAAGAAAGTAATTGTGAATCATGATGCTACTTTTCATGAACAGCTTATGGGAGGCTCATGGTCCTTGGATGATTCTAATGATACTAAATCATTGCTTCAGGATTTTCCATTTCTTTCAGATGATGAGACTCTTGCTATATAGAATCTTTTCTCTTCACAACCATCCATTTCAAATGCTGCCAATGATGAGATATATTTGATTCTTTTTCCACTTCTGAAGATCTCGTTACTTATAATGAAGCTATCTCTTCACCACAAAAGGATCAATGGCAAGAGGCTATGTAAGTAGAGTACAATTCTCTTATATTTTAAGGTACATGGATGCCAACTGAAATACCTCCTGGTCGTACAACTATTGAGTGTAAGTGGGTGTATAAGACAAAGGTAAAATCAAATGGATCTTTTGACAAGTTCAAAGCGTGTTTAGTTGCAAAAGGTTACTCCCAAGTTGTTGGTGTTGATTATCAAGAGACCTATTCACCGTTGTTTGCATTACAAGTGGTCGAGTTTTACTGGTATTTGTTGTTCAATTTGATTTAGAAGCTCATTAAGTGAATGTGCGAACTACTTTTCTTAATGGTGACTTGGAAGAGGAAATTTATATGGAATATTCAGAAGGGTTTGTTATTTCACATAAAGAAGACCTTTTTGCTCAACTCCATAAGGCACTATATAGTCTCAAGCAAGCTTCACAAGCCTAGTATACAAAATTTGATCTTTTTTTCACCTGTAAAGGATTCATGTTGATAGCCGTTTTTCGGTTTTTCGGCTTTCCATAATTGCCATAGTAAGCTACCTCATCCTATCAAATCACTCAAACATTTTGGTTGTCCCTACCATTTCACTGTACATAGGCGTGTGTGAGTTAGGGGACTTTTCCCATATCTTCTTAAAAACCCTTAATTAGCTAGTCACTGGGCTAGTTGAGCAAAAAAATAAAAAATAAAAAAATATAAGTATATTATGGCCCATTTGTGTGTAAGTATTTCATTGTATATAGGGCCTAAATAAAAGGATTTTTCATAATTATTTTGGTATTTATTTAAATATTTATACTTAGGTGTGTGTTATTTATGCTATGTACTCACCATTACCATATTTTTTCTTACCATTTTGCATACTCTTTTTTCCTTATAAAAAAATTTCATGCAAGCTTGTCTTATTTTTTGTGTAACTCCATCCCAACAAAAATCCAAAAAAACTAGTTCTATTTATGTGTATATTTTTTCACTATTGCGATTTTTTCCTTCCAACATCTATTCTCTATTACTCTCATAAATTAAACCACAAAAAATATTCATCTTTTTATGGTAGACTTATAATGAGAGAGATTTATTTTGACCCCTTTATATTTTTTCCACCTATATTATTTATATTTGACATGTACATATTTTTTTAGACCCCTCAATATTTGATTTTCTTAGTTGTACTATTCATTTATATCATGATCTCAACAATATCTTCAATTATAGACCTACCAAATAAGGTCAAGGGTATGTGGAATGCATGCATGCACCATGGGGAGCTCACTCTTGGAGGTATTCAAAAGAATCATCCAAAGAAGGACCTCACAAGGACCTTGTGCAGTGGAAAAAACAGTCGGTTTTGCTGAATCTTTAAAGATCACATGCTCCCCGAATTTGAAAAGGTGATACAAACAAAAGTTGTATCTCGTGAGCTGAACTTTCACCTCAAATTTTTTCATATGTTTTTGAGCTACGAGCTGTGAGCTATGATTTTATTGGTGGACCCCAGTTTGCCCATGCTATGCAGCCACACTCCCTCTTCCACTTTATCATTTCCCTCTTTCACACACACTCCTCTCTCTCTCTCCTTCCCACTCCCAAACCTGCAACTCCCATGTCCTAATTCACCCTCTTCACCATTGCCACATCTCTCACACCTCCATAGCCTTCATCCTCCATTTCTACACCCTATGTGTCCCCCTTTCTCTCTACATATATGTCCATATTACCATACTCTCTTCAGCTTTGTAAAGAACGTCAAAAAATCAGCAAAAAATCCAAGGATAACCTCTGCAAATGAAGCATTTTATCATGAGTTTTCCAAGGTTTGAAGATAACATAGCTTCATCGACACGTGCTACTTCGCCATGCTGACCGCTTCTTCTACTGGTGCTGTAAAGAGGTGAATGTCAACTTCTCCAAGCTTCAACCTTGCTTTACAAGCTTATCCCTTCTCTAACTTTTCTCATCATACATCTGACCATTTGGTGAATGATTTTGTAAATATTTTTTAGTGATAATTACTAACTACTAACCACTAACCTTATTGTAAAATGCACCCTCTACTAGAGTAGGCCCTCCCAAATTATTCACTCAATCCTCTCTCCTTTCATCCTCAATAATTCTCTTCCCTTGAGCCCACATCCATGTGACTCAAAGGACAAGAGAGACCCACCCTCATTAAATAAAAATAAAAATATACATAATCTTTTATTCCTTCAAATAAACTTGATTAGGCCTAATCCTAATCGGGGCTTCTAAAATCTATAAATAGATTCCTTCTCTCCCTTGTAAATGATCACATGATCACACTACACCACACCATTCTCAACACATAACACACCACTCTTAAAGCCTAGTTGTGTAGAGTGTGTGCATTGTGAGTGCTCTATTCCATCACTACACATAGGTGCATGGAGAAGCTTGAAGTGAGTTATGTCATCTAGAGGAGTGGAGTGATACAATACTCTGCAATCACACTTGTAGCCTAGTGTTGTCCATAAATAAGATTCATAGTTTTTTGGTGCAATTGTATGCTGCAACTACGACTCTTCTCTCCAAATTGATTTGATATGTTGGCTCATCAGGTGGTTGAAGGTATATTGTCCTTGAATTTTGTTGTGCCATTTCATGCTTGGTGGTTTGAAGGCTTGTTGAATTGTTTGCCAAAACTTTCAATTGTAAGAGGGTGCTCGGTGATTGGGCTCACGTGACCCTAAGACAATTTGTGTATTGGCAACAAGGTCAAGTTTTGTGTTGTCTCTCTATTTCTCATCAAGCTTTGTGTGCATCTAGTCTTTAAGGCTAAGAATGAGTTGCTCAAGTTGATTTGTGCGTTTTACCTCTCTCTGGCGTGGTGAATGTTTGTGTTTGGTGTGTGTGGCTATCTTGCATTCCCCTCTCTTTGTGCGTTTGAGTACAAGGAGATATCACGTGCGTCCTAGTTCGCATCTATAACTAGGTGGTGCCCCTTTTCTTGTTTGGTTTCTGGCTGTGGGTTGTTGTTGTCTCTTATTGTGCTTGCCCCATACCCCATTTGAGCAGCACGGGAGCCTCGAAGGGTGTTTAGAGGCCCCTCTTCTTGTTGCCCGCCCCGGACCGCCTCAAATTGGTGCCCCCACGGAGGACTGACTTTGTGCTTATTGTTGTTGTATTGCATGAATGCTTGAATTTCAGGATAATCAAATAGATTATATGAATCATGAAAACTTGTATGACCAAGTTTAATTTCAAGGCAAAAAAAATTGATCTAGAATATGGTTTGGATTAGCATAACATAAGAAAGGAAAAAAACATTTTCACATAAGAATCTAGAATTCATGCTGAAAGACCTTTCAAAACTTTGTGTAGTTAGTTGATATCATGAGAGGAAATGATTTTTTGGAACTAATCTTTGTGTGGTTCGAGCATTGAGAGACTATGACACGCTATACCTTTGATGATATCCCAATCTTCTTCGGAAATCTAGAAGAAGATGTTGATGATTTTCTTGCTGATTTTAGAATGGTTTGTCGTATCCTTTGTAAAAGGGATGACGTTGAAAAAGGGGACTTTCTATTGCTATGCCGTAGAGGTAACGCTGAGCAATGGTTTTGGAGTATGTCTTCTCAGATTGAAGATGGATATACCCAAATTTCCAAAGCTTTGAAGACCAGATTCTCTAAATTTCCAACAACAGAGATAGCATGGGCTTCATTAGGGAGACTTCGACAACATGGTGAAGACAACTATGCTTATGAGGATATTTTTTCTCGTCAATGGGGAAGATGTGGGTTTAGTTCTACATTTCCAGATTATGTAAAAATGGAGCAATTTATTTCGGGTTTGTCTCCTTTCCTAAAGACTAAGGTTACTTGTAGTGGACCCTCTACCTTTGAAGAAGCGGTCGCTATTGCCCGAAGGAATTTTCACAAGTACTTCTACATCAAAAATGGTTTCCATCATGCTGGAAGAACCAACCATCATGAAAGTTTTTCTATCAAGGAGCATCTCCTTTGCAATACTTGTCTCCTTCTACTCCGACAAATGTTGAAGAGGTTACTTACATGTCAACTGATTATTCAAGTGCTAAAGTGTGTGGCCAAGATTCAAATGTGGAATCTCTTTCTTCTACCTTTATCACAAGCATGCAAAAATCGACACAAGATATCTCAATGGCATTGATGATTCAATAATGGATACATCCAACCTTTTGGCGGAGGATCAATTTCTAGTCCGAGTAGATGAAGCTTTTGTGCAACATGACTCTATGGAGAATGAAGACCTTGAAGGTAACCTTGATCTTATGGAATGTTCTGAGAGTGTATCTTGTCTAAAAGAAGAGAGTGAATAAGAAGATGAAATCATAGGTGGGGAGATCATAGACCACATTGATCATAAAGAGATGGTTGTGTACATGGAATGCCAACTCCAAAACAAAGTAGAAGAGTGCGAGTTGAATCCATGTGAGGATTATCTTCAAGAAGTGTTTGAGGATGTTGAAAAGAATTGGTATGACCCATGTATATTAATCATGGAGGAACGTATCATGCAAGAAGCCAAAGTTTTCACAAAATCAAACAGTAATCCATCAACCTTGGAGGTGGTACAATGTGAGGAGTTACAACCTTGCCAAAGGGGGGGCTTAGAAGGGGATGAAGAACATGGGAGAGTAGTAAAAAATAAAATCATAAAAGGAAACTATCAGAAGGGTATCATTCTCTCCAATGGTCTTTTAGTGGGTGGCTCTTCATTCATGGGACAATCTCTTAGCAAGAAAATCCAAGTTTTTCAAGCCCCAATCATCTTCACATTGGGTTTCACCTCTTCAAAGTCAACTTCTCCTCTCTTCACATATACCTTTCATCGGGGTCACCATACCTTTTTAAGTGGCAGAGGACATGAATACTTGGTGATGAACGGATGTTTCCAAACCTTCTTCATTTGGTTCTTTGGTGCGTATCTTATGCCTAAATTGCAACTTATCGTATAAGCAGTCCACAATTTTCTGGTATGACTCTCTCATCGAGAGCGGTAATAGAAAAACATAAAACTTATTCCAACCCACCTACCTTGTAGGGGTCGTGATTGTATGAGGATGACTTGGCATTGGCACTTTGCCTAGGAATCAAGTCCAAATTTTAGGCTCCTTTTAGTGTTGTTGTGTGTTGACAACAACCAGCAAGTATGTTAAACAATCCATTACTCAGCTTGTCCTTGACAGAGTGGCTGGGTTGGAACAAAAACATATTTTATACCCCCTGGGTAACATGACTTGCATACAAAAGTGGAAGCCCTTTGGCTACCGTGAAGGCCTTAAACATAAAAACAAACACATAAGTGCCGTGCACGAGCGAAACTGGGAGGGGTTTGGTGAGATGATAACATGATTAACATAACCTCAGTCCCCTTCATATCAGCAAGCAATAGTTGTGCCAATCTCCTTGAGATTCTAGACCTTGTCATTGCCATAGCAAGCAATCACATCTGAATGAAAAATGTAAAACAATTGCATACCTCATGAATTGTGTGACGACGTGGAGTAACCTGGTATCAATCTCCAGCAGCATGCATGAGCACTCATGCCAAGATATGGCGTGCCTTTACGCCTTGCTTCCATGCCATTATAACCTACCCGCACAACTGTTGTTGTCATCGCGCATGTTGTGGTAACATAAATGCCTCAAACTTGATTGCTACTTCTCTTGACGTCAAGTCAATCGTAGCACAAGTGAAAGCCTTGCTTCTCGTAAAATTGGTCAAGCATTAGCCTTGTACAACAACCCATACTATCCAAAGTAAATGCAAATTGTAAATTTGAAACTCATAATGTGTTTGACTGATCATATAAACTGGTCTTACCAAAAATCATGATACCAAACAAGGAATGGGCATAACACTACCCAATGCAAAAACATACAGTACTTTGAAAAAGTATAAGCATAACATGTTAAAAAACATATAACTATTGTGCCTTGCACAAAAACAGGAGGATTTTGCGAATCACGAACTCATGCATCATGCTGACGGTGTCGTACATGGGGACAATGTTTCTTTTGATGCGCTCCTAAGCAATAGAAGCATAACTTTTGACTCTTTGCCCGTCGGAAATCGGATTGTGAGAGTCGCTTCCTGACCACGTTGGTCAAGACCAAATCTGTATCTTCCACCGATTGCTTCTGTACCTACTGAACCTCTTCGGTCATAACTGGTGGGTAGACAACCCCTTGGGTTCCCGACAAGTGAGAAACTGAATCTGGTAACATATAATAAATCAGCTGTGTGAGATTTTCTACTTGCGTCACCAATATTTGGACCCTTACAGCTAGCTTGCAAAATCGGGCATCAAAAGTTTGCCAGTCTTGTCGAGTGACAAACTCCCTGGGATCCGGCAAGTTACTATCATCCTCGAGAATATCAAAGACACTCTGAAGAGGAGGTGTAGATACTCGTGGAGAGAAATATAGACGGCCTCGGTATGCATCGTCCATCCCGGTTGCCACGTGGGTATCCTCCGTTAGAGTATTCGACCACATGGCATCCACCGGTGAAGCAGACTCCAAGTATTCAAAGTCAAACATGTGATTATCATCAAGTTTCACACTCATGGTTAATTCGTGTTGTGAGAACGAAAGAGAAAAGAGTACCTAGGAGTGTAAAAACGTTTGTAGCCGTATCGAACACAGAGGCCGGTGATGAGCCGTGCTAACTTTCGCTCGGTGGCTCAATCGCTGAGGAATTTCAAATTTCCGATGACCTTGAAGGTGTCTCAAAAGTTGAGCTTCCCAATAAACTTCCCGTATGCGGACTTGATGAAGTATCTTGCAAATGTCAATTGCTAACTTTTGTTCTACAATTTCTGGTCCTCTGGACCTGCGGAACTCTAAAAAATAGCAGAGGAACAATCCTTCAAAGGCCCCATAGATGACTCTGCAATTTCTGAAAATCTACCGAAAATCAAGAGTGTCGACGAAAATTCTCCAACCCTTGTCGTTATGCCGAGCCTTGCTCAAGCTTCACAAGAGGGAGGGGGGGGGGGGGGGGGGGGGGGGGGGGGGGGGGGGGGTACCCGCTGTGGGTACCTTCCCTTGAACGTTAAAAAAGCCTTTTGGCCTCTAACCCAAAATGGGTTGGGCGCCCTTTGTGTGAAAAAAGAAGGAGTTTACACAGGCTATGGCGGCCCGACAGGTAGCGCGAGGGCTTGGAAAAGAGGTGATGGCGTGTGCGGTGCTTCGCGGGGGTAGCCCCAGTGACGGGTATTGCAGCCAATCCCAGCGTGCATCCGCCGAGCCCGATAGTGCAGCCTATGGTGGAGGTCGAAAGTCCTTCCCTCCTCGCCTCAAGAGGCCCTGCACACGGTCCAAGATCGACTACGGTGCTCGCCTGAGTAGGGTTCTTCCCCACGCCTCCCCGCCTCATGCACATGCCAAAGCTAAAAACGGCTGGCTCTCCACGCCTGTGTCCAAAAAAAAAATGGCTCTGATACCAGTGAAAGGATAGGGGAACTGACATGCTCATCACCACCCAGCCATGCTCTATATAGGCCCTTTGTCACGGGAACCGAATAATAGAGATAGACAGCAAAACAGAGGAAGAAATCTTTGTATTGATAGTGTTTGATACAACAGAGGAGCAAAATATATGGGCGCACTCCGTTGTACGGAGCTCGAACCTCCTGACCACCCCCGAGCTTCAATTCGCTTGCATGCAGTGTCTCACTCACACTCGCACTCGCATTCGCAGAAGAGAAATCGGTGAATCCCCCCAAAACGCACCACCCATCCTTCTATTCTCCTTTTCTGCTCCAAAAGCCTGCGACCTCTTAAAATAGCCGCTTTTCTATTTTTGGCGTTCGGTCGACTCGACTTGCGCGCCAATATACCTGCGAGAACAAGGTAAAAATGTGATCGCGTAGCGATCCGTAGAGGTTAGATTTTTTTATTTTTTTATTTTTTTTTGTTTTAAGTCCACAATTTTTCAGCTGTCTTCAACTGAACATAACTCCCAAACGGAGCCAAAACAGCCCAAGTCCGTCTCACACAATCTTGTTGCCCTCGCTGCGCTCTTCGACGGCTATGTGATGAAAAATTTCCATAGCCTGCTCTGATTTGCTGAAAATCAACCTGCAAAACAGCATTTTCTACAAAAACGATGCAAAAACAGCAAATCCAACTTTTTTCTTAATCTTTGGCCCTCAACGAGCATCAAAACATCAAAATCTCTTAAGACTCAAAGAACCAAAGTTGTTCCTTATAACGCAGGCTTCAATCGCTTCATACATCACTTTTTCAAAATCCCACGTTAACGCCTTTAAAAATGCCCTAGAAAGTGCCTTCCGGATCAAAAAATTTTATCGGACGAAAACAATCCACACGTCCTTCTACACAGTGGACTAACTTTAAAACGACAAAAACTTCCTAGAAAACAAACTTTATTACTAAAACACCTAAAAATCAAGTCTTGTTACACCCTTGGCCTTCTAAATATAGGGACCCCCTTGACTGCATGTCCGTCCTGGCTCTTGGCCCTAGCCCTTGGCCCGGACTGGTCCTACCCTTGTCTTGACAGTCAGCCCATGGGAAACGCCCCAGACGCATGCAATTAGAAGAGACACTTTGCATGCAAAAATTCTTTTATATGTAAGGGTTTTACACAAACACTTATAACATATATCGTTTTTCTCTCGTGCAGTGTCGACTCTCTCTCTCCTCTCTCGTTTTGTTCTCTGTTTGCAGCTCCAAGGTATCGTCCACCCTAGCTCCACTCACAACATTTGGTATCAGAGCTCAAGGGGACATCCTTGGCAAGCATAGGCGGTTGCATCTTGACACGCTGCCTCAGAGCACGTGATGCCGGCTAGGCAAATCTCTTAGGTGGTAAAGCCGGCGTCGAGTTTTGCATGCAATAGCTCTCCGGAAGTGAGTGGAGAAGGTCGCTGATAGATTTGGCAAGGCGGAACCTCACCTTTGTAGTAGGAATTTTACAGTGTTGGAGAGGGGGAATAGGTAACACACCCAGCACACAAAATATCTGCTTCTCTATAGTCCAAGGATTCCACCGCACCCCTAACCTTTGAATAACACCTTCAAATTGGCTAATTTGCACCAACAACTCAAATTTAATTAGGACACAGAACAACTATCTCACACCTTGTAGAAAAAACCTTGTAGCACAAATGCACCCACACTGCTCAACTCACCCTTTCCGACTCACAAAACACCCCTATTCGGCCCTCTTGGTAACACCCTTCAAGCTGCAGGAAAACCTTCTACAAGCACCGGCCAATACACAAAGAGAGAGAGAAAAGGAGGGAAATGGGGAGAATCAACACAAGAAATAGTGGTAAATATGTGGTGTTATTGTATAGGGGAATAGTAAAATCAATTATACAGCTTCAATGGCAAGCTTTGCACTACACAGGCTTGCAACTTTCAATCACACACTCACGCAAAAAAGCCCACATTGGTCAAAGACCCCAAAAAATGAACATATACCTCCTTTTATAAGGGTGTGTCTAGGAGACTTAAAACAAAAAAAGGGGTGAGATTTCATGCCATGCACTTCACTTGTAGCTCCATTTAGAATTTCCTTCCATTGCCACCACTTGGCATAGTTCATTTTTGAAAACAATTGTATGGTGTACACATCTTCCTAATGTCCGCCCCGCTTACGTCTCTTGGGCCTTTGAATTCTCTCTTTGGCTTTGCTTGATCTCCCTTGATAGACCTTTGAACGGCCGTGGCCTTGCTCTTCATTCACTGTGGGACCACCCTTTTCCATGAGGGGGGGAGGCAATAGCGAGATCGCTATTTCCCTCCCTTGTTTCCTTCAAAACTTTGATGGACATGCCTTTACCATGGACCTTCCACGTCATTAACCACTCCACGCAGGCGTGAGCGCCCCTACACCACCACCACAGGCAAAAACTGCCCCAATGCGCCACTGCCCGGCCGCACCCACCTACGCAGCGCCAATGACGCCCGGCGCCATAGCCCACGAGAGAGCTCCCCTCTCTCTTCCCTTGTGCTCATATGTGGGCTCACAACCCTGTCTATGTAGTGTGACCCCCACACCTTCCATTGCTCATGTGGCCTCGACACGTGGCAGCCTGCAGGCATTACTCCCTACAATGGCCTCCAAAGAACCATCTTTTAATCTTTAAAAAACCTCTTCTTTGCTTGAATTGGGTACCCTGTTTGGTCCTGCCCAGTAGGCCTATGCCTTGGCTTTGAAGCGTGACCTGAAGCCCACCGTTTTCATCATCAATTCACATTTCTCTTGCCCAACTTTGAGATCTCCAAGGCTACCATCCGAGGCCGCCATAACATGGAAAATGCATTTGCATGCACTCAACGACCAAATGCTCCATTTTTCTCGGCACTTTAACTCGATGCTCGGGGTTCAAAATCACGTGCCGTGACTTCGTGCTAACTCCACATGATGTACACTATCACCAAACACTTTGGTGAGGCCCAAAAGATGCCAGATGGCACATCCTCCAATGCGGCCAAGTGGACTCAGACCCGGCCCCCGAGAAAAATTCAACTGGCCATAAAATGCAAACCATAGCTCTGATCCACAATCTAAAAAGAAGGGTAGGCTCCATGAACTGAGCTCTACACACCTTTACCTTGACTTCCACTTGGACCACCCATCCCCAGTTACCCTGTCCTGCAGTATTCTGCAATTCATTGAAACTTCAACCTTCAATAACTTGGGCTCCGTAGCTCGGTTTGGTGAGCCGTCTAGACCTGCTCCTTCAGCACTTCAAGCTCTTCATTCCTGGACCCAGAAGATGCACTTTGCATTTCTTTGATCTGCTACCCCAAGTAGCCCCTCATGGAGCCTTCCTTGGCCTATAAGCCGCATCAGGCATACATCTCCGCTGCTACCTGTCATCCATGCTTCCGCTCGCCTGCACACATCTGCCCAATCCACCTTCTAGAGTCGACACACTTTGGATGCACCATCATTGCCCACCCCCCAGTTGACCATTAATGCTCAACCACATAAGAGCTTTTATTCCACTACTGACTGCAAAACCTGGCATGTACTATGAGAAAACTAAAACCATATTTACATAGTTTTTTTCCATCCTACTACCAAACCTTCAAGTGGCTTTCCCCACCCCCTGCATAAGAATCTGATGCACTGCTGGCACTGGCTCCCTTTGAAAATAGAGCTTGAGACACAGACCATTAACCCTGTGTTTAGTAAACCGACCATCCATCCTACTAGTGCATAAGTACCACTCTTTTTTTAACTTCTTCTGAAAGGTGAAGTCAAGATAACTCTCCTACTTCATCACTAGATCGCCCTTCTCAATCCGCTTGGCTGGCAAATGTTGGTTGAACTTTGCTACTCTTCTCTCACGGTGCTTCACATAATAATCTGTCACTGCCTCATGATCCATCTTCAAAGTTTCAAGACTTATAATCCTATCCTGCAAAACATCTTGATGAGTCTTATCGATTCGCCACAAACCTTTGAGAACCCCTAGTTGCACATGCACGGGTAGGACCGCTTCCTTGCCATATACCAACTCATATGGAGTAAAGTTGGTTGCCACCTTATTTGAAGTCTTGTAAGCCCACAAACATTTGTTAAGGTTAGATTCCCACCCTTCAACCTATTGGTATATATATTTCGTAAGCATCTTGACTATCTGCCCATTGGCACTCTCTACCAAACCAGTGCATTGCGGATGGTATGGAGATGAAAACCGATGTTGAATCCCCAATTTGTCCACCAAGGAAGTCACCAACTTGTTTCTAAACCCTTATCCCCGATCTGATATAAGCACCCAAGGCACTCCAAAGCAACAACATATGCAATCCAATACAAACCGAGCAAAAGTATGTGCATTTACCTCTTTGACCGCTTTAGCCTCGACCCACCGGGTAAGGTAGTCTATGGCCACTACCACATATTTCTTACCGCTCGCTGACTGGGGAAATGGACCAATTGCATCTAAACCCCACTTTTCAAAGGCATCATGTGCGATGATAGCCCCTTGTTGCTCGGCTACCATCACTTGGCACTGATGACACGTCTTGCACCAATAATGCACATCTCGCACAACAGAAGGCCACCAAAACCCACTTCTTAAGATACGAAACAAGACTTGACTCTTACCCTGATGAACGCTTTCTTCATGGAATTGCTCCAATACCATATCGATCTCTTCCTTGTAAAGGACACAATGTAGCACCCCATCTCTACGGTGCATCATAAGATCTTCTCCAACAAGAGTGAACCTTTTAGCCTTTTGAACAACCCTCCTCTTTGGCCACACACTCAATTCCAGCGTCATCGAGTCCTTCCTTGTCAACCGGCCCTTCAAGGGTGATCAACACCATCTTCTCATCAACTTCAATTACCTGTTCTTTAAGCACCTCTTCTACTGCTGCATCATGCTCCTCCATGGAAGAGAGAAACTCGTTCTCTGTTGCATCCATCTCCACTTCCTCCATAGAAACTACTGCTCTATCACTCTTGGCCAAATTTTGGACATGTTGCACCACCATGGCACATTTCACCGCTACTTTCATTAGCACAGCCATTAGCATGGCCCCACACACCACCTTCACTTGCATATCATCACCGGTAGCTCTAGACCGCACCACTTGGCTCTCATCGTGCATCTCGGCTTGCTGTGTTCCTGTTCTTCTTGCACATGGGCTATTACAATATCATCAAACACATAAGAGGGCAGATTTACCTTCACCAATTCAGGTTCATCAGATTCCGTCTCTTCGTCATAGGATGTGGACTCAACGGCAGTATTCTCCCAGCTAATCGATCTTGTATCATCATCATCACCGACGTCATATACCACTACAAGAGGTTGTGTGCTCTTGTGACGCTTTTAGCGACGGAAATACATTTGGTTTTTATAACCCCCGGCGTCGTTATAGGCGTCACTATGCTAGTCGCTATAAGCGTCGCTATATAGCGACGCCTATAGAGACGCTGCAGGGCCATCAATAGAGACACTGCAAAGCCTAATATAGCGACAGTCATAGCGACGCCCGAGATGAATTTTTTTTGGTGGCAGGGCATTCAATGCCCTGCCACCCATCAACCATATGGAATGTTTCATTTTTCTAAATACCTTTGAAAAAAAAGTGCAAAGGTAAATATAGACCCAAAATAGTCACCCACAAGACAATATAATCATTAACTCCATCATCCATAGTACATATTGTTTGCAAAATAAAGATACAAAGATGACACGCGTGAATTGGTGAAAGTAAATCAATGACAATTGTACACATAGGCAAAATCACTTGATTGTTAATCATTGCAAATGTAATAGTTACAAACCATTGTCATTATTTAAAAAATATACATGGTTTTCAAAAAGACTTATAAAAGTCATCTCATGATACATAATCTATGACAAAAAGAAACCAACGCTATCTAGCTATGGCTAAAGTGACGTCGTCTAATCATACATCTCATCGCGTTGAAGCGGCATATCTGGCGGATTCTGCAGAGAAAACAATAAGATAGCTTTTTGTAAGTATAAACATATAGCGACATTTATAAAACAATACAATAAATAGAAAAGAAGAAACCCTAATACTAACCATGCCGTCGCGAGAACTCAGGATGTCTATAAGGGCGTTTAAGCCCTTCCTGCCTGCGTACTCACGCTCGTACAGTGTGGGATCACGTCCTGTGAACGACCACTGTCAAAACATACAAAGAGTCCATTATGTTAGAATTTCAAATCCCATAAATCCTAAACTATCAAACATAGATGCGAAAACACTTACAAAATCAGCCTCAAATGATGCCCACCCGCCGCTCCACAAATGGTGCAAGCTCCCTGCCTCTACTCGCACTCTGGCTGCCTCCTTTTATTGCTTTCACTTGTCAAGATTCTCGCGCGCTTCTATCTTCGCATGCTTACAATCTTCTTTGGCCAGCCAATCTGGTCTGCTCCACCCATGCTTGATTCCTTTTTGCACTTCAGAACGCTTATGGTTGCAGTATTCACGCATTCGAACCTTCATCACATCTTCATTGAAGTGGTCATCCCATCTTGGAATGGGAAACTCGTCATGAAGCATGTTGATGACTCTGTCTTTTAATTCATTCGGTACTTCACTCGAGGTGTTTAGTATGTAGTGTCTAAACACCTGAGAGTAAAGACCACGCATGTGCGAAATCACCTTCTTGCCTTCATCATCCAAGATGATGCCGTCGCTGAAGTCGACCGAGTAAGGCAAGCCCTCTCGCCACTTACACATGAACCTGGGTATCTTGGCAGGGGTCTCTAGCAGCGTGTCAATGGGGGTACAGATGCCACGTGTCTCCACTAGAGTCTGAGCCCCAAAGCGAGGAGTTTTCATTGGAGTGACTCCTGGAGGAGTAGCTAGTGGTGTGTAGCTGCGGGGAATGGAAGTTAGTCGTGCAAAACCTGCTGTCGATCGCGATGCCATGGCTGGTGTCGGGATAGGCAAAGAACGGGAGGGTAAAGAGCCTTGTCGAACATGAGGCGGCGTCGAAGCATCGGTGGCGCCACGCTGACAACAACCGCCACAGCCACCACTAGAGCGTCGGTGCCTAGACGAGTGTGAAGATCGTCTCGTCGACACCTAAGCTTTGGAGCACGCTGAGGACTCCGAAACAGAGGGAGATGCGGATGGAGTAGGAACGCGCGATGGTGCGCCAGAGCGATGACGCTCCACGTACCATTGTCTCTGCTGGGTGACAAAGAAGAAAGAAACTTCTCATCATCCATACTTGCATTAAACACACAAGCATTTAAACTTAATATTGAATGAATGGAGTAGAAAACATGGACAAGTAGATAGAGAGAGAGAGAGAGAGAGAGGAGGAGGAGGAGGTTCTCGTCGTCTCTACTTATGAGAACATACGTACCTAGAGTAGACGCAAAAACTATTAAATACAATGACGCAATGATGCATATAAATACAATGATGCAATGACACAAATACTTAGAGACCCAGAGTTTTTACAAAACGGAGCAAATTTGTTCAAAACAGAGAATCGTACAAGAACTTGAATGTGCTTGTATCTTTGGAATGTTCAAAGGCTAGCAACAACAGAAAGCGTTCTTCTTCTATTCAACTTGAGTGTTGGAAGAGGCAAGTGCATAACTCTGAATTACAAAACCGAGCAAAATTGTTCAAATACAATACTTATGGCTTTAAGAGATCTCTTTCTCATCCTCACATAGCTAAGCATAACTTCCTATATCTATATAGAGCTCTCCGTTTAAACAGATGTCCTCTGTTTCATTTTGTAGATCCTCTCCATGCACCCCATAGAGAGTAGCAGCTTGATGTTCGTCTGGCACCACCTCCATGGATTTTGATCGAGCATCTTCTCCGATCTCCTCCATTGATGCCGCTGTGATTAGCACATGGTAGCCTTCATACGTCCGTGCACTACGAGGGGCTACCTCTATGAACCACCAGTTTGATGCAGACTTAGTAGGATGAAATATCATCTGCAAGAGCCACATAACTTACATGAGAGCTTCCAAGCACATAAATTCTAAAATGGGATGTTAACTATTTACATACTTACTTGTTCACAATGCTCGGGTAGTACGAAAGTGTCTCTTAGGTCAGTCCATTTCTTAGTTCAATCCACCTCAAGAAAACCAGACTCTCCTCTACGCACAGTAGCGTTGCAACCCTCCATGATTATGTTGAACCATCGCACGTCGAACAAGTCGACAAAAAATCCTCTATAACCGATCCTCAAAATCTCTTGTAGCATGCCGAAGTAAGTGAGTTCCTCCACCACAGGATCTGCATCAGAGGACCGTCGTCGACTAGACTGTTCAAATTTTGCCACGATTCCACAATCTTGAGTAAAACGCTTTCTGTCAATCCGTTCCACCCTAAAATGTCGACCATTACACCATACTATTGTGTATGACTTATACTACAACCAACAAATGTTATGAGTGGCCGTTCAAACATGTAGAAAGTTAATAGTCGTACATTGCAAACTTACCTTGGTCGCGCAACCCCTAGATTACTCCCACTCTTCCTCAGTCACTTATTCACCGCACTGTTGTGCGCTTTTCAATTGGTTGTGCAACCATCTTAAGCTCATGAATGTTGGTATGCTCTCCAAACCTGTCGGATAGTGCATCAGTGGTCGTCTTCCCCGTCTCCACTCGATTCTTGCCCTTTGTCACTCTTGCTTTGCATCCTCATATTATGAAATCCACTTTTTCATGACTGGATTGTGAAGCATGCAAATCGGTTGATTTTAGACTCTAGATCTTCCGTCATCTTCTTCTCAACACCGAGATTGCGCATGACAATTCCAGATATGCGCTTATCATCTATGGTTCTCCATAGCGTGTCCCGGGCTTTATCAAATCCGTCTAGCCACTCTCTAATGTACACTAGGGACTCTGATACCAACCAACCTTCTGCCATGCTACCCTGCGGACGTGCCTTCTCACGCACATATCCCTTGAGCGTTTTCATGAAACGTTCTAAAAAGAACATCCATCTGGAATGTACTGTGCCAACTATTTCCACCTCATCAACTATGTGAACAAGAAGATGCACTTGAATGGTTAGGATGGTAGTAGGAAAATGTTTCTCAAACATGCACACAACCTCTGCAGCGTTTAGTTTGGCGAATGGTATGGAGTCTACGTTGATCTCCTTTTGTGAGATCCATTGCACCAACTTCGCAAGTTTGTAGATTGTGTTACGGACGTCAAGAGACAAACATCCCTCAATGGAAATCGGTAAAATAAACTACAAAACACGTGCAGCAATGATATTAAAGTCCACACACGAATTTGTTACATAATTCCCACTATGATATGCTCCACTATGAATATACCTGACACATTTTATGCCAATCGTGTGACTTCAAACCGGTAAGCTTTCCTTCTTTAGTAAAACACGTTCGGAGCGAGTGCATTACGCCAGTGGGGGTCCGCAAAGATTGAATGTGTTGAGATGTAGAGAGAAAGAGAGAGAGATGAGACAAGAGACACACCATATACGCTCCCAAAGACTGATTCATATTGAGGACAAGATACAAATATATAGGTGAGACCAAGTTCAGTAGAGTGAGCCATATATAGCTCCAACACCCCCACTCAAACAAAGTTCTCTAGCTTTGGATGAAAAAACCCTTGGGGAGTTCAAGGGAAAAACCCAAGCCCCTATACAATGTGAAATATGAACCAGTGGTGATGATGTGAAAGTGAATTGTGCATCTATGTACAAATATTCAAGTGACTTAGATATCACAAGGTGCAAATGTGGAGTGTGCATAGTGCATGGTACCTAAAAGATTACAATGTCATATGTACAAAGCTATTACAATAGAAAAGAAGCTAATCTAGAAAGAGTGAGGCCGAAGCAACTCCAAGCTCCGAGCGCAAGAGGATGAAACGTGACTCATTGAGGCCTTTGGTCAAAATGTCTGCAATCATCTGGTCACTTGGACAGTGTTCAACCATAATGGTTCCCTTGCGTACTTCATACCTGACATAATGATAATGGATAGCAATGTGCTTTGACTTATTATGTTGAACATAGTCTTTTGCAAGACTAATAGCACTTTGGTTGTCACACCGCAAGGGTGTGCTAGAAAGAGGAGAGTGACCAATATCAACCAGCATTTGTCGAAGCCAAATCAACTCACGAGCTGCAAGTGATGCCGCAACATATTCTGACTCAGTCGTAGAAACTGCAACACAACGTTGTTTCTTGCTGGTCCAAGAAACAAGACAACCATTTATAAAGAAGCAATTTCCACTAGTATTTCAAGTGAGCTTCAAGTATTTCAAGTATGTGAGCTTCAAGTATTTCAAGTGAGCTTCAAGTATTTCAAGTATTTCAATACACGCTTTGCAGCAGACCAATGCTGAGGAGAAGGACATGCAAGATGTTGTCCAAGATAGTTAGCAGTGAACAGAATATCAGGACGAGTGTTCATGCCAACAAACTGAAGACATCCAATCAAGTTAGCATAAGGTTGATTTGTGACAAGTTGACCGCCATTGTCAGAACTATTCTTCGTAGAGCTCGCAAGACAAGGTGTGTTGGCTGAATGTGCAGATTCCATACCAAATTTTTGAATAGTATCTGCAATAAACTTTGACTGTCGAAGGAATAAAATACCTTTTGTACGGTTCCGTTGGATTTGAATGCCAAGACAAGAGTGAATCTCTCCAAGATCCACCATATCGAATGCAGAAGACAATAAATTTTTTCACTTGCTGAAGAAATCCCAAATCATTGGAAACAAGGATGGTATCATCCACATAAAGAGCAAGAATCACAAAACTGCTACCTTGGTGTTTTATGTATAAGTTGGGGTCTGACGAGCAAGAGATGAATCCTTTAGAGGTGAGAAAAAGATCAAATTTTGTATACCAGGCTCGCGAAGCTTGTTTGAGACCATATAGTGCCTTATGGAGTTGAGCAACAAGGTCTTCTTTACCTGGAATAACAAACCCTTCTGGTTGTTCCATATAAATTTTCTCTTCCAAGTCACCATTAAGAAAAGCAGTTCGCACATCCATTTGATGAGCTTCTAAATCAAATTGAACAGCAAATGCCAATAAAACTCGAACACTTGTAATGCGAACAACTGGTGAAAAAGTCTCTTGATAATCAACACCAGCTACTTGGGAGTAACCTTTTGCAACTAAACGCGCCTTGAACTTGTCAAAAGATCCATCTGCTTTTACTTTTGTTTTATACACCCACTTACATTTAATAGCTGTACAACCAGGAGGTAATTTAGTTAGTATCCATGTACCTTTAGAGATAAGAGAATCGTACTCTGCTTCCATAGCCTCTTGCCATTGATCCTTTTGTGGTGAAGAGATAGCTTCATCATAAGTAACGGGATCTTCAGAAGTAGAAAAAGCATTATCAGCAATATCGTCATCATAAACATGACATGAGCCATGTTCAAAATCAATAGGCAGATCAACAAAAATATCGATATCATCATTGGCACATCATTGGCTTCAGAATTTTGTCTAAGTAGAAATACAGTCGTATACCTTGAGAAATCATCAATGAAAGTAATGAAGTAGCGATATTGTGATCTCGAAGAAGGTAGAGGTCCACATATATCAGTATGAACAAGATCCAAGATGTCATGAGAATGAGTTGTATTTGAAAGAGGAAAGGGTTTACGATTGTGTTTCCCAAGAGCACAAAATTCACAAATTACCATATGGGGATGGGCTTTAAGATCCATGCCATGAACAAGATCACGACGTTGAAGATCAAGGAGTTTTGAGAAATCAGCATGAACAAAACGGTGATGCCATACTTTGCAATCATGATCACCTGGAGCAGTGACAATATTTGCTACAGCATCGTTGAGAGAGAGTTCAAATAAATTACCGTTTTGAGGAGCAATGGCTATAGTCTTTTCATCTTTCTCAATTCGGCATTTGGTATAATCAAATCCAACAAACAGACCAAGATCAACAAGTCTAGCAACTGAAAGAAGATTACGTTGAAGATCTGGTACATGTAATACTCCTCGCAAAATTCGAGTGGAAGAAGATAAGGTACCAAGATATAAGTCTCCAATACCCTTTACTTGACAAGTAGTATCATCAGCAAGATAAACAACACGTTGAACTGGCAGTGGATGATAGTTATGGAGCCACTTAGACTGATATGTCATATTTCCTGTAGCACCAGAATCGACAATAAAAAGTGATCCATCACGTACATGAAGTATTCTGTCTGGAGCAACTGAACATAGGACGCAGCTTGTTTCTGGTACAATGTTGTTTCGATGTTCAGTAGCATATGCTCTATTCCGATCTGTGTCGAATCGACGCTTATAGCACATATGAGTGGGATGATCAGATCGTCCGCAATATTCACAAGAAGAAGAAGAAGAGTCTCTAGATAAACGTGGTTGTTTTGTGGTAATATTGTGTTCTTCATCATATTGACGTGCCCAACAATCATCTTCAGTATGGCCATTTCTGTTGCAGTAAGAACATTGCTTATTAGGAAATTTGAGACGAGAGAAAATATTACCGCGACGGCCACCTCTGCGGTTTCCTCATTGAAATGGACGCCTTCGAGCATAAAAAGCACGTTCCATCTGTTGTGACTTAGTCTCCTCTTGTGAAATCATAGCTGTATCGTGACTAGCATTCCGACGTTCTTGACGTTGAGAGTATTCAATTAAAGACATGCAAGCTTGGTCGAAATCAAGACCATCTTTATTAGAGAGAATAGTAACAATGTTATCATAAGAAGAGTCCTTCACCGTATCAAGGAGAAGTGTAATCAGTTGCTTTTGTGGAACAGGATCACCAGCAGTAGCAAGTTGATTAATAATAGATTTGAAAGACTCAATATGTCCCGTCATGGCAGTACCAACTTCATATTGTAACTTGTTAAGCAACCCTCTCAAATAAAGTATTTCTGTAACAGATTTCTTCTGAAAGTTTGCAATAAGGTACTTCCATACATCATGGGAAGTAGGGAGTTCATACATATCAAGCAAAAGGGAATCAGTAAGAGCAGAAAGAATATACCGACGAGCTGCTTTATCACGTCGTTGCCAATCCGTACAGGCAACATTCCAATCTTCAAATATAGGTCCTTCAGTGATAAGCACGTTATCATTATCCGTATCAACAGGCTAAGGCGGACAAACACGATTTCCAAGAACAACATCGGAGAGTTCATCGCCTTCAAGAATTAACAACATCTTTGCTTTCCAGCCTGGAAATCCTTGACCTTGGAAAGGAGGAACAGAACGTTGGCCAGAAGGAAAGCCGTTGACGAGAATATTCATAGCCATATCTTGTTGCGAGAAGACGTATAAGATAAGATCGCAGAATCTGCACACCATATATGGTGAAGGCCGCAATTGAGAATGAGAGAGATATGAGTACTGCGTTCTGTCAACGATAAACGTAAGAAGGATGCTCAAGGAACGTCCAAAGATGTGAGAGACGTCACCCAAAAAAGACAGGGTAAAGTTTTGGATGAAAAGTGCCATTGCGCTACGCTCCATTGCGCTTTTCCCGTTTCTCCAAATTTTGAGCAGAACAGCAAGAAAAATTGAGATGAAGTTCAGGGTGTCATTAACAAGAAAATTAGATTGATTATAAATAAACGCCACATAAAACACTAATCATATTCTTCTTAACACAAAACAACCACAGTTAACAAGAATCAACGCTCAAAAATAAAATTTGTAACAATTTTGAATCTTACATGCGAATCGCATACACATACTGTTGTCACCATGAATTGAATCGGCGCGTGATCGTTACCGCTCTGATACCATGTTGAGATGTAGAGAGAAAGAGAGAGAGACGAGACAAGAGACACACTATATATGCTCCCAAAGACTGATTCATATTGATGACAAGATACAAATATATAGGTGAGACCAAGTTCGGTAGAGTGAGCCATATATAGCTCCAACAAAATGGTCTCTTTTACTTTTCTTCTTGGGCTCGTGTGAAAATCCATGGTGCTTTAGGGAGTTTTATCGATCCATATGACGCTGTTTGCGGCCAATATTGCTCCATACAATCCACATTTCTAAGGTCAACTCTGGCTCCCAAAGTATCTTTCTTGCCGGTCAGATGGTCCCATAGTAGATTACCCACATTCTTGAATATGTGCATTGGATCGAGCAAGTGATTGATCATGAGTCGGGGCGAGTATGGTAACTTGTACCATAGAGATAGTCTCTTCATCCCTGGGGGCAATCCATCATCACACATCTCTTTCTGCTCTAACCATACTTGTGGAGACATCCTTGGTGGCTCTCTTCCCAAAAAGCCATCGTGTAACACATGAACGCTTGATGACCTTCGTAGATTTGCTTCTTCAATGAGGGCGCCCTACGTGCATTCAGTCTAGGTCCACATGTGACACATGACGTGTATTCGCTTGTTTGAAGCCCTGCATGTATACACATGATAATAGATCAGCTTGAGAAAAACCAAGATTTACAGCGTCTGAGTGAGGAGTGTAAATAGATAACCTGAGCATTCTGTTAGTCTAGGATAGTCATGCATGGTCCACATTAGAATGCCTCTGATCAAAGAATTTTGTCGACCTGTGTGTCGGCTCATATCCACCACCTCTAAGACAATCCACAATTGTTGTAGCTCTTCCAATAGTGGACGAAGATACACATCCATATTCTTCACTTTATATCGCCCCGGCACAATCAAGCTTAGCCATAGGTGCCCCTTCTTCGTAGTCAACCACGGGGGAATGTTGTAGTTGACGATGACAATGGGCCATACACTGTAAGATGTTGATCTTTGACCAAATGGATTTACACCATCCATAGCCATGCCTAAGCGCAAATTTCAAGCTTCCCTGGAAAAATCCGACCATGTTCCATCTATATGTTTCCAGGCTGCACAATCTGTAGGAATCCGTAGCACACCATCCGAAGATGTATTCTCCTCATGCCATGATGCTAGGGCGGCCATGGAATTACATTCAAAGAAATGCTTGATGCGAGGAAGCAGAGGAAAATGTCGCAAAAACTTTTGTGGAATTTTTGTTCCATGGAGATCTTCTTGATATATTTCGGAATCACATTTCGGACACTTCTCCATGTCTATGTTTTCCCCTCTGAAAAGAATGCAGTCATTAGGACAAGCGTGGATCGAATTGTAATCCATCCCCAAGTTTCACAAAATCTTTCTTGCTTCCTCTCGGGAATCTGGCATCACATTATCAGGTGGTAGTATGTGCTCTTTGAGCAATCTACACAACCTAAAAATACGGTACAATTGTGTAAAAATCTATCAAATCATTCTACATTTAGAGTTTTATTAATTAAAGTAAACTAATTGTAATAGATCACCTGAAAAGCGCTGTGATGCTAGTGTCACTCCATCCAAACTTTGTATGCATGTTGAGAAGAATGAGGAGGGCTTTCAATCTAGACACACGTGCTCCATTATACAATGGCGTATCGGCTTCACTTTTCATATCATCATAGAAAAGCCTTATGAATCCATGATCGTCTCGATCATTTCATCAATCTCGGGCTCAAACATTGCCTCGTTGGGAATGTGGTCTGGATGATCATCCCTGAGCTGCCAGAGGCTACATCTTGTGGCCTCACATATGCTGCTTGACCAAAGCACCTGCGAACACGTCTATTGGGTTGCAAGATTGCTTCCTATTGGCCAGCGTTTGAGTCTGACGAGTTATAATTGGCAACAAATCGATCTATAATAGATGGATCCAGCTCGCCAAATTCGTGAATGTGCTGCAAAGAAACGCGTCTTGTCCGTCGCACAGCATGCTTTCAATGATTACAAGGACATAAGATCCTCCTTGAGAGATAGGTGTTTCGGTTGGACGGCTCCACATCCTCGTCATTACTTATAATGATGGTAAAAATCTTATAACCTGGACAAAAAATTTAATCTTCTATTGGCATTCTTCGTCTCTTATCTCTCTTTCTCTCTCTCTCTCTCTCTCTCTCTCTCTCTCTCTCTCTCTCTCTCTCTTTGTTCACACTGTACACTACCTCACATTCTCTAGTCATGTCCAATCCCCGCACACATCCGTCTAGAGGTGCACGAAGACCAGAACCACCGGGTTATAATCTCGTGTTTATTGGTCAATGCCTATATTTGTGGGTACAAGAAATCTACACACCCACGTCTACCTGATACTGCATGTAGTGGACAAAATCCCTTTGCCTCTTCTCTAGCTGTAGCATTTCACAACATCTTAACATCTTTTCACAGTAGACCTTTGTTTGTAGCATGCAGGTACGCCATTCTTGCAATGTAGCTGATGTCTGCTCAAGGCACTTAATTCTTACTCTATATTTGACGGGATGTGGTGTGTGTGTGTGTGTGTCTGTGTGTGACCCTTGGAATCGTTGTCATGCACCTCCGCTGCCATGAAGAGAAACAGAGTAGAGAAATGCAAGCGAAGCTTCTTTGAAACCTACACATTTAATAATCAGTGATCAGGGCTTGTTAACAGGCCAAGTTTAATGATTAATGTATGCTAGATGCGTCTTAAAAGGGCCAACAGATGCCTTAATGATACCAAAAATGAGTATGTTTTAGTGACCACATATGAGAGATTATGATCTAGAACTGTAGTGCTTGAAGTGCTCTACCGGCTTGTCTTTATGGCTCATCGATTGGAGCCACGGTGAAGAAGTTATGACACTTTGAAGTTTAAGTCGATTGCAGATCCGTATCGGATTGAGCAACTGTAGCTGAGGTGACAAAAATGGAATGAATGCATGGGCCTGAAGTGCTCATTTTGTGGAGCGTGTTGGTATTTTCAAATCAGCAATCGGAGTTCCGGTTGCCAAGATATTGGCCATTAAAGATTTATCGGGGGCCGGTTCCGTGCCAGTCTAGTCGGCTCAGTCGGAGTGCCATCTGGGAATTTTTTAGCTTTATTCAGGTTTTGATATGCTGGAGCAGCAAGTGCTTTAGGAGTTATCAAGGCTAAGAAACGAGCAAAGCCCACCTTGTGTGGAAGGAGGATCGGGTAAAAGAAAATTGAAGTACGGAGGGACAACTGAAGACCTTTGAGCTCTTTTCGACATTATCAAGTCTTGTAGCAAACAAAAGGACCTACAAATGTGCACCAAAATACATGCTGACATTATTGATAGGGGGTTTCTCGAAGAGGAAATTTTGCTTGGAAATGCATTACTTCCCATGTATGCAAAATGTGGTGCACTCACAAAAGCCAGAAAACTGTTTGATGAGCTTCCAGCAAGGAATGTTGTCACATGGAATGCACTTATTGATGCATATGCTCAGAGTGGGCTTGGTCATGAAGCATTGAGCTATTTTGGATGGATGCATAAAGAGGGGATTTTCCCTCATACAGTTACTTACATTTGCATCCTAAAGCCTGCAGGAGCATTGGAGCAGTTGAGAAAGGTGACGAGATACATGCAGAGATTGGGAGAAGTGGACTATTACAAGAAGATATCGTTCTTGGGACGGCTTTAGTGAACATGGATGCTAAGTGTGGTGCCCAAAGTGGCCGCCCACATGAGGTTCAATGGCCATTCTATTTTAAAAGGGTGGTGTGAACAATACAATGGGAGGCCATGGTGTTCAGAAAATGGGCAGCGGCACAAACAGGGAAGGAGGGGCTTGCAGCGGCCACGAGTGAGCTCGGACGAGCATGCAACTGAAGAGAAAACTATGGAGAATTGCCTCGCATAGCATTTCGACAGTTTTGGCGGAGGTCAAGATCTCACCTGCCATGTCATCAAGCAGGCTTTCCCGCACCACGTCAGTCACGGCGCTGTGACTACATGGTGGGGCAAAAAGATGAAGAAGGATATTATAAGAAAAATCTATAAACAAGAGAAAGGAGAGAGTTGTTCGAAGAGGCAAGGAGACGAAGGCGAAACGATGAAGAGTAGGAGAGCCTGAGGAGGTCAAGGAGGGGTTTTTTTTCTCTCTTCTCTCTCGAGATAGGTCTCGTCGAGGTAAGAAGCAACGGCAAGAAGGTGATTGAAAGTGAAGGCAAGCGAGAGAGCAGAGCAAGGGAAATCTATCGAACTTGGAGCAGAAGGTAGAGAGGGTGAGAGAAGCTTGGAGCAAGCACGACTCTCTCTCTTTCAGCTTAGCAAACAAGGAGATTCTCTTCCTCTCAGCCTTTGCTAACAAAGGGGATACATCCTCTTAAGCTTAAGGAAGGGGTTAGCAACCAAGGCAACCAAGGAGACTCTTTCTCATCGGCTTAGGCAAGAAGCAAGGTGTGAAGTGATTAGAGCAAATCAAGGTCGAGAAGTTCTTGTGCAGGTTTGAGCAAGCCAAGGCGAGGTCAAATCGAGTAATCCTGAGAAAGCGATCTTGGTCTTGAACCAAAGCAAGAGAAGAAAGTAAGAGAAGACATGCACGGTAAACAAAGCAAGGAAAGAAGCAGGAGGAAGTTACAATTAGAGAATAGCAATTAAGCCGGTCCAAAGCATTGATGATCAAGGCAGTGAACTGTATTGAAGACTGCAGAATCCACGAGCAATCTAAGCAGATGAAGCGACATGAGGGAGTTTCCATCACCGTTATCAGCTAATGTTTGATTAATCATTTTGTTAAGTCCGGTGTTGTTAGGGGCCCGGTTAATCCTGTAAACGGGAGCTTAAACTCCTAGTAAGTAGATGATCCAAGTGACGGTGCTGTTAATAGCCCTCCTTGGCTAACGACTAAGTTGTACTCAAAGTAATATTCAATTCATGATTGCGGTGATTTCCAGAGCTGTCAGTGTCTCTTGTTCTCTCTCTTTCACACCTCCCACTGCCAGGGGCCCAGCGCCTGCCTGGCTCACGTAGCGAACACATATCACCCGACATCTTTGGTGAACCCGACGCGAAACGATCCGGGGTGGGAGGTAAAGATGGAGATGCTAGAACAGTTAAAGCAATTTATTGAAGATTTCAGTGCCAATGGATTTGATAAAAATGTAACAGTTGCAGATTTGCCAAAAATGATGGAATTGGTTCAAGGGTATCTGCAGGAAGCAAAAGCCATGCAGATAAAAAAGCAGATTGATGATGCTATAGAGTTAGCACTTGATGATGTATGTGAGCAGTATTATGTTTTTCAGGGATATGATCTAGAAGGTTTTTTTGCATGTTATGAAGATGAGATGAAGAGCCAAAATGTTTCAAAAGATTGGATGATTGCAGCTTTTGAGGAGGTTGTAAACTCGAATTTTAAAAAGCAGGTTCAAGAACTGGTAGAAGAATATCCCACACGGTGGGAGTATTTTGCAGAGGAATTTATTTACGAAAGCTCAAGGATTCTAGATTGGGAAATAAAGGAGATTATTGAACAAATTAAGGTTGTGTTCAGTAAAGGTGAAGGAGATCAGATGCAGATCCTCAACTATGATGAATTCTAGGAGAATATTTCTGCAAGAAGTAAAGCCAAAGAAAACGTTGAGCTGAAAGTAGCAGATTCAGTGCGAGAGGAGCTTATTTTGAGCAACGAAGAAAAGGTAAATGATGAATTTGATGCTGAAACAGGCTTATATGATTTTTTTTCAAATATTTCTCGCATGGACGCTACCTCTAATAATGGTTCCAGTAAAGACATAGACTGTACAACAAGTTGTTCACAAGCTATTGACCTTGACATGGGTTATTCTAAAGGAGTTGATCAAGCATATTAGCCTCTACAAGATATTTCTAAAACTATCAGCACTATAGGCGAGTTTGTTAACATGTTTGCTGCAGATGATTGCATAAACAAAGCTTTTATATACACAGTAACTGATGAAGTGGATAAGATTGTGGACCGAGCACAGGATGAGCCTGAGGATGTCAATGAACCTATGATTGCTACTAGCAATATGATTGCAGATGTTGCTATCATAGAAGAGGATGCTATAATCGATGAATTTTTATCTAGATCTGAAGGAGATGTTTATGGCAGTATAGAAGAGCTTTTTGATGTGTATACCTCTTTAGAGGGGGTGCCAACTTATCCTTTACAGTTTTATAATGTATTGCTAAGTGCAAATGAGGAAGCAGAGGATGATATGAATGAGTATGAAGATTTCTTGGATCATGCTGATTGTGAACAGATTATAGATAGGAATTTTACATCTATGCTTGTACATGGGATGCATGAGGAGATAACTCCTACAGTTTTGATTAACGTTGAGACTTCCAAAGGTGATTTTCCCGAGGATGTTATGGATGAAGATCTACATTATAAAGGTGTTTTTCATGATCAAGATGAAATCCCAATAGGTGAAAATTCGTCTGATGATACAGGTCGAGAGACTCCCAAGGTTTTTCATGATGACTATGAAGCTAGAGGGGGTGATGATGCTAAATCATCCTTGATACTGCATAAAATGCACAGGGTTTTTCATTTTCTTGGACAATGTGCTAGATGTGGCTACAGTTGGATGCTATTCCTATTGATGCTTATGTCAATGATGTCTTGGCTACTAGTAAAAGGGAGTCAGATTTCTTTCATGCTTTCTGGTAACGAGCTTAAGTTGCCAAGAGTTTACGGAATGTGGGTGTTGCACTATGCTTCAGGTGAAGCTCTAGTATATTGCGGAGTCCATCAATGTTATGTGCTCTCGATAGTGTTTGATCCAAGATATTCTAATTAAGGATATTCATAAGCAAATTCAATATGGATGGATACTGATCATTATGCATAGTAATTGCGTGCTATTTGCACCAAGGGTAGCATATTTGAACGAGAAATGTTTAATGTTGATTGATACAGGAAATGTATGCTCATGTGGATATTATGATGCCCCAATGTGTGGGAAATTCATTATTACCCCATTTTATCCTGGGGGTCACTAAAGTGCAAGTTGCAGATGCAGACGATACCAAATGCCTGATGTAGCAGGCTGCATGATGCAAGGTTTTGTTTTCTAGCTTATGTTAAGTTAGAAGAGTGTTTGGTTATGCGTTCAATAAGATTACATGGTTGGCTTCCAACTGACTTCTTTGGACAATTGACAAAGTATCTTCACATCTTTTGAGTTGGTTCTGCTACCATAACTTGAGGTAAAGGACTTGACGGCCATTCCGTGTGCAGACAGAGTAAGGCATACTTGATCTTGACAAGGTTCCTTAAAGAGAGCTTAATGGTCAAGCCGTGTGCATAATTAACTGGAGCACTTGAGTCTGGCGGGGTTCAATAAACAAGTTATCCATGATTGGATGCTTTGAAGATACGGCAGATACAGTTCAAAGATTTTTGATGGGCAGCTACCTAATGATTAAGCTAAAAAATTAATGATAGGGTATATGCCTTATTTTGTTTTTCATAATGTGAGTCTCATGATGGAAAGAGCTTAAGGTACCTAAAGCAGATATAGATTAAAGTGCAGCTGGCACAGACCGCAGGCTGTGCACGTTCAGAGGGGGTGGATGTCATGCAGCTCCGCTGCCATGTAGAGAAACAGAGCAGAGAAATGCAAGCTAAGCTTCTTTGAAGCCTACACGTTTAATGGTCAGTGATCAAGGCTTGTTAACAGGCCAAGTTTAATGTTTAATGTATGCCAGACACGTCTTAAAAGGGCCCACAGATGCCTTAATGATTCCAAAAATGAGTATGCTTGCAGTGACCATAGATGAGAGATTATGATCTAGAACTGTAGTGCTTGCAGTGCTCTACCGGCTTGTCTTTATGGCTCGTCGATTTGAGCCACAGTGAATAAGTTATGGCACTTTGAAGCTTAAGTCGATTGCAGATCAGTACCCGATTGAGCAATTGAGGTGACAAAAATGGAATGAATGCACGGGCCTAAAGTGCTCACTTTGTGAAGCGTGTTCGTCTTTCCAGATCAGCGATCGGAGTTTCGGTTGCCAAGATACTGGCCGTTAAAAATTCATCGGGGGCCGGTTCCGTGCCAGTCTAGTCGCCTCGTCCGGAGTGCCATATGGGAATTGTTGATCTTTATTTAGGTTTTGATATGCGGGAGCAGCAAGTGCTTAAAGAGCCATCAAGGCTTAGAAACAAGCGAAGCCCACCTTGCGTGGAAGGAGGATCAAGTAAAAGTAGATTGAAGTACGGAGGGACAACTGAAGACCTTCGAGCTCTTTTCGACATTATCAAGTCTTGTAGCAAACAAAAGGACCTACAAATGTGCACCAAAATACATGCTCACATTCTTGATAGGGGGTTGCTTGAAGAGGAAATTTTGCTTGGAAATGCATTACTTACCATCTACGCAAAATGTGGTGTCCCCACAAAAGCCAGAAAACTGTTTGATGAGCTCCCAGCAAGGAATGTTGTCACATGGAATGCACTTATTGGTGCATATGCTTAGAGTGGTCTTCATCATGAAGCATTGATCTATTCTGGATGGATGCAAAAAGAGGGGATTTTCCCTAATACAGTTACTTACATTTTCATCCTAAATCTTGCGGGAGCATTGGAGCAATTGAGAAAGGTGACGAGATACATTCAGAGATTGGGAGAAGTGGACTATTACAAGAAGATATTGTTCTTGGCATGGCTTTAGTGGACATGTATGCTAAGTATGGTGCCCAAAGTGGCCGCCCACATGAGGTTCAATGGCCATCCTATTTTAAAAGGGTGGTGTGAACAAAACAATGGGACGCCATGGCATTCAAAAAATGGGCAGCGGCACACGCAGGGAAGGAGGGGCTCGTAGCGGCCACGAGTGAGCTCGGACGAGCATGCAATTGAAGAGAAAACTATGGAGAATCTCCTCGCGCAGCATTTCAACACTGGCTGAGACAATTTTGGCGGAGCTCGAGATCTCACCTACCATGTCATCAAGGAGGGTTTCCCACACCACGTCAGTCATGGCGCCGTGTCTGCGTGGTGGGGCAAAAAGCTGAAGAAGACTATTATAAGAAAAAGCTATCAGCCCAGAGAAAGGAGAGAGTTGCTAGAAGAGGCAAGGAGACGAAGGCAAAACGAAGAAGAGCAGGAGAGGGTGAGGAGGTCAAGGAGGGGTTTTATTTTTGTCTTCTCTCTTGAGATAGGTCTCGGCAAGGCAAGAAGCAAGGGCAAGAAGGTGATTGAAAGTGAAGGCAAGCGAGAGAGGCGAGGAAGGGAAAGCTATCCAACTTGGAGCAGAAGGTAGAGAGGGTGAGAGAAGCTTGGAGAAAGCATGACTCTCTCTCTTTCGGCTTAGCAAACAAGGAGATTCTCTTCCTCTCGGCCCTTGCTAACAAAGGGGATACATCCTCTTAAGCTTAAGCAAGGGCTTAGCAACCAAGGCAACCAAGGAGACCTTTCTCATTGGCTTAGGCAAGAAGCAAGGTGTGAAGTGATTAGAGCAAATCAAGGTCGAGAAGTGCTTGTCGAGGCTTGAGCAAGCCAAGGCGAGGTCGAATCGAGTAAGCTTGAGAAAGCGATCTTGGTCTTGAACCAAAGAAAGAGAATAAAGCAGGAGAAGACATGCACGGTAAACAAAGCAAGGAAAGAAGCAGGAGGAATTTACAATTAGAGAATGGAAATTAAGCCGGTCCAAAGCATTGATGATCAAGGTAGTGAACTGAGTTGAAGACTGCAAAATCCACGAGGAATCAAAGTAAATGAAGGGACATGAGAAAGTTTTTATCACCGTTATCAGCTTATGTTTGATTAATCATTTTGTTAAGTCCGGTGTCGTTAGGGGCCCGGTTAATCCTGTAAACGGGAGCTTAAACTCCTAGTAAGTAGATGATCCAAGTGAAGGTGCTGTTAACAGCCCGCCTTCGCTAAGGACTAAGTTGTACTCAAAGTAATATTTAATTAATTGATGATTGTAGTGATTGCTAGAGCTATCAGTGTCTCTTGTTCTCTCTCTTTCACATGTCTCCTAGCTAGGGGCCCGACGCCTGCTCGACTTACGTAGCGAACACATATCCCCCGACATCGTCATCTTGCATCACTAATTTTTGTGTAGGCTCAATTTTCTCTTCCATTAGCTGAACATGACGGCTTATTGTATGGTAGCAGCAGTCAAACATGCAAGTGGAATTGCTGGTCCGCATGGATTGTCGAGGTTGTGAGCGCAAAAAAATTTCTCGCCATTTTCTCACCATTTCTTCTAACATTATCTTAAACGATAAAAAGAAGAAAATGGTATAACCTTTCTATCACCCAAGTGTGGTAGATTGGTTATGCCAATTCCCTCTTCAATAACAGGTAAATAACCTAAATCTAATTTAATATAACGTAAATAAACCTAAATCTAATCTAATATAATGTAAATCTAAATCTAACGTAAATAAACCTAAATCTAATCAAACGTAAATCTAACTAAAAATAAACCTAAATCTAATCTAATTTAACGTAAGTCTACATCTAACCTAATCTTTAACATCTTTTGGATTAGTTTCCTACCACGTTAAAACTCTCTTCTTCTTGTGTGTGTGTGGGTGTGTGTGTGCCACTAAAAAGAGAAAAATGGTATAACCTTTCTATCACGCAAGTGTGGTAGATTGGTTATGCCATTTTCCCTCTTCAATAATAGGTAAATAACCTAAATCTAATCTAATATAACATAAATAAACCTAAATTAATAAACCTAAAGCTAATCTAATGTAACATAAATCTAAATCTAATGTAAATAAACCTAAATCTAATCAAATGTAAATCTAACTAAAAATAAACCTAAATCTAATCTAATTTAACTTAAATAAACCTAAATCTAATTTAACATAAGTCTACATTTAACCTAATCTTTAACGTCTTTTGGGATAGTTTCCCACGACGTTAAAACTCTCTTCTTCTTGTGTGTGGGTGTGTGTGTGTCTGGGTGTGTGTGTGCCAATAAAAAGAGAAAAATGTTATAACCTTTCTATCACCCAAGTGTGGTAGATTGGTTATGCCATTTTCCTCTCGAATAATAGGTCTTGAGTTCAACTCCTCGTCGGCTAGAATTTTAGGTCTCTTTAATTAGTTTCCTACGACGTTAAATTAAACTCTCTTCTTCTCGGGTGTGTGTGTGGGTGTGTGTGCACGCCAATAAAAAAAGAAGAAAAATGGTATAACTTTTCTATCACCGAAGTGTGATAGATTGGTTATGCCATTTCCCTTATGAATAACACGTCTTGAGTTTAACTCCTGTCGACTCGATCTTTAAGGTCTGTTGGGATAGTTTCCTATGATGTTAAGACTCTCTTCTTGTTCTTCTTCTTCTCTCTCTCTCTCTCTCTCTCTCTCTCTCTCTCTCTCTCTCTCTCTCTCTTTTCCTCTCTCAATGCGTGTGTGCATTCTTTGTTTATGCATGTGTGTGTGCGTTTTTGGTTTATGCATGCTCTCTCTCTCTTTTCCTCTCTCAATGTGTGTGTGCTTTCTTTGTTTATATGTGTGTGCATTTTTTGTTTATGCTTGTGCTCTCTCTCTCTCTCTCTCTCTCTCTCTCTCTCTCTCTCTCTCTCTCTCTCTCTCTCAAAAACACAATGTGTGTGTGTGTGTGTGTGTGTGTGTGTGAGTGCGAGAGAGGGAGAGAGAAAGAGGAGAAGGGAACATAAGAGTGAGGAGAGAGAAGGAGCATACCTGGCTCTCCTTCCTCTCCTCGTGTGTGTGTGTGTGTGTGGAGAAGAAAGAGAGAGAGAGAGGGAGAGCGTTACCTTGCTTGCTTGAGCGCGCATCGAAAACTCAGATCTGAGATCTGAGTTTTCGAACGCTCTCAATTATTTTTTTTAGCCTTGGTGGTGTCACTATGTTACTTGTAACATAGCGACGCTCATAGAGACGTCGTGCTTTTTCATGTTTGAGCGTCGCACTACGAGCGTCGCTACTATTAAACACCTCTTGTCGTGTACCAACTCTGTATCAGCATCCGCATCCACTTGCTGCTCCGCAAAAGCTTGACCATCGTCCTGACTTTGCTCACTTTCTTCAGTAGCTTCTGAACCCTCGATATCTGCATCTCGATTGCATTTTGTTACCTTTTCTTGCAAACTCTCCACAAGAACATGCTTTACCTCTTCAATATATACCGGAATCTCCACATCTGCTACCGCTTTTTCATCTTGGCTCACCTCGACATGGAGCTTCTCCTCGTTGACAATCTCTTCCACCCTCGGTACATGCACATCACAAACTGGAAACCTCCAAGGAACATAACCAATAGTAGGTCTTACCTCAACAAACTTTGCATTTTGAACCATTGGAATCACCTTAGGTCGGACCAAAGAGCACTTCGCTACCTCCGCAACAAGCATATAATCTGCTGGCTTTAACACGCCCATCTCCAACTTTTGCTTTCCCTTTCTGCTCTTTATCTTTCCCAGATAGACCATGTCCTCATGGGTATCTGCACCATCTTCAACCTTTTCTCTAATCCTCGGATGCAAGCACTCTAACAGCTTTGACAACTTCAAAGATTGATTTCTTTTGACCCCAATAGCAATCTCTAACTGCTTCCAACATACTTAAAATTGCTCAATGAAAATAGAGAAATCTTTACTTACATCCTGGTGTACCACCTTCAGCCTTGCACTAGCTTTTTCCATCGTAATCACCTCTCGAAACCGCTCCCAAAACTGACCCTGCAAATTTTTCCATGATTCTCAATCACTGCTCTTTAAACCATCCAACCACATCTTGGCTCATCCTTGCATCAACATCGGCACCGTCTGTAACCTTTTTGAATCCGTTGACATATGCATCGACAACAACCATAATCCAAAATCTGCTAACCAATCCTCGGGATCTTCGACAGCCGTAAATATGGGGCCAAAACCTGGCTTCACCATCTCTGTCAGCTTCAAACTCGACCATCACCCAACCACTTTGTCGGCTAAAAACCACCGCTTCGAACCTCAAATTGGAGTATCAGGTAGCTCCTCAATGGGGGCACCAGAAGATAGAGAGGGGGAATAGGGAACACACCCAACACACAAAATATATACCTGTCTATAGCCCAGGGATTCCACAATATCCCTAACCTCTCAAATAACACCTTCAAATTGGCTAATTTGCACTAACAACTCCAATTTAGCACACAGAACAACTATCTCACACCTTGCAAAAAACACATTGCAGCACAAATGCACCCACACTGCTCAACTCACCCTTTTCAACTCACAAAACACCCCTATTCTACCTGCTTGGTAACACCCTTCAAGCTGCAGGCAAACCTTCTGCAAGCACCGGCCAATACACAAAGAGCGAGAGAAAAGGAGGGGAATGGGGAGAAGCAACAAAGAAATAGGGGCACACCTTAAACCCAAGGTTTGGCAATGAACCAAAAACCTCATTTATTGGTAGCTAGGTTTTTGAGCTACACCTTATTTGTTCAAGGGAAGGTTTTACTATCATAGGACCAGGTTATGGATACAGCAAAAATCTTTGGTTGTGAGAGAACCTAAAACTCACAGTTGCCGAGTATACCAAATGCTCAAGGTATCATGAGAGTTGCTTGTCTAGTTCGGGCTTGAGGGGGGGTTTATTGGGTTCAAGCCCTGAATCGCTTATTTTGGTGTTAGCCCCTGGGAAACCCCTTAGAGGCATGCAATTAGAAGAGCCAGTTTGCATGGCCAAATCCTTTTATATGTAAGGGTTTTACACAAACAATCATAACATATAGCTTTTTTCTCTCGTGCAGTGTTGACTCTCTCTCTCTCCTCTCTCGTTCTTTCTCTGTTTCTCTTCGCTTCTCCATGCCATGGCAGCTCCAAGGTTTCATCCACCCTAGCTCCACTCACAACAGCTGATTTGTCTTTTGATACTTTGAAGTTTGTCCCAAATTTTTGGGGTTCTTCTATTCAAAAATTGGAGAAACGGGAAAATGACAATGGGCGATGCGCAATGGTATTTTTCATCCAAAACTTGTTCGTCTCCTTGAGCTCTTCAATTTGAGTTCTAGGTTTGCATCAATCGAAGTTCACAGTAGAAAGCTATGCTCTTTTTACTACAATGGAGCTTGACGCAGGTTTAGTCCTCATGCGTCTTCGTGAAGCGTCCGCGATCGTTTTTCTAATTTTGCCGTCAACTTTTTCGAGCAAATTTATCTTTTTTCTATTCATATTGTGGTCGCCAATCTTGAGTGTCACGTCACTCTATTTTAAGGACTCTTTTACTATTAATGTCTCCTTTTACCTGATTATTTATGTGAAATCGTTCACATATTTTGACGTTCACAGTCTTCATAATTCTCTTGTCCTCCATTGCAGCCTTCATCATATATGGTGTGCAGATTTTGTGATCTTTTCTTATACGTCTTCTCGCAACCAAACATGGCCATGACTATTCTCATCAACAATTTTCCTTCTAGCCAGCACCGTGTTCCTCCTTTCCAAGGCCAAGGATTTCCAAGTTGGAAAGAAAAGTTGTTGTTAATTCTTGAAGGAGATGAACTCTCTGATATTTTTCTTTGAAATCGTGTATGTGTGGCTCAACTTGTTGATGCGGATCATGACAACGTGCTTATCATTGAAGGACATGTATTTGTAGATTGGCATGCTACGTATACAGATTGGCAACGATGTGATAAAGCAGCTCGTTGATATATTCTTTCTGCTCTTACTGATTCCCTTTTGCTTGATGTGTGTGAAGCACCTACTTGGCACGATGTATAAAAGTACCTTACTGCAAACTTTCAAAAAATATATATTACATAAATACTTTATTTGAGAGGTTTGCTTAGCAAGTTACAATATGAAGTTGGTACTACCATGAAGGGACATACTGAGTCTTTCAAATCCATTATTAATCAACTTGCTGCTACCGGTGACCTTGTTCCACAAAAAAATTTGATTACACTTCTCCTTGACATGGTGAAGGACTCTTCTTATGATAACATTGTTACCATTCTTTCTAATAAAGATGGTCTCGATTTTGACCAAGCCTGCATGTCTTTAATTGAATACTCTCAACGTCAAGAATGACTAAGTGTTGGTCATGATACAACTATCATTTCACAAGACAAGAATGATCCACAACAGATGGAACGTACTTTTGATACTCAAAGACATCCATTTCAACGAGGAAACCACAAAGCTAGCCGTCGTGGTAATATTTTCTCTCATCTCAAATTCCCTAATAAGAAATGTTGTTATTGCAACAGAAATATCCATATTGAAGATGATTGTTGGGCGTCAGTATGATAAGGAACATAATATCACCACTAAACAACCACGTTTATCTAGAGATTTTTGTTCTTCTTGTGAATATTGTGGGCAATCTGATCATCCCACTCATATTTGCTATAAGCATCGATTTGACTCAAATTGTAATAGAGGATACACTACTGAATATCAAAACAATATTGTACCAAAAACTGGTTGCTTTCTATGTTCAATTGCTCCAGACAGAATACTTCATGTACGTGATGGATCACTTTTTATTGTCGATTCTGGTGCTACAGGACATATGACATACCAGTATAAGTGGCTCCATAACTATCATCCATTACCACTTCAAGGTGTTGTTTATCTTGCTTTGATATGACTTGTCAACTAAAGGGTATTGGAGATTTATATCTTGGTATCTTATCTTCTTCCAATCGGATTTTGTGAGGAGTATTACATGTACCAGATCTTCAACGTGATCTTTTTTCAGTTGCTACAATTATTGATCTTGGTCTCTTTGTTGGATTTGATCATACAAAATGCCAAATTGAGAAAGATGGACAAACTATAGCCATTGCTCTGCAAAATGGTAATTTGTTTGAATTCGCTCTCAATGATGCTATAGAAAATGTTGTCACTCCTCCAAGTGATCGTAATTGCAAAGTATTGATATATGTGGACCTCTACGTTCTTTAAGATCAAAATATTTCTACTTCATTACCTTCCATGATGATTTCTCACGGTATACGACTGTATTTCTACATAGGAAAATTCTGAGGCCTTATCTGTTTTCAAACAATTTCACAAGGCTCTTGAGCTTCAAACTGGTCGTCACCTCAAGAAGCTTTGTACTGACAATTGTTGAGCTATATAGATACTACATATATCTCAACAATAATGGAGGCGAATATGTTTTTCAAGAGTTTGTGAGTTAATGTGTCGACAGTGGAATTCATCACGAACACACTATGTTATATTCACCTCAATAGAATGGCGTTGCTGAACGAAAGAATCGCACTATTCTCAATGTTGTATGCTGATTCATTTTGGGTTATCTCATGTTCTGGATTGAAGCTACTTAGACAGCAATATTTATTCAAAATCATCTTCTTACTATTGCACCCTTTGGTAAGATACCCATCACAGTATGGACAAGTGACATTCCTTCTTTATCTCATGTTTGAACCTTTGGATGTATTAATTATATTCATGTTCCCAAAGAAACACGAACAAAGCATGATGTTCTTGGTCTTAAAGTTATTTTTATTGGATATTATGACACTTCCAAAGGCTACAAATTCTATGACTCTTCCTCCAAGAAAGTAATTCTGAATACTGATGCTACTTTTCATGAACAGCTTATAGGAGGCTCATGGTCCATGGATGAGTCTAATGATACTAAATCATTGCTTTAGGATTTTCCATTTGTTTCAGATGATGAAACTCTTGCTATATAGAAGCTTTCCTCTTCACAACCATCCATTTCAAATGTTGCCAATGATGAGATATATTTGATTCTTTTTCTACTTCTAAAGATCTCGTTACTTATAATGAAGCTATCTCTTCACCACAAAAGGATCAATGGTAAGAGGCTATGGAAGTAGAGTACGATTCTTTTATCTTTTAAGGTACATGGATACCAACTAAAATACCTCCTGGTCGTACAACTATTGAGTGTAAGTGGGTGTATAAAACAAAGGTAAAAGAAAATGGATCTTTTGAGAAAGTTCAAAGCACATTTAGTTGGAAAAGGTTACTCCCAAGTTGTTGGTGTTGATTATCAAGAGACCTTTTCACTGTTCTTTGCATTACAAGTGGTCGAGGTTTATTGGTATTTGTTGTTCAATCTGATTTAGAAGCTCATCAAGTGGATGTGCGAACTACGTTTCTTAATGGTGACTTGGAAGAGGAAATTTATATGGAATAGTCAGAAGGGTTTGTTATTTCACGTAAATACCTTTTTGGTCAACTCCATAAGGCACTATATGGTCTCAAGCAAGCTTCACAAGCCTACTATACAAAATTTGATCTTTTTCTCACCTTTAAAGCATTCATCTCTTGCTCTTGAGACCCCAATTTATACTGAGGGAGAGATTTTTGAAATGGGGCCTCTAAACCCAAACCAATGGGCCTACCCTCACAAAATGTTCGTAAAGAGGTACGCACACTACTTGGGGCACCACCTTCTTTTGGGAGTGGAGAAGGAAACCAATCAAAATAACACTTGCACTCACCCACTCAAGCAATACACTTTGAAAACATCCTTACTCTATATACACTTTGGACACTTGAACACCATCAACGATTATGCAACCCAATGCCGTGCATCAAAATGAAATATGCAATTTGTGGAATAGCATTCACCTTCTCCCCATAATAATACCCATAATACATCCAAACTCTTCCTCTCTCAATCACTCATCAAAAAATCATGCGCACAAGACTTGCCTCTCAAACACACAAGAGAATCACTTACATCAAACTAACACACTTTGCATAGAGAGCTCATCTCCATCTACGCAATGCTGTGACACAAATAAAATAACCATGAGAGGTAGCCACATGCATATCTAATGAAGCAATAGAGAGTTGGAATGAGAAATTTCTTTAGACCAGTTGAATAAGTGTGGAGAAACAAACCAATGGTAAATTGAGAATAGAACACTTACTTGATTTCTCGCACACCTTTTAAGGGGAGGACAGACGCGGGCTAACCATCACGAATTGCGACACTTGAAAGTTTTGAAGATGATTCCATGATCATTAACATAACCATGAGAGATATCATGATGTATTTACAAGTTATTGAGGTGCTACAAATGATTTATTGGGTTGATGGAGTAAGAGATTGTAGAATGGAAAGAGTGGAGAATAGAGTTGCACTTCCTCCAAAGAGGAGGGCTAGGAGGGAGGATGTGAAAGAGAGAGATTTGGGTTTTTCTCTACTATTGATCAAGAAAACAACATGAAGTTGAAAATATAGGTGTGTGTCCCTGAGTCTCTCCAAGGGGGGCTATTTATAGTTGTGTAGGAGTGGGATTATGCTACACTTAATTAGAGTAAGTGATTAGACCTAATTAAGTGTCCTTTGACCACTCAATGAATATTGGACATAAAAGGGACTATTTATTCACCAAAAATATCATTTTAGACCATGAAGGCTCCATAGGGGTGCATAATGTAGGTGGGCCCCACCATGAGGCCCTACGGGTGGCTCCTGCGGGGTATCTCAACTTGTCTATCTTGGCATTTAGAAAGCATCTTTAGGTTGGTCCCATCACATTCAAGTGACCTTGAACACTCATTGCTCTTCTAGAAGATGAGTAGGGGAAAAATAAGATCTCACGCTCTTGATTTACTTGATTTAGAGTTCCCTTTTGCTGCGAATCTGACAGATTTACACTATTTTGACCATAACTTTTTACCTGTAGCTTGGAATGACATGCTTCAAAAGGCAAAATTGACCTTCTCAACATGTTTGATATGAATTTGGACTATTCTTCACGCCCATGCACCAAGTAATTCGGTTTGGAAGGTCCACACTAGGCTAGGGAACCTTTTGCTTCCAAGTCTTCTTGTATGGGCCCTTTGCTTGTATGCATCCAAGGGGAATCATGCTTTTTCAAAAGGCTATGATGCTTAAACAAATAGAGGAGGGCCCAATATTATTTTCTTGTGAAAAGAATATACAATTGGAGTCTTTTTGAAAGGAGAGAAACTATATGTATATTCTTAAGAGATATTGGGCCACCTATGTAGGGGGCATAGAAGACTTGTAGAGAGGGACCATAATTTTTGGTAAAGAGAAGTGGAGAGTTGATTTCCATGGAAATTTATCTATATGGGGTGGAAGATGGATATATTATTTTTCTACTACTAATTCACAAGAGGTAAGAAAGTTTGGGGGTATATAGTTGGTTATTGTATGCTTATTCTATTTACAAAGCAAAAAAGAAAAGGGTGGTAATATAGATATATGACTAAGGTGACATTTTTGGAAAGAGTATAATGTATGTGTCGCCACAAAGGTTAAACGAAGAGTGGGGATTTACTCTAGATAACTTAATAGAGTAGAAAAATATATACACATATGAGGAAGAGGACGTTGAGTAGGCTGACAAATGTTGCAAAAAGATGGTTACCATTTTATGTCACTCATATTAGCCCTCCCCCAAGCCTAGAGATATTCATATATTTAGGAGGACGGTGTTGCTTCTTTTTCTTCTTCTTTTTTTCTCTTTTTTTGTCATTTTTCCTTTTCCACTTTATTTTTTAATTTTTTCAATAGGAGGAGTGTCATGCTCTCTTTTACTCCATTAGACCTGCTTTTCATTACCTCAATCCCATAAATCGGAGATGGGAGGGTTGCCTTGGGTATGTTCAGATTCCAAGGCTGGTTCTTCTTTGCACATCAAAGCTTTAAAAATAGGTGGAGGATTTGCCAAGCCGAAGGGAGCCATGTCAATTTGGAGCTTAGACGATGTAGGCAGATGATTGTCTATCAACGGATTGATACGTTGAAAGTAGGGCTTTAATCTCCATCCATTGACTCTGGTCTTGTGGAATTTTGCTGATAAATCTGCTAATCTATAACTACCATTCCCAAACTTTTTTTTTATCATGAAAGGTCCCTCCCATCTTTGCAAAAACTTTTTGTCAAGTCGAGTATCAAGTCGGTTATCATAGCGAAGAACCAACATACCTTCCTTCAATCCTTTCCCCTTGGGCTTCTTGTTGATTTTATCCCTTTGGCTTGTGGCTTTAGTGATGTAGTGATCAATGGACTCTTCTCTATCTAGCTCAAGTCATTGGAGATCTAAGATCCTTTCATGTAGAACCTCTTTTGGTTTTTTTGCCACTCTTGCAAGAACGCGCAAGCTTGAGAGCTCTACCTCAATGGGGAGAAGTGCCTCTTGTCCATAAACTAGATGAAAAGGGGTGAATTGGGTAGATACCTTGAAAGATGTCCTATACGCCCAAAGAGCAGCCGTCAAATGGCGATCCCAATCATTAGGCCGGTCCACAACCTGCTTAGAAATGATCTTACATATCATTCCATTCACTTTTTCCACCAATCCATTGCATTGAGCATAGTAGGGTGTGGAATGCAGGTGTTTCACTTTTAACCTCCTCAAGAGATCATTCAGAAGGTCAGCCCTAAAACCCGGCCCTGGATCTAATAAGATTTCTAGGGGTGTTCCAAACCTACTACAAATATGATCAAAAATAAACTTTGATACCTCTTCAGCTGTGATTCGGGTTGTGCTTGTTGCTTCTGCCCATCGTGTCATGTAGTCAACACCCATGATGATGAAAACCTTCCCTGTAGAAGTACGAGGTAGGGGACCTATTGCATCCACACCCCACTTTTCCAAAGGGCCATAAGATATTATTGGGACTCGAGGCTCATATGTTAGTCGTCTATCCCCAGCAATTTGGCATGGCTTACATGCCTTACACCAATATTGGACATTACGATGTAAGATCGGCCAAATAAACCCTGCTTGTAAAATCTTCCTACTTGTAATATCGTGAGAAAAGTGACCACCACAGACATCATCATGACATGAAAGAAGAATTTTCTCTATCTCTTGCACACTTGGTACTCTCCTCAAGACCAAATCTTTCCCTTTGTGATATAAATCATCCCCGATCAACTGGTAAGGTGTGGCCTTCTTAACTAGTCTATGTCTTTGCACCTTGTCTAAGTGTTTGGGACACTCACCTGTTTGTAGAAAGAAGATAATGTCTTTTAGCTCCTCTTGACCTTGATATTTGGGTTCATATAGTTTCACACCTCCTACCGCCATTTTAATCTTTTCATTTGCGAGTAAGTCTGTTTCCTTGTTATGAGTTCTCACAATGTGTTGTACTTGTGTTGCTTTAAAACCCTTCATCAAAGCTCTTCCACTACTAAGCCACTCAAACAATGTACGATTCTTGCACCTCCAAGTCCCTTGGATTTGCATGACCACTAGCAAAGAATCACCTTTTATAATAAGTCTTTGTATGCCTAATTCTTTGCATTCTTCTAACCCAAGGGTTAGAGCAGCATACTCAGCCTCATTCTTAGAGTGAACACTGGGTAGAGTGATACCTTTTCTAACCATTACCTCCTTTTGTGGGTTCAAAATGATGATTCCCCCTGCTGCTTTGTCTTGTTGGCGTTGATAAGCTCCGTCAAAGCATAAAGTATGGGCATTATCAATCTCCTTCACTTTCAACTGTTTTGAGCCTTCCTCTCTTTGTAGTCGTGATCCTTCCCTTTCTCTCACTTTGTAGGTGAGAATGTCTGCAAGTCTTGCTCTTGTGCTATCTTCTACAAGGACAGTGTATTCAAATTCTTGGAGTTCAAGCACCCACTTTGCTATTCTAGATGAGAGGCTCATGTGTTGTACTACATATGGTAGATTGTGCTCTAAGGTGAGAAAAACAAATGGAACAGGGAGAAGATACGATCGAAACTTCCTTACCGCAAACAAGATTGCAAAGACCACTTTCTCCATTTCAGTGTATCCCTTCTCGGCCGGAGTCATCACCTTGCTTGCAAAATAGATCGGCCTCATGTATGATGTTTTAGGATCTTTTTGCATCAAAACAACACCAATTGCTTCGAAACCTACACTTGGAGTGACATAGTAGGTCTCCTTTGGATCTGGTGGCATTAGGATTGGGAGAGAGCTAAGAATGCCCTTCACTTCCTCAAAACATTTTGCATGTTCCCTCCCCCATTCAAATGTAGATTGGCTTGCCAACCTATGCAAAGGGGTGATGGCTTCTGCTAGGAGATGGATGAAGCGAGACATGTACCTCACTTTGTGGTTGAAGGTCATTAGCTCCTTAGTTGTTGTTGGTGGAGATAATGACAAAAGGGCCTCTACTTTAGAGGGATCCACTTGAATTCCTTGTGAAGAAACCACATGGCCTAGCAAAACCACCTGAGATTCATCGATATGACACTTCTCTGGGTTGAGTTGTCCCCCAAATTGATGGAGCCTCTTAAGCCCCTCTTCAACCTTTTGGCAATGAAGTGATCTACAACTATAAATACAGAAATCATCCATAAAGACTCTTATAGATTTTCCAAAGAATGGCTGAAATACAAATATTGTGAATCTCATGAAGGTGCTAGGAGCATTGGTGAGCCCAAAAGGCATTACTCTGAATGCAAAACATCCCCAAGGTGTGATGAAGGTGGTTTTTGGTTGGTCCTCTTCTGCTATTCTAATTTGAAAATATCCTGAATACCCATCACACACAGTGTAGCATTCGTGACCTTCTACTTCATTCAAAATTTCATCTTGGAAAGGGAGAGGGAAGTGGTCCCTCTTTGTCGCAGCGTTGAGGGGTTTGTAATCCACGCAAACCCTCCACTTACCATTCTTCTTGGGAGTGACTACAATAGGTGATACCCAATCGGAGTTGGATACTGGATAGATGAAGCCAGCCTTCAAGAGTCGATTCACTTCTTGTAGGAGATCCTTTTTTTGCACAGATCCTAGTCGCCTTAACTTTTGAGCCACGGGTTTGGTCCCTGGTTTCAATTCAATTCGATGCTCTATTACATCTACACCTCTTATTTGTGAGTAGTCAGTGATAAACAAATTGGGATACCTCCTTAACATATTGATGTAGGACCTCTTCTCCTCACAAGTAAGATCTTTTGCAAGCATCTTCTCAAATCCTTCTTCAAGGTGGTGGCCTCTTTCATCCCCTCGTGTGTGATTGTCTGTTGGATTTTCTTCTACAGGAACATCTTGAGTGTTGGCGTTGAATACAATTCCCATTACCTCCAAAGAAGAATCCTCTTCACTGGTTGATGCACTGGTTGATGCTTCCTCATCACTTGAGTAAGGACTCTCCTCCTCGCTCTCTTCATCTGCCGTGGTTTCATAGTTGATATCTAGTTGCTTTCCTTCTCGCCAATCATACACCACCGGTTGACCCTTCTTAAGAATCAAACGACCACTTCCCCATTTTTGATCTTCATTCACAGCAATGAGCCAAGGACTCCCTAGGATGATGGGATAGCCCTCCCCCTTAGCTGGCATGACATACATATCCACTCGTGCATCTATGTTACATACATAAACTTTAACATTTTCAATGATCCCCAAACACTTCACACTTGAGTTTTTGGCTAGCCTAGCTTGACAATTAGAGGACTTTGTAATTTCAAGCTCTAACCTGTTCATTGATTTTTCCGTGATCACACACATTTGAGCTCCACCATCAACATATACATTAGACACCTTTTTACCCTTTATGTAAGCATCCACAATGGGTTCCACATCTTTTTGTAGCTTTGAGGCCACAACCTTAATGGAAAGATTTGCTTTCTTTTTTGGAATTCTTGTACTTACCAACTTTGGCCATTGCCTTCTTACTTTGGCTGATAGGTGTAGAAGTTGAGGCCATGAAATGTTTGGCTTTTGGGTTTGTAAATCCTCCAGGATGTTGTAGGGCTCTAGCTCCTTTCCCAATGGGAAGTCGTTGATACCAATTTCCCTTCGCCTTGATCTTTTCTTCCTGCTACTTTCAGCTTCTTCCATCTTTGACTTCTTCTTCTTGTCCCTTCTAGCTGAATTTGTTCCTTCAGTTCTCATGTCTTCATCCTTATCATGTGCTCTTGTGCGTTTTTCTGCCGGCATAACATCAAAGTTTAGAGTATGCTCATCTAGTACCTCTTCTAGCTTGATGATGTTGACTCCTCTTTCTTCCTCCTCATGTGGGACGGGAGGTATATTTGCTGGTGGGGGTGGTCGACGAAGGATTTGTGGACCTTGAGTAGTTCTTGCTGCACAGTGAGAGGAGGCGGTCTGGGGGGATATATGTCTCCCGGAAGTCACCTTGGATGTGGACAATTGTACATGCCATGGCCCATTTCATTGCAATTCCAACATCGCAACTCTTGAGCTTGTCTTCGTTGATTGAGATTCCCTTCTCTTGGTTGTCGTTGTTGAGGTAGGCCTTGTACTAGATTCAGAGTGAGGCTCTCAAGCTGTTGAGTTAGCCTTTGTAAAACCTCTTGTTGAGAGTTATCTCCTATTTGTCAAGATTGTGCAAGAGGGGCCCTAATTGGTGCTTCCATGGTTTGTGAAGACTCCCTCTCACTCACTTCATTCAAACCCCTTGCTCTATGTGCTTGGAAGTGTAGTTTTCTAAACTTGATGATGGATACCTCACGTGCTTCTTCGAAGGTGGATGGGAATTTTAGCTCTACTTTAGCCTTTAAAAGTAGATACAAGCCAACCATGAATCTCTCTTTTTTTAGAAAGTTAGGTGCACCACCATGATTTTCTAATGTAGCCTCCCACCTACCCCATAGATTGACAAAGGTTGCTTCATAAGAGGGATAGTCTTCAAGTGATACCTGCTTATGTCCAATAAGACATTTCCATAGTCCTTCAGAAGTATCACCTTGCCCGAACTTGGAGAGGAAGCTTGCTCGCAGTCTCTCCCAATTGGAATTGATTTGGGGTTGCAAGGTCTCATACCATGATTTAGCTTCTGCTTTTAGAACCAATGGGAAGGCTCGTAGCTTTACTTCCTCTTCATCTCTCTCAGATATGAGATGTGCCATCTCCAAGTTGTCAAGAAACTCTTGCGCATCTTCCCCACTTCTTGCATAGAACGTGGGAAAAGAACTTGACATTTTGTTTAGAATTTTTGATTTTTTTTTTTTTTGAAGAAACTTTTCTCTTACGGGCCGCACAAGATTGTTGACACTATAAATCTGATTACATTAAAATGAAGATGTACACATCCATTGTTAATTCGTACTTTATCATAGGTAGAATAAATGGATTAATTGAAGCATTGATTTCATTGAGGCGAGTGGATCCAAATATCCTCCTTATGATAGATTGAAACCTAAACTTAGTTGCAATGATTATATGAATGGATTGCCGAGCAATAGGCCTAAAAGGTTCATTGTTTTGATCGTGATTCATGTGCTACTCCTCGTTGTTGGTTTGAAGACCTCGTTCCTTCATATGGCCCTTGAGCACCCCTTCACCACTCCTTGTTCCCACCTTTAAAACAAAATGAAAACGTGAACATCAAAAGAAGTTTCATAATTGATGATTGGAAGTATAATTGGATTGGGTGATGCCAGTATTTCTCTAAGTCATTCTGCACCAAACATAAAAACAATGCGTTGCTGGAAAAAGACTTTTCTATCTATGTGAACATTTACTCTAATGTGCTGTGCAAAATGAAATGGATAGATGGGAACTCCATTGTTCATCACTAAACAATTTGAAGGTAACTTGGAAATATGTTCCTCCGTGGGGGAACCACTTTATGAGGGCGAGCTTTTTGAAATGGGGCCTCTAAACCCAAACCAATGGGCCTACCCTCACAAAATGTTCGTAAAGAGGTACGCACACTCCTTGGGGCACCACCTTCTTTTGGGAGTGGAGAAGGAAACCAATCAAAATAACACTTGCACTCACCCACTCAAGCAATACACTTTGAAAACCCCCTTACTCTATATACACTTTGGACACTTGAACACCATCAACGATTATGCAACCCAATGCCGTGCATCAAAATGAAATATGCAATTTGTGGAATAGCATTCACCTTCTCCCCATAATAATACCCATAATACATCCAAACTCTTCCTCTCTCAATCACTCATCAAAAAATCATGCGCACAAGACTTGCCTCTCAAACACACAAGAGAATCACTTACATCAAACTAACACACTTTGCATAGAGAGGTTAGACCAATTAAATAAGTGTGGAGAAACAAACCAATGGTAAATTGAGAATAGAACACTTACTTGATTTCTCGCACACGTTTTAAGGGGAGGACAGACACGGGCTAACCATCACGAATTGCGACACTTGAAAGTTTTGAAGATGATTTCATGATCATTAACATAACCATGAGAGAGATCATGATGTATTTACAAGTTATTGAGGTGCCACAAATGATTTATTGGGTTGATGGAATAAGAGATTGTAGAATGGAAAGAGTGGAGAATAGAGTTGCACTTCCTCCAAATAGGAGGGTTAGGAGGGAGGATGTGAAAGAGGGAGAGTTGGGGTTTTCTCTACTATTGATCAAGAAAACAACATGAAGTTGAAAATATAGGTGTGTGTCCCTGCGTCTCTCCAAGGGGGGCTATTTATAGTTGTGTAGGAGTGGGATTATGCTACACTTAATTAGAGTAAGTGATTAGACCTAATTAAGTGTCCTTTGACCACTCATTGAATATTGGACATAAAAGGGACTATTTATTCACCAAAAATATCATTTTAGACCGTGAAGGCTCCATAGGGGTGCATAATGTAGGTGGGCCCCACCATGAGGCCCTACGGGTGGCTCCTACGGGGTATCTCAACTTGTCTATCTTGGCATTTAGAAAGCATCTTTAGGTTGGTCCCATCACATGCAAGTGACCTTGAACACTCATTGCTCTTCTAGAAGATGAGTAGGGGAAAGATAAGATCTCACCCTCTTGATTTACTTGATTTACAGTTCCCTTTTGCTGCGAATCTCACAAATTTACACTATTTTGACCATAACTTTTTACCTGTAGCTCGGAATGACATGCTTCAAAAGGAAAAATTGACCTTCTCAACATGTTTGATATGAATTTGGACTATTATTCACACTTATACACCAAGGAATTGGGTTTGGAAGGTCCACACTAGGCTAGGGAACCTTTTGCTTCCAAGTCTTCTTGTATGGGCCCTTTGCTTGTATGCATCAAAGGGGAATCATGCTTTTTCAAAAGGCTATGATGCTTAAACAAATAGAGGAGGGCCCAATATTATTTTCTTGTGAAAAGAATATACAATTGGAGTCTTTTTGAAAGGAGAGAAACTATATGTATATTCTTAAGAGATATTGGGCCACCTATGTAGGGGGCATAGAAGACTTGTAGAGAGGGACCATAATCTTTGGTAAAGACAAGTGGAGAGTTGATTTCTATGGGAATTTATCTATATGGGGTGGAAGATGGATATATTATTTTTCTACTACTAATTCACAAGAGTTAAGAAAGTTTGGGGGTATATAGTTGGTTATTGTATGCTTATTCTATTTACAAAGCAAAAAAGAAAAGGGTGGTAATATAAATATATGACTAAGGTGACATTTTTGGGAAGAGTATAATGTATGTGTCGCCACAAAGGTTAAACAAAGAGGGGGAATTTACTCTAGATAACTTAATAGCGTAGAAAAATATATACACATATGAGGAAGAGGACGTTGAGTAGGCTGACAAATGTTGCAAAAAGATGGTTACCATTTTATGCCACTCAATACATAAAGCACCAAGGTAGGAGTTTTGTGATTCTTTCTCTTTATGTGAATGATACAAGCCTTGTTTCCAATAATTTGGGATTTCTTCAACAATTGAAAATTTTTAGGTCTTCTGCATTTGATATGGTGGATTTGGGAGAGATTCACTCATGTCTTGGCATTTAGATTCAAAGAAACCACCCAAAAGGTATTTTATTCCTTTGAGAGTCAAAGTTTATTGCAGGTACTATTAAAAAATTTGGTATGGAATCAACACATTCGGCCAACACACCTTGTTTTGTGAGTTCTACAAAGAACACTTTTGACAGTGGCAGTCAACTTGTCACAAATCAAGCTTATGCTAACTTGATTGGATGTCTTCAGTTTTTTGGCATGAACACTCACCCTGATATTTTGTTTTTTTCTAATTATCTTGCACAACATCTTGCATGCTCTTCTCTTAAGCATTGGTCTGCAACAAAGCATGTACTGAAATAATTAAAAGGCACAACAGATTTTGGTTTGGTCTATCAATGACAATTGACATCGGATTCAATGCAATATCTTTCTCTTTTGGGTTACAAAGCGTGCTCACATCTATCTATGCAATCTACTGGGAAGTTCTTCTTAAATGGTGGTCTTCTTTCTTGGATTAGCAAGAAACAATGATGAGTTGCAGTTTCTATGACTGAGTCAGAATATTTTGCGGCATCACTTGCAGCTCGTGAGCTAATCTGGTTTTGAAAAATTCTCATTGATATTGGTCACTCTCCTCTTTCTATCCCCACCCTTGCGGTGTGACAACTAGAGTGCTATTAGTCTTGCAAAATACTATGCTCAATGTAATAAGTCAAAATACATTGTTGTCCATTATCATTATGCCAAGTATGCAGTATGCAAAGGCACAATAACGGTTGAACACTGTCCAAGTGACCAGATGATTGCAGACATTCTTACCAAAGGTCTCAACGAGTCATGTTTCATCCTCTTGTGCTCGGAGTTTGGAGTTGCTTCGACCTCACTCTTTTTAGATTAGCTTCTCTGCTAGACAGTTTTGTAAATAAGACATTGTAATCCTATACGTAACATGCACTAGGCACAATCCACACTTGCACACTGAGATCTCTGAGTCACTTGTGTATTTGTACATAGATACACAATTCAATTTCACATCATCATCACTAGTTCATATCTCCACATTGTATAGGGGCTTTGGTTTTTCCCTTGAACTCCCAAGGGTTTTTTCATCAAGACATTTTTATCAAGAGCTAGAGACTTTTGTTTGAGTGGGGGTGTTGAAGCTAATATATGGCTCACTCTACTCAACTTGGTCTCACCTATATATTTGTTATTTGTTCTCGATATAAATCAGTATTTGGGAGCATACATGGTGTGTCTCCTGTGTCATCTCTCTCTTTCTCTCTACATCTCTACAATATGTAAACACGCATGCATGCAAATAAATAAAACATTTATATTAATTTGCCTACAATCTAAATACACTATGAGCACGCACACACACACACACATTTTCAAATGTTTTTTTTCTAATTTATCATTCACAACATAAGAAATAGTAGGCGCTAAGGTAATGTGATAACATAAACAATTCCTCTATTTGCTAGTGGGTATTGTGCGTGTGAGAGACAATAATAGCCATTATATTTAGCTAGTTACTTCTTTGTGTCTTCTTGGTGTTTTTCATAATATTTATGGGGTGATCATCAAAGCCCTACCAACTAAACATTGTGTCTTAATTTTCAGATCATCACACGAATTGTTACTTTCTTTTTTTATGTTTGACTCTTAAAATCGACGGACCTTTTATAAAACTAAGAAAAGTACTTGTTTTAACGATAAAAAGATTGTTCTAATTACTCGAAACTTTGCAATAATACTTTCTTTCATTTTGTTTAATGTAGCGAACCGGTGTACTCCTTGATAGTGGATCATCATTGTCTCACTTTCCTCCTCTTAACTTGTTCATAACATGTTGAAAAATGCAATACGTTTTGCAATGCAAACATCCGGATATCATGATTTTACTCAAAGATATCCTATTTTTGACACATGTTATACAGTTCCATTTGAAGATTTGAACCTTGGTCCTGGACTTCCTCTCTTAGAGATTTTATTTGAAAATGGGGTCTCTCTACCACTTGAAAGCTACAACTTGTTTGTGTACCATGCAAAGATACAAGCTCATTGCATCAACATCCTAGCTCCAATCCTAAACAGTGAACGCACTTGGAGTTTCATTGGTAACTACCAAATGCAAGGGATCGAATGGACGTTGGACCTTGTTAACGAGAAGATTGGATTTCGCAGAGGAGATTGCCTAGAGTATGACTTATTCTCAAGATCTTAGCAATAGATTTTGTTTTCCTTCAGTTTTGCTTGAAATCAATTATGGTTGTTTTAAAGTTTCTCCACAATCTAGGAGTTCATTTTGAATTTTTTCCCTTGAGTTTTAAATTTTGGTTCATGGCACTCTTAAGGAGCCACTTTTGAGGGTGTTAAGGAGAGATTTTTGAAAAGTTTTATACGTAGAAAATACAAGATTTAATGCAAGGAAAAATATTGATTCTTTGAGTATGTAGAGATCTCATTGTTTTTATGCTCGTTGAAGCCTGCTGATTGAAGAGAAAGTGAAAAAAATGATTGTTTTTTATGTTTTTCATCATTAATTTTGTAGAACATGCCAGCTTGCAAGTTGCTTTGAAGAGAATCTCAAGATGTGACTTTTTGGCACCACACAACCATTGACGAATGTGACAAGGCAACCAAATTCATGTGAGATGAGCCCACACATATTCAAAGCTAATTAAAAGCTACGAGTTGTTGAAAATGGCCAAAAATTGTGGAGTTTTTAAAAATAATAAAAAGAAATTGTTATATTTTCACATTTGCACCTATTGAATATTTGTATTATCGTTTAGTTGTCATGTGTAGGACACCTCCTTTTAACCATATTTTCACCTTGCTAACCTAGAACACTTGAATCGGCCTATGAAAATAGCCACTTTTTGACTAGCTATTCTTGGTGATGGCTTCTACCACTAGAGGAATCTGCACAATTGTTATTGTGATTGAGGGTATGATCGTGATTGTGAGTGCAAGACTCGGGGGGGGGGGGGGGGGGGGGGGGGGTCACTTAATAATTATGTGACTATCACGTGAGTGCAGCAGAAGGGGTAATTAAATTTCATTTTTTCTCACAGTTTCACATACAGAATGGTACTCTAAAAGGTAATTGAAAAAATAATTACAGACTGAAAAGAAAAAGGGTGTATTTTATTTATATCAAAATTCACAGATAAGGATTTTTATAAATAGTTCTTGAACACACACGATATACACAATTTATACACAGTGACCCTCTTGAGGTGCAAGTGTGTGTCTGAGCTTAGGATTGGTAGTGAGGTTGAGATGCTATTGAGAGTGAAATAACTCGAACGTGGCTGGGAGGTTATCAAAAGATCTATGCTCCTTTTGTAATCATCATACATCAATACATATGCTTTACACTCAAGAGATCGATTAAATAAAAATGTCATATTATTGATGGCGATGGTGTGCCCAAAATTTAACAAAATCAAATTTTAAATTTTTGATGGAAATTCTGATGCCTATACCGGCATTTGCATCGGCACCCCCGGAAAAAAATAGATCCCACACATCCTCACTTGCTGCAAATCTGGTGATGTCGGGCTTGCCTGGCTTAGGAAATCTACTCACACACTCTGCTACATCAACAAAGTAAGTTTCTTTTTTAGATTTTTAGTAGATTTCTTTGTTTTTCTTTTGTGTGTGTGTGTGTGTTGCAAGTTTGGCGGCTATGTGAGAGTCATCTATCATTCTATTCTTTTGCATAACACATATGTGTTGGAGCTATATATGCCTCACTTTACTCAACTCGGTCTCACCTATATATTTGTATCTTGTCCTCAATATGAATGTGTTTGGGAGCATAGATGGTGTGTCTCTTGTCTTGTGTCTCTCTACATCTCAACATGGTATCAAAGCGGTAACGAGATCACACAAAGATTCAATTCATGGTGACAAAACAGAGTATATGTATGCTATTCACGAGTAAGATTTAGAATTGCTACAAATTTTATTTTAGAGAATGATTCTTGTTAATTGTGGATGTTTTGTGTTAAGAAGAATATGATTAGTGTTTTGTGTGGTGTTTATTGCTAGCTGATATAATGAATTGTTGATTACATTTTCTTGTTGGCGTTCGGTTCAAGCCCTCAATCACTTATTTTGGTGTCAGCCCGTGGGAAACACCCTAGAGGCATGCAGCTAGAAGAGCCAGTTTGCATGGACAAATCCGTTTATATGTAAGGGTTTTACACAAACAATTATAGCATATAGTGTTTTTCTATCGTGCACTGTCGACTCTCTCTCTCTTCTCTCGTTTTTTTCTCTGTTTCTCTTTGCTTCTCCACGCCATGGCAACTCCAAGGTATCATCCACCCTAGATCCAATCACAACATCTGGTATCAGAGCTCAAGGTGACATCCTTGGCAAGCGCAGGCGGTTGCATCTTGACATGCTTCCTTAGAGCACGTGTTGGAGGCAAGGAAAATCTCTTAGGTGGTGAAGCCGGCGTCGAGTTTTGCATGCAATAGCTCTCAGGAAGTGAGTGGAGAAGGTCGGTGATACGTTTGGCAAGGCGGAACCTCACCTTTGTAGTAGAAATTTTAAAGCATTTCCAAAATCCTTGTACACCAGGATGCAACACACTGTGTTCTAAACTACTGCTAATTGTAGAGCTTGGCCAAAATTGCAAAGCTTGTGGATGGTGCGCAACTCCATGGTTTGGTGATAACAGAGACACAGGGAACAATCTAGCCAGCACAGAGTTGTTGCTCACGTGGTGCTTCAGAGAGCTCAAGAGGGTGTGTGGTTTGCAATAGATTTTTCTAGTTTTATATATTACACTATTCTTAAATAGTGGCCATCTCATTTAAGCCCCTAAGAAAGTGGGTCTTCACACCGTGTTGGTCAAGATCGTGAAGCCGATTCACACAGTTTTAACCATTATAGAATCCAATTTTGATTGTATGTGACAATCTGATCCACAATCTTCAAGGCCGTGACCCAAAAATAGCAGAAGCAAGTTCAGATTGATCTCTTTCAACTCAATTTTCTGCCAATATTCTTCAACTGCTTTTCAATTGAATTGTCCTAGCTAAAAGTCATGTTTTGTCATGATGTCATAGGTCTGTTATGATTTTATCTGTTGTTAGTCATGCAATGATAAAAACTTTGTACGGGTTGGACATTGCCAGAATACAAAAGTGGTAAGACCTCCCAAAAACATTTGTTCTCAACCCATTTTTTGTTTTGCTTCTAGTAAGGTTACTGGGTACACCTTAAACCCAAGGTTTGTCAATGAACCAAAAACATTTATTGGTAGCTAATTTTTTGACCTACACCCTATTGTTCAAGGGGGGGTTCTACTATCATAGCACCAGGTTATGGATACACCAGAAATCCTTGGTTGTGAGCGAACCTAAAACTCACAGTTGCCGAGTATACCAAAAACTTGAGATATCATGAGAGTTGCCTGTCTAGTTCGGTCTTGAGGGGGGGATTGTTGGGTTCAAGCCCTCAATCGGTTATTTTGGTCATGTCAGCCTGTGTGAAATCCCTCAAAGGCATGCAATTAGAAGAGCTGGTTTGCATGGCCAAATCCTTTTAATTTATATGTAAGGGTTTTACACAAACAATTATAACATATAGCTTTTTTCTCTCGTACAGTGTCGACTCTCTCTCTCTCCTCTCTCGTTCATTCTCTGTTTCTGTGCGCTTCTCCATGCTATGTCAGCTCCAAGGTATCATCCACCCTAGCTCCACTCACAACAGCTCATTTGTCTTTTGATACTTTGAAGTTTGTCTCAAATTTTGGGGGTCTTCTGCTCAAAATTTGGAGAAATGGGAAAAGAACGATGGTCGATGCGCAATTGTATTTTTCATCTAAAACTTGTTCGTCTCCTTGAGCTCTTCAATTTGAGTTCTAGGTTTGCATCAATCGGAGTTCGCAACAGAAAGCTATGCTGTTTTTTCTATAATGGAGCTTGACGCTGTCGTGCTGTGGCATGTACATAGTGTGAAAAAAACCATTCACCTCACTCTTGACACTTCTCAAGGTATGTAAATAAAAGCAATCATGTACATATTGTGATATATGTTAAAGCGTCTACTGCGGTCATTATCATGTACATACCTATCCGGGGAGTCGTGGCCCTGGATGTGGCGCATTTGCATGCTTTTCCACTTGAAAAGATGATTAATTTGGTTTTATAATGTATATATTCCAAGTGTTTCATGGTGGCACACTCATCTCGCCTATAAAGACTGATGCGGGCAAAAACTGCCAAAAATAGGAGTTAACAGGTGCCATTGCAAAATTGCATGAAAAGTGGCCCAAAATGATATATTGATGTAAAATGATTCTTATATATTCTTTTTATGCTTATGCGAGTGATCCCACAAATTTAGGGATTTTTTTGACTTCGTTTGGGATTTTTCGCGTAAAAAATGACATTTTTTGGGTCAAAAATGAGCTAGTTTTGGTCCAAAGTGGCAAAATGGCCAAGATTTGACACATCAGCTAAAAATTCCATCGGTAAGAGAGAGAGGGATGCTTCTACAGAGAAAACCATCAATTTTTCACTACTTTGTAATAGCTTCCATGGTTGCTCAATCTATGTGTGCTACAGTCCCGCCTTTTCGGAATCTTGTATCTGAGCTAGTGAGGGAGTGAATTAGGGTTTCCCCTTATCAAAATGGTGTTTGGGATTCAATATAGAAGCTCTTAAATCTCTACAAAAACAGAAAATGGTCGTCGTGAAGGTGGAAGCTCAAGCATTTCTTCCAACTGTTTGATGTTACGACTATGTAATTGGGGACAAGGATACATGATACCATGAAAGAGGTTTGGGTTTTGATTGATAATTGTGCTTGTATGAGCATCAAGGTTTCATGGCTGAAATATTAGTGTTTCCCAATGGTCTTATTAAATGAAATTGAATGTGATTTGGTGATCCTCTTATCATGCTCTCGACTACGAGAACAAGCAGACTCCAAGCACGATAGGAAAGAGGGTTTGTGACTTTGGTATCATGAACGCTCTTAGATTTTCTATCACCCTTAGAAAGAGGGCTGGTGATTCTCTCCAAATGCCTTTTCACAAATTGTTTGTGATTCTCATCATGAACTCTCACAGCCAGAGGGTTTGCAGCTTCCCAGCTAGACCACACACATTCCGACATTTCTAGTGAACCCGACACAAAGTTGCTGGGGTGGGATTTTGTTAATTGATCTAGAGACTTTTTAAGCCATGGAAGAAAATCAAGAGACACATGGGATGCACTTTGATCCTGCAGTCATGCATATGTTTCAAGCATGTTCCATGTACATGCAGCAACAACAAGCAGAAGAAAGAAGAAAGATTTCAACCACAAAAGCACTACAGTCCATTGTGAAGAGAATTGACTAGTTTGATGGCAAGGAAATCACAAAGTATCGTCAAGATTATATGAAGGAAATGGAGTTGAACCGAGTGTGTGAGGAAGACATGGTTCAAAGTTTTGAGCTAGTTTGTGTCCCAGAGATCAGAGACCGTATTAGGCAAATTCAAAATGCTCATGGAAGAAATTGGGAGGAATTCAAACTTGCTCTTAAAGAATACTAATTTATGGAGGACTCTGAGAGGGTGACCAAATGAAATTTCTTAGATCGGGTTGCAAAGCCTAAAGAAGGGATTTCTTCTACAGAGCTTCTCAGAGAGTTTGAGCGACGCTATGCTCAACTATCACAAACTGAACAAGCTTCCTTGGATAGGGAGAAGGTAGCACTTTTCCTACAAGCATCGGACAAAGAAATTGGAGCTTCTCTTGGAATACAAAGATGCAGAGCAAGGTTTGAAGACAAGGTGGAATGATGTACAAGATGCAGCCTCCCTATTGACAAAAAGACAACGCAGAAGAGACAAGATGGTGGTGAACAATGGTGCTCCAGTTCCTACTATTACTCAGAAGCAGCCAAAACCTTCTATTGTAGCTTCTAAGGATGATGGGTCTATGTTTAAAGAACTTGTGAAGGGCATACGCGAGGTGAAATTAAAGCTAGCAAGGCTTGAAGAAAAGGGGAAAACGTTTGGACAATCATCAAGTCAAAGACCTCAAAACAGAGAGGGATTTGTAAATAGGTGCATCTGGTGTGACATCCCAGACCATCCATGAAGGGACTGTGAAAGATTCAAAGATGCCTTGGGTAAAGATCTTGTCTTCTTCAAAGAAGAGAAGATACATCTTAGTGATAGGGAAGCCCTTGGTGACCAACTTTGGTAAAGGAGGGATGAAGAAGCTAGTTGAGGACATGAAAACCAGTCATGCTATCTCAATGGTTAAAGCAGCACCATTTGGCTTAAAGGCTGGTCAAGTCATGCTCAAAGGGTCAAAATATATTGAATACGTGAGTGAGGATTGTGAAGATGTCTGGCCATCAGTGATGGAGTTAGCTGTGAAGGGAAAGTGGACTAAAGAAGTGTTACATGAACCAGGACATTGCATCCGTCTTGAGACTGGGTGGAATGAACCTGTAGATGATTTGTCAGTGCATGCCTACATTGCAAAGTGTCAAGGAAACAAGGAACTTGTTGAAGAAAAACGTAGGAGAGAAAATGGGGATGAAGGCCCCTCAAAGAGGGGTACTAGAGGTGGAGGGAGAAAGATCCGAGTCCCTCTCAAGATCCCATGGCAAGGGAGCCTCCATCACAAGAAGTACCAATGAGAGATGTTGCATAAAAGGAGAAGCAAGATAAAGAAAAGAGCAAGGGAAAAAGCCCATCATACAAGCTACAATCAGATATTGAAGCTGCCACAGATTTAAAGAAAGTTTTAGAGGAAAGGATCTTAAATATCAAGGTGGAGTTTACATTGGGAGAAGTCCCTGGCATTGCAAAAAGAGAGTTCCACAAGGAAATCATTGATATCATAAGAAGGAAGCGACAAGCTTTAACGGAGTCTATCCAATCAGAGGTTGGAGAGAGTGCTTCAAAGACACATGTGATACAAGTACAACAAATAGATGAAGATGAGAATTTTGTAAGCTGCTACTAGTCTTCGGGTAGCAAAAATAGGACTGTTAAATTTGAAGATGAATATGAAGACGAAGCCACTCATAAGAGCCACTATTCTAGAAACCATTGGGCAAGGGCTACAACAGAAACCTTGGTTAAGGTGGAAGATCTTGAGGAGCCTTATGTGGCGTTGATAGACCATGGTCCATAGATTAAAGGGAAATTGGCCAATTGATACTGACCATGGGTGGATGATTAGGGCTGCAAACAACTCATCCGGGGATCTCTATGGTGCTTGCCCAAATGTTAATGTAACCATAGGGGATGTGAAGGGTGAGAAAAATTTCTTTGTTCAAGAGAAGTCTGGCTATCCTCTAATCCTTGGACAACCATACATCACCGCAGTGTGAATGGAGATAAAAGTATTGGATGATGGATCTGCCCATGCCAGGGTCAAAAGCAAAGATGGAAAACGAGCTATTCAATTCTTGACAGTTTGTGTTGACCATGAGCAAAATTGTGACAGCTTAAGGAACCATTCTCTACCAAAACCAGGCAAGGAGTTTCGAGATCAAAGGGAGATGAGGGGTTTTGGCCGAGTACCATTGTAAAGTGGGAGAGTAGTGGCACAAAAAGAAAAAGGTTCTTGCCTGATCCAAAGGGAGACGAAGCTTTTTCTACAGGTGCCTTAGTAGTAAAGGATGGATCACTATCTTTCACAAAGCTTGGAGATTTAAAGAAAGGACAAAAACAATATGTAAACAGTGTACACAGAAAATACAAAAACCATAATTTGCTAGATGAAGACCAGTACATTTCAGGTGTTTTTGAGGAGGTTTGTTTTGTAGATACCATGGGTGAACTCAATGCGATAACAAGTTCTAGTTTCCAGCAACAAGGAAATGACCTCATAAAAGTAGCTTCTATGGACATGTATAAAATCATTGAGTCTTTCAAAGATGAGGAGTTCTTCAATGTGCAAAAAGATGTAGAAGTGCGATTGGAGACAAAGTACAAAACTATAGCAAAGAAGGTGAAACTAGTGGCATTGCCTTTGCCTAAAGATTGCAAGGGAATGATGGATCAGGCTTCTTCGCAACCTAGTCTCCGAGATCCAAAAAGAATTGGACACAAGTTTACGCAAGAGTCATTGAAGATGTTAAAAGTTGGAGGCAATGACTCCTTGACAGAGACTGAAACAAAATGCTTTGAACAGGCACTCTCCAAACATGGAAAAGCTTTTGCATTTGAGTCGCATAAGATAGGGTGTGTGGATCCATCTATAGTCGAACCAATGGTAATATTCACAGTATCTCATGTACCTTGGAATCTACGACCAATTCCAGTGCCAAAAGCACTCTTGCCAAAGCTTATAGATTTTTTCAATGAAAAGATAAAGATGTGGATATTGGAACCTTCATGTTCCCCCTACTAAAGCAGATGGTTCACAGTACCAAAGAGATATGGAGCTCTACGCTTAATTCAAGACATGCTTCATGTCAACAAAGTCACAATCAGGAATATGGGCACAGGGCCAATTGTAGATGAGTTTGCGAAAGCATTTGCAGGAAGGGAAATATATTCTATGGGGGATTTGTACTCAGGGTATGATTAGTTCCAACTAGCAATGGAAAGCAGGGACTTGACTACCATGAGAACACCCTTGGGTTTGGTAAGGATGTGCACCTTACCGGAGGGAGCAACCAACTCGGTTGCACACATAATGAACGGTATGAACAAAGTCCTTTGTGACTTCATACCTCAAATTACAATGCATTTTCTTGATGATGTTCCAATCAAAGGATGCGACTTAGCTAAAAAGATGAGGCTCTGGATTCGAGGGGGTGTCGTAAATATGTAGCAAACCACATCAATGATTGTGATTGAATTTTAACAAGGCTGGAGGAAGTGAACCTTACATTATTTGGGCAAAAGTCAGTGTTTGGGGTTGAAGAAATATTGATAGTGGGACATCTTTGTAATCCTCATGGCCGCCAACCTTGTCCAACTAAAGTGGATGCAATATAGAGGATGAATTAAGTATGCGTAAATATCACGGAGGTGAGAAAGTTTCTAGGTACATGTGTCTTCTATCTCATATGGATTCCAAATCATGCACATATTGCAGACCCTCTTTATCAATTGCTAAGGAAGAATTAAAGGTTTCAATGAAATGATGTAAATGTAAAAGCTATGAGGAAGGTGAAGCAATTGTTGCTGCCTTCACCAACTTTGAGGAAGATTGACTATGAGTGTAGAAGACCGGTAATTGTGACATTGGACACTAGTCCAACGAGAATTGGATGGGTAGTAGGACAAGACGATGAAGAGAAACACAGGTATGTGGTGAGGTTTGGGGCCAAGGTTCTCAGCTCTCGCCAAAGAGCATATCCACAGGTAAAAAGGGAGTTATGGGGGGTGGTTACAGCATTAAAGTGTGACAAAGAGTACTTCATTGGAGCATCTGTAGTTGTGGAGACTGATTGCTTACCACTTCTAGGGATGATTGCAAGTTGCTCTACTCCTCATATTGTTATGCTTAGGTGGATTGCTTATATAAAGTTCTTGAACCCATAATTGAATCACATTGCTTGGTGAGAAAAATATACCATCTGCACCCCTTATATGTACATCCGAGCTTTGTATTCTGCAAAAAGAAAATTTAATAGATGAAGTCCTTTTGTGTTATTGCTTGTCTTTAAGTCTTGTGAATTCTCAAGAGCAAAGTGCAGTGAATTCTAGTAATGGTATGAGAAGTGCAATGAATTCTAGTAATGGTATGCAAAGTGCAGTGAATTCTACTGATAAACAAAGTGTTAACAAATCTAACGAGCAAAGTGCTGTCAATTTTAATTCTATAGAGCAACGTGTAACTGTTGTAAAACAAACATTATAGGAATTCCATGATTATCCATCCCAGCATAACTCTAGTTTACTTTCTCCTTTTGCACGGCAAAATATGACTCACTTACTCACGGAGTATAGTGATGTGTTCTCAAGTGATTTACCACTGGGTTTATCTCCTACACGTGATGTGGAGCATGGCATATATTTCTTGCCATGCACTAAACCGGTGAGTAAACCCTTTATTGTATGAGTGCTAAAGAAGCCAAGGAGGTTGAGAGTTAGTTGACTGACTACCTCGCTCGTGGTTTCATTAGACCTAGCACTTCGCCTTGGGCATCACGAATTCTATTGGTAAAAAATAAAGATGGTACTATGTGCATGTGCGTAGATCATCACGGATTAAATGCGATAACCATCAAGAACAAGTATCCTCTACCTCTAGTGGATGATTTATTTGATCAACTCCACGGGGAAATATACTATACAAAGATAGATCTTCGTTTAGGATACCACCAGGTATGTATCCTACTGCAAGATATCTCCAATTTTGCCTTTAGAACACGGTTCGGGCATTTTGAATTTTTGGTCATGCCTTTTGGTCTAACCAATGCTCCAGCTACATTTATGACACTCATGGATAGTGTCTTACGTCCCTATCTTGAAAAATTTGTTTTGGTTTTCCTTGTTCATATTCTCATTTACAGTAAGACTGAAGATGAACACATAGAACACTTACGATTAGTGTTTGGACAGCTACGAGCTCACGCGTTGTATGCTAAGCAAAGCAAGTGTGATTTCTTTAAAACAAAGATACATTACCTCAGTCATGTGATCTCTTATTCTGGCATCAAGATGGACACTGACAAGGTCGCTGCCATTCTTCGATGGCCACACCCCAACACGGTTGAGGAGCTTCAAATATTTTTAGGCATGGATGGATTTTATCGACAATATATCGGTGACTATGCCAAAATCACTGTTCCTATGACGGATCAACTTAAAGAAAAAGGTAAGACCTTTTCTTGGGAAGAAGCCTAAAAACGCAGTTTTGAATAGCTCAAGGTAGCTATAGCCACTGCTCCCATCCTAGCAAACGTCGACCCACTTAATCCGTTTGTGGTAGAGACTGATGCTAGTGATAAAGCCAATGGTGCGGTACTTCTCCAGGAGGGAAGACCTATAGCCTTTGAAAGTAAAAAGTTAGATAGAGCTCAAGAGAATTATTATGTCTATGAGAGAGAGCTCTATGCCATAATTCACGCTTTACAAAAGTGGTGACACTACTTATATGGTTCCGAGTTTGAAGTAGTTTTTGACCATGAGAGTATCAAATGGTTTAATACTCAAACAGACTTGAAGGGCCGTAAAGCTAGATGGCCAAAAATCCTTCAAGATTATGATTGTAAGCTACGATATCACAAGGGGCGATATAATGTAGTAGCGGATGCACTAAGTCGGATGCCTCATTACGGAACTAAAGAGTGTATTTTTGGAGTCATTACGTGGCAATTGTGCACAATATCACTCATATGCTAAAGTGTTGGAGTGCAGTTTTAAAAAAGGATCCCTCACACTCACATGTCTGAACAGCCAGATCAACATGTCTCTACACGCACAGATAGAAACTCCAACACACAGAGTTCCACCCCTATTTAGGAAGAGCTTAAGCGATGGAATAATTTTTCCATTGATGATTTCTATTTACTCCACTAGGTGCCAATCTTATTTGAGTGTCAGGATAGTCCAAGTGCTGGTCATCCAGGTATCCGTAAGATGTATGCCTTAGCTCGACGACAATTTTATTGGCTGGGCTTACATCACGATGTTCAAGAGTACATACTAAACTGCCAGTAGTGCCAAGTTAATAAGGTAGAGCGCCTCAAGGTAGGTGGCCTTTTACATCCTTTAGAGATTCCACAAGGTAAGTGGGAGTGTATCTCTATGGATTTTGTAGTAGGACTACCTACTACAAATCTTGGCCATGATGCCATTTGGGTAATTGTAGACCGTCTCACAAAGACGGGTCCATTCATTCCCACTAAGACTATGGTTAAGACACCAGAATTAACACGGCTATTTGTAGAGCGTATATATAGACTCTATGGTCTTCCAACTAGTATCATTAGTGATAGAGATCGAAAGTTCGATAATCACTTCTAGAGAGCTGTGTTCCAAAAGTTGGAAACTAAACTTAATCTTAGTACGACTGATCATCCAGAAATGGATGGTCAAACAGAAAGAGTTAATCAAGTGCTGCAAGATATGCTACAAGCATACGTTAGCAAGAAGCAAACCAATTGGTAAGACTACTTACCTATACTGGAATTTTCTTATAATAGTTTAAATCATGTGACTACAGGCTTTAGTCCATTTATGCTTTTGTATGTATTTCAACCTAGATCACCCATTATGGTGGGGTTGGCTAAGGAGAAGATACAACAAGCAAAGGATTTTCTGCAAGACCATTTTGACATGCTTCGAGTTACTTGAAAAAATGTTAAGCAAGCTCAAGATCGATATAAGAAGTACGCAGATGAGCATCGACGTCTTGCTACTTTCGAAGAAGGAGACAAGGTTTTCCTCAAAGTTCCGGAGCATTCAGAAAGTTTGAAGAAAAGAAAAGTTGCTAAACTTTCACCACGCTATTGTGGACCATTTACCATTCTCAAACGTATAGGTCCAGTGGCCTATATGTTAGCTCTTCCAGAGCACTCGACGAGTTCATCTTGCTTTCAATGTTAGCCGTTTATGAAAATAGCTAGGAAAGAATGATAATGTCATTGACACAGGTGTGCTTGTTGACCTTATCAAACTGCCAAGCATTCCTCATGAGCCCAAAAAGATTTTGGATTCTCATGAGCTTTGCACAAGACATCATGTCAGACGACAAGTGTTGGTAAAATGGCTGGATAGACCGGAATAAGGCTCTACATGGGAGAATGTCTCCGCACTTAAGAAAAATTTTCCTACATTCGTTTTCGAGGAGGAAACGATTATCCAAGCGGGGATTAATGTAAGGACATGGGTCCTATGGGCAAGGCCACTGGCACGACCGGACAGTGTGTACGCCAGGGGGAGGCTATAAGATAGCATGATTAGGTGGATACTAGCACACGCATTACCACCGCCCTTTCAAGCTTGACAAAAATGACTCAGACACATGGGAAGACTTGGGATTCAGAGTTGCCTTGTGCACTATGGGCTTATAGAACCTCTATCAAAACAAGCACAGGGTTTTCTCCTTATCACTTGATTTATGGCAAGGAAGCTTATTTGTCTACTGAAGTGGAAATCCCTGCACTTAAGTGGTTGTCATTGGAAGGTGAAGAGAAATGAGATGCTTGGCAAAAAAGGTTGTTGGATTTACAATGCTTGCAGTTAGACAGAAGAACTTTGGCCTTGAGTCATTATGAAGAAGTGTCAAAGAAGGCTCAGACGAAGGCCAATGAATGCGTCAATGATAAAGGAATTGAAAAGGGTGATCTTGTGTTGCGGTACAATAGTAAACTGGACAATACTTTCCAGAAAAAGTTTCAGATTAAGTGGGAAGGTCCTTTTACTGTTGTAAATAAATTTGAAAATGGCACATATCAATTGGCAAACTTAAATGGTGCAGAGCATAAATATCGTGTTAATGGTTACAAATTGAAGAAGTATCTGGCACGTTTGATGACAACTATGACTGATGAAATGCTATCAATAGAAGGATACAATGCGGAAACATCTGAAAATGTGGACGAGGTTTCTGGGGATGAAATGCAGCAGTTATTCACCCTAGTGACCTCTAATTTTCATGAATGACTAAGCAGGCAAGGGGAGGTTGGCAAGCTATGTCAGGAATTTTTTGGGTGGAAATGAAGTTGTGAATCCATGCTAAAAAGCTTTCTCACTAGCCCCGAGTACTTAGCTGTACATAATGCTTTGAGTTTTTGGAGTGCTCTTGTAGAATTTATGTACAAAGGCTTGGTTTTGGTCAAGCTGTTGGTTGAGTTTTGGCTTGGTCGAGATTTCAAAAAATAGTTTTAAATGAGCATTCCTAGCCGTGCTTGATAGCTTGCAAATCGGACTCCGAAATCATGAGCTACACGCACTCAAAGTGGATGGATTTTCACTTAAAAAGTGGCGGCGGATGCACGTGAGAAGACGGCGAGTGGACCGACTGATGGTTTTTTTTAGTAATGGTATGTTTAGAAATTTATGGAGTTGATTTACGGCGCTAAATTTGGTGGTCGGGGTCACCTACTACGCCTCCGAGAAAATGGCTTAGGTTGGGGGAAAAAAGAAATTTCAGGTTTGGACATGGGGAAGTTGGGGAAGTTGGGAAGAGCATGCCAAGTGGCAATGGAATAACTCCACATAGGGGGGAGCATGTGAAAACTGGAGGGTATAAGGGGGGGAGTGGGTACCCCCTAAGGGTGTATCAAAGGAGTTAATGGAGCTTCTTGGCCTTGCTTGAGAGGGCTCATGGGCTTTGAGGAGAGGAGGGGGCACCCAATTTATGTTCCCACTACCTGGACAGGCACCCTGCCCATTTTTTGGTCCGTGGACACTGTCCCCCCCCACTTGCCTTGGTCAAAAAGTGGCAAACAACCCATTTTTTACCCAAAAAAGGCTCAAAATGGACCAATAAAAAGGTGCCTAAAGGGGGAAATGAAGTCGGATAGGAAGGGAGAGAAAATCACTTGGGATAAGAGCCAAAAAATCCCCCCTTTAATAGCTGCATTTCTCTACACACCTGCAGACACTTTCCAGAGACCTCTTTTTTGGAGCTTTTTGAAAACCTCCGAACTTCAAATGCTTGTAATTTGCTCATTCCTTATTGGAATCAAGCATATGGATGCTCTACAGATATCTATGCGAGCCAATATATACACTCATGTTCTCTAATTCTTCTAATTCCAAGTGTGGTTTCTGCTAGAGATGTTCTTCTCCAAGCTTTATAAGTGTTTAATACAGGTGAATTCGACGGTGCAACTACTGTTCTTTTCGATGGTGTGATCAGTGCAAGGCTATAGCGGAATTCATTTTAATTTTCATTTGCACTCCACAACGCATATGACACACAAAATAGAAAGGAAACATCCGTGGATCATTATTGTCATTATTGGCCTCCATACTTACCCACACAAATAGACTAGCTTAGTTGCACCATCTTTGGACCACTGAGCCTGATCAACCACAGAAGGTCGGAACCTCGGATCACTTCTAATCTTCTTGACGCTTCTGTGAAGATGTAGGGGGTGATGGCAACACTTCTTACTATGCCGAGCCTTTTTGCAAGTAGTAGTTGGATGCTATTGCCATAATTAGCATGACCAACAAAAGTTACACCATTAATCTGCAAAACATCATCAACAAGGACAATCTCTTTAGATTGAGATAACTTCTTGAAAATTAGCAACAAAGGTAAAGCGGGAAGTCTCTTCACCCGATCACCAAAGCACTTTGGACAATATCCAAAGAAATCTTCACGCGGGCAGGAGGTTGGCTTAGGACTTGTGGCGTTTGGATTCACAAAGTGCACTAGGAGTACACGCATACGAGCGGCAATCTTATAGGAAAGCATCCACCTCTTTGCTTCATGAGGGTTTAGGGATGAAATTCGTGGTTGTAGGTTTGACGTTGAAGTTGGTTGCTCACTGGCCTTTTTCTTACCAAAAGTGGTAATGTAACCCCCACTAAATGAGATGGGACCAAAATGTCACCTTCACGCTTGAGCCATTTAGGTATGGATGTTGATAGCCATTTTTTCAGCTCTCATAAAATATTTTAAGAAACCAATTCACCCCACAAAAACACCCTAGCATAATGACTAGGCTCGCTTTTCATTGTAAATAGTGTGCATGTGTTTAGGGTTTTTATCACATTTTTGTATCAAATCATTGAGCGAGTCATTGGTCTAGGAGACAAAAGAAAAATTATAATATTACGGTCCTCTTTATATATAGATATTCTCTATCAAATAAAGGACCTAATTAAGCATAGCATTATCTTCTCAATTTATTCGGTTATTTTGTAAATATGTAGACCTAAGTGTGCATTTTTTCCAAATCTCTTTGCATCCTTTCATGGCATGAAATATTTCTATGTTAGTGTGTATATACCCCATAATATTTATTTTTTACAAAATAAACCCATGCATTTGATCCCGCACCCTCGTGGTAGTGGAAATTTGTTTCTACACTGTCACTCACTTTCACTAGATTTTTTCTCACTTGCATATTTTCCTCTTTCACCCAAAACCAAAATAAAATACTCCTATCATGATATTCCTTCATGGGTCCTGCACATATTTTTTTCCATACACCATGTGCTCATAAAGACAAGGGCTAGGAAAAATCCAAGCACTAGGTCTATCATGTGCAATTGTTTTTAATTCTTCAAAATTCATCATCCATGCATGTGGCAAGGGCCACTTCGATTCCTTAGGTCATGGCATGGTTCATGGGGGGCTCACCTTTGGATGTATAAGGAGAATTCAACCAAAAAGGGTCCCAGATAAGCACCTTTGCAGTCCCACAATACACAAATTTCTGGGCGATTTTTGGTACATTTCTATCATCCGAATCAACAAATGCTGTCAACATACAAATGAACCTCGTGACCTGAATTATTTTACATAAATATTTCAGCATTTTTGGAGATAAGCACGAATTTTGGTGAATTGTTTGGTGTGACCCAGTCTGGCCATTCTATGCATACAAGGATCCTCTCATTCTTCTCTCACATTTTCACACTCCCACCGACATACACACTCATCCCTCTGCATCATCCTTTCAAATGTATAGATTTCCATGCCCCTCTCACCTTCTTCACCATCTCTCCTTCCCCTCTTACCACCATAGCCTTCTACATACACGTATGCTCTCATACCGCTCTCTACTACCCCCAAATTACAATTTCATGTTAATTCCTCTATAAGGCATGAATTTTTAGCACGTTATCCTTGCATAACCTCTGCAAAATAGAGTTTTTTCATCAATAATCCTCATATTTATCGTGGAGATCAACCGTGAAGGCGGGGCAAGAAGCAAAAGAAGAAGAAGAAGAAGAAGAAAAACCGGCGGTCATTTTTATAAGGGTGAGTCCATAATTCTTGGAGGTTTCATCAATCTCCAGAGCTCATCCACCTCATTCACCTTTGGTTCCTCAACAATGAAGTCATCATCACTTTTGTAAATATGCCACTAACATTTTCTAGTGATTACTAACAACTAACCCTTCTTTAAATTGCACCCTCTACTATCTACTAGAGTAGGCACCTCCAAGTTATTCACCTCTCTCTCCTTTCACTCTCAATAATTCCCCCCCTTGAGCCCACATCCATGTGGCTTAAAGGATAAGGAAGACACACTCCCATTTTAAAAAATCAAAATATTTCCTAATCTCTTGTTTTGTCAATAAAATTGATTAGAATTAATCCTAATCAAAGCTTCCAAAAACCTATAAATAGAATCCATCTCTCCTTGTAAAAGGCATCTCTACACCATTGCACACTAGATTGAGCGTAGCACATGCTAGTTCTATCTTGGTTGTAAGGAGAGAGAAAACTTTCTATACACCATCACTTTGGTGCATAGAAAATCTTGAGCTAGTTGAGTGAGTGCGAGTGGAAGATATTCTTTCTACCATTCCTGTATCTACCCCAAGATCAATGAATTGGTAGTTTTGGGTGCAATTTCATGTCTAGAGGCTCACGCTTCTCCTCGAATTTGGCTTGACAAACTCATTCAGCTTCATAAACTGACTTGTTTCATTGAAGGTTGTTGTTTTGTTGCTTGTCCTTGTGATTCATTGGATATTTCTGGTTGGCTACCATTGTAGAAGGGTGGATGGTGAGAGGGCTCCCAGAACCCTAAGAAAATGTGCTAGTGATGCTATAACCAAATCTTGTCACTTGAATCCGCAAGCTCTAGGTGCCTTCTTGTCCAAATCATAAGGTTGAAGCTAAGTTGTACACCATCTTTCTCTCTCTCTTGTGTTTTAGTGCGTGAGAAAGTTCCATTGGTGTTAGGGTTAGTGTAAAGTCTTGACTTGATTTTGGGTTTCTCTAACGATTCTCTTTTTTTTTGCATCCTAGTTCGCTTTTTAACTAGGTGGTGCCGCTTGTGAAGTTGGGTTTTGACTGTGGGTTTGTTGTTTTGTTGTGGTTGTGGTTGCCTCAACCCCAATTGAGCAACACGGGAGCCTTGAGGGTGTTTAGAGGTCGCCTCTCTTGTTGCCCGCCCCAAACCACCTCTATTTTGGTGCCCCCAGGAAGGACGGCTTGTGTATTTTTGTGTAGGATCAACCTTTAGCATAGTCAAGCACTACAAGAGGTTCTTCACACTTGTGACGGCCTTAGCGTTGAAAATACACGGGGATATTTTTACCCCCGGCGTCACTATGCGCGTCGAAAAGAGAACGTTGCTATGTGCGTCTCTATTTACGTCTCTATATGCGTCTCTATTTGTGTCTCTATATAGCGACGAATATAGAGACGCATATAGCGACGCAAATAAAGACCCATATAGAGACGCAAATAGAGACGCATATAGAGACGCTGCAAGTCCAAAAATAGCGACGTATATAGCGACGCTCGAGAATAAATTTTTTTGGTGGCAAAGCATACATTACCCTGCCACCCCATCAACCATTTTGAACATAAGTTTCAAAACTAATATGCAAAACTGACAAAAGTATATCGACAAAAGTGAATTGACAAAGTAATAAATTGACAAAATTATACACATCATAGACAAAATCACTAATTGATTGTTAAGCTTTGATTAAAATGTACTAGCTACAACGCAATTGTCATTAATTATTGGAAAAATATATTGTTGGTCAATAGTTATAAAATTGACGTACACACGTCCTCTCCTAATACATGTTGTGAAAAAATAAAACTAGTGTTATCTAGCTACGGCTACTTTGATGTCGACTAATCTGACGTCTCATCGCGTCCGAGTGGCATATCTGTCGGATACTGCAAAAAAAACAAAACAATAAGACTTTATGTAAGTATAAATATATAATTACAAAAAAACCTAATTTTTAGCTTATTATTAAAATATAACAAATATAAGAGTGTAAGGTTCAATACTAACCAAGTCGGAGCGATAACTCTGAATGTCCATAAGGACATTTAAGCCCTTTTTGTCGCATACTCGCGCCCGTATGGTGTGGCTCCATGTCCAATCATCAACCACTGTTTAAAAAATACAAAGAAAACGTTATGTTAGAATTTAAAATTATATATACCCATAACTACCAAACCTAAAGGGCAATGCAATAAAACGTTGGCGTCAAATGACGTCCATCCGCTTCTCCCTAAGTGGTGCGAGCTCCCGGCTTCTACTCGCACTCTGGCTACCTCCTTTTGTTGCTTCCACTTGTCGGGATTCTCACATGCTGCTTGATTTACGTTCTTTCGATCTTCTTTGGCCAGCTAATCTGGTCTGCTCTACCCATGCTTTATTGCTTTCTACACTTCAGAGTGCTTCTGCTTGCAGTGCTCATGCATCCGCACATTTCAGCAAGTCCTCATTGAAGAACTCATCTTGATTTGACTAGGGAAACTCGTCATGCAACATGTTGATGACTTTGTCTTTTAATTCATTCAACACTTCACTCCAGGTGTTTAGTATGTAGTGTTGAAATACCTGAGAGCTTTCCCAAACCATCCATAGTTGATTGGGTAAGCTTTAGGCAATGTCAAGAGCGCGTATGGCAAGCTGAAAAAAAAAACCGTAAGAAGAAACACCAAATACAAAAGTTGTTTCTGAAGTCCATCTGCGTTTTTCTACGGAAAAATACAAACAGACTTCGAAAACGGATTGTGTGCTTGTCCAAACCATCCATAATTGATAAGGTAAGATTTATGCAAAGTCAAGAGCATGTATGGTAAGCCGTAGACAAAACCATAAGAAGAAACGCCAAATATACAAACCGTTTCTGAAGTCCGTTCGCGTTTTTCTATGAAAAAACGCAAACGAACTTCGGAAACAGCTTGTGCGCTTGCCCAAACCATCTATAGTTGATTAGGTAATCTTTAATCAATATCAAGAGCGTGTATGGCAAGCCGTAGATAAAACCGCAAGAAGAAACACCAAATATACAAGCCGTTTCTGAAGTCCGTACTCGTTTTTCTCAAAAAGGCAAACGAACTTCCGAAACGGCTTCAACACTTGTCCAAACCATCCATAGTTGATTAGGTAAGCTTTAGACAAAGTCAATAGCATGTATAGCAAGCTGTACGCAAAAATGCAAGATGAAAACACAAACGGACTTCAGAAACGACTTGTGTGCTCGTCCAAACCATTCATAGGTGATTAGGTAAGGTTTAGGCAAAGTCAAGAGTGCGTATGGCAAGCCATAGACAAAATCATTGCGAGAAGAAATGCCAGATATTGAAGCCGTTTCTGAAGTCCGTTCTTGTTTTTCTACCAAAAAAACGCAAACGGACTTCGGAAGCGGCTTCAAGACTTGTCCAAACCTTCCATAGTTTATTAGGTAAGCTTTAGGCAAAGTCAATAGCGCATATGGCAAGCCGTAGGCAAAACCGCAAGATGAAACGTTAAATACACAAGCCGTTTCTGAAGTCCGTTTGTGTTTTCCTACGAAAAAACACAAATGGACTTCAGAAACGGCTTGTGCGCTTGCCCAAACTATCCATAGTTGATTAGGTAAGCTATAGGCAATGTCAAGAGTGCGTACATCAAGTCATAGGAAAAACCGCAAGAAGCAACGTCAAACACACGAGCCGTTTCTGAAGGCTGTTTGCGTTTTTCTACGAAAAAACACAAACGGACTTAAGAAACGGCTTCAACACTTGCCCAAACAATCCACAGTTGATTAGGTAAGATTTAGGCAAAGTCAGTAGCATGTATGGCAAGCCATAGGTAAAACTATTGAGAGAGAAGGAGAGAGCACAGAAGTAGAACCCCAAAGTGTGTAGAATACACACATGAGATGATGTATATATAGAGGGGACCTAGGTGCCATATATAGAGAAGCCATATATTGAGTAGCTTCACATATAAGCTCAACAATTACAAGCTAATCGATAGCTTTTACACCTCTTTATTGAACCTTTGTATTCATTATTGTATTTGATAGGATAGGAGTAATGTAACTCCTCATAAAACATTCAATGTAAAAGGAGTGATGTAGCTCCTCGTAAACATTTGTATATTCAATGATTTTTATAATATAACGGTGGGTGTATATAGAGCTGTGGGTTTTTCCCTTGATCCCCCAAGGGTTTTTTCATCCACAGTTAGGGACCCTTATTTGAGCGAGGGTGTTGAGCTTATATGTGAAGCTACTCAATATATGGCTTCTCTATATATGGCACCTAGGTCCCCTCTATATATACATCATCTCATGTGTGTATTCTACACACTTTGGGGTTCTAGTTCTGTGCTCTCTCCTTCTCTCTCAACAAAAACCACAAGAAGAAACGCTAAATACAAAAGCCGTTTTTTAAGTCGGCTTGCGTTTTTCTACGGAGTAGAAAAATGCAAACAGAATTTAGAAACGGCTTGTACGCTTGCCTAAACCTCCATACTTGATTAGGTAAGCTTTAGGCAATGTCAAGAGCATGTATGGCAAGCCATAGACAAAACCGCAAGTAGAAACGCCAAATACAAGCCGTTTCTGAAGTCCGTTTGCGTTTTTCTACGGAAAAATGAAAACGGACTTAGGAAACGACTTCAACACTTTCTCAAACCATCCATAGTTGATTAAGTAATCTTTAGGCAATGTCAAGAGCGCGTATTTCAAGCCGTAGGCAAAACTGCAAGAAGAAACGTCAAACACACAAGCCATTTCTGAAGTCCGTTTGCGTTTTTCTACGGAAAAACACAAACGGACTTAGGAAACGGATTTAACACTTGTCCAAACCATCCATAGTTGATTAGGTAATCTTTAGGCAAAGTCAGTAGCATGTTTGGCAAGCGATAGGCAAAACCGTGAGAAGAAACGCTAAATATACAACCCGTTTCAGAAGTCCGTTCGCATTTTTCTACGAAAAACACAAACAGACTTCCGAAATCGCTTCAAAACTTGCCCAAACCATCCATAATTGATTAAGTAAGATTTAGGTAATGTGAAGAGCCTGTATGGCAAACTGTAACCAAAACCTCAAGAAGAAATGCCAAACACACAAGCCGTTTCTTAAGTCCGTTCACATTTTTTAATGAAAAAACACAAACGGACTTTGAAAATGGCTAGTGGGCTTATCCAAACCATTCATAGTTGATTAGGTAAGGTTTAGGGAAAGTCAAGAGTGCGTATGGCAAGCCATAGACAAAACCGCAAGAAGAAATGCCAAATATACAAGCCGTTTCTGAAGTCTGTTCTCGTTTTTCTACAGAAAAACGCAAACGAACTTCGGAAATGGCTTCAACATTTTCTCAAACCATCCAAAGATGATAAGATAAGCTTTATGCAAAGTCAATAGCACATATGGCAAGCCGTAGGCAAAACCGCAAGATGAAACGCTAAATACACAAGTCGTATCTGAAGTCCGTTTGCGCTTTTCTACGAAAAAACGCAAATGAACTTCAGAAACGGCTTGTGCGCTAGGCCAAACCATCCACAGTTGATAAGTTAATCTTTAGGCAATGTCAAGAGCGCATATGTCAAGCCATAGGTAAAACCGCAAGAAGCAACACCAAACACACAAGCCGTTTCTGAAGTCCGTTTGCGTTTTTCTCCGAAAAAACACAAACGGAGTTAGGAAACGGCTTCAACACTTGCCCAAACCATCCATAGTTGATTAGGTAATCTTTAGCCAAAGTGAATAGCGCGTATGGCAAGCCATAGGAAAAACCGCAAGAAGAAACGCCAAATACACAAGCCGTTTCTGAAGTCCGTTTGCGTTTTTCTATGAAAAAACACAAATGGACTTCAGAAATGGCTTGTGTGCTTGCTCAAACCATCCATACTTGATTAGGTGAGCTTTAGGCAATATCAAGAGCATGTATGGCAAGCCGTAGACCAAACCGCAAGAAGAAACGTCAAATATACAAGCCGTTTTTGAAGTTCGTTTGCGTTTTTCTACCGCAAAATGCAAACAGACTTAGGAAATGGCTTCAACACTTTTCCAAAACATCCATAGTTGATTATGTAAGCTTTAGGAAATATCAAGAGCACGTATGTCAAGCCATAGGCAAAACCGCAAGAAGAAACACCAAACACAAGCCGTTTCTAAAGTCCGTCTACGTTTTTCTACGAAAAATACAAACGGACTTAGGAAACGGCTTCAACACTTGCCCAAATCATCCATAGCTGATTAGGTAAGCTTTAGAGAAATTCAATAGCACATACGACAAGCTGTAGTAAAACCGCAAGAAGAAATGCCAAACATAGATGTTGTTTCTTAAGTCCGTTCGCGTTTGTGTTTTTCCATAGAAAACGTAAACAGACTTTTGAAACGGCTTGTATATCTGATGTTTCTTCTTGCGGTTTTGTCTACGGCTTGCCATACACGCTCTTGAATTAGCTTAAAGCTTACCTAATCATCTATGGATGATTTGCCATACACGCTCTTGACTTAGCTTAAAGCTTACCTAATCAACTATGGATGGTTTGGACAAGCCGTAGACAAAACCGCAAGAAGAAACGCCAAATATACAAGCCGTTTCTGAAGTCCATTCGCATTTTTCCATAGAAAAACACGAACAGACTTCAGAAAGGGCTTGTATATCTTTAGGTAAGCTTTAGGCAATATCAAGAGTGCATAGTAAGAAGAAACACCAAACACAAGCCGTTTCTGAAGTTCGTTTGCGTTTTTCTACCAAAAAATGCAAATGGACTTAGGAAACAGCTTCAACACTTGCCCAACCCATCCATAGTTGATTAGGTAAGCTTTAGGCAAACTCAATAGCGCATACGGCAAGCCGTAGTAAAACCGAAAGAAGAAACGTCAAACACAGAAGATGTTTCTTAAGTCTGTTAGCGTTTCTTTGCGAAAAAATGCAAACGGACTTCGTAAATGGCTTGTGTGCTTGCCCAAACCATTTATAGTTGATTAGGTAAGTTTTAGGCAAAGTCAAGAGTGTGTATGGAAAGTCGTAGACAAAACCGCAAGAAGAAACGCCAGATATACAAGCCGTTGCTGAAGTCTGCTCACGTTTTTTTATGGAAAAACGCAAACGGACTTCAAAAATGGCTTGTGCGCTTACCCAAACCATCCATAGTTGATTAGGTAAGATTTAGGCAAAGTCAAGAGCGCGTATGGCAAGCCGTAGACAACCGCAAGAAGAAACGCCAAATATACAAAAAAAAAAAAAAGTCCTTGATCTCATGCACCACTGTGTGTTTCAACAATAGGAATTCCTTTCTGTAGTCTGATGTCGTCCTTTGGTACCCATGTTGCATGCAAGAGCTTTCTTGTGGTGGCAGTGACACTAAAGAAGGACCCCACCGTCCGCCAAGAAGCACGAATCATAGCCCTTAGGCTCATATTCAAGAACTCACCAGGGAGACTGAGAGACTTAAAGAACGTTTACGAAAGCTTGAAGATGCAAAGGAAGAAGAGAGCCAAGCTCTACTTGAAAAAGAACACGCAATCGAAGTGGCAGTGGAGAAAGAATCACATGAAATAACACATAAGAAGATTGACACCAAGATATAGGCGGCCCTACAAGAATGCCGGCCGCAAGAATATCTTGGCCTCAAGGACAGCATTGGGGGGCTACACTTATCGTGGTGTACAACGGAGGACACCCTTCAGGAAGAAATCACCAAGCTCAATGACATTCTTCAACTTATCTACATCAAGCCCGAAACTTTTGCCACCCAAGCATTTCATACTCACTTTCAAGGACAAAGATGAGCGTATGAAGTTGGTACGTCAATCTCAACTTCTGAAGGGAAAAAAGCTTTGGAATGCAAAAGAATGGACCATGAATCAACTCAAGAGTAAAGCAAGCAAGCTAAAGGAAATGCACAAAGCATGCAAGCAAGGAAAAGGGGCAGTCTACCAAGGTGGCAAAGCGATCATCCAGGAATCTCAAAAACCCAAACCGGCTCTCCCCTCAGCCGACCCTTAGGTTTTTGTTCTCTCTTTTTTCCTACTCTACCCTTTGGTGGACCCTCAGTCCTTAACTGATATGTATCAGCCCGCACTGAGAAGCAATTGTTGTAATGTTGTGTTTTTGTTCTCATGGGTCATATATGACCTCCGTGGACGATAATTCAATCTCTCTCTCTCTCTCTCTCTCTCTCTCTCTCTCTCTCTCTCTCTCTCTCTCTCATACTAAAGATATATTAGTTGAAAGAGCCATTGAGCTCCGGAGAGATAGACGTCCACGATATCAATCGAGGCTCCATCAGAGGATCAAGACTACTCTAGCGCAATATGGAAGAAACTTATTACGTCTATTTACAAAGGCGGACATTGACAAAGCTCTTCACCGATCGATGCACTACTCTCTCAGACAACGCCCAATGTTGGAAATTGATGAAGATGATAATGATTTTAGTCTTCCACTTTACTTCACTTTTATGTTTGTACCTAGACATTAGATTAGATCCACAAGGAGTTTATCGGATTGGTCTCATAAGTCATTTTGGCATTTTGAAGACGTTAAATATATCATTTCATTTCATTTCTTTATCTGTGTGTGTGTGTGTGTGTGTGTTCTTTGTTTACGCATATGTGTGTACATTCTCTCTCTCTCTCTCTCTCAATTTCTCTCTCTCTCTCTCTCTCTCTCTCTCTCACACACACACACACACACACACACACACACACACACACACACACACACAGTAGAGAGAGAGAGAGAGAAATAAAGGGGGGAAGGGAGCATAAGAGATAGGAGAGGGAGAGCGCATACCTGGCTCTCCCTCCTCTCCTCATGTGTGTGTGTGTGTGTGTGTGAGAGAGAGAGAGAGAGAGAGAGAGAGAGAGAGACAGAGAGGGACGGGAAGGTATACCTATTGTGCAGAGAGCGCTGAAACTCAGATCTACAGATCTGATTTTCGGGTGCCCTCAAATTATTTTTACAGGGTCGGCGTCGCTATGAGCGTCTCTATGAGCGTCTCTATGAGCGTCGCTATAAGCGTCTCTATGAACGTCTCTATGAGCGTCGCTATAAGCGTCTCTATGAGCGTCTCTATAGACGTCTCTATGAGCATCTCTATAGTCTTTATTATATAGCGACGCCGGGCTTTTTCCAATTTGAGCGTCGCACTACGAGCGTTGAAGGACCTCTTGTAGTGAAGAAGTTTGCATGAATCACGAGAATTTGTATGATCCCTTCATTCCCATTGCAAGGCAAAAGGTACACATAATTATTAGTACTAAGTTGTAATTTCAACGTGTAATTCGTAGAATTTTAGGTCCTCTTAGGTTGGCCGAGATAAACGCTTCAGTAAATCCTTTTATTTTACCGGCCTCTCATTAGGTACGACCTTAGTCTGGACGTCTATATTTTTGTTTTGTTTTAAGAATTAGGGCATGCAAAGACCATGAATAATGGCCCAGGAATAGAGGTTTTCCCCTTCCATTTCACTCCACACATTAGAGTAAACATTACAATTAGTAGAAAAATCCATTTTCAACAACGTATGGTGTTCATGTTTGGTGCCCAAACCTTGTCATCCTACCTCTTATTGATTATCATAGGTCATTTAATGTGAATATTTTTATTTTGTTGTAGAATAGATTGCAATTTAGAAGATATTAATGTGTAAATATTTTAAAGAAAGAAAAAACAAAAACGTGCATCACTTTGAAATCAATTCAACGGAGAGCCAACGCCAAATGTCTGGATATCCTCTTTTCTTTGGAGATCCTAGAGAGGATGCATAATTATGTTTAGCGAATTTCAAGATGTCTTGCCGTATCAAGAGGATAGTAACTAGTCAAGAACGTGTAGAAATGTCTAAGGTAGTCCTTAGGAAAGATGCTAGCACTTGGTTTGACTCTTTGCCCAAGAAGTTCAAGGGAATTACACAGAAGTTTTGAATCGTTTCAAGAAATACTTCTTTGATCCCCAAAACACTCAAAAATTATGGCAAGACATTGTTTCTCATGCAAAAAGACTTAGATGACTACTACTTGTACAAGCAAGAGTTTTTACATCTTTGGGCTCTATGGAAGTGATTGAGAACTTTAAATGAATCTTTAAGCAGCCTATCAATTCACCTTGCACAAGCTGTCGGTCCAAAGGGACGAGCAAAGAAGCCTGAAGAACAAGATCCACGACCTAGGAGAGTCTTGCAATGTTGGAATTGCGGAGAGTCTGGACATGGGATGTATAATTGTCCTTGGCCCCGTGGGGAGCCAGGGAGACCTAGCTTGAATTACCCAGTGATGAATGCAGGTGAAGGAACTGGTCAACAACCAAGGCTTTTACAAAGACCAAATGGACCAAGACCACCTCCACAAGGGGTAGAAGGAGTTCCACATTTTCCAGATCCAAATGTGCATGTGGTAGAGGTGACACATTCAAATGAGGTTGACATGGACGCAAATGGTATTAAGCGTGGACGAGGAGAAGGTAAAGAGAAAGAAGGTGTCACATCAAAGAGTGACCATGGACGAGGCAAGAAGGAAAAGGAGACCAAGGAAGCTAAGAGGACTCGACGTTGTATCAATCCCCAAGACTTCCCTCTTGGACATGGTATGGTTCCACACAACCTGTTGGAATACATGCGAGGTAAGGGTCCTGATATTTCATGGCCTCAATTCCTTGCATTATGTCCACAAGTTAGAAGGGATTTAACAAAGGTAGTTAGCACTAGGACAAAGGTAAAAGAGAGTGTGCCTATCGTAAAAATTGCACATGCTGAAATGAATGAGGATATTACACCTGTGCTAGATTGTTACATCAAAGGAAGACTGGTTAGGAAAGGTCTAGTGGATGGGGGTGCACAAATTTGCATCATGACAAAGAGACTCATGCAAAGACTAGGCATGCACATCCATGAGACACCTGAAATAACAGTGAAGATGGCTCCACTTTAACCCTCACCTTGAGTTTATCCTTGCTTTAAAATTGTCGCTAAAATCTAAGATACTTGAAAAAGTAAGGCTGTTTATTTCTACCTTTGATAGATAGGAAGATACTCCGAACGAAGTAGAATTAAAGGCTCGTCAGCACCTTTGAGCAGTGCATAAAAGAAAAGACAACCAAAAATAATTGGAAAGAAGATCTTTTAAAAGGAAGAAACTATCATTGTACACATATTTATAATATCTAATTCCCTTTTTAAAGCAGATGTGTACTCTTTTAAAGGTCAAAACATTTGATTTTTTGAGGTGCCGATCAAACCATAGAGATTCTTGTAGTAACCATTTTTCAAAGCCAAAGATTAATTACATAATCACATAAAATTTCCCGTTGGAGAGGGGGAATGAGGTCCACACCCGACACACAACACAAAACATCCCTATAGCTCAGGGTATCCACATCATCACCCCTAACCTCTCAAATAACACCTTCAAATTGGCTAATTTGCCCTATCAAACCCATCTTAGCACACACAACAACTATCTCATACCTTGCAGAAACACCTTTTAGCACCCACACTGCTGAACTCACCCTTCCCCGCTCACAAAACACCCCGAGTCTTCCCTCTTGGTAACACACTTCAAGCTGCAGGCATACCTTTAGCAACCACTGTCAAGTACACAAAGAGTGAGAGAAAAGGAGGGGGGTGGGGAGAAGCAACACTCGAAAGAGGGGAAAAATCTTAGTAGTATTGCATAGGGAGATAGTACAATCAAGTCTGTAGTTCCAATGGAAGGCTTACAATACACAAGCCTTCAAGCCTCCAACAACTCTCGCTAGCAAAAAATCCCTTAAAAATTCACTTCCATCCCGTTTTATAGGGTTTGACTAAGGCTAAAAAGGAAAAAAAACAGGAGCTATCTAGCTTATGCAATCAATTGAAGCTTCATTATATTTCTCTTGCATTGCTACCACTTGAAACACTTGATTTTTTTGGTAACTTTTGCATGGTACCTCTCTCTGCCCAATTTGGCCGCCCTTGCACTTGCCCTCTTGAGCCTTTCAACTCTCTCTATCTCCTTCTCTCTATTTGGATCCATAGGACACCTCCCTTGCCTCCTCTTTGATTGCTCTTTGACCATCCTTGATCTGTCTATCTATCTGGCTCACTTCACTGTAGGACCCCTCCTCTCGGCAATAGCGACATCGCTATTGGAAGAGGCATTTTGCCTTCAAAAGATCGGGCCCTTGTGGGCGCGGGATCGATCCCCTAAAGGCACACCACGTCATCACTGTAGATCACACCGCCCACAGGCCACAAGAACAACCAACCATCGCTCTCTGAAAGCCACCAGTGTCGGCCCCTTTCAAAATCCACCGATGTCGTGCAGCTCCGCTTCCATGCTAAGAAAAAGAGTAGAGAAATACAAGCTAATATTCTTTGAAGCCTATTTGATTAATGGTCAGTGATGAGGGCTTGTTAATATGCCAAGTGTAGTGATTAATGTATGCTAGATGCCGCTTAAAAGGGCCAACAAATGCCTTAATGATGCCAAAAATTATTATGCTTGAAGTGAGCACAAATGGGATTTTATGATGTAGAATTGTAGTGCTTGAAGTGCTCTATCAGCTTGTCTTTACGGCTCATCGATTGGAGCTACGGTCAGAAACTTATGGCAGTTTAAAGTTCAAGTAGATTGCAGATCCGTACCGGATTGGGAAACTGCAGCTAAGGTGACAGAATTGAAATGAATGTATGGACCTGAAGTGCTCACTTTGTGGAGCGCGTCGGTCTTTTTCGATCAGTGATCGGAGTCTCGGTCGCCAAGATGTTAGCCGTTAAAGATTCACCAGGGGCCGGCTCCTTACCAGTTCGGTCCGCTTGATCGGAGTGCCATCTGGGATTTTTATAGCCTCAACAGGGTTTGTATGCATTTTATGCAGCTTGAGAGGTCTACAGGGATTTACGGCTTGTCAGATAGAGTTCTGCTTAATCAGATAATAAGGCTTCAGGCCAATGATAGTTGTCGGCACTGCTGAGCTCGATAATTTTTGCATTATTCGAGATGTCGATATTAACAATAAAATTCAGGATGATATTGTCAGTCGAGGGCGGTTGAAGAAAGACGTTGTACGCCAAATTTGAGACCAATGACAATTTTCGGCACTACTGAGCTAGGTAATTTTTGCATTATTTGAGATGTCGGTATTAACCGATATGTACGCCAAATTTGATGCATATTGTGTTGCCTTGGCCGGCATGTACCCCAATGCCCGCCCAATGAAGGGAGCTTTGCAATGCCGCTGGATGATATGTATGCCAAATGGGGTTCCCTTTAATGGCCGAAAAGAAGAAGAAGGGGGTTATGGCTACCCAATGGATATACTGCTTGGCATTGCATTGGCCAGCATGTATGCCCAAATGTGATGCCCTTTACAAAGGCCGGCTGCCCAAAATCCATTAAAAGGAATGGCCACCCATTGGGCAAAATAAACTAGAGCTTTTGAGTGTGAAGCCAATAAGTGGAAAAAAAAAAGAGGAAAAACCTCATGGCATGCAGGCATGGGCGACAAGCAGCGAGAGAGATGAGCAAGTGGCGCTCACGCGAGGCAGGAAAAGGCAAGAATGTTCTCGATCGTGAAACGAGCAATCAATAGCAGGCCTAGGTGCCCTCATTCAAGACAAAATCCGTCGATTTTGGTGTCGTTGGTGATCAAGGGTGCCACGTCATCAAGAAGGGTTACCCACGCCCAAGCAACGACGGCGTCGTCGTTGCTTAGGGAGGGGCTATTAATAAGAAGAATAGGGTAAGGCAAGATTGGGGAGATTCAAGAAGAAAGAGGTAGATAAGGGTTACGAAGGAAAAGGTTAACAAGCAAACAAGGCAGAGAGGTTGGAAGGGAGAAGAAGAAGGGGGAAGAGCTCGTGCATAATCAAAGGGATTTCTCTCTCTCTCTCTCTCTCTCTCTCTCTCTCTCTCTCTCTCTCTCTCTCTCTCTCTCTCTCTCTCTCTCTCTCTCTCTCTCTCTCTCTCTCGCTCTCATGCTCGGCAAGATATACAAAGCAAAGCTCTTTCTCTCTCCCTCTCGAGCTTGAGCAAGGCAAGCCTTGAGAGCTCGGAGCAAGTCGAGCATGAAGGAAAATTGGGAAGCTTGAGAAGGAGAAGCAAGCGGAGCTTGAGAAGAGCTTGTTGAGGCAAGCAAGAAAAGCACGAGAGGAAGCTTGTCGAGGCAAGCAAGTAGGTCAAGAAGAATCTTGTCAAAGCAAGTAAGCTTGAGCACGCGATCTTGGTTAAAGAAAGCAAGGCGAATAAGAGCTTAAAGAGAGTAAGGAAGGGAGAAGAGGGAAGTGAAAGGGATTAACGAGTGGGGCAGAATGAAGAGGAAAAGCAAGGTCGGGAAGGCAAGGAGGTGATGGAGCAGAAGCTACAAGGAGAATATCTCTCTCGCTTTTGAGGGCATGAAAGAAGCATGCTTGACCAAGGCAAAGCTCTCTTTCACACCTCCCACAGCCAGAGGCCCGGCGCCTGCCCGGCTCACGTAGAGAACACATATCCCCTGACATCTTTGGTGAACCCGACGTGAAACGATTCGGGGTGGGAGGTAAAGATGGAGAATTTAGAGCATATGATGAAGATGATTGCAGAATTAAGTGCAAATAGTTTTGATGATAAGTCAACAGTTCCAGATTTTGCAAAGATGCTCCAATTGGTTCAAGGATATCTGCTTGAAATAGAGATCGTAAAGAACAAAAATCAAATGGATGAAGCTTTGAATGCATCTTTAGATGCATTATACGACAAGAGATGACTCTTTGATGGATACGATCCAGAGGGCTACCTAGAGTGCTATGAGCTAGAGACCAAGGTAAGAGGGATACTAGAAGAGGTGATGATCAATTATTTTAAGCAATTAGTGAGTTCAGATGTGAAGGAGCAGATTCAAGAAGTTACCAAAGCTTGCAACGATGACTGGGAGTATTTCAAAGAAGCTATTGTGCAAGTACGTTGCGAGCAATATGAATGCTATCAAGAACAGAGTTCAAGTCTACCAGACTAGGTAGATATTCGAGGACAAGTACTATCAAAGTTAGAAGCTGTGATTGATGAGTTTATTGTTCAGGATTGTACCTTCTTACAGGATAATGACAAAGACATAGTTGAAGCTGTGTATGCAAAACTGGGTTTTGCAGATGTTGTTCATGAAGTAGAAGGCTTTGAGAGTGAGGCTTTACAGCTTCAAGATACGCACGGTGAAATTTTTAAAGAATCTACACATGCAATTTGGAATACACAGAATGAATTTTGCAAAGAACCTATGCATGCAGTACATGAAGAAAATAAATCAGGGGATCAAAACTGTGAAGTGTCTAAAGCTCAAGAAGAAATTTTGCAGGTAAATGAGTGCAGCCAAATTCAACTAGACATGTAGGAAGATTCGGTTACAGCTGATACTTTTGCGACTGACTCAGAAATAGAGCAAAATTTTTTTGGTACAGATTCTACCATAGAGGTGATTGAAAATACTGGTACATGTTTTACCAACGAGTTGATTAATGATACAGATGTTATAGGTCAAAGCAGGGCTGGTGTTGAGAGCAGCAGGACCATGGTTTTTGGTATACCAGATTTATCAAATTTGGATGTACCAGATTATGAGGACTTGGCTAAGCAACAATATGTGCTTGATCCAGAGGGGGTGCAGACTCCTTCATTGACAAGTTTTTGTGAAGCACAGCTACCAAATTGGAAAATTGATCTAGAACGTGATTATGATGATTCAGAGGGGGTACAAACTCCTTTGACACGCTTCTGTGACTTAGAGATACTAATCTGGCAGACTGATCCTGAATTTGATGATGGTGATTTAGAGAGGGAGCAAACTTCTTCTCTATCAAGAATTTGTGACACGGGACTCACACTATGGCAAGATGATCATGAACTTGATGATGCTGATTCAGAGGGGGTGCATAGCAAAGTGAAATCTCTTGTTGATGAATATAATTGGTTTCATTGTGATGATGATACAGACAGGGAAGTAGATGAAATTTTCAATGTGCATGATGAACTTTGTGCTATAGAAGTGCAAAGATATTTGGATGAGGGCGAAAGAATTAAAGAGAAATTTACAATAGATGCGTTTAGGATGCATGTCATATGTGGAAATCTTAGTTTACAACAGCCTGAGATGTGCAAGATGGAGGAACCTTCTGAAGCATTGGACCTAGACCTTATGTTCTTACTGGATGAAGCTTTGAAAGGGTTCTCAAATATAGATTCTAAGGATACCAATCACTCCAGATTCATGCATGAGCCACTTTGTTCAGATTCAGTAGATGATGAACTTATGCAGTTGTTAGATGATGCACTACTTGATTTTGAGCCTCTACAAGATAGAGAATTTGCATCTTTTGAGCCTAATGAAGAGGATTTTAACAGAGAGTTGATGTATTCAGATATGCATGATCGAAATTTCAATACTGGAGAGAGTGAAGGTGCACTGCCAATGATTTTACCTGTGATTGATGATTGACAATTGGATGATCCAGTTGCACAAGGGGTATGGCAGTATCTACTGCTGCTTGATGCTATATGGAATCTGATGTTACCCTATGATGTAGGGGATTTTGAGCTAGATTTTGATCCAGTAGGTGACATATATATGCATGGTCCAGGGCAATTGACTTATATGCCATATGATCTAGGCAATTTTCATAAAGATTTATGGGTTAATTTATGTTTATGCTGTAATGATTGGAAATTCTTGTATATTTCCTATGATCCTGGAGGATGGTGCAAATTTATAAAGGAATGGTCACACTGGGACAGATGATTAGGTTCCTGTTTGATCCTGGGGGTTACTAAATTGCTAGTTGATTAAAGAGTAGCAGCTATCTCTTGTAGCAGGTTGCATGGTACAAGGTTTTGTTTCCTAGATTTATGCTAGCTTAGAAGAGTTTTTTTGTTATGCAGTCAATAAGCTTACATGACTGGCTTCCAGTTGATTTCTTTGAATAATTGATAAAGTATCTTCACATCTTTTGAGTTGGTTCTGCTACCAGAACTTGAGGTAAAGGACTTGACGGACATTCCGTGAGCAGATAGAGTAAGGAATACTTAAGCTTGACAAGGTTCCTTAAAAAGAGCTTAATGGTCAAGCCATGTGCATCATTCACTGGAGCACTTGAGTCTGGCGGGGTTCACTAAACAAGTTATCCATGATTGAATGCTTTGAAGATACGACAGATGTAGTTCAAAGAATTTTGATGGATAGCTACCTAATGATTAAGCTAGAACATTGATAATATGGTATAAGCCTTATTTCATTTTTTATATTTTTATCAGTTGCGAGAGTCTGATGATGGAAAAGAGATTAAGGTACCTATAGAAGATGCAGATTGAAGTGCAGTTGGCACAGACCGGAGGCTGTGCAGGTTCAGAGGGGGTGAATGTCGTGCAGCTCCGCTTCCATGATAAGAAAAAGAGCAGAGAAATGCAAGATGAGATTCCTTGAAGCCTATTTGATTAATGGTCAGTGATGAGGGCTTGTTAACAGGCCAAGTTTAGTGATTAATGTATGCCAGATGCCGCTTAAAAGGGCCAATAGATGCCTTCATGATGCCAAAAATGATTATGCTTGAAGTGAGCACATATGGTAGTTTATGATGTATAATAGTAGTGAAAGTTCAAGTCGATTGCAGATCCGTACCGGATTGGGCAACTGCAGCTAAGGTGACAGAATTGAAATGAATGTATGGCCTTGAAGTGCTCACTTTGTGGAGCATGTCGGTCTTTTCAGATCAGTGATCCGAGTCCCAATTGCCAAGATATTAGTCGTTAAAGATTCACCAAGGGCCGTCTCCGTACCAGTTCGGTCCGCTTGATTAGAGTGCCATCTGGGATTTTATAGCCTCAGCAGAGTTTGTATGCATTTTATGCAGCTTCAAAGGTCTATAGGGATTTACGGCTTGTCAGACAGAGTTTCGCTTAATCAGATAATTAGGCTTGAGGCCAATGACAATTGTCGGTACTACTTAGCTGGGTAATTTTTGCATTATTCGAGATGTCGGTATTAACAATAAAATTCAGGATGATATTGTCAGTGGAGGGTGGCTGAAGAAAGACGTTGTGCTAAGCGATGCTTTAACCAAAATGTACGCCAAATTTGATGCCTATTGTGTTGCCTTGGCCGGCATGTACCCCAATGCCCACCCAATGTGCCGCCCAATGAAGGGAGCTTGGCATTGCCGTTGGATGATATGTATGCCAAATGGGGTTCCCTTTAACGGCCGAAAAGAAGAAGAAGGGGGCTACGGATTCCCAATGGATATACTGCTTGGCATTGCATTGGCCGGCATGTATGTCCAAATGTGATGCCCTTTACAAAGGCCGCCTACCCAAAAGCCATTAAAAGAAATGGCCGCCCATTGGGCAAAACAAACTAGAGCTTTTGAGTTTGAACCGAATAAGTGAAAAAAGAAACAGAGGAAAAACCTCATGGCGTGCACGCATGGGCGATAAGCAGCGAGGTAGATGAGCAAGCGGTGCTCTTGCGAGGCAGGAAAAGGCGAGAATGCTCTCGGCCGTGAAACGAGAAATCAGCAGCAGGCCTAGGCGCCCTCATTAAAGACAAAATCCACCGGGTTTGGTGCAGTCGGTGATCGAGGGTGCCACGCCATCAAGAAGGGTTACCCACGCCCAAGCAACGATGGCGCCGTCGTTGCTTAGGGAGGGGCTATTAATAAGAAGAATAGGGTAAGGAAAGATAAAATGATGAAAGAAGAAAGAGGTAGATAAGGGTTACGAAGGAAGAGGGTAACAAGCGAAGCAGGCAGAGAGGTTGGAAGGGAGAAGAAGAAGGGGGAAGAGCTCGTGCATAAGCAAAGGGAGTTCTCTCTCTCTCTCTCTCTCTCTCTCTCTCTCTCTTGCTCTCATGCTCCGCAAGATATACAAAGCAAAGCTCTTTCTCTCTCCGTCTCGAGTGTAATAGGACTAGTCTTTGAAGTTCTTAAAGTCGAAAAGAATGTAGCAGGGCATATCTTTCGTTAGCACGATTTGAAATATTGTTGAATAATCTATTAAATAGAGCTTATACGAATGAGTTGAGATATTAAGAGAGAACATATATTCTTTTTTTTAAATAATACATTAAAGACGGATTTGATAAAGATTAATGAATAACAGATAGTCTGTCTATGAACTGTAAAATTTAGATTTTTATTAATATCAATGTTTTATATTTATGTGTTTTAGCTTAAAATACATGGGTAGGCTTAAAATAAGTTGAAAAAGTAGTGGAGACCCAAAAATAGAGGTTTTATAAGTCACGACCTAAAAGTTGCGTTTTCAACCAAAGAAAGACGTTTTTCGCAATTCTATACACGCTACCTTGTAGACCAAACCTATTCCCGTCGTTTTGAGTACCTGGATTGCTCTGTTCTGAGTTCGTTTGTAAACGTTATGATGAAAACAAACAGAAGGCAGCAACAGTGTAGTATACACAAGGACAGACAGACATACAACATCATACAGTTCTCCCTGCTATCAACCAAGAAGTGGATTGTTTCTTCATGGTAGAGTATGGCAATTGAGATTATGAAGGTATATAATTATGTTTTTACTTTGATTATCATGTTGAATTGGTTGCACGAGTATGTTCTTTTGGCTATTTTGTAGGCGATGCAGAAATCAATGTGTGAAACATGATCTGTGCAAAGTGTCATGATAAAAATCTAACCTTCACGGATCGCTTAGCGATCACGTTCTTATATTATTCTCGTAGGTATACTTGGTGCGAAAATCGTGCAGGCTTTTCGAGGAAAAGAAGGATAAAAGCACGACGGGTGGTGCTTTTGGGGATCATTCACAGATCTCCTCTTTCTCGAGTGTGAGTGCGAGTGCGAGTGCGAGTGTGAGTGCGAGTGCGAGTGAGACGCTGCATGCAAGCGAATTGAAGCTCGGGGGTGGTCGAGAGGTTAGAGCTCCGTACAACGGAGTGCGCCCATATTCAATTGCTCCTCTGTTGTATCAAAAGTCTGCAAAGATTCATCAATACAAAGATCTCTTTCTCTATCTTTTGCTGCCTATCTCTATTATTCTGTTCCTGTGACAATTGGTATCAGACCAAGCGGTTGATTCTGGACATGGAAAGATACGAGAGGAGGATGAAGGAGCAAGAAGACCTGATTCGACGAATACGAGAAGATCTCGAACAATAAAATCAGGAGTGTGCTGAGGCTCTGCGGGGCAAAGTAGCATGAGAGCCTGATATCTATGTGGATCTTGATGGCAAACATGAAGGCGAGAACCATGCTACTCCACCAGGAAATAATAATCATTGTGGCGACGCTGGGACACCTCGCGGTGGTGATAGTGGTGATGGTAAGAACGGTGGTGTTGGACGTAGAGGTCGTCAACGCGAAAAAGAAACGATGACGATATGGGAGAAGCAAAAAAAAAAAAACCAAATCATTCTTAACGAAGGATAAGCTTAAAGAGTTTGATGGTATAAGAAAGATATGCGAAGATTTAGAAGCGTGGATTGAAGAACTCAAAGATTTGGATTATACTTTCAATATCAAGAACACGACCACCAGACTTTCGAATGCTCGAGCAAGGTGATCGATAAGACAATACGTACCAGGATGGCTCAATTGCAGACTTTTGGCGATGCGTACGATAAAGGTAAGTCATCTACCCCTTCTTTGTGATGTTTTATGTCTTTGATACGTCCTTTGAAATCTTCTGTGATGGAATTTATGCGTAAAATTTGAGATTTAAATTTGAATTTCTTAATTGATTTGGATAGTATTCATTGCTTCTTATCGTCTAAATTGATTGAGAAATTAAACTTGAAATTAAATCGAGAAGTTAAAAGACTTTTGGACTTAACCAGTGGTAATAATAGTTTCACGAAAGAGTTAGTCGAATTTATTTATTTTTTTCTTTGAAGAGTCGGAAGCATAAAGATGATTTCTATATTATTCACATTGATATGCATGATGTTATCATTGGTATCAATTAGATCATTGAAAATCATGTTTTGATTTATTGTTAAGAAAGAAAAAATATATCTTTAATCATTTGATGATGATAAGTCACACTCTTTGTGGAAAGAAAGAGATTCTAAATCTAGTTTTGGCAATGGAATTGATAAGGTGACTTAGATAAGAGTGTGAGACGTTGCTTGTGTTTGCTAATGAGATTAAAGAAGAATCTGGGGATAAATATAAAGAGACAAATCCAAAATTTATAGAGGATCTCTTACATGAATTTAAGGATGTGTTTCCGGATGATCTTCCTGGTATGCCTCCACCTAGAGCGGTAGACCACGCCATAGATCTATATCCAGGAGCAACACCTTATTCAAGAGCTCCATACAGGTTTAATATGGATGAGCTTAAAGAGCTCAAGATACAACTTGATGATCTTTTGAAAAATGGTTTCATTAAGACTAGTGTATCTCCTTGGGGTAGTCTTGTGTTATTCCAAAAGAAAAAGGATGGTACATATAGGTTATACATCGACTATAGGGGATTAAACAAACAGACCATTAAGAACAAATATCCTCTTCCTCACATAGATGAACTGCTTAGTCATTTGAGTGGTGCCACAATATTTTCAAAGGTTGACCTTTGTTCTGGCTACCATCAAATCCGTATCAAGGCCGAGGACATTCCAAAGATTGCTTTTCGTACACGTTATGGACATTATGAATTTACAGTTCTTGCTTTTGGTTTGACTAATGCACCAAAAACTTTCATGTGCTTAATGAATAATATTTTTCACCCGTATCTTGATGACTTCATTCTGGTATTCTTGGATAATATTTTTGTGTATTCTACGAATGAAGAAGATCGTGCATTGCACTTAAAAAAAACATTTGAGGTTTTGCATGAACATAAATTGTATGCCAAAGCAAGTAAGTATTCTTTTGCAAAGGATCAGATTGTGTATTTGGGAAGAGTGATTTCTAAAGAGGGGATTCACATTGATCTTGATAAAGTTAAGACTATGTTAGTAAGAGATGTAAGAAGCTTTATGGGTCTATCACAATATGAGAGAGCACACATTAAAGATTTCTCTAAGATAGCAAGTCCTTTGACCGAATTGACCAAGAAAGACAAGGGTTTTGTGTGGACTTCTAGCTATGAGACTACTTTTGAGACCTTGAAGGCTAAAATAGCAAAAAATTATGTTTTAAAAGTTCCTGAGATGGGCAAACCATTTGTTGTGTCCTGTGACGCTAGTGGTGAACAATTAGGTTGTGTTTTGACACAAGAAGGAAGAGTGGTTGCATGTGAGTTTAAGAAATTAAGACGACATGAATTGAACTATGCAACACATGATCTAGAATTGCTTGGTGTTGTTCATGCATTGAAGCATTGGCGTCATCTCTTGCTTGGTGTAAAATTTGAATTGCGTACTGATCATCAAAACTTGAAGTATATTTTCACTCAACCATTGTTAAATAATAGACAAAGAAGATGGATTGAATTGCTGGCTGAGTATGACTTTGATTTGAAGTATTTGTGTGAAAAAGAAAATAAAGTTGTAGATGCATTGAGTCGTAGGCCCATGTGTAATTTGTTGACTGTTGTGCGATCCAATTTGATTGATGAGATACATGCTGAAGTTGAAAATGATTCCTTTTATATGCCTATTTTGAAATTCTTGCATGAGAATATTGGTGAGATGTATAAAAACAGATATCACTTGTATAAGGGAAATCTGTATTGTTATGACCGCTTGTGTATTCCTGCAAATTCTTTTTTTAAGAGTCAAATTCTGCATGAGTGTCATAATTCACCTTTTTCTGGTCATCCTGGATTAAATAAGACATATGAAAAGATTAAAACCTCATTCTTTTGGCCGCGTATGAAATTGGATGTTAAGAATTATATGTGTGAGTGCTTTCAATGTCAACAAGTTAAGATTGAGCATAAGAGGATGCATGGTGACCTTCAACCCTTAGACATTCCTTTACAGAAGTGGGAGTGTATATCCATGGACTTTATCATTAGACTTCCTACTACTCGTGGAGGGTATGATTAGATCTTTCTGGTGGTAGATAGACTCACAACACAAGCTCACTTCTTTCCTGTAAAAATAAGTGATGCTGCATTGACCATTGCACGCTTGTTTGTGAAAGAGATATTTCATTTGCATGGCATGCCCAAGAGTATAGTGTCTGACAGAGATTCTAAGTTCACTTCTCATTTCTGGAGAGCGACTTTTGACTCTATAGGTACCCAATATCGCATGTCTACTGCTTTTCATCCTCAAACTGATGGGGAAATGGAGAGAGTGAATCGTATTCTAGAAGATATGTTACGAATGTATGTCAATGAAAACCAATCTAATTGGAATGAATATCTGCCTTTGGTTGAAATTGCATATAACAGTTCATATCATTCATCTATTAGGATGACTCCGTTTGAGGCAATGTATGGCTATAATTGTCCTACACCTATTCATTTTCTTAATTCGAGGAATAAGGTAGAACTGTAACGTGAGATGCTTGAGAAAATGGATAGCGAGTTGGCCAAAATGAGGGGGAATATTAGAGAATCTCAAAAGAGACATAAACTGTATTATGACAAGAAACATCGTGTTGTGGAGTATGAAACTAGTGATATGGTTTTCTTAAAGGTCATTCCTGAGAAGTCTCATTTGATTCTTGGAAAGGATAGAAGATTGTCTCCATGATTTGATGGGCCATTTAAAATTTTGAAGCGCATTGGTTCATTACCTTACAAATTGGAATTGCCTTCTCATGTTAAAGTGCATCCTGTATTTCATGTGAGTATGTTCCTAATGTGCATCATGTTTTACAAAACAACTCTAAGTTGAAAGATGACGGACCATTGACTGTAGAACCAGACTTAGTACTAGATAGGCGTTTTAAACATCTGAGAAATAGAGACATTGTGGAAGTTTTGGTTAAGTGGCAGAACTATCCAGTAGAGGATGCATAATGGGTTGATCTTAGTGTTTTGCAAAGAGAATTTTCCTCTCTTTAGACCAACTCTGAGGACAGAGTTAATTTTGATAAGGGGAGAATGTAATAGGACTAGTCTTTGAAGTTCTTAAAGTCGAAAAGAATGTAGCAGGGCTTATCTTTCGTTAGCACGATTTGAAAGATTGTTGAATAGTATATTAAATAGAGCTTATACGAATGAGTTGAGATATTAAGAGAGAACATATATTCTTTTTTTTTAATAATACACTAAAGAAGGATTTGATAAAGATTAATCAATAACAGATAGTCTGTCTATGAACAGTAAAATTGAGATTTTTATTAATATCAATGTTTTATATTTATGTGCTTTAGCTTAAAATACATGGGTAGGCTTAAAATAAGTTGAAAAAGTAGTGGAGACCCAAAAATAGAGGTTTTATGAGTCACGACCTCAAAGTTGCGTTTTCAGCCAAAGAAAGATGTTTTTTGCAATTCTGTTTACGCTACCTTGTAGACCATACCTATGCCCGTCGTTTTGAGTACCTGGATTGCTCTGTTCTGAGTTTGTTTGTAAAAGTTATGATAAAAACAAACAGAAGGGAGCAGCAGTGTAGTATACACAGGGACAGACAGACATACAACATCATACAGTTCTCCCTGCTATCAACCAAGAAGTGGATTGTTTCTTCATGGTAGAGTATGGAAATTGAGATTATGAAGGTATATAATTATGTTTTTACTTTGATTATCATGTTGAATTTGTTGCACGAGTATGTTCTTTTGGCTATTTTGTAGGCGATGGAGAAATCAATGTGTGAAACAGGATCTGTGCAAAGTGTCATGATAAAAATCTAACCTTCACGGATCGCTTAGCGATCACGTTCTTATATTATTCTCGCAGGTATACTTGGTGCGAAAATCGTTCAGGCTTTTCGAGGAAAAGAAGGATAAAAGCACGACGGGTGGTGCATTCGGGGATCATTCACAAATCTCCTCTTCCTCGAGTGTGAGTGCGAGTGCGAGTGAGACACTGCATGCAAGCGAACTGAAGCTTGGGGGTGGTCGGGAGGTTCGAGCTCCGTACAACGGAGTGCGCCCATATTCAATTGCTCCTCTGTTGTATGAAAAGTCTGCAAAGATTCATCAATACAAAGATCTCTTTCTCTATCTTTTGCTGCCTATCTCTATTATTCTGTTCCTGTGACATCGAGCTTGACCAAGAAGCAAGCAAGGCAATTCTTGAGAGCTCGGAGCAATTTGAGCGTGAAGGAAAATTGGGAAGCTTGACAAGGAGAAGCAAGCAGAGCTTGAGAAGAGCTTGTCGAGGCAAGCAAGCAAAGCAAGCAAGGAAGCTTCTTGAGGCAAGCAAGTAGGTCAAGAAGAATCTTGTCGAAGCAAGCAAGCTTGATCAGGCGAGCTTGGTTAAAGCGACCAAGGCAAAGACGAGCTTAAAGAGATTATGTAAGGGAGAAGAGGGAAGTGAAAGGGATTAACGAGTGGGGCATAATGAAGAGGAAAAGCAAGGTCAGGAAGGTAAGGAGGTGATGGAGTAGAAGCTACAAGGAGAATCTCTCTCTCGCTTTTGAGGTCATGAAAGATGAAAGGCTTCACCAAGGCAAAGCTCTGTTTCACACCTACCATAGCCAGAGGCCCGGCGCCTCCCCGGCTCACGTAGCGAACACATATCCCCCAGCACCACCTGGACGGGAGCGCTCGACTAGAGCCATCAATGCATTGGCAACCCCATATCCTCACAACAAGAGATCTCTCTCTCTTGTCACCACACAAGTCAAAGGGACACGCCCCAACCCCTATACACATGCATCCCAGCACAGAGCCTCACATGTGGGATTTTGGGCTACAATGTGGTGGCTCCTCATGCTTTTAGTCTTCCAAAGGCCTCAAGGCCTCTTAGAAAATATCTTTTTATTTTTTGTTTTTCCCATCAGTTTGAATCTCTGCTAGTGGTTACTCACAAGGCCAATTATCGGACCATAAAACCCCCCCCGAAATCCTTCAAACTATACTTGGATTAGTGCAAACCCGACTACCCGCGGACTTTGTTTGACCCTCCAACCGAACTGATCAAAAACTTGAAAATCATCTGCAACCTTCCCTTGAGTAACTACCCAGACTTTGACAAGCCATAACTGAGCGCTCCAGGATCTAATTACCATGTTGTTTCTTCCTACTAGCTCCATACACTGTCAACTACCCCTACGGACTACACCAAATTCCAAAAACCTCTATAGGCACACTTTCCAAAGTGGGCAAACTGACACAAACCTGGCCCTCTCCAAAACTTTGACTGATAATATCTTGACATCCGGGAGTCAGATTGTCGATCTGAAAAGATGACTATGCTCCATAAAATAAGCACTATGCACCTATACCCTGATATCCACTTGGGCCACCTATCCGTAGCTGCCTTGTCCAGCCAGAATCTCAAACACATTGAACCTTCAACATTCAATAAGTTGGGCTCTGTAGCTCGATTTGATGAGCCATCTGGACCTCCTCCATCAAGACTTCAAGCTCTATATTCTTGGACCCAAAGATTGCACCTTGAATCCTTCACGTGCTCCCCAAGTTAGCCCCTTTTGGAGCCCTTCTTGGCCTATAAACCGCATCAGCCATATATTTTCACTGCTACCTATTAGCCCATGATCTCCCTAGCTTCTCTAGCCTTTTGCCATGATTCTACTAGCCTACACATATCTACCCATGCCATCTTCTATGGTCGACACACTTTGGTTGTACTATCATGCATTAAGTGTTATTACCATATTCATATAATGCATAGTCACAAAGAATCCGATCAAGGGTGACCAGGTAACTCAAAGAAGGCTCGTTATTGTCTTTTATTTTCTCAACGGGCCCGCCATGAAACATCAAAATATCAATAGGCCCACTAGGAAAATAAAAAAGCATGGAGGGCGTGCAACTTAATATCTGGATGGGCCTGCTCGAGCCTGGCGGGTAGCATTTTGTGAGCCTGAGAGAGAGAGAGAGAGAGAGAGAGAGAGAGAGAGAGAGAGAGAGAGAGAGAGAGAGAGAGAGAGAGAGAGAGAGAGAGAGAGAGAGAGGACCTCTTGATCTGTAGGTACGTCCAGAGCAGAGAGGGAGCGAGGGGACCGTGTGGGAGTGTGCTCTGCATCGAACGGTGCAGCAATAGCGGAGTACCTAGCTACACAACTTGAGTGTTTGTATTGTGTGTGTCGTGTGGTAGCATGCCTTGTGTTGTATTGTACGATAATAACAAGAGACCTGACCACACAATGTGGGTGTGTGCAAAAGTTGTTCTATCGCATAGTGCTACCACAGAGGCATCACCTCTGTTATGCGGGGAATATGGTGTCCTTGTGGTAAGTATTGGCTCATTGTAGTGGTACTATGTTTCTAAGAATTAGGAAGGGAATGGGGTCTAAGGGGGCCTCTTTATTTTCCATGGGATTAAAAAGGAGATTATGGAAGGGGAAAATTGGTGGATGTCATGTGGACTCAAATGGTAGGTATGGCAAGGCCTAAAAGTAAGTGGTCAAACTTGTACTCTTTTATAAAATATAGAGAGAAAATCTCTTATAAGTTCAAAACATTAAACTTTTCTCTAAATAGTTGAGTAAAAACTAATCCTTTCTCTCTTTAGTGGCTGTCAGTTTCCCCCCCCCTCTCCTAAAAGGGGATCCCTCCAAAAATGTGTTGATCATCATTCCCTCTCTCTCTACTCTATCATCTCTCACTTCTCTTCACTTCACCTTGCAAGTTGCTTCTCTTTCCTTCCTTTTAGTTTTCCCTCCCAAAAGCTGCACAGCAGAAGTTTGAACCTCCTTTCCTTCCTCAAGCTTACTGCATTCTCCTCAAGCTTGTTGCATTCTCTTCAAGCTGAAGTTCTTGATATCTCCATGGGCCTCACTAAACACCTCTACCTAAAGCTGAAGATCTACATCATATTCTTCTGCTATATCATCCCTCTTTCTTTCCTCAATAGATTTCCTACTCCTTCTCCATTAAGCTCTCTAAGGAGGATCTACTTTCCTCTCAAGATTTGCAAAATCATCTTCCCCATTAAGCCAAGAAGCTGGTGGATCAGTATAGTAGTAAGTGGAATCCTTCACCTTTGTGTACCATCAAGAATCTTGCTCTTTATACAACTGAGAACATGGATGTGCAATGTCTAATCATAAATGTTTTTTTGCAGGTTGTGCTAGTATTCCCCATGGAATCAGTACTCGACGACCTAGGGGTGTCATTGCCTTCATTTCATACAGCAATGTACAAGACGATAGTGGATACTCGGTGACAATGTATCTCAAACAAATGATGTGGGTGACAATGCAGCCCCAGTCAAGAGGTGTACACAAGGTCTCAAGGAGACACATGGCTTCTCAAGCACACCATTGGAAGGGAAGAATCAAGGAGTACAAGAAAATAGAAGATGACAAGCGTCTTGCGAAGGTGCATCGGTGTATGTTGCTTCATAACTGAAGCTCAGGACAACAGTGGCTCCATCGAAGTTTTCTGCAAAGTGTAATTTTACTCTTATTTTAAGTTTTCGGTTGTCTATTTAGTATCTTTTCCTTGTACGTTGCTTTTGATGACTGTAAGATTTCCATTGCTTATTCATGTTTGCAGATGTTTTTCCATCCAATTATGTGGAGTGGGAGCCAAAAGAGTCCTTCACATGAACTTTTGCGGACATCCACATTGAGCTTGGCAAGTTGTGGCTCTATGCTAGTTGTTCATTCTTTGAGCTTGCCTCATGTGTTTTTTTTGTCTTATAATCATACTTATGTCATACCTAGGCAAAATGGGTATGGTAATCTTTCTCCATTTCACTTGCCAACCTTCGAGAGTTTGGAATGGCCTAAGCCAGATAGTGCCTTGATCGCATCAACCAAAAGGAGAATCAACCCAAATCTATAAACAACAATGAAGTGCACCTATGGTTCCCACAAAGCCACAATAACATGGTTTATGTCTCATGTGTATGTGTTTATCTTTTGATTTTAGAATGTTTACAAGACATAAACAATGTGGACTTGCAAAGGGGGAAGTGTGATCAACGGATTTCTTGAAGCTGTATTAGAGACTAAGGTCGTCAGCCACAAGGGAGACAGAATCAAGTGCTTTGTAGTTGCTGACAATGTGGTGTTCAGCCACCATATTGCAAATCAAAGCTTGTTGATGTTCTTTTCCTTGAGAAGATGTAAGCTGACGATGGGAGAATGGGAGGCACCAGAATGTGATATTGCAAAGAAAATCTTGTCGATGGTCTTTCCCTATAAAAGATGGAAGCTAACGATGGGAGAATGGGTGGCACTAGACTCTAATGTTGCTACTAGAGAATTAGTTGACCTGCAAAATACGCCTCCATGATGATATAGTGCACCACATTACAGTGAATGATGACTGGCAACTCAGTCACCTTCGCGAGTATCTTAATCTCAAATTTACCTTGCCCAAGCAATATCTCTTTGTAATCAATGAAAAGGTTGTTCGCTTTAGAAAAGAGAAGAGATTTCTGTGTGAGAACATTCTGTTTTCACAATGTATTTTTGTAAAATCTTTTAACTGATAGGGATTTTTCTCCCATTAATACATACGATGTTTTGAATCTTGGTTCTATTCAAGTTTTTGATTAAAACGTGCAATTTATTTGACGTGGAGCACGAATTTTTTCAATGTTGGTGTCTTTCAATGCTTTGTCGCGTGATATTCTTTGGAGTTAGAGTTTTAAGTTATTTTGACATTAATTTTGAGTGCTTTTTAAAAAGTGACTTTGGGTATATAAGTGACTTTCTAGGTTTTAAACTTCATTTCTCACATTCACAAAACTCTATCTTAATGCTCTCTTCGCATCTTCTTTGTGAATGAACCCATGGTAACGTCTAGTGATGCACTTCTCACACAATTAGAAAAGGTTGGACTTGCTGATCAAGCACATGAACTACTCAGTGTCTTCAAGGGGACAATTGACATGCAGACCACTTCCAACCTTCACGCAGAGGCATTCAAAAGCTTTCTTGACTACATGGCGCAACACATGGAAGCATATGCCATAGTCTTTGAGGGATACAACATGGCGTGGTTGCTTGTGTTAGGAAATAAGACGTAGCTAAATAGATAATTGAGTAGATTACTTAATGGAGAGAAACAAATTTACATACACAAGATTATAGAGTAGAGAGAGAGAGAGAGAGAGAGAGAGAGCACACACGATATACGTGGTTCACCCAATGTGGGCTACGTCCACGGGAAAGAATCCACTCAATGGCTTTAGTAATTCAAAACAAGAAGTAGTTTACAAAGGGATTATACCCTTAATGGAGCTCCCTCCTTGCTTCACTCTCACCACCTCACACTCACCTTGTTGCATCAACTTCACACTATATAAAATGTGTGTAGCAATGGCCTCCTTTCATAGGCCAAAAGGGCTGCCCTCTCTCATGAGAGGCAGCCATGTGTAGCCGCCCTTGTGTAGATAAGTGCAAATCCAACCCTCCAATCCGCCCATGTGTGGCCGCCCTTGAGAAGACAAGTCCGCTTTTGAATTCGGCCACCGGCCATTGACTACCGGCCACCGGCCAACTGACCGTTGTTTTCCGACCACTTTCCGGCCGCCGTCCAGCCATATTATTCCGGCGAGGGAAAACAAAGTCTCGGGGGCTTCCTCCGGCGAGGCCCCTAAAGTTGCCCCTGATTTTTGGGCGTGAAAATTTTAGTTTTTGGCAAGTGATTTTCCTTTATGCACGATGGCTTCTCCTCATAATGGAGGCCTTACAAATGTGCGCTTTTACCACGGAAAATTACAAGGGTAAATCAGGCTCCATACTTAACAATCTCCCACTTGGAGACAGATCTCCAAACCAAACCTGTGACTTCTTTCTATCCTGGCTTCTTATCCTTGAATGCCGATTGAAGATGAGCAAAATCTCAACTTCTCCTTGTTGACCACCTTTGTAAACATGTCTGCAGGATTTTCACTTGTATGCACCTTTCCTAGCTTTAGTTGTCCCTCTTCCAAAAGAGTGCGTATGAAGTGATATCTCACCTCAATGTGCTTTGTCCTTGAATGAAAGGCTGAGTTCTTTGCAAGATGGATAGTGCTTTGGCTATCACTGTACAAGACACAATTGTCTTGTTTGAATCCAAGATCTTCTAAGAATCTGTGAAGCCACAGAATTTCTTTCCTTGCCTCCGTCATTGCTACATACTTTGCTTCCGTGGTAGAAAGTGAAACCACTTTCTGCAGCTTTGAAGCCCAGCTTACTGCTGTGCCTCCAACCGTGAACACATAGCGAGTAGTGCTCCTTCGAGTATCTTTGTCACCTGCCATATCTGCATCATCATACCCTTCTAGAAAAATATCAGTTCCTCCAAAACACAAAGCATTTGTTGTTGTACCTTTTAGATACCTAAGTATCCACTTCACAGCTTGCCAATGCTCTTTACTTGGGTTGTCCATGAACCTACTCATAACTCCCACTGCATGTGCAATGTCTGGCCTTGTCCAGACCATAGCATACATTGGAGAACCTACCGCTGCAGCATATGGAACTTTAGACATATAGGCTATCTCCTCTTGTGTCTTTGGACACATATCCTTCGTTAGTTTAAAATGACCAGCCAAAGGTGTAGAAACTGGTTTTGCATTTTGCATTGCAAACCTTTCTATTACCTTCTTGATGTAATATTCTTGAGATAGCTTTATTGTCTTCTTCATCCTATCCCTTGATATTTTCATACCAAGTATCCTCTTTGCAGCACCTAAATATTTCATTGAAAAACATTTAGACGCTCCTCTTTTAGGTCTTTGATGTCCTGCATGTTAGCACTTGCAATCAACATGTCATCAACATACAACATTAGGATGATGAATTTCCCATCTCCCAAATTCTTCGTGTAGACGTAGTGATCCGAGTTGCATATTGTGAATCCATGATCCAACATCCATCGATCAAACTTCAAGTACCATTGTCTTGATGCTTGTTTTAAACCATACAAGCTCTTCTTTAATCTGCACACCATTTTCTCCTTACCTTTTACTTCATACCCCTTTGGTTGAAGCATGTAGATTTCCTCCTCTAAGTCACCGTGAGGAAATGCCATATTTAGATCCATTTGCTCGATATTTAGATCATGAGCAGCCACAAGGCTTAAGACAAGCCTAATTGAGTTCATTTTTACAAGAGGAGAAAATATTTCATTGAAGTCAATACCTTTCTTTTGAGAAAACCCTTTTACCACAAGCCTAGACGTGTACCTTTTCTTTCCAGCTTCTTCTTCCTTTAGCTTGTACACCCATTTGTTTTGAAGTGCCCGCTTACCTTTAGGCAACTCAACCAACTCCCATGTTTGGTTGCGATGTAGTGAGTCCATCTCCACTTGCATGCTCTTCATCCATTCTTCTTTGGATTCATGTTGCATAGCTTCTTCGTATGATTCTGGCTCTCCAGAATCTGAGATCAAGAGATGGTTGAAGGAAGGAACAAAACTTTATGGAGGTCTATTTGCTCTTGTAGATCTTCGGGGAATAGGTTGAGGCTCCTCATTTGGTTGACGTTGTTGCACATTGTCACCGTTTGCAGTCCTTGAGTCTTCACCGTCCTCAAGCTCCATGTAATCTTTGTACATATTTTGTTCGTTAAAAATTACATCCCTACTCCTTAAGATTTTACCATCTTTAGGATTCCATAGGCGATACCCAAAGTCACCTTCTCCATATCCAATGAAGAAAAACTTTTTAGACTTTGCATCTAGCTTTGATCTTAGGCTTCTATCTATGTGCATGAAAGCCTCACACCCAAACACTTTGAGAAATGCATAATTCACCGGTTTACCTGTCCATGCCTCTTCTGGAACTCCCCCATCCAATGCTGTTGAGGGTGACCGATTGATTAAGTACACAGACGGACTTACAGCTTCCGCCTAAAGCTCAAGCGGTACGCCTGCACGTAGCCGCATGCTTCGTGCTCGCTCCATGATTGTCCTATTCATCCTTTCTGAAATCCCATTTTGTTGAGGTGTCCTTGGGGTTGTCCTTTGCCTCCGAATGCCATTGCTAGCACAAAAAAATTCAAAAGCTTGGCTGCAATATTTGCCTCCATTGTCGGATCTGAGGCATTTAACCTTGGTATTTGTTTCATTCTCCACAAAGGCTTTCCACCTTTGAAATATGGAAAATACATCGGATTTATTCTTCATGACATAAACCCATGTTTTTCTAGTCGCATCGTCTATGAATGTTACATAGTACAATGAGCCACCAAGTGATGGTGTACTTGAAGGACCCCAAACATCAGAATGAACCAACTCAAGTTTTTTATTTTTTCTTTCATTTCTTGATTTTTGAAAATTTACCCTCTTTTGTTTATCATAAACACAATCTTCACAGAACTCTAAGTCCACTTCTTTCAAACCTGGTAGAAGCTTCTATGTTTGAAGGATTTGCATTCCTTTGGCACTCATATGCCCAAGTCGGTAGTGCCACACCGCACTGTCAACTTCTGTAGTATTTGCACAAGCTGATTCAGGTTGCGTGCTAACAACTAAACCTTTTCTCCCTTGGCAACCACCAAAGATCCCTTTGAGATCTTCCACCATTTGTTTCCGAATGCAATATTGTAACATTCATCGTCCAATTGTCCTGTAGAGATCAAATTTTTGCGCAGAGAAGGAACATGCCTAACATCTTTAAGCTTCCATTCATTTCCGTTAGCAGTTTTGACAGAAATTGTACCTTTGCCGACAATCTCACAAGCTTCATCATCTCCCAAGTATACATACCCAAAATTACCTTTGGTGTAGTCTTGGAAATGTTTCTTGTGTGGTGTCGCATGGAATGAAGCCCCGGAATCTACTATCGAGGAATTAGACACATTGTCTGATGAGAGAATTAGAGCATCTTGCTCTACTTTACCTGCCACATTGACTCCGATGTTGGCTTGTTGTCTTGAGACTCAGTCTCCTTCTTCTTCTTGGACCAGTAATCGTTCTTGACGTGGCCCTTCTTGCCACAATTCCAACATTCAAGAACTGACTTTGTGCGTGACTTGCTTCGTCTTGAGCGATCACGACCCTTCTGGTTTTTGAACCTCTCCTTAGGCCTTCCTCTTGTTTCCACTGACAATGCAGCACTTGATGATTCTCCTGTGCTTCTCCTTCGTATTTCCTCGCTTAGGAGAGCACCCACAACATCATCAAAATTAAGAGTATTTGTGCCAGTGATAGCCGTTTTTCGGCTCTCCATAATTGCCATAGTAAGTTACTCCACCCTACCAAATTCACCCAAACGCTATGGCTATCCCTACCATTTCACTGTAAATAGGCGTGTGTGAGTTAGGGGGCTTTTTCCATATCTTCTTAAAATCCTCAGCTAGCTAGTCACTGGGCTAGTTGAGTCAAAAAAATAAAATATATTATGTCCCATTTGTGTGTAAATATTGCATTATATATATGGCCTAAATATAGAGATTTTTATAATTATTCTGGTATTTTATTTAAATATTTATACTTAGGTGTGTGTTTTATTAAACCTGTGTATGCCTTCTTTCATCCTCTTACACCATAAGTATATTTTGCCAATGTGTACATACTCTAACCTCATATTTTTCTTTTATACGAATCACCCCCACATTTTCACCCTCACCCTCGTGAAAACAAAAAAATTGATTTCTACTCATTGGTCACATTTAAATATTATTTACTTGCATACCTTTTCCTCTTTCACCCAAAATCATACAAAGAGGGACCATATCATATGATTCCAATATCTTTCCATATCCATAATTCCTCCATATTTTTATTATTATTTTTACTCATTATTCTAACACCATGTGCTCATTGAGCTAAAGTCCATGAATAGTCCATACACTAGTCCCACCATGTATATATTTATTTATTCACCAATAATCCTCCTCCATGCATGGGTCAAGGGCAACTTGGATGCTTTGTATTATAGTATGACAAAGGAGGGTCTCACTCTTGGATGCATTGTATAAATTCAACAAAGGAGGGGGCCACTAAAAGACTTTGCAGGCATAAAAACAGGATTTTTGGTGAGAATTTTGGCACCCATCTCCACTCCGAATTTGGAGCGGTGGTCAAAAGAGAAAATGTAGCCCATGCTCTGAATAATCACCTCAAATGTTTTCATGATTTTGGGAGCAACCACCGGTGAGCTATGATTTTTTGAGTGGACCCCAGTCTGCCCACTTTTCTCACAAGTAGCCCATAGTCTTCTCTCACCTCTTTCCACACTTCTACACACACACATTCCTCTCAATCCCGAACTCAAACCTGCACCTTCAATGGTTTCTCTCACCTTCTTCACCATTAACCTCCCCTCTTACTTCCATAGCTCTCATATGAGCTCTCCATATACATACACCATCTCTATGCCTCTCTCTATTATCTCCAAAGTACAATTCCATCTTAACCCTTATATATATACATAAATTCAACATGTGTACCATGCTTAACCTCTGCAAATCAAGAGATCTCATCAATGGAATGACCATTTTCATCGTGATAATCAACCTTGGCGGCGGTGGCGTAAAGAAGAGAAGACGAAGAAGAAGATCGATAGTCATTTTGATAACCTACACAAGTAAGTCAAAAACTTCTTCAAGCTTCACCATCACAAGGATTTCCTCACTTCATTCAATCATATTACTTCAACCATTCACCTCCTTCTACCCATTGTAAATTCATCATTAACTTTCTAGTGATTACTAACACTAACCACCACTAACATACTAACACAAAATAGTCATTGACCTAACCATAAAAGACACCTCACCTCAAGACATGTGCATAGTAACTCTCTCTCTCTCTCTCTCTCTCCCCTTCCTTAAAACTTACTTTCACCTTATCTACCATCAATAATGCTCTCTTTTGAGCCCACACCCATGACTCAAGCAGACAAAGAAGGCCCGCAATGTTTTGATATTCAAAAAAATCATAATCCTGATTTGTTAGCTTGTAAATTAGGATTTCCAATAATCTTAATGAGGGGTCTCCAACCTATAAATAGACCCCTCTCCTTCTTGTAAAACAACCTCCAACATCTCACATAGCACCCCAACACTCTATGCGTGAGGAGAGACTTAGGTGTAGCAACCACTTGTGAGCTTCACTCTTGGTGTGAGAGAAGCCTTCAAGCTACACATTGCAAGTGAGAGAGCGTGAGTTCCACAAATCTCAAAACCACTATTGTATATGCTCCTTCATCATCAATAAATTGAGGTTTGGTGCATCAAAGGCGTGATTCGACGATCAAATCTTTGTCCTTCCATTAGTGCAATACGGTTTGATGAATTCAAGGTGACTTGTGTATTTTGAGTTTCTATCTGTTGATCTTGATTTTAGAAAGTGTTTTAGTGTGTTTTTCATTGCCAATTTTGTGTCCATTGTAAGAGGGTATTGTGGTGAGAGGTCTCCCACACCCTAAGACAGTGTGTGTGTGTGTTTTGGCAATGTTTAGCAATCACTAAGCATTGAGTGAGTTTTGTACAAGTTCTACGATAGCATCATAACGAACCATCTCCATTTTCAAGTCACAAATAAGGTATTACGCAAGATCCTTTCCTCTCTCTCTTCCCTTTGCTCTAGCTCTCTCTGGTCCATTTTGTGTGTGTCTTGGTGTGAGGTTGCTTGTGTGTGTTTTGTGGTGCATCTTCTTGGTTGTACCAAAATCTCTCTTGCGTCCTAGTTCGCATACCATAACTAGGTGGTGCCCCTATCTTGTTTGGGTTTGTTGTGCTTGTAGTTGCCCCAGCCCCAATTGAGCAGCATGGGAGCCTTGAGGGGTGTTTAGAGGTCGCCTCTCTTGTTGCCCGCCCTGGACCGCCTCAATTTTGGTGCCCCCACTGAGGACTAACTTTGTGCTTATTGTTGTTGTATTGCATGAATGCTTGAATTTTAGCATAATCAAGTAGATTATATGAATCATGAAAACTTGTATAACCGAGTTTAATTTCAAGGCAACAAAAATTGATCTAGAATATGGTTTGGATTAGCAGAACATAAGAAAGGAAGAAAACATTTTCACATAAAAGTCTAGAATTCATGTTGAAAGACCTTTCAAAACTTTGTGTAGTTAGTTGATGATTGTTTGGAACTAATCTTTGTGTGGTTCTAGCATTGAGAGACTATGACATGCTATACCTTTGAGGATATCCCAATCTTCTTCGGGAATCTAGAAGAAGACGTTGATGATGTTCTTGCTGATTTTAGAATGGTTTGTCATATCCTTGGTAAAAGGGATGACATGGAAAAAGGGGATTTTCTATTGCTATGCCTTAGAGGCAATGCTGAGCAATGGTTTTGGAGTATGTCTTCTCAGATTGAAGATGGGTATACCCAAATTTCCAAAGCTTTGAAGACTAGATTCTCTAAAATTCCAACAACAGAGACAGCATGGGCTTCATTAGGGAGACTTCAACAACATGGTGAAGACTACTATGCTTATGAGGATTTTTTTTCTCGTCAATGGGGAGGATGTGGATTTAGTTCTACATTTCCAGATTATGTAAAAATGGAGCAATTTATTTCGGGTTTGTCTCCTTTCCTAAAGACTAAGGTTACTTGTAGTGGACCCTCTACCTTTGAAGAAGCAGTCACTATTGCCTGAAGGAAGTTTCACAAGTACTTCTACATCAAAAATGGTTTCCATCATGAAAGTGTTTCTATCAAGGAGTCATCTCCTTTGCCATACTTGTTTGCTTCTACTCCGACAAATGTTGAAGAAGTTACTTACATGCCAACTGATTATTCAAGTGCTAAAGTGTGTGGCCAAGATTCAAATGTGGAATCTCTTTCTTCTACCTTTATCACAAGCATGCAAAAATCGACACAAGATATCTCAAATGGCATTGATGATTCAATAATGGATATATCCAACCCTTTGGCGGAGGATCAATTTCTAGTCCGAGCAGACGAAGCTTTTGTGCAACATGACTCTATGGAGAATGAAGACCTTGAAGGTAAACTTGATCTTATGGAATGTTCTGAGAGTGTATCTTGTCAAAAAGAAGAGAGTGAAGAAGAAGATGAAATCATAGGTGGAGAGATCATAGACCACATTGATCATAAAGAGATGATTGTGTACATGGAATGCCAACTCCAAAACAAAGTAGAAGAGTGTGAGTTGAATCCAGGTGAGGATAATCTTGAAGAAGTGTTTGAGGATGTTGAAAAGCATTGGTATGACCCATGTATGTTAAGCATAGAGGAACCTATCATGCAAGGATCCAAATGTTTCACAAAATCAAATAGTATTCCATCAACCTTTGAGGTGGTACAATGTGAGGAGTTACAACCTTGCCAAAGGGGGGGCTTAGAAGGGGATGAAGAACATGGGAGAGTAGTTAAAAATAGAATCATAAAAGGAAACTATCAGAAGGGTATCATTCTCTCCAATGGTGTTTTAGTGGGTGGCTCTCCATTCATGGGACAAACTCTTAGCCAGAAAATCCAAGCTTTTGAATCCCCAATCATCTTCACATTGGGTTTCACCTCTTCAAAGTCAACTTCTCCCCTCTTCATATATACCTTTCATCGGGGGCACCATACCTTCTTAAGTGGAAGAGGACATGAATACTTGGTGATGAACGGATGTTTCCAAACCTTCTTCATTTGGTTCTTTGGTGTATGGAGGTCGCACATTGTGATGCTTCTGGTATTCATCATAGATAAAAAACTTGTTGATTGCTACATGTGGATATTTCATCAATCAACACCAAAATCTATTCTCTTCCAATGTGTTGGAAGCAATAGAAACCTTCATCTAGTATCTACTTATGTGGTAAACTATTTGCAATATCTTCCAATAGCAACTGGAAGCATGGATCAAGCTTTCATAAATCATGAAGGTCATATAATTTTTGACTTGATGAGCCTACCCAGGTTGAATGAATTTTATGAGCTACAGTTCAGGAATTTGCTCATACAAGCTCTTGAAGATCGTAGCGGATACATCAACTTTACACCGGAGGAAGAGCAACCAATCTTTTATATCACATTCATAGTGATAGATGCAATGATGGAAAACAATAGAATCTACAAGTTTCTTCAACCGAAATCAGTAAGTGATTCCATACCATACATCTCTCTTTGGGAAAGATATTTCAAGATCTTTGATCCTGGGGGGTGCTTATGGAAACTTTCTCAATGGAGGAGGTTTACTCCGTCACTTCATTACATCCTGCTATTGGATCTGATAACCTTTCATATCACACAAGGTTTTTTAATCATACAACAAAGGTTCTTCAAAGATGAGAGCAGACAAAGACAGACGTTACACAATCTACATGTTGTATGGTCAGATAAATGGTACATGAATGTACCATTATCTAAGGGGGGGGGGGGGGGGGGCTAATGATAGCCGTTTTTTGGCTTTCCATAATTTCCATGGTAAGCTACCTCACCCTACCAAAACCACCCAAAAACTGAAGCTATCCCTACCATTTCACTGTACATAGGCGTGTGTGAGTTAGGGGGCTTTTCCCATATCTTCTTAAAATCCTCAGCTAGCTAGTCACTGGGCAAGTTGAGTCAAAAAATAAATAAAATCAAAAAAATAAAATATATTATGGCCCATTTGTGTGTAAATATTGCATTATATATATGGCCTAAATATAGGGATTTTTATAATTATTCTGGTATTTTATTTAAATATTTATACTTAGGTGTGTGTTTTATTAAACCTATGTACACCTTCTTTCATCCTCTTACACCATAAGTATATTTTTTGCCAATATGTACATACTCTAACCTCATATTTTTCCTTTATACAAATCACTCCCACATTTTCACCCTCACCCTCGTGAAAACAAAAAGTTGATTTCTACTCATTGGTCACGTTTATTATATTATTTACTTGCATATCTTTTCCTCTTTCACCCAAAATAATACAAAGAGGGACCATATCATATGATTACAATATCTTTCCATATCCATAATTCCTCCATATTTTTATTATTATTTTTACTCATTATTCTAACACCATGTGCTCATTGAGCTAAAGTCCATGAATAGTCCATACACTAGTCCCACCATGTATATATTTCTTTATTCAACAATAATCCTCCTCCATGCATGTGTAAAGGGCAACTTGGATGCTGTTTATTATGATATGACAAAGGAGGGGCTCACTCTTGGATGCATTGTACAAATTCAACAAAGGAGGGGGCCACTAAAAGACTTTTGCAGACATAAAAATAGGCTTTTTGGTGAGAATTTTTGCACCTATCTCCACTCCGAATTTGGAGCGGTGGTCACACGATAAAATATAGCCCATGCTCTGAATAATCACCTCAAATTTTTTCATGATTTTTGGAGCAACCAGCGGTGAGCTATTATTTTTTGAGTGGACCCCAGTCTGCCCACTTTTCTCACAAGTAGCCCATAGTCTTCTCTCACCTCTTTCCACACTTCTACACACACACACACACACACACACATTCCTCTCAATCCCTCACTCAAACCTGTACCTTCAATGGTTTCCCTCACCTTCTTCACCATTAACCTCCCCACTTACTCCCATAGCTCTCATATGAGCTCTCCATGTACATACACCATCTCTATGCCTCTCTCTATTTTCCCCAAAGTACAATTCCATCTTACTCCTTATATATATACATACATTCAGTATGTGTACCATGCTTAACCTCTGCAAATCAAGAGATCTCATCAACAGAATTACCATTTTCATCACGATAATCAACCTTGGCGGCGGTGGCGTAAAGAAGGCCATTCTTTGAGTTTCTCACACGGAGTTCTCCAAGAGTGCTATGCGGAGCTGCTGAAGTGCAAAGCATTAAGTGCCATACTCATTGAAGATTCCCTCACCCTAAATTATCACAAATGTATATTGGTGGACCAAGATGCAGCACTGTATGCCTTTACAGGCAAGCACCCAAGTTGAGTCCTCTCCCACTGAACCTTGAGCATAGGTCAAGGGATGACAAACCCAGAGGAAAATGGAAAATCCCTTGGCGTCAAGTCAGCCATTCGCCACATACTCACATATGTAATTCATAGTGAAACTAATCAGCTATGATGTAATATCCAAATCAATACAAAATAATTGTTTTTGTTAACGATTTTTGTCAACATTTGGTACTTGTTTTTTTTATGATTTATATTGTCCAGTAAATTTCATTTTCACAACACGTGCACAGAACCTCGAACATGCACTGACCTGTCGGCTGGGGGACACATCTCGATGATCTTTTTGCAAAATCGGGCGAGACGAGGGGTTGGTACAGGTCACCCGGACCACCAATGAGCATGGCGGCCTCTGGTGGGGTCTCAAAGGGCAAAAAAATCCCCTGTGCCCCACAGTGCGTTGTCGTGCTATGGCAAACACGTAATGTAAATTAAGGTTAGAAAACCATTCCAGTAGATTTTGATGCGCAAGTCTACTTGCTAGAGTGTACATAGTCTTCTATGTCTTCCAAAGCAACTGACATGTAAATACGTCGCCGTGGAGTTATAGACAAGGAAAATGGCCTAGTTTTGGTCCAAAGTGGAAAAATGGCCCAAAATTTGACATGTCAGCTGAAAATGCCGTGGGTAAGAGAGAGAGGGCTACTTTTTACGAAAGAACCAAAAAAATTTCTCTACTGTGTAATGGCTTCCATGGTTGCTCAATCTATGTGTAGGGCAGTCCCACCTCTTTGAAATCTTGTATCTGAGCTAGTGAGGGAGTAAATTACGATTTCCCCTTATCAAAATGGTGTGTGGGCTTGAATTTAGAAGCTCTTAAATCTTTGCAAAATAGAAAAAAATTCACCGTGAAGGTGGAAGCTCGAGCATTCCTTTCAATTGTTTGATGTTACGACTATGAAATTGGGGGCGAGGCTACATGATACCATAAAAGAGGTTTGGGTTTTGATTGAGAATTGTGCTTGTATGAGCATCGAGGTTTCATGGATGAAACATTAGTGTTTCTCAATGGTCATTTTAAGTGAAACTGAATGTGATTTGGTGATCCTCTCATCATAATCTCGACTACAAGAACAAGCAGACCTAAGCACGATAGGAAAGAGGGTTTGTGACTTTGCTGTCACAAACGCTCTTAGTTTTTTGTCACCCTTAGAAAGAGTTTTGGTGATTCTCCACAAATGCTTTTTCACAAAGTGTTTGTGACTCTCATCACAAACTCTCAAAGCCATAGGTTCTACACCTTCGCAGCTAGACCGCACAATTTTTGATATTTCTGGTGAACCCGACGCAAACAAGCTGGGGTGGGAGCGATAATGACTACAATAGGAGAAGATGTTTTGGATCAAATTGAAGCAACTATGGCGTATGGAGTGGTCAATGATTCAATACACAAACGGAAAATTATGCATATGCTTCAACAAGTTTTGAGTCGTATGCACGAGCAGGTAGCAAGGCTTGAAGAGGAGCGGACTGAGGAAGTAATGAATAGATCTATGCAGCTTGTGTATGACGATAAGAATTTGTTTGAAGGATATGATGTGATTGGGTATCTCACATGTTATGTACAGGAGATGGAAGTACAAAATGTTCCAAAAGGTAGTACTAGATTTTAGTAGTCGTGTGCAAGAGATTCATACACATCATGGAGAGAGTTGGAAAGACTTTCAAGCGGCTCTCAAATGTGAGTATTGAGGCGGTCCGGGGTGGGTAACAAGAAGAGCGGCCTCTAAACACCCTTCGAGGCTCCCGTGCTGCTCAATTGGGGCTGGGGCAAGCACAATCAGAGACAACAACAACCCACAGCCAGAAACTAAACAAGAAAAGGGGCACCACCTGGTTGTAGATGCGAACTAGGACGCACGTGATATCTCCTTGTACTCAAACGCACAAAGAGAAGGGAATGCAAGATAGCCACACACACGAAACACAAACATTCACCACGCCAGAGAGAGGTAAAGAGCACAAATCAACTTGAGCAACTCAGTCTTAGCCTTAAAGACTAGATGCACACAAAGCTTGATGAGAAATAGAGAGACAACACAAAACTTGACCTTGTTGCCAATACACAAATTGTCTTAGGGTCACGGGAGCCCTCTCAACGAGCACCCTCTTACTATTGACCTTTTAGGCAAACAATTCAACAAGCCCTCAAACCACCAAGTATGAAATGGCACAACAAACTTCAAGGACAATATACCTTCAACCACCTGATGAGCCAACTTATCAAGTCAATTTGGAGAGAAGAGTCGTAGTTGCAGCATACAATTGCACCCAAAACTATGAATCTTATTTATGGACAAGAGTAGGCTACAAGTGTGATTGCAGAGTATAGTATCACTCCACTCCTCTAGATGGCATAACTAACTTCAAGCTTCTCCATGCACCTATGTGTAGTGATGGAATAGAGCACTCACAATGCACACACTCTACACAACTAGGCTTGAAGAGTGGTGTGTTATGTGTTGAAAATGGTGTGGTGTAGTGTGATCATGTGATAATTTACAAGGGAGAGAAGGGCTCTATTTATAGGATTTAGAAGCCGCGATTAGGATTAGGCCTAATCAAGTTTATTTGAAGGAATAAAAGATTATGCATATTTTTATTTTTTTTAATGAGGGTGGGTCTCTCTTGTCCTTTGAGTCACATGGATGTGGGCTCAAGGGAAGAGAATTATTGAGGATGACAGGAGAGAGGATTGAGTGAATAATTTGGGAGTGCCTACTCTAGTAGAGGGTGCATTGTACAATAAGGTTAGTGGTTAGTAGTTAGTAATTATCACTAAAAAATATTTACAAAATCATTCACCAAATGGTGAGATATATGATGAAAAAATTTAGAGAAGGGATAAGCTTGTAAAGCAAGGTTGAAGCTTGGAGAAGTTGACATTCACCTCTTTACAGCACCGGTAGAACAAGCGGTCAACATGGCGAAGTAACGCGTGTCGATGAAGCTATGTTATCTTCAAACCTTGAAAAATTCATGATAAAGCCTTCATTTGCAGAGGTTAACCTTGGATTTTGACTGATTTTTTGAAGTTCTTTACAAAGTTGAAGAGAGTATGGTAATATGGACATATATGTAGAGAGAAAGGGGGACACATAGGGTGTAGAAATGGAGGATAAAGGCTATGGAGGTGTGAGAGATGTGGCAATGGTGAAGAGGGTGAATAAGGACATGGGAGTTGCAGGTTTGGGAGTGGGAAGGAGAGGGAGCAGTGTGTGTGAAAGAGGAAAATGATAAAGTGGAAGAGGGAGTGTGGCTGCATAGCATGGGCAAACTGGGGTCCACCAATAAAATCATATCTCACAGCTCGTAGCTCAAAAAAATATGAAAAAAGTTGAGGTGAAAGTTCAGCTCACGAGCTACAACTTTTGTTTGAATCACCTTTTCAAATTCGGGGAGCATGTGATCTTTAAAAATTCAGCAAAACTGACTGTTTTTTCCACTGCACGAGGTCCTTGTGAGGTCCTTGTTTGGATGATTCTTTTGAATACCTCCAAGAGTGAGCTCCCCATGGTGCATGTATGCATGCCACATACGCTTGACCTTATTTGGTAGGTCTATAATTGTAGATATTTTTGAGATCATGATATAAGTGAATAGTACAACTAAGAAAATCAAATATTGAGGGGTCTAAAAAAATATGTACATGTCAAATATAAATAATATAGGTGGAAAAAATATAAAGGGGTCAAAGTAAATCTCTCTCATTATAAGTCTACCATAAAAAGATGAATATTTTTGGTGTTCTAATTTATGAGAGTAAAAGAGAATAGATGTAGGAAGGAAAAATCACAATAGTGAAAAAATATACACATAAATAAAACTAGTTTTTTTTTGGATTTTTGTTGGGATGGAGCTACACCAAAAATAAGAGAAGCTTGCATGAAATTATTTTTATATGGAATAAAGAGTATGAAAAATGGTAAGAAAGAATATGGTAATGGTGAGTCAATGTACATAGCATAAATAACACACCATAGGTAGAAATATTTAAATAAATACCAAAATAATTATGAAAATTCCTTTTATTTAGGCCCTATATACAATGAAATATTTACACACAAATGGGCCATAATATACTTTTTTATTATTATTATTTTTTATTATTTGGCTCAACTAGCCCAGTGACTAGCTAATTAAGGGTTTTTAAGAAGATATGGGAAAAATCCCCTAACTCACAAACACCTATATACAGTGAAATGGTAAGGATAGCCACAGTGTTTGGATGATTTTGGTAAGGTGGGTTAACTCACTATGGCAATTACGGAGAGCCGAAAAACGGCTATCAGTATATAGATCACTGTTTCGAGGAAGAATTTGAGTTTTAGTCAAAGGAACTTGTTTGTACAAACCTTTTGGTAATAAGTGAAGCTTCCATGTCAAAATCTAGAGAATATGATCGTATTGCTCCAATTTTGCAAGATGTACCAAGCTGTGTGAGTCAAAAATGCATTTTGGTAACAATTGACGCTGAAATAGGTGAGTGTCTAATGCAAGACAATGAGCAAGTGCAATCAGTAGATAAGGGCATACTCGATGTCATATACGAGGAGCCATATAAAGTACACATGGTCAAAGAGAAGAAGGATATGTATGAGTACAAGAGTGGGAAAGTTTTTGAGGAGTATCGAAAGCAATCGAAAGTTGTGTGGAAAACTGAGGAGCTAAACCAAGATGTATTGCAAGTCGAGGTTCAGGAGGATATGAATGATAATTTTTATGCAGCAGAATGTGTTGATGAGGTTGAGGCTGGTATGCAGTCTATAGTTTTTTTGGGCAATGATGAAAGCAAGTTAGGAGATCCTAGGTTGTTGCATATGCCCTTTGATGTAGGAGGAATCAATGTGGGTTATAAGATAATGAAGACTCTTCTAATGCCGTTGTGGAGTGCAAATGAAAATTAAAATGAATGCCCCTATAGCCTTGCACCGATCACACCATTGGAAAGAACAACAGTTGCACCGTCAAATTCACCTTTGTTAAATACCTGTAAATCTTGGAGAAGAACTGCTCTAGCATATACCACACTTGGAATTAGGATAATTAAAGAACATGGGTGTGTAGATTGGCTCGCATAGATGTCCACAGAGCATCCATATGCTTGATTCCGATAAGGAATGAGCAATTTACAAGCATTCGAAGTTTGGGGGTTTTGGAAAATCTCCAAAAAGGAGATCTCTGGAAAGTATCTGCAGGTGTGCATAGAAATACAGCTATTAAAAGGGGAATTTTTGGTTCTTATCCCAAGGTATTTTTCTCTCTCTTCTTAGCCGACATGGTTCTCTCCTTGGGCACCTTTTAATTGGTTCAATTTTGGCCTTTTTTGGGTCATGAGTTGTCGGCCACTTTTTGACCAAGGCAAGTGGGGAAAGAGGATGTTCGGTGGACCAAAAAGGTGGCCAAGCGCCAGGGCAGCTGGTGTGGATTGAAAAATGGCGCCCCCTCTCTCCCCCAAAGTCCACAAGTCCTCACAAGCAAGGCCAAGAAGCTCCATTAGCTCCTTTGATACACCCTAAGGGGGTACCCACTCCCCCTCTTATACCCTCCAATTTCCACTTTCTGCCCCCCATGTGGGATTACTCCATTGCCACTTGGCACCATCCTCCCACCTCCCCAACTTCTCAAAAATTTCCAGCTTCTCCCAAAGCATTAGGGGACTTCTCGGACAATTTTCCCCGAGGCATACCATGCTGCTCCGGTCACCGAATGACGCACCGTAACACACGGCTCGAAGCCCATCACCTCGGCTATCTCCAGAAATATAAAAATTGAGTATTTCTTATGTTAGAACCCCAAGTTGGTCTAGTTGCCCTTCTTGTATGCACCCGCAATCACCTTCTAAGTTAAGACCGCCCGCTTCGGATCCTCATAATTTATGACGTACAAGTCCGATTCACAAGCTGTTAAGAACGGCTGAAAACCCTTATTAAAAACCATATTTTGGAGTCTCGAAAAACCCAAAACATCAGCATTAAATCTTGAAAAAATAACCCTTTGTACATGAATTTTTACAAGGTCACTTTCAAAACTTGCAGGACTATGTACACATATATACATGAGGCTAGTGGGCAAGCTTTTTAGCATGTATTAGTGACTTTATCTTCATCCAAAAAATTCCTGACACCGATTGATATGGGAGGAATTCATTGCAAGGATAAGATCCCTGAAGGATACAACGGTCATTAATTATTTGGCGGGTTTCAGGGATGTTGAAAGCTTTTTCATGGTATGCTGAGTATGGGAATGGTAAAGAGTCACTTTATTGCTATAAACACACTCAGCATGATCTAGGTGCTCTTGACTATATCACACTTGTTTGTAGCCTCAATCCATGTGGCCTAATAGGAGCCATAGATCAGGGTAGAGTTGAGATTGAAAGAAAGGGTCTTCCGATGGGTAAGCAGGTTGTTGGTAATTCTTTGTTTAATGTCTATGCAAAATGCAACATGCTCCTCATACTAGGAGAGATCTTTGATGCTCTTTCAATTCAAGATTTAATTTTGCGAGATAAAATGATTGCAATATATTCTAAGCAAGGTCTTGCTGAGGAAACCTTGAATTTCTTCCACCAACAAATGCAAGCGAATGAGGAACCTCAAGATGTTGGAACATATGTATGTGCATTAAAAGCCTAAGTTAGCTTAGAAGCTATTCACGAGGCTAAGAGAACCACCATGAAGTGACTCTAGATGGATGACAATCCTTTTGTGGCATTAGTAACTTTTCATGCTACTTGTAAGTAGCTTGTAGAGGCTCAGGCTGATAAGTTGTTATTTCCAAATCTGGTAGCATGGAATTCAATCACAATTGGGGTATATTGATCATTGAAATAGTGAGTAAGCATTTTCATATTTGAAGAAAATGGGATCAACAAGGACACCTCCAGAAGCAACGGCCTTCAGCTGCAATTGAAAAAGTCTTTGGAAATTTAAGGTGGGTGATCGAACAAGGCCGAGAAACACACACTCTTACATACAAAGTGTGTTGACAAAGATATTTGTTGCCAATATTATCATGGACATGTATGCCACATGTGGCTCACTCTGCGGAAGATGGAAACGATCTTCAAGGACTACTTCATTGAGATGCGATAGAGGGGTCTGTTCCGTAATGCAGTAACTTTTCCTTGCATTTAAAATCGTGTGATAACATGGTAATTTGGCTGTTAGAAATACCATGCCTCATATGTACATCAGCTTGACAAAGAAGATGATGATGTTATTGATAAGCTTCTAGTGTGAGGTGCTATATTATTGATTTTTGAATACCAATTATGCAGAAAAATATTTACTTTGAAGTGCACAAGAATGTTTGACAAGGCTTTATTATTTTTTCTTCGGATAGAGGAGGGTGCACTTCATGTGCACTACCTTGTGCAATCCAATGCAAGGCAAAGCATAGGAAGACAGCTCCTAGATTTGGCACATCAATTGTTTGCATATCGAATGTGTTTTTGGCATTTTTGGAGTTGACAGGTTCAGATTTGAAGATTTATGTTGGTCTATTCCTCATGTAGGTTGTGTTGATGTTGGGTTGGGAACAATTCAAGGCATATTGTGAATTGAGTTGAGGTACAATAATACATGCCATATCAGTTCAGATGCATTAAACAAGGGCTACTTGCAAGAGCTCAGTAAATCGTTGACCTTTGAGCTTGGGACACTATTGTTGTTGGAGCTTGTTTGTGTGATAAGGAGGCAGTTGAAGTTGTCTACGGGGAAGGACCAGAGAGGGTGAAAGAGCTTATTGCTATGGGAGAAAAATTTGATCAAGGAGAAGACACATGAGGGTGTCCACTCACCTCATCAAATTTCTCATGCTGCAGATATGACGGGTAAAGAGATTAACAGGGCTTTGTTGACCTCTACACTAAAAATTACCTTGTTTAATGAGCATCACTTTTCCATAGACTTCTAAGTACTCCAGGCGGGTATGACTGTCACATGTCATGGTGTGGGTGCATGGGACCCTGTATCTTGGAATGTAATGATTCACCCATATGTCGAACATGGAGAGAGAAAATCTTTAGTGTACTGTTTTGCAAAAATGCAATCCGAAGGCATTTCTCCATTTGAGAAAAGGTCTTTCACTTTTCTTGGTCAACTCCGTTGCAAGTCAAGCCTTGGAAGAATGATTTCCTACTCAAACTATCCATAAGTGATCCTCCATCTGATGGTGAAGCTCCTTCATTTGTGATGGGGGGTTATGCCAGCAAAAATGCTAATCCAGCAAGATAAGAAAATGAACAATAGTCTTGCACTACATGCAACTGCAAGGCCTAGCCTAGCTGAGGATTGTGCAACACTGGATGATTGCATGATCGGTATCATTGAAGAGGAAAATGCTCTCAAGATATGCATTTAGATATCACAAATCGTCTCTAGGTCACTATGCAAAAAACACTTTTTAAGTTATTTCTATGGATCATGCTTAGAGGGACTTATACCTTCAAAGAACGCTAATGTGGGTGTATGTATAGAGAATCAAAACCATATCCCTAGAACTAGCTCTACTGGTTTCCAAATGATTTCTTCCTTTGTTATTTTGGAGTAAAAGTGGCGATGAATGAGTTTGGCACATGCCGGAGGATGTGCAGGTTCAGAGGGGGTGGATGTCGTGCTATGGCACGTACATAACATAAATTAAGGTTAGAAAACCATTCGAGCATATTTTGATGTGAAAGTCTACTTGCTAGAGCGTACATAGTCTTCTATGTCTTCCAAAGAGATTGACATGTAAATACATCACCTTTGGAGTTATAGACAAGGATGCACATGACTATGGATTTTGACTCTGTTTGGGATTCTTTACATCAAAAATGACTTTTTTTGGGTCATAAATGAGCTGAAATTGTCTTAGTTTTGGTCCAAAGTGGAAGAATGGCCCAAAAATTGACACATAAGCTGAAAATGCCATGGCTAAGAGAGAGAGGTCTGCTTTTTACACAAAGAATCATCAATTTTTCTCTACTGTGTAATGGCTTCCATGGTTGCTCAATCTATGTGTAAGGCAGTCCCGCCTCTTCGAAATATTGTATCTGAGCTAGTGAGGGGGTGAATTAGGGTTTTCCCTTTTCAAAATGGTGTGTGGGATTCACTTTCAAAGCTCTTAAATATCTGCAAAAGTAGATTTTTTTTTTCATGAAGGTGGAAGCTCGAGCATTCCTTTCAATTGTTTGACGTTACAACAATGAAATTGTGGGCGAGGCTACATGATACCATGAAAGAGGTTTGGGTTTTGATTGAGAATTGTGCTTGTATGAGCATCGAGGTTTCATGGCTGAAACATTAGTGCTTTTCAATGGTCTTTTTAAGTGAATTTAATGTGATTTGGTGATCCTCTCATCATAATATTGACTACAAGAACAAGCAGACTCCAAGCACGATAGGAAAGAGGGTTTGTGACTTTGCTGTCACGAATGCTCTTAGTTTTATTGTCACCATTAGAAAGATGGTTGGTGATTCTCCACAAATGCTTTTTCACAAAGTGTTTGTGACTCTCATCAAGAACTCTCACAGCCAGAGGTCCTACACCTTCCCAGCTAGACCGCACACTTTCCAACAGCGTAGGGGGCAGATCTATCACTGATAGATCTGTCCCTTATGTGTCATGGCGTACAGGGGAATTTTTTAGCCCCATCAATGAACAGATCTGAACCCTACGCGTTGTGGTGCACATGGGATTTTTTTTCCCTGTTCGGACTCGACTGGGCATCGTTGTGCTCATTGGTAGTCCGGTTGACCCCATCCGCCGCCCCTATTGCCCGATTTTGCAAAAAAATCATCGAGATGTGCCCCTCGGCGGACGGGTCATTGCATGCTTAAGGTTGTGTGCATGTCGACATCGTTGGAGGAGTGTGTCGTGGTGGTCATCTTAAATCTAACATACCCAGCAATTCAAATACTTTAAAAAAACAACGTACAAAATCAAGTGGAACAATTGCACGGAATGGTAGAAATTCAACATTTGATATTATATGAAAAGATTACAAATCCCATCAAGCGAGAGTACATGGAATAAACTATTTTTTATGAAGACATTCTTCATTTTGCAAATGTATTGCTAAAGCTAAAATTGTATTTTTCAATGTTATGCACTTAGCATGCACCATACAGGAAATTCCATCCTAAAAAAATTGCACCAAAATATCTTCGAGGCATCCTGTATGGCCAGTAAATCTGCACGTTGTATATGTGTAGCAGAGTCACTATATTCATCCATTTCCTCTCTCACCACCCGAGAGAAGACCGTTTTGGGTACGATTGGCTCAGTGCCCTTCTGATATTTTTGAATTTCCCACAAAGAAACTGTGCCTGGATTCTATCTTCTCTTTTTCTAAGTTTTTGGTGGTGGTGGAGGAGCCGCCTGCCTGGCCCATTGAGGAGGATCATCTTTATTATTTTTTCTCCTCTCCTCTTGGGCTTGTTGTTCTTCAAGCGTCACCTTGTCCTTTTTCCTCTTTCCACATTGCTTGGCTCTTTGAGGTATTTTTGAATCCCTCATTAGGGCCAAAAACGACTCAAAAAGGGTTGTGTAATGAATTGGTTAAATTACTAATTAGCAGAGCCGTTTGTGGTCAAAACGGCTCCAAATTTGTTCGTTTTGGTCATTTAAAGCATATCTACGCAATCTAAAGCGTATCTAGGTACATATCTCTAAATATTAAAAAAGATATCTTTTTCTTCACATTCCTTTGTGGCTCACCTCGAAATTTGTTTTCATTTACTTCACTTGGCGGCAAATAGTTGTTTCGACTTTTGAATCTCTCTTTTTTCTCTCACCTTTCGCGATCTTTTTCTCCTCTTCTCTGATGCACCTTCTTCTCTGCTGCTATGTTATTTTCATTATACTTTCTGCTCCTTCATTACTTACAATGACTGATACATCTTCCACTAGTGATAACCGCAAGTTTCACTTGAACATTAAGCTAAGCCAGGAATATGCTACTACGCGGAGTGTCTATCAAAGACCAGTTACAACTGCAAATGAAGCACAACAACTTCACAACGAGGGAAAGAAACACATTGATATATGGACAAATGGGAGCTTGTATCCACCGGATCCTAGCACTGGAAGGTATCCATCTTTTAACACACCTCATGATTTGATGAGATTTGTTGGTGATGGGGTTGATGGCTTACTAGGATATAGTTCTAGGTTATCTCATTTACACATTGATCATACACATTACATTCAATATCTCAAAACTGTTTTGTCTTCAAATGCAGTAAGAATTTTAGAACTTGAAAACCAAATAGCATCTCTAAAACAAGAAAATCACCAACTTCTGTCTTTAAAAGAAACTCCAATAGGATTAAGAGCACGAGTAAAACGAATGAGAGATGTAGTAAACTTAACAGAAGGTTCTGGACAAAGAAAAAAAAAGATTAAAGATTACTAGAGAACATGTGACTAGTCTTTAAGGATTTGATATGTCCAATAGTCAAGAAAGGGTGAGATTTTTGAATGAGGTAATGAACAAAAGTGATATTCTTAAACTTTTGAAACTTCCTGAAAATCAAACTAAAAAAAAAATGGTATTTCAAAGTTTACTGAAAGATATGGGTTTATTGGTCCAACCTTCTCAAATGCAAGAAGTTTGTGACACAGTGGGGGTGAGTAGAAGGGGTTATAGAGCCATCTCTAAAACCTGGTTTCAGGTTTTAAAGTATTACAAGATTAAAGCTTTTGGGTTTCCTAGGCCTCATAATGTTGGGAAAGTTAGGACTCTATTAAACGAAGACATACCCGAACATTTTGGAGAGTACTATCATATAGAAGGAACAATGCCATATGAAAAAGAGAAAAAAAATTTCTTTTGAGTATAATGTTTTTAATAACATTTGGATGGGTATAAAAAATGTTCAATCTGCTATGGTGAGATACTATAATATGCAAGAAGTAGATTGTGAAGGAAAACTTATATTTGTTCTGAAATTGGATGAAGCTCAAATTCAAAAATGTCAAAAAATGAAAATAATATCCATATCCCTTATGAATAGAGCATTGGACTATAGCCAGGGTAAGCTTGATTCCCCATACCACAAAACTCAATCAGAAATGAAACTTTGGTGGATCGGAGCACCTCAAATACCAGTAGAAAATCAAGATACATTGAAATGGCTGTTTTTGCAGACCGATATCTGTTGAGCTTATATGTGAAGCTACTCAATATATGGCTTCTCTATATATGGCACCCAGATCCCCTCTATATATACACTTTGGGGTTCTACTTCTGTGCTCTCTCCTTCTCTCTCAACATGGTATCAGAGCAGTACATTTTTGTTTTCAATTTTTCTCCTGATAAAAATCGATTTTGCAGAAACTACCCGCTAAAGGGATCAGAATCGATGTGGTCTACAACTTTGCAGAAGGAAGTTTTTTCAAATTCTGCACCGATTTTGAGTTATCGTTCGCGGACTGCGTACATACCTGAAAAGCAATTTTCGTTTTTTGTTTTTGATTTTTCTGCTTGTTGAAAACGATTTTGCAGAAACTACCCGCAAGAGAGACTGGAATCGATGTGGTCTACAACTTTGCAGAAGAAAGTGTTTTCAAATTCTGCACCAATTTTGAGTTATCGTTCGCGGACTGCGTACATACTTAAAAAGCAATTTCCATTTTTTGTTTTTTATTTTTCTGCTTATTGAAAACGATTTTGCAGAAACTTCCCGCGTGAGAGACCGGAATCGATGTGTTCTACAACTTTGCAAAAGAAACTACCCGCGATGGGGATTGGAATCGATGTGATCTATAACTTTCCAGAAGAAAGTTTCTCTAAATTCTGCACCGATTTTGGGTTATCGTCTCGGACTGCGAATATGTTTGAAAATCAAAATTTTACTTTTTGCTTTTGATTTTTCTCATAATTGAAAACTTCTCAATTATATTTTTCTTCATCAATCATATATTTGTTACTGACGTAACTTTGCTGCAGAAGCCAGTTACACATCGTTCCGATTCAGTCGAGCCGTTGATGATCGTCCAAATTCTATCGAGCTACTGTTGGTACATGATCTTTTGTTATATGATATACTCGTTCATTGATTCTCGTATAATTATTCTTTTAGAGATATAGTTTACGTCGTTTTATTGATAATTTCTCATTGATACCATAGTGATTTTGATGGTACCATGATGATGTTTTGTTAATACTTTGGTCATGGTGATTTTCGTTGATACCATGATGATATGTCATTGACACCATGGTTATTCTCGGTGGTGCCATGATGATATTTCGTTGATACCATGGTTATTCTCGGTGATTCCATGATGATATTTCGTTGATTCCATGGTGATTTTTGTTGATACCATGATGATGTTTTGTTGATACCATGGTTATTCTCGGTGATACCATGATATTGTTTCATTGATACCATGGTTATTCTCGGTGATGCCATGATGATGTTTCGTTGATACCATGGTTATTCTCGGTGATGCCATGATGTTGTTTCGTTGATACAATGATTATTCTCGGTGATATCATGATGCTTTTCGTTGATACCATGATCATTTATTCATTTTTATTGATATAATGATGATATTTTGTTAATACTTTGATGGTATTCATTGATCACTACATTGATAAATGTTGTTTTATGTAGTATATACACATATCATTTGTATCACGTAATCACACATTTTGTACTTTTACGTTTATACTTTATGTACCATATGTTGTCGTGCGTATATATGTCGTCAAAAGAGTGGCGTCGCGAACCATCTCTTATGGCATTGTGAACGTAATTATTTCATTAACGATGCTAATAATTTTCATGACATGTTTTTTTTGGAGTCTATGATCTATGTAGGATTGATCAAAGAATTGATTTTATGAAGACAAATTTGGTGACAATAAAAGATTTATGAAGATATGTTTGGTGATGCCATATTGATGAAAACATGAAGACATGTTTGGTGATGCGATATTGATGACAAGCTACACAGCAGATTCACGGAGACACTTTTGATTACAAGCTAATCGATAGCTTTTACACCTCTTTATTGAACCTTTGTATTCATTATTGTATTGATAGGATAGGAGTAATGTAACTCCTCATAAAACATTCATTGTAAAAGGAGTGATGTAGCTCCTCGTAAACATTTGTATATTCAATGATTTTTATAATATAACGGTGGGTGTATATAGAGTTGTGGGTTTTTCCCTTGATCCCCCAAGGGTTTTTTCATCCACAGTTAGGGACCCTTATTTGAGCGGGGGTGTTGAGCTTATATGTGAAGCTACTCAATATATGGCTTCTCTATATATGGCACCCAGGTCCCCTCTATATATACATCATCTCATGTGTGTATTCTACACACTTTGGGGTTCTACTTCTGTGCTCTCTCCTTCTCTCTCAACAATATCCCTTCTGTTATACAGGACCAAAATGTAGGTGAAAAACTCTGTGTAGATGGCATGGGTGACTTTTTTGTAGAATGGCACTTGAGTGCCGACCTAAAAGCATTAAAGTGCATGTTTGGTGTATGTGGAGGTGCCAATACCAAGTATTCATGTCTATATTGCATGGCAAGCACTGGAACAAAAGGATGGCTTGCAGAACACGATGTTGGAAAAGCACCATCGAGGAATAGTGTTAACGTCATCGACTACCCATCGTCTTCTATGATTTGGGATCCAATTCTAACAATAGATTTAAAAAATGTACATATATGCACAATGCATGTAGAGATTAGAATCTTGGACAAATTGCTTCGACTCCATCTTGACTGTGCATATTCTATTAAGCCAACTAAACTTGCAGACGAGTGCATAGAAAAATGCGAGGCTTTGCTCTCTCAAATGGGTTTTCATGGTGGTCAAGTGCATCTAAAAAAAGATTCCACTCTTTCAAAAGGAACCGGTGATGTTTTACAAGATGTTTCAATGGCTGGAGCAAAAGCCAGAAGATTTTTGAGTAACCATGACAACAAACAAGTTGATGCTATGTGGAACTGCTGGAAGGATCTTTGTGTTATAACAACCAATGTCAAAAGTAGACTCGATGTAGCCAACAAACGCATGGAAGTGTGGAAGAAGCTCGACAATTTTTTGAAAGTTTTGAGACAACAAGTTAGCTCTGCTACTTATGCAGATGACTTTAAAAAGAAAATAAAGCTTTTAATAACTGCTATTACAGATGCTTGGGGAGCAAAAGACATCACATATTACTTGGTGAGTATTCAATTACTTTCTAAAGTCTGGATAATATTTTACTTTGCATCCTATTGAGTTCAACTAACTTTTTTTTTTTTTTAGCATATTCTGTACCTGCATGGACCATATTTTGCAAAACAAGGACCCCTTGCAACATGGAATACTCACGGAATGGAAAAATCTCACTATCAAGCGAGGACTTCTTTTTTCAAATGTATGAGAAAGGGAGGTGGACAAAGAAGGAGCAATGCACTAAAGGAATTATTCAATTGGTTGTATAGGAGGCAATTACAACGGATGAGATCAAACAACCATGCTGCTCAACCACAGATCTGAGATTAATGCTTCACTTTGAAACTTTGTACTTCTTTCTAAAGAGATCCAAATTCAAAAAAGATATTTTGGTGCAAAAAATTGTCAAATTTACATCAGTTTTGATTATTTTTATATCTCCAGTCACCCCTATATCTCAAAAACTTTCTTCTTTTATAGCCCCCAAGAAGGTTGCCATTTGTCTCCTTAGCTACTGCTGCATAGCTAGAGTAGCAAAGAAAGTATCCTGCTCTTGAGGCATTGAATCCTGCAGCATATCCAAACATTCGAAGTGTTGCTGCTCTCTCAAGTAGCATAATCTTGTTTGCATTGATTTGAAGGGGAGTGTACCCTAAAAACCATGACAATATCTTCAGTGCAAACATTGGCAACTCAGGATCTTCAGAATACTGCATGTGGAAAGCATAGAAGGTGGCACTATCCAATGTAGGCATGTAGTGCATGAGAGAGGAGACATCCCTTCTTGAAGAGCCCTCTATTGCTTTCCCTCTCGAGCCTTTAGCTCTCCCAAGAAAATTTTCTTTGTCAAGGAGTTCAATCTGCAAAACAAGACAATGAGTAATTAAAACTAACTTGAAAAAAAAGAAAGATTTCAGTAGGGAGATCACCTTTTGCAATTCATCTTCGACAATGACTTTTTCTTGAAGGAGATTGCATGATCCGGTCATCTCTCTTATGTCAACTTCCTTTCCAAATTTTTTCAGCTTAAAGTCTCTACCAAAAGATTGGATGCCAAGCTCAACAAGCCTCTTCTCAAAATCCTCATCTTTGAGGGAAGGTTTTTCCTCTTCCACTCTTCTCATGCATAGAGCAAGTGCATCAGGAGCAGGCAAAAAATCTTTATTGGATGTATGAAGATCAAGTGCCAAAAACTCCTCTTTTGACTCTTCTTCTGTGTCAATAAAATATTTGGCCACCTGAGAAGCTTCAGAAATGGTTGCAATACAATAGTCCTCCCTCATATGAAGCAAACACTGAATATGATGGAGAGGAATATACTCTTTTCCATTGATAAAGAAGTAGGGAAGGTTTGGAATAGTAAGGGAAGCTTCAGATACCTCTACATCATCTGTTGGCTCATCAATGACAGTACTAGCTCTAAATTGAGCAACATCGAAATTTGCACTCTCCTGCTCCTCAGCTGCAACATCAACTTCCTCCTCTTCTAGAATTTCACTTTTTTCAATCTGCAAAACTGTGAAAACATTTTTATTTGTTGCCTCATCTATATCTTTCACTTCATCAGCTTTGCCTTGCATGTCAACTTGAAGGAACAAAAAGGAAAGAAAAGAAACTTATTTTGGAACAAGGTTACAAGGTTTCAAATGTAATTGACAAGAAATGGTAGGTGGACAAACAAAGGAAGTCTTCTTAGAAAATCTTCCAAACCTCCTTGTTACTTTGCTCTTCTCAATTGAGTTTGTAGTATATTCGGTTAGATGACAATAAGCCTTCCCATCTAAAACTAAACACTTGCCTTCAACTGCTTCTCCAAACTCTTTGAATTCTTCTGCCAAGAAGTCTTTCAAATGGTCTAACAAAGCTACAAGATCAAACACAGGATTGAATATTTCATATGCTTTGGTGTACACCTCCATGCCACCACCATCCATCTTAGCCACCAATAGTTTCTCACTTGGACTCTCCTCCAAAATCTCCTCCCGACCTTCTATCATGGTAGAGGAGAAGTGCCAATGTACCGCACCAAAACAAATCCGAACCACGCGATAGGTGCTTGATCCAAGCTTCGGAAATGCCTCCCTGCGCGTCGTGCGGGACAAAGTCACACAAACACCAAACGGACCAAACGACGCGATACACGCTAGACCTGGCCTTTGGAATTGCTTCCCTGCGCGTCGTGCGGGACTAAGCCACACAAAACCATAAAACAACACCAAACGACGCGATAGGCGTTCGACCCAACCTATGGAACTTCTTCTCTACGCGTCGTACGTGACAAGACAAACAAGAAGCGATAGCGTCCACCAATGTGCAATTTGTAAAGATGAGATAGTGCAAAGCGAAAGGATTACACAAAAATAGATAATATTTCGCGTCGTATGCAACAAATGAACGTGCAACATTTTTAAAAATCGAGACCAAGCTTTATATATATCCGATATATGACCGTTAGTGACACGTGTCAGCTATGCACACGTGCCACATGACATGACTACAACGGTCGTCGTACGAACGGCTTTTTGTATATAAACCCTTGTCACATGCTCATTTTTTCCTTTCTTCTATACTCGACATCCGCGTCGTGTCGTCCTCAGCTACCCATACTTCACTTGTCATCCGTCCACTAAGCCAAGCCAAGTTTCTTCTCAACGACGCGACCGGAATTGTTGGGCATGTGGGCGCACCTTCTACTTTCTACCGCTTCCTAAGCGTCCCTTACAACGCGATAGGCGCAAGTCCCAGAGTCTCAGTGAACCCCTCATCGCGTCGTGCGGTGGGTCGACTTGGCATAAAAATTTTGACCTCGCATACGATGCTCTATACCATTTCCTAAGGTGTTTGTGTGCCTTCTACCGCGTTGTGGAAGTCTCTTTCTCCAAATACTCATGGTTTCCCATACGACGTGATAAGCGTATGTTGCAACTGTTAGGTGGGGCACTCATCGCGTCGTGCGGGGCTTCTCGGCTTAAAGATTTCACCTCGCATACGGCGCGATATGTCGATGTTCTAGGTTGTGGTTGCGCCCTCTATCGCGTCGTACAGGCAGTTCTGTGATATTCTTTTTGCATGTTCCAGTGGTCACATACGACGCTTTCCACAGCCTGGGTCACCCTTCTATCGCGTCATGTTACCCTTCTCTTCACACACGGCGCGATAGAAACATCTTGAAGGTTGTGGCCTACCCCTCTGTCGCGTGGTGTGTTCTTTTACCCAAATGGCCAGGACTAAGCAAACTGCAAGGAAGGTCTACCAAGCCCCAACTGATCCAGAAATAGGTGATGCTAAGAAAGATGCAGAGAAAGCACCCCCTCCACAACCTCGTCAGAGACCCAATGCCAGAAAAAGATTGAATTATCAGGTGAAGTCCCTAAGAGAAATAAGAAAAGCACAAAAGTCTACTTGTCTACTAATTCCAAAGCTCTCTTTCATAAGGGTTGTGAAAGAGATATCTGATAGACTTGTAAGCATGATGAATATCAAAACTTTTGTCTCGGTAAGGTGGCAGTCTCAAGCTGTGATGTGCCTTCAGGAAGCTGCTGAGGATTTTCTCATAGACTTTATGAATGATAGCTACATTGCAGCTGCATTTGCTCACAGGGTCACACTTATGAGCAAAGATTTTGTGCTTGTGTCAAGTCTAAGGTACAAGTTTGATAAGGCTCTTGAGCTCATTCCTAGTGAGGATCTTAGAGCCTTCCAAATTTTAAACATCCCTCCTTCTAGGCAGCAGAAAGATTCTGGGGTTGTCATTGAGGATGTTACACATGAGTATGAGACAAGAAAGTCTCAGGATATTAAAGCAGGAAAGGAAGTTGAGAGGGAGCAAGACATGATATCCGAGGACGCTATCCTTAAAGAGCAAGCTGAAATTTTAAGAGCATCCAACTCTCTTCTTTATGAAAAAGTCACAGGCCAAATGGTGGTGGATGTCTCCTTGTTTGGAGATACTGAGGCATATTTGGGCATATTCCCTCAAGACACAAGTATGCTTGTAAATCCCAACATTGATCTTGGTGACACTGTGCTCTATATCTCTCTCAGGTGTGTTGCTTTGCTAATTATTATAATGTGCATGTGCATGGCAGACACGCACAAGGGGCTCATTGTGGCTTGTGTTTCCTTTTCCAGGTGTCTTATGAGGGATCTTCCAGAGGCTCTAGCTATGCAAATTGCCATACTTGACCCTCTAGTGACACAGTGCCTTTTCAACAAGCAAGGAACCCTTTCAAGTTTTTTTGATGATTTTAACATGCTGACCTGCAATTACATATTATACCCCTATGTTGAAGGGTAATTCTTAACTCCTTACATGTTATTTTTAACATTTTGTGGTATTCTTAGCTAATTTGTTTTTTATTTTTTAGAGGACATTGGAGTCTTATTATCTTCAATCTTTTGGAGAAAGATATTATATTTATGAATTCATTGTCAACTATCCATGGGAAAAGTAAACTGTAAGTATGAAGCATAATCTATGCTAGATGATGGCCCATTGTTTTCTATTAGTAGCTTTTCGATTCAATGTCTTCTTGCAGTGCTTCCAAACTTATTGTTGGTCACCTGAGTACCACAAACAAGGATTACAATATAGAAGCTTTCAAGTACTACAATCAAAAAGTGACTTTACAGACAGACTCAACATCTTGTGGATGGAGGGTGCTTGCAAATGCATGGAGATAGCTTGAGTCAAGGTGCCGGACGACTACACTCTCTGTAAATGTGGTTCATGTATTTATTTTGATGTTTTATGTATGTATGTCATGTCCTTTAGTTCCTTTCTCTATGTTTTTCAGTTGCATGACTATCCAGAGTCTTGGGTAACGTGGGTGAGAGAGAAGGCTATTTCTATGGTTTTGGAAAGATCAATAAATCCAAATGACCCAGATTCTCCTTTGCCGCCAAAGAAAGGTAGATCCACCAAAGGTTTGGATGAAAAGAAAATGGATCAAAAGAAGAAAAGTCCTGCAAAGATCCATACAAAGAAAAAGGATCACAAGAAGAGTCCTACCAAGGTGAAGAGTCCTGCCAAGGGGAAGAGTCCCAAGAAGAAGATCCCTGCCAAGGGGAAGAGTCCTGCCAAAGGGAAGAGTCCTAAGAAGAAGATCCTTGCCAAGAGGAAGAGTCCCACTAAGAAGACTTCCAAGGGAAAGAGTCCCACTAAGAGCCCTGCAAAAAAAGAGCAGATACAAAGGGCCATCCATTCCACTTACCATTGAAATTTAAGGTTCAAAAGCGTGGTACACTTAAGAACAATAAGGGGGAGTCACCTAGCTCACCTTTCAAGCTACTGTTTATGTTGTCAAAGAAAGCTGCCAAATCACCCAAGACAGCCAGTCCTAAGGAGCCCAAAGCACCAACCCCTGCCAAGTCACCCGTGCCAAGCCCTAAGGGGTCCAAAGCACCAACTCTTGCCAAGTCACCACCACCACCCACTCCTGATATTTCACCCCCTTCTGAACACAAAAGGAAAAGGGTCTCTGAGTATGCAGAATCCTCTCAGGCAAAAATAAAAGTGGAATTTCATGATTGAATAGTCCACAAAAGCTATGTACACTTTTGTTCATTTTGTCCATATGAACATATGTATATACCCTTTGGTGACTCATAATTTTGTACTTCAAATACTTAATACCAACTGTAGATTCCTAAATGTGTATCATGATGTCATGTAAGTTTAAAACAACATAAGTAGAGAAAAGATAAATATATTTGCAAAATGATTACAATATTGAACTTGTTTTTTCAAGTCCTTGCAAGTGGCTGAAATACAACTCTTTTTGGGGGAAGGCATGTGATGCAAGAGGTTGAATTCTCCATCCTTGTGCTCACCACAATTTCATCCACTTCGAATCTATACTCGGGAGATGTTTCATCAAGAAACTCAAGAGATTCTCTAACATCATTTAGTCTCCAATTTGTTGTTACTATCAGGCTTCTATACTTGGTGTGTGGATATACTGTGACCTTTAGTTCAAACTCTGAACAATTTTCCTCAAAGTCGAGAGGAACCCAGCTACCTAATTTGCTTCTCCATCTCCTATAGTCGTAGCCCAAAACTAATGATTGATGACATAGTTGATATGAGATAGACATAGAAATTGGGCTTACTCTACAACTAATATTGTCACCAATATGGAAAGTTTTCTTTGGTGCTCCATCCGTCTCCAAGAAAATTATCAAGTTCAGTCATAGAAAGTCTTCTATTAAGCCACATCGTCTTTGTCCTCTGCAAATCCATTGTTTTGAAACATGCCACAAAGACATGTATAGGCAATAACCATTGAACTTTAATCCTTCTTGATATCCTGCCCGGAGACGTAGCTTTAAGGATGTCTTCTTTGATCTTGGATTTGAAGCTTGATATAGTACATGCATCAGGAGCTTCCCAATCAAGTGAACTTATGGTGGGAACACGTAACTGATGTAGTTCTCCATATGCACCTTCTCGTGATGGAACTTTGTATTCTGCAAAATAGACAAACAGATCCATTGTTTTGTAAAAGGAAGGTGGCTTGTCAGGATACATAGCATCTGCAATCCCTTTATGCATTGCTTTGAACATCCCACTCAGACTCTCCACAGGCTGCCATTCCACAACTGTTGAAGGAAATATATCTGGAATGGAATCAAAAAAATGAGAAAAACAATGGGATAATGAAAAAAATTCACTGTATCAAATAGTTTTTTTTTGTACTTACAGTAAGAATGCAGTTTGGGATGTTCTTCTCAGTCTAACACCATATCCTTGGCCATGTACACATGTTGAACCTTAGCTAGCCAGCCATTGTCGGCACTTTGAAAGCAAGAACACGACCTTTCCAATGGTTTTTTACTTTATCGTGTTTAGTTCTCTTCACTCTGTGTACACCTTTGCATGAAGGAAGCATTGTTACCCAGTCATTCACACGAAAAGATATGGACTTACAAAGACCATCCTCTCTAACGTTATGAAAGTCACAAGAAGTTATGTTATGTGAAGGGCGACGTGCAAAAGACGCCATGGAAACTCAGAGATTAGAGAAGAAAGAAAGTATAGATGGAAACTAGAGAAACTAAAACCTCTCACAAACTAGAGAGCGAGAAAGGTATACGTTTGAAAAAAGTAGGGGATTTGTCATTAGTGTTCTTGTTTTGAGAGCCTTCTGACATAGATTTCGTATCTTTTGACAACGCTTTTGTGAAATATAAAATAGAATAAAAGACGAGACTTCATTCCTTTGAGCCGCAAATTTAATGAGCTCTCTCGCCGAAAGCACCTAAATATAGCAGTTTCAGCCTTGTGATCAAGACATTTAGCGGTTCTCCGTCAAAATAGGACCACCAAAACCCACAATAGAGGAGAGAAGAGTGCCATACTTTTGTATACATGTCAAATAACTATTGGACTATTCCTTAGTCCTTAGATTAACAAACATCCCTTTTTGAGTCGTTTTTGGCCCTAATGTAAAGCTCCCAGCCTTTGCTTGTTGGGTGGCTCAAGATCTACCCTCTGTCGCCTTTCTCTTTGACTCTGCTCGTGCTTGTAAGTTTTCCAAATGAGCTCTCTTTGCCTTGACTCTCTGTCATTCCTCTTTCTTCCTCTATATTTTTTGTTCTTCTTGCACTCTTTGTGCTTCCTTCTTAGCTACCTCTTTATTTCCCATGTCCCTCATTATTTTTATCCTCTTGGCCTTTCCTGCTTTAGAAATCGGGTTGCCTGGTATAACCTTGATTACTCTTTGTTTGACTCACAATACAAATCTTTGCGGCGTGGTTTCTGTGATGGCCTCAACACCAGTTGCTATGACAGAAGGAGAGGGCTCCCGATTTTGAAGCACACCTCGGTATTCTTCTTTGGATGCTCTTGTTTCTTGTGTGGCTCAGTGTAGAGATGGAATTGGTGGGGGATCTGGTAGAGGTGTATAGTTGGCATGGTTTAATTGTTTGAGATCACCAAAAATATGTCGCATGGTGGTTTGATCATATTAATTCGATGGTTGGGGAGGCTATTGGGCATCAGGAGCACTAGGTTATCCACTTGTGGCTGGGGATGTGGATTTGAAGCCATAGATTTTGCATGGGGTTCTAGCTGTGTATTTTCTATGGTGTGAGTAGCTGTGGTGGTATTGATGTGCGTAGTGCCAGTGTGCTCATGTGAATCATCCATGTGGTGCAAGATATGAGTGCATACATGTTTGTGCTCGAGAGGATCTTCTACAATGTGCAAACCAGAAATGAACTTCAAGTTGTGAGCTTTGATTTATCTAGTACTATATTTTTTTAAAACAAAAATTTAAAAACTCAATAATACCAATAAAAATCTAAAGAAACTCCAAAATAGACAAAGTTTGAACTACGAAACCATTGATTGGGACGTCAAAAAATCACATGGCATTACAATGCATGTTTACAGTAGAAGTGATTAGTGCTAGAGTTTTATTCGTTCTCCATCCAACACCTACCATTTTGTCGCCTTGTCTTCAACCATCGTCGGAAATGAGCTTTCACTAGAAACACTTGTGGCTGGGGATGTGGATTTGAAGCTGTAGATTTTTCATGGGGTTCTGGCTGTGTATTTTCTATGGTGTGAGTAGCTGTGGTGGTATTGATGTGCGTAGTGCCAGTGTGCTCATGTGAATCGTCCATGTGGTGCAAGATATGAGTGCGTACATGTTTGTGCTCGAGAGGATCTTCTAGAATGTGCAAACCAGAAATGAACTTCAAGTTGTGAGCTTTGATTTATATAGTACTAGAATTAAAAGAAAAAAACTTAAAAACTCAATAATACCAATAAAAATTTAAAGGAACTCCAAAATAGACAAAGTTTGAACTACAAAACCATTGATTGGGACGTCAACAAATCACATGGCATTACAATGCATGTTTATAGTAGAAGTGGTTAGTGTTAGAAATTTATTGGTTCTCCATCCAACACCTGCCATTTTGTCGCCTTGTCTTCAACCATCGTCGGAATTGAGCTTTTGCACTAGAAACATGATATGATTGTGATCGCCTCAAGCTAATCACTTTCTCTATTTTGTGTTTCAAACTTCTTTGCACTTTAGTCTTCTTTCTTTCTCTCCCCGCTAAAACTCTGCAGAACCAATTGAACATTTTATGTAAAGCATTTCTCTTTTTCCTCCCACCTCCATGCCATGTATTTTTAAAATGCATTGCTTTTTCTTGATAGTGTGAGCGCTCCATTCCTTGGCTACTCCAGATGCCCAATGAACTGAATGTGTCAAGAAAAAATAAGCTATGAGCAAAAAGAATGTGCTGAAAAAATAATAAAACTTTAGTTCAAACACTGATGTTTTTTATTGCAAAGACAAAGTGTTCAACCCACGATGTAATGTGTTATGTGTGTCTCCCCCTAGGCATCCACCATTTGCGTTGTGAAACTTTTGATTACAAACTTTAAGGTGGATATCTGAGCACAAGTTAGCTTTTCCTTTTCAAGAAAACAAAAACTATCATCTATAGACTACTACACATGAGCATGCTTAAATCCTAGGGCTGCTTTATTACCTCTGTAGGTGTTAATGTCACACACCTTTTTCTCCTCAAGAGTGTACACATGCACATTTATGAAAGGAATCGGTAGAATAGGATCCCAATTTGGATCATCCATGTCTCGATTAGGGGGTACACTCTGGCTACAACTGAGGATACCTTGAAACCATTGTTGTAGTGATTTACCCATTGTTTGTGTAGTGGCACACCTTTCATAGAGTTGACTACAGCTTTTCCACCCTTACCCTTATCGCCCTTTGACTTGATGGCCCTTCCATCCTTTCCCTCAATTCCTAACGAGACTTTATTGTTGAAGCAGTAAATGCATGGAAAGAGGGTCATTGTACCTTGCTTGCACCCTAACATACACTTGAGATTTTCAAGTCTCCTGCCAAATGCCACTCCACTTGGAAAGTTTTTTTCTTATATTTTTTAGGAGGTTTAGATAGGTCCACAAAAAATCTATTAAGATCTGAATATTTATCCATTTTCCTCTTGGCTTGGATATCCCCTTGATAAGAAGTGGTCACTCTTTATTTTGTGAAACTAGAGTGTCTAGTGAGTTTTTAGAGGTGGCCAATAACTAGTTCATCATGTCTAATTCCTTTTTTGCAAAAGCACTTTATCAAATTCTTGATGTGAAATGGTAGGAGAACCTTTTAGTTTATGGATAATTGAGATATGCTCATTCTTAGAGTCATAAGAATCTAGATTATAAGAGAAGACGCTTGTATTGTTGAAGAGTTAACTGGGGGATTTTGTGGGGTGGCCGAGGAGAGAGAATCCCTTTGGTCTTCTTTGTTTATGGGAGCATTGGGGGCTGGTGGGGAGAACACTTTTTTCAAACTTCTTCATATTATCTGTCATAAGACACATTTGAGGCATTAGTGATGTCTAAAGGGTTGAATATATCTTCCAATTGCACCCCAAATATGTTAGCAACCATATTATTGGTTGTATGTCCTAAGGGAGGGGTATTGTTTTGTTTACTTTTGATAGGATTTCTTCCTGTAATTTGAGCCTAGCCCTATTAAAGTGGGGTTGCTTTTTTTTGGGTCAAGAATTTTGATCAGATGACCTTGTTGGAAGTAGCGAAAGCACGCAGTAAATATATTTTTGTAGATGAGCTGTTGGAGGTGCAGTTAGTTTCCAATTGAATCCTTCAATATGAAAACTTTTTTTAGCACTAGATTTGTAATTCTCCACAAAATTGGCTAAAGCCACAAGAATGACCTATATCAAGATTCTAGTGAATGAAACATGAATTTTATATAAGACATGAAGACCTCATAGAACTTCTTACTTATGGGTTTAAGATATCACACAAGTTTCCAAATACACAATTTACATGAAAATCTAAAAAACAAAAAATGTGTTTTTCTAAACTTCGCAACCTATATATAAAAATGCACGTACCTAGTTAACTTGGAAGAGAAAAAAAAGTCAACAATCTTTGAGTATGGATTCAAAACGCTCGGTACATCTGCCACATATCTATTGAGGAATTTTCCAAAGAACTTTGGGGTTGCTTAACAATGATTTTATTTAATTCCAAAAGAAAATAGAAAACAATTTGTCATGACTCCAAAAATTAATTGTTGAAGATGGCCATGGACAGACACCTTCAAACCTTCATTTGGCTTTGTATTATTTTTTATCAACTTTTGTTGAGTGTTGTGCATAATTACTTGAAAGCATTTTCTATTTAGATAAGTAAAGTAGTGTTGCAGAAGTGTTTACAAAAGTCTCTAAAAGCCACAAATTGGCTATTTTGGGAATTTTCCACCAATGCACCAAATGCTTTAATCCATAGGTAAAATTTGAGAGCAAAGTGAAGAAAATATACCTACCCTTTATGAAATTTGAAAATGGAATGGGGTTCTTCTTAGAAGACACTGACCTCGGCTTATTACCTATAAATGACTTTTAGATCTTCATAGAAAATTATTACGAAGATACTGTAAACACTAGTGAGCATGTGTCTAGATTCCTCATAATGGAGCATATATTTCTTGAGGACATCAAGAGGATGTCTTTGGTCATGGTATAATCGAATCATCACCCAATCCTTTAGATGGTTAAACCAAACTTCTAGCTCAACATCCCCAATCATGGCAAAGTTTTTAGAATTTTGAGGGTTATACTAGATTGGCTCTAATGGGATCTTAATTCCAAAAAATGGTCCTTCGTTCTTGGGTCTCGAGGACCAAACAATTGCATCTACACTTTCCAACACTTGTGGGTCCCTTATAATTCACAACCCAGAAATCTTTCCAACATATAGTGTAAGCTTGAGCATTTTTCATTTTACTCTTTCTCAAGGCCAGGTGCCCAATATTGAATCAAATGTTTTTTGTAGTTTGGTGATTTAGGCTCATTATCAATGCTAGATAAATCCATTGCAAGCCAAACCAAATAGACTTTTGTGTCACTAGGAAATAACATTACAAAGTCACCTTGGTGCACATCAGTAATAGGACAAAACTTTTCTCTTGGTCTATCTTGTTGAGGACCACAAAAATGATCTTTCTACTCTTCACGGCCAAGGAATCTTTTTGCTTCTTGTTGTAAATTCATTGTAGTGCTTTGTAAGAGAACAATTCTTGAGTTTTTGGCCAATTTTTTGTAGAGTGCGCAGGTGATGGAGAAGGTAGAAAAGAAGACTACGCACACACACCAACACACATCGAGACACACACACACAATTGTTACCCTACAACAGCCATTCAACGAGCTGCTCTTCTCTTCTTCTCCTTTTAACTATTATCCAAAGTATATTTACAACATAGTATAGTCAGTGTCCAGCCGCCCATAGCACAATGGACATATTCTTTAACATCATATTCTTTAACACTCCCCCTCAAGCTCAGAGTGAGCTTGCATATGATGGATTCCCAATGCTTCACGAAAGTAGAAAAACTTCTCCTTTCCAAGAGCTTTTGTGAATATATCCGCAACTTGATCATTTGTCTTCACATACACCAAATCAATCTCATTTGCCAAAACTTTTTCTTTAACGAAGTGATAATGTACCTCAATGTGTTTAGTGCGAGCATGGTAGACTGGATTCTTTGCCAACATGATGCTGCTAATATTGTCACAGTATATAATGACACTATCAAGATAGTCAAAAGCAAAGTCTACCATTATTGTCAAGTAAACAAGTCTTCCAACCATCTTGCGGTACATAGTGACATCCTCAATGTAATGTCCATCATCAAACAACTTCACATTTTGATCAAGAGGTATATCAACCGGTTTGCACGCTGTCATCCCATACTTCTCAAGCATATCCAACGCGTATTGTCTTTGTATCATCCAAATAATGTATTGACAATTTCAATTCCCAAGAAATATCTCAACTCACCAAGGTCCTTCATGTTGAATTCTCTCAACAAACTCTTCTTGACATGCAAAATTTGCTCATCATGACTTCCAGTGAGAATCAAGTCATCAACATAGGTAACAATAACGACGATCTCTCCATCAACATGCTTCAAAACTAATGAGTGATCAGCAGTAGACTGTTTAAATCCAATCTTCTTCAAGAATCTGGTTATCTTTTCACACCAAGCTCTAGATGCTTGCTTCAAACCATACAATGCTTTCTTCAATTTACACACATAATATGGAAACTCTGGATGTTGATAACCCTCTGGCTGTATCATATAAACTTCTTCTTCCAAGTCACCATTCAAGAATGCATTATCCACATCCATTTGCCGTAACTTTCAACCAAATATACTTGCCATTGCTATCACCAATCTGACTGTTGTCATCTTTGCAAAACTGGACTAAATGTCTCATCATAATCAAGACCTTTTGTTTGTGCATAACCTTTAGCAACAAGCCTCGCTTTGTATCTTTCCACACTACCATCTGACTTTCACTTGACTTTGTATACCCATTTTGAACCAATTGCTTTCTTTCCACTTGGCAAGCGAACCAAATCCCAAGTTTCATTCTTCACAAGAGCATCCATCTCATCATCCATAGCTGACTCCCATTCCGATTTTCCAATTGCCTCTTGAAAACATGTAGGCTCTTTATGTTTCACACATGAAACCATGTATGCATAATGTGTACGCATGTAACCGTTGTATGTCAATCTATCAACTAGATAACGCACCCTCTCTGATCTTCTCAACTATGGTGCACTCTTCTCTTCAACTCTTGCATATGGGGGTACATATTTATCAATATGCTTACTGCCAGGTGTCCTCAAATGTGGTAAACCATGTTCTTCATTGAGGCTTTCATCTCCAGAACTCTCTTCAACCACTTTCTTCTTTCCTTGTTCGTCTTGCTTCTTATCTAGCAAATGACCACTCCATGGGTTGACACTTCCTGTACTCTCCTCTGCCATATGTGGTCCTGAAATAGTTGATGGTCCTGGCTTATCAACAACATGACGCACATTCTCTTGCTCTTCATACTCATCTTCTATCATCACTGGCTTTGGTTTATACCATGGTTCATGCTCACAAAATATGACATCTCTACTGACATAAACTTGTCTTGTCGTAGGATCATAGCACTTGTAACCTTTCTTTTCAACTGGGTAGCCCAAGAATATACACTTCACTGCCTTTGGCTCCATCTTATTTCTTGCTTCATTTGGCACATGAACATAGCAAACACATCCAAAAACTTTTATGTAAGAAACTATTGGCTTGATCCCATAAAATCTCTCATAAGGTGAAATTTCATGAATGGCAGCTGTTGGTGTTCGATTCATAATGTGTACTGCTGTATGAACCCCTTCATCCCAATATGTTAATGGCATATTCATCTCATTCATCATGGCTCTTGCAATCTCTGTTATGACTCTATTCTTTCTCTCGACAACTCCATTTTGCTGTGGTGTGTATCTGCAAGTAATCTGTCTTCTTATGTCTTGTTCACGTAAGTAATCATCAAAACTGTGTGACATGTACTCTCCCCCTCCATCTATATGTAGGCATTTAATTTGACAACCATTCTCTTTCTCAACCATAACTTTGAACTCCAAGAATACCTCAAATGCCTCTGACTTTGCCTTTAGAAAGTAAACCCATGTCATTCTGCTATAATCATCCGTAAATGTGATAAAATATCGACAACCATTTGGCGTAGCATGATCACAAGGTCCCCAAATATCTGAATGAACAATTTTCAAAGGACTTTGGCTAATTCTCCCCCTCTTTGGAAATGGTAAACGAGATTGCTTTCCAATTTGACAAGCTTCACAAACATGATCAAAATTCAATCTGCCAAACTTTGGTAATCCACGTACAATTTGATTTGATTGCATATGCTTTAGTCTTCTAAAATTGACATGAACAATCCTCTTATGCCATAAGTCTACCCAATTATCTTGAGTGGTTGATTTGTTTGCATACATACCACTGTGTAAACATGGATCTACAGCTTCCAATGAGAACAAGTGACCTTTCTTTCTTCCACGTGCCAATATCTTGCCTGGTCTGCGTTTGTGAAACTCCTCTATGAAGCAGCCCTAACGATTAAAACGGACTTGCAACCCTTGATCTGTCATTTGTCCAGCTGATGCTAAATTCTTTGTGATTGAAGGCACATATAGAACATCTCCCAATGTGTTGTATGTCCCGTCTTTTTCTAGCAATGGAGCTGAACCAACATGTGTAATCCGATGCATAGTATCATCACCTGTAGCAACAAACTCATCCTCTTCTAATTTCTCTTTTCTGTCAAACCATTCACCATGATATGTCATATGATTTGTGGCACCACTATCTAAATACCAATCATCTGTATGAAGTGGCTCCACCATGCTTCCAACAACATGCTCCATAGGAAATAAATGTCCACTCAATCTATATTTTGACCATGAGGATTGTATCCAGCAAAGTTTCCTCCATGTCAGCCATAACCTCGGCCTCTTCCACCACAATCACGATTTTTATTTAGCCTTGTATAACATTCTCTTTCAAAGTGACCATAAATGCCACATCTGTTACAATATCCATCTCTTTGAGGATGTACAAATCGTCCACCTCCACGTCCACGAGTTCGGGCTCTCCCCTTGCCTCTTTGGCTATAATCATTGTAACTTTGACTTTGTTGGTTTTGCCATTGACCTCTTCCAGCATTGTTTCCACGACCATAGTTTCCTCTTCCACCTCTATTGTTTCCACGACCTCTAGAGTAAAAAACCTGATCTTTGGAATTGTTATTTGATGTAGAAGGACCTGACTTGCCTAACTTCACCTCTTCTTGCAAACAAAGGTTTACTAACTCTTCAAAATCAGGCATGTGTCCTCGAACAGATATAGATGTATCCAATGACTTCTATTCCGGTCCCAAACCATTCAATGTCACCGAAACTAAGTTATCATCTGGAACTTCAACATTAATGCTCGCAAGATCTTTCTGTATTTGCTTTATATCTATCACATAATCTGATATGGATCTATTTCCTCGCCATACACAATGTAACCTTTGCTTCAAGTGAACTTTTTGTGGTTCTGTATTGGAGTTGTTCATTCTTGCTAGTATCTCCAATGCTTCCTTTGGAGATTAAGCCTTCTTCACATGTGGTATAAAAAAGTCATTAATGCATAGTGAAATCCAATGCATCACTTTCCTTGAATTCTCGATCCACTTGTTGTAAGCTTCTACTCGTGCTTGCTATGTTTTATGTACTTCAACATTCTCTCTATTTGGTTCCAAACCAACCTCGGGACACTCTTGTTCACCTGTAATATAATCCCATAAACCTTTGCCCATGATAAAGTTCTCCATCTTGTAAGACCATATGCTATAGTTCTCTCTGGTCCGCTTCTCTCCAACAATCTGTGTGACTTCAGTTGAACTTTCTGCCATCTTCACTCTCTCAATTTCTTCCAAAGGATTTTGACAAAATTTCGGCAGAGTTTCGTTTGTATTTGGACAATATCTCAAGTGACAATCTCAACCAAAGTGCTCATAAACACTGACATAAAATCTCTCACTACCAAGGGAAAATCCATTGACTCACTTTGCCACAGACTGACTCAGTACTATGCATAAATACTCTAAAACAATGTCCACATGGACCTGTATGCAAATGCAATCCATACGCTGTCCTGTACCACATATCCATACATCCACCTTCTTCCCATAGTCGTAAACGACATATGAGGTCTTTCGCGGGGCCAGTCGGGGGTTCGCTCCAGTACCTAATCCACCTTGCCAAGGTACCAAAGCTCCCAAGGCAAGGCTTCAAAAAACCTCACTTGACCCTCACAAAGGCTGCAATTTTTCAAAATACATTGACTGCATATCCATACATAACCACAAAGTACTCAATCTGACAATATAACCGCCTCAACTTCTTCTCACAACCTTTCTTACATAGGCGGCTGTCCATAACGGACCCACAACAACCAAACATAATCTTCGATAACACAATATCATGATGCAAAAGCTCTATGTCGCTCTCCAAAACCTGTGTAAATGCTGAATTCTTCACCTGTAACCTGTAAATCTACCGCCGAGTGCAAAACTGGATATCTCCTATGCTTGTGTGAGCTGGCTGTTTACTGCAAAAAATTACAGATTTTGGAAAATTTGAGTATGCCAATGCGTCCGGAATGCCCAAAAACATAAAGATAGACTCCTGGATCACTGTATTCCGAGTTCGGGTGAGGGGGTTATGACCAAAAAACCTCTCTTTTTTGCTGTTTTCCAGAGCTGCGGAAACCTGTGTATTGACTGTAGCTCCTTAAATTGAGCTCTGATATGACTTTGTAGAGTGCACAGGTGATGGAGAAGGTAGAAAAGAAGACTACGCACACACACCAACACACATCGAGACACACACACACAATCGTTACCCTGCAGCAGCCATTCAACGAGCTGCTCTTCTCTTCTTCTCTTTTTAACTATTATCCAAAGTATATTTACAACATAGTATAGTCAGTGTCCAGCCGCCCATAGCACAATGGACATATTCTTTAACATCATATTCTTTAACATTTTTTTCATACAAGTCTCCCTCTGATATAATTTATTTTCCAATGAGAACATCAATTATCTTACTCCAATAATTTATCACGGGTCTATAATATCATGGCACACTTGAACCATTACCTAATTTTTTCCAGAATCTTATATAATTCTGTATCCTTATAATAAAATTTTCATGAGCCTTGACATACTCCACCATTGGTACTAAAGGTGGATCTCCATATGTTAACATTGGTTTGCCTTTTGCGTCTGTTTTCTAAAGACACATACTTCCACTCCAACTTGACACACCTACATGTGCCATATATTGCATCATTGGCATCTTATCTTGTATAGAAAACCTAAATTGAAATGGTTTGGAATGGTCAAAAACGTATTTCTTGTCCATCGCAAAGTTAACCATCACAATATTGCTTGAAATCAAGGACATTTGTAAGCAAAAATGGAGCTAGAGATGAAGATGAGCTATTTTGTAATTTATCCAACAAATGCGGAAAAGTATACGTTTGGGTAGCTCTCAATTTTTTTGAAACCCTATTGAATATAGCATCTATGTACTCCTATGTATTCCCAACCATCAAAAGTCCTAGTTGGATGGCTTTGAAAACCCCCTTGTAGCAAGCATTTATAAATAGAGAAATAAGTATTGAATTTTTTCCCCCTGTACAATTATCTAGCTATAGAAGCAAGTTCTTCGATATCTTGCAAAATGTTGACCCTTATTCCTCTTATGTAGTTCTTGATGGTTGCACAATGGGTGCTTTTCCATCACACAAGTTGTGGTAGTCCAAAGAATCCCTTGGGTTCAAAGCATGTAGTGCTAAAAAATTGATCCTTAGAAGTCCATTTTCTACTGATCATCAAGATAATGCTTATATATCCTCCCTATGTTATGTTAATAATTAGCAATTGAGCCAATTGTAAGATTTGGATTAGCTTTCCACAACCATTTAAGACAAAGTTCCAGCAATGATCTTGTCCATGTCCATGAAGTGTCATACAATCGATGCAACCTGCAACTTGTATCATGAATCCACACCCTTAGGAACAATACACAATTGAGAAATGGTAGTCTTATTTTGATCTGTCTTATCATGAGTTATACATATGTATTTTTGTGATTGAATTTTTGAATATGTGCACCATCCATATATAAGCTCCTGAACCTCTTTTATTGTGCCACGTGAACTTATTTCTCTCAAGAGAGAAGAGATTTCTCTTAAAGAGAAGGTTTAGCTTTTGAACCTTGCTTTGATTGAGATACAAATATTGCACTTAGAGTTAGAGAAATCACTCGGCTTTGTGAAAGTGACATGTGGGTGTTCTTTGTTCCAAATTCTACCAAAATGATAACTTCTTCTCATAGGCCATTTGGTCAAGTGTCATGTTGATTGCAATCAAAATATCTACTTGCTTGTTATATGTTGATGGAATCACTTATTGAGTCTCTCTTGCGCCATCTAGAGGTGTTCTACATGTGTGGCATATTTTCAAAGGTTGTATCAACAAACTCATTTCGCAATGCTCCTTCTAAACTAGCTAGTATGTTGAAATCCTCTTCTCAATGTACATGTGTTCCCATGCACATATTGGTGCACACATTTTCAAAATTTTCCTTGTAGCGGTAGAATGATGTCTTCGGTATTCCATGTATCTCATACCATGCTCTACAAAAAACAATAGAGCCACTTAGCCTCAATTGGTATCGCATCTCTCATCTTTCCGATAAAGAATAGAAAGAATACCATAAACATAGTTAGTGTATGCTTTTTGAGAGTTTCCCCAATTTTGTTTTGCGTAACCTTGTCACCATATCATGATCTAAAAATTGAAAACATTCTTATTCACAACGATCGATTCATGATCCTTTGAATTGACTCCGTTGATAAATAAAACGAAGAAGTTGATGCTACTCTCGCTTTTTAAGTCCTATTGAGAATATCCCCTACAAGTACATTATTGGCTTGATTTCCTTAAGCATTATAATGTCTTTGGTTTGATGTAGTCTTGTCATGGTTTATAATCACTTTGAAATGAAGGTTTGTAGAGTGGTGAATCAAGATAAAAATGTTTTCCCTAGATATTTATTATTTATCTATTTTGCAATTGCAGTTTTGAGACACCATTGAGTAAGAGAAGACATGGGGTGCACAAACAATGCAAGGAGATCAACACCATTTGGTTGTTAATTCTTTTCAATGAGTGAAATCTGTAGCACATGATATGTCTACGCAACAAGTGATGCGCACAACCCATTAACTATCGAAATGGGAAAATACGAACCACAAGTGCGCAATGGAAAGACATCAACAAATAAGTGACCAAAGAAATGATTAAGACAATTTGGCCATGTGAAGACATAGAGATCAAGAAAGGTCAATGAATAGTATCGAAGTGAAAACACCAAGATATCATGGAGAACATCGAGAGAATTTACTTGGAAAAATATCGATTGTGTACTATACTTTGCAAAAATGTTATACCCAAAATTTGTCCAGCAATATCCGGTAGACTTCTCCTCAAAAGAGAAAACTATGGCCACCCATTATAAAAGAGAGAGATGTATGACATTCACACGGGAAGAGTTTAAAATGATAGTTGAAGGTGTTGATCTAAATTTGAAAAAGAAAAAAGATATTTTGAGGACAGAGTTGGCATAGAAGGATCCTTGTAATATACAAACATCTTATTAATCGTCACAACCCAAAATGAAAAAAAAGTATTCATTGCCTAATCTAGGATGTTCAAAACTTGACACAATGTGTGAATCCCCCACTTATTCAAGAGACACACATATGTCACCTAGTTTTGCATCCAGAGTTAGTCTCCGCATCACACTTAGATGCATCTTCATCTTCTCAATGTCTGGTATGCTACAAGACTTTTGATGGATGGAGTGAATACTACACATTGGAATGTGCATGGCCATCATTATCACCTAATTTTCTTAATTTGATCAATGCAAAACAGTAGCTGGTGTGGAATTTATTCTGAAGAGATTCCTCAGGGGATATAATATATGTTCAAAATGGCAAATGAGAATAAATTCACGCAAGCTCGTCAAGACATACCTAGGACAATTAGAAATCTATTCAATACTAAAAAAGAACACTCAGAACACTACATTTTAATTTGCGTCTATGCAACATTGTATACATTCAAAACACGATAAATATAAGCTTCAATTCATTTCATATTTACAATATATCGCTCAAGTTATGTTAAATCAGTGGTCATTGTTTTGTTTTAAGTTTGAGCATATTTTGTTTTCCTCTATTGGATTTTCTGCATCTCTTCGATTTCGGCTATCGTGAACTAAGATACAGTGACAATGAACTCACTTCCATCTTTGTTTTAACAATCATATACCCAACTAGTCGTTTCTTCCTTGTAGCTAGCACTTTCTATACCCAATTGTCTGAGATTCTCTTTGATTTCGGCTATCATGAACTAAGATACACTGACAATGAATATTTGTTTTAACAATCATATACCCAACTAGGCATTTCTTCCTTGTAGCTAGCACTTTCTATATCATGTAATTTGGTTTCTACTTGTAAAATAAAAATATATAATTTGAAAAAACTCTAAAATTTTTCTTAGTTTAGTTGTAATTTTCAAAAAAACTTGCAAAATTTTGGAGAAAACCCCGTAAATTTTAAAGTCCCATTTGGAACATTGGAACATTGGTCAATCTAGAATTAGTTTTTCATTATTATGCAAACTTATTTGGAAATTAATAAATTATGTTTCTTTTTTAAACGGTGACCTGATAGGTGTTGTAAATGTTAGAATGTTTTTAGTCAAGCTTTAGTGCTAGGTTTTATTTACATTTGATTAACTTCATGTGTATGGAAAATTGGCATTGCTATGTCAATTGCTTAGGTCAAATTGATGTTGTTATTTCAATCCAAGGTAGTTTGACTCTTTAGACTAGCCGCTTAATTAGGTTAGGTGCTTAGGGTTAGCAATTTAGGTATTCAACCGCTTAGGTATTTAGCCGCTTAGGGATAGCCCCTTAGGACTAGTCGGTATTCATGTTGTTGAAGGCTAGACGCTTAGGGCTAGCCGCTTAGTGTTTGCCGCCTGTGGCTAGATGCTTAGGGCTAGCTACATAGGTTTTCATCTGCTTAGCCGTGTTGCTTAGGCCTACCTGCTTCGTTATTTAGTCACTTAGCCACTTAGGGCTAGTCGGTTAGGTCTAATCAACATTCAAACCATTTAGGGCTTGCCACTTAGGTATATCTAAGTCGCTTAGCCGCTTAGGGCTAGTAGATATTGAGGCCGCTTACCACTTAGGGCTAGCCACTTAGGGTTAGCTGCTTAGGATAAGCGGCTAGGCTGTTTCAGTCCGCTTAGGGTTTAGGTCTTAGAGCTAGTCGCTTATATGTTAGGTTTTTGCAATCTGGTTACTTCAAGGCGCTTAAGTAAAGTAATGTTTACTTTGTCCGCTCAAAGTTGGCCGATTAGGGCTAGTTGCTTAGGTCTTAGTTCTTTACACTTTGGTTGTTTCGGGATGATAGAAATTTTAGGTGTTGTTGAACGTTATAATATTAAGGTTAGTACTAGATCTACATGCAGTCATGTAGATGTGGGTGTGTACCTATGTCGCACCCTTGAATATAGACATTGATCAACAAAGACAAAAGTATTACCACGTGGTCTTGATCTCTGTGCACCTCTAGACCAAGGTGTGCAAGGATCTCGTAGGGATTGGGCATGGATAGAGAATGTGAGGTGGTTAGAGGTAGCAGCAAATTGTTGTCACTGAACAATGTTTGGCCATACAAAGACGATTAAGGTTTCGTTGTGAGGATGTGGCTTTGTTTGGGGGGATGAAATAGAAAAAACACAAACCCACTTCAAAAAAAGCCTGTGCACTTTAAAAACGCAACAACCTTCAATAACGCAAAGAGACTTTGACAAGCAAACTTTAATAACGCAAACGGACTTCAATAACGCATATACAATTTTTTCTTAGTTTCGAAATAATTTTCAAAAGAATTTGCAAAATTTTGGAGAAAAACCAGTAAATTTTAAAGTGCCATTTGGAACATTGGATGGAACTTTGTATCTGCCCCCTTTTTTTAGTTCAAAAAACTTACTTCTCTTCAAAAAAACAACTCAAATCTCGGATTCATGAGGAGTTTGTTAACTTGTTTATAAGACCGCAGAAGGGACGTTATCTCCAATCAGATAAAATGCTGCGCGGTGTGGCCTCCAATCTTTGGCTGCAGCTGGTGGTGGCGACGCTGCAAATTTACTATTTCGCGGCTTCTGCGACTGGTGTTGAAGCTGCTGGCGTTTTTACACAGCCATTAAAGCTGGCGGAAAGCAGCGAGCAAGAGCCTATAGAAGTAGGCAAAGCTGTTGGCCTCAATACTACTGCTACTAGTGAGCACAAGGATGATGATGGAAAGGAGCCAGGAGCAATATTAATGCAGACCATGGAAAGAGAAGCGCGGCGCATGCTGCAAAATTATGGCGGGATGACGACACATCTGATGAGACTAAACTTAACAGCGTTTTCTGACGTCAGCCCTAGCACCCAAACAAACACTTCGGCCTTCATATCCACTGCGCCATCCCTTGTTGGCCCATCCGGGTGGACTGTCCCCACAGTTTTTATCCCTAGACTTTACTGCGCGGCCCTCAAAATTGGTTCTCTTCAAACCCCCCAGCATCTTGTCCTAGACACGGGAAGTGATTTGACTTGGTTGCAAGTCCTGCCAGCTATAAAATCTTTCCCTCAACGTGATCCTTTCTACGAGCCTGACCGTAGCACAACATTCGAGAATATCAAATGTGATGACAGGTGTGTTCCACCTCTATAACCTCTAATAAATAATACACAATATTTGTAGTGTACGTCGCTCGTGGGGGATTCACTAAGGGTTATTTTATTCTATCCCATGGGTGGAAAAGATGAGTGTTATGAAGAGAACAAACTACATATTTTTTTGAACGTCCTTAATCTCTTGGAGAGGTCATGTATATGTAGTTTGCATATGCCTGTATATTAATATATTATGGTGCTTTAGAGGGATTTGGAGCACATAAGTGACATCTCATTTTTTTTGATAGTGTAGTCCTTTGGGTATGTGTGTGTGTGTGTTTGTGTGTGTGGCTTCTGCAATAACATGACAAATGGCTCTATATTTATCCGCGGATGCATGCAATAGAATAAAGATTGCCATGCTTTATGCATCGTGAAAGACACGTAGCATTGCAACTTATAGAGAGATTGGACTAGCTAATGTACGATAATTGGGTGGTGATAGACTAGCTAGTATATGCATGTGCAAGTATTTGTGTGAATAGGAAGATCGAATATGCATGTGCAAGTATTTGTGTGAATAGGAAGATCGAGAAAATTGTTTGTCTATTTAGTGAGTTTCACATCGTTGTCTTTGCACCCCTTCCTAGAACTATTCTATACCCATCATTACACATTCCAACTATCCGTTTGTCTTATGAACGCCGTTGATGAGCATTCATGTGGTTTTTTGCAATCGATGCGATCTACTAAAGAATCACCAAAAGGGTTGTGACACAAACACAAACCAATGCCTTTTTCATGTAACATATGAGGATCATACAAAGGTGGTAGGTGTGGTGGCAGTGGAACATGCAATTTGGCTTTTTGCAACTCAAAGGTGTCCTATTTGGTGGCAGTATCTTTAAACAACAACAAACTTCATCAGAGTTTACAGGGATACTCGGACTTGGTAGAGGTTCTAGTTCCATCATATCCACACAAGGAGCCTTGTTTGGACATACATTTGGTTATTGCATGCCTCCGGAGCATAAACGATGTAAGTAGTTTCTAAGTGATTTGGTTTTCTCATGCTTAAAAGGCTTGGTTCATATAAATTTCACGTCTATAACTAGACATTTTTTAGTCATGAACAAATCTACATATTATTTTTGTGAATAAATGGTATGTTTTATAGTGCAAGGATACTTTAGGTTTGGACCTGGAGGAGGGACTGCTCAACTAACATGGATGCGAATGCTAAGGAGCCCTGTTAGTCCATCTGCCTACTTTTTGCCATTCATCGGATTTCGTTTGAATCATCAAGTTCTACCAATAGATCCAAGTCATTTTAGCATAGACCCCTCGCCAATAGTAGGCGCTAAGGTAATGTGGATAACATAAACAATTCCTCTATTTGCTAGTGGGTATTGTGCATGTGAGAGACAATAATAGCCATTATATTTAGCTAGTCACTTCTTTGTGTCTTCTTGGTGTTTTTCATAATCTTCATGGGGTGATCATCAAAGCCCTACCAACTCAACATTGTGTCTGAATTTTGAGATCATCACACGAATTGATACTTTCTTTTTTTAACTTTGACTCTTAAAAGCAATGGACCTTTTAGAAAACTAAGAAAATTACTTGTTTTAACGATAAAAAGATAGTTCTAATTACTTGTAGCTTTGCAATAATACTTTCTTTCAATGTGTTTAATGTAGCAAACAGGTGTACTCCTTGACACTGGATCATCATTGTCTCACTTTCCTCCTCTTGTTCATAACATGTTGACAAATGCAATACGTTTTGCAATGCAAACATCCGGATATCATGATTTTACTCAAAGATATCCTGTTTTTGACACATGTTATACACTTCCATTTGAAGATTTGAACCTTGTTCCTGGACTTCCTCTCTTGGAGCTTTTATTTGAAAATGGGGTCTCTCTACCACTTGAAAGCTACAACTTGTTTGTGTACCATGCAACGATACATGCTCATTGCATCAGCATCCTACCTCCAATCCTAAACAGTGAACGCACTTGGAGTGTCATTGGTAACTACCAAATGCAAGGGATCGAATGGACGTTGGACCTTGTTAACGAGAAGATTGGATTTCGCAGAGGAGCTTGCCTATAGTATATTTTGGTTCATGGCACTCTTAAGGAGCCACTTTTGAGGGTGTTAAGGAGAGATTTTTGAAAAGTTTTATACGTAGAAACTGCAAGCTTTAATGCAAGGAAAAAGATTGATTTTTTGAGTATGTAGAGATCTCATTGTTTTTATGCTCGTTGAAGCCTGTTGATCGAAGAGAAAGTGAAAAAAATGTTTCTTTTTTATGTTTTACATCATTAATTTTGTAGAACATACCAGCTTGCAAGTTGCTTTGAAGAGAATCTAAGAAAGATGTGACTTTCTGGCACCACACAACCATTGACGAATGTGACAAGGAAACCAAATTCATGTGAGATGAGACCACACATACTCAAATTAAGCTAATTGGAAGCTACGAGTTGTTGAAAATGGCCAAAATTTGTGGAGTTTTCAAAATAAGGAAAAGAAATTGTTATATTTCCACATTTTCATGTATTGAATATTTGTATTATTGTTTAGTTTTCATGTGTAGGACACCTCCTTTTAACCATATTTTCACCTTGCTTATCTAAAACAGTGGAATCGACCTATTAAAATAGCCACTTTTTGACTAGCTATTCTGGGTGATGGCTTCTACAATTAGAGGAGGCTGCACAATTGTTATTGTGATTGAGGGCATGATCATGATTGTGAGTGCAAGACTCGGGGGGGGGGGGATCACTTAATAATTATGTGACTATCACGTGAGTGCAGCAGAAGGGGTTATTAAATTTCATTTTTTTTCACAGTTTCACATACAGAAGGGTACTGTAAAAGGAAATTGACAAAAAAATTACAGATTGAAAAGAAAAAGGGTGTATTTTATTTATATAAAAATTCACAGATAAGGAGTTTTATAAATAGTTCTTGAACACACATGATATAAACAATTTATACATAATGACCCCCTCGAGGTGCAAGTGTGTGTGAGATTAGGATTGGTAGTGAGGTATAGATGCTATTGAGAGTGAGATAGCTCGAGCGTGGCTGGGAGGTTACCATATGATCTAAGCTCCTTTTGTAATCATCATACGTCAATACATATTGTTTACACTCAAGAGACCGATTAAATACAAACGCCATATTATTGACGGCGATGGAGTGCCCAAATTTAAATAAAATAAAATTTTAAATTTTTGATGGAAATTCTGATGCCTATACCGGCATTTGCACCGGCATCCCCGAAAAAAAATAGAGCCCACACCTCCTCACTTGCTGCAAATCTGGTGATGTGGGGCTTGCCTGGCTTAGGAAATCTACTCACACACTGTGCTACATCAACAAAGTAAGTTTCTTTTTTAAATTTGTAGTAGATTTCTTTGTTTTTTTTTTTTGTGTGTGTGTTGCAAGTTTGGTGGCCTTTTTCTTGCTCAAATAGGGTATGTGAGAGTGATCTATCATTCTATTCTCTTGCATGCACACATATGTGTTGGAGCTATATATGCCTCACTTTACTCAACTTGGTCTCACCTATATATTTGTATCTTGTCCTCAATATGAATAAGTCTTTCGGATCGTAGATGGTGTGTCTCTCTTTCTCTCTACATCTCAACATGGTATCAGAGCAGTAACGATCACACGAAGATTCAATTCATGGTGATAAAACAGAGTATATGTATGCCATTCACGAGTAAGATTCAAAATTTCTACAAAATTTATTTTTGAGGATGATTCTTGTTAATTGTGGATGTTTTGTGTTAAGAAGAATACGATTAGTGTTTTGTGTGGTGTTTATTGCTAATTGATATAATGAATTGTTCATTACATTTTCTTATTGACGTTAAGTTCAAGCCCTCAATCAATTATTTTGGTGTCAGCCCATGGGAAACACCCAACATGCATGCAATTAGAAGAGCCAATTTGCATGGACAAATTCGTTTATATGTAAGGATTTTACACAAACAATTATAACATATAGCATTTTTCTATCGTGCATTGTCGACTCTCTCTCTCTCTCTCTTCTCTCATTTCGTTCTCTATTTCGCTTCGCTTCTCCACGCCAGGGTAGCTCCAAGGTATCATCCACCCTAGATCCACTCACAACATCTGGTATCAGAGCTCAAGGCGACATCCTTGGAAAGCGTAGGCGGTTGCATCTTGACACGGTGCCTCAGAGCACGTGTTGGAGGCAAGGAAAATCTCTTTGGTGGTGAAGCCGGCATCGAGTTTTGTGTGCAATAGCTCTCAGAAAGTGAGTGGATAAGGTCGCTGATAGATTTGGTAAGGCGGAACCTCACCTTTTGTAGTAGAAATTTTAAGGCGTTGCCAAAATCCTTGTAGACCAGGATGCAACGCACTGTGTTCTAAATTGTTGTCGATTGCAGAGCTTGGTCAAAATTGCAAAGCTTTGTGGATGGTGAGCAACTGCATGGTTTGGTGATGACAGAGACAGAGGGCACAATCTAGCCAGCAAAGAGTCGTTGCTCACGTGGTGCTTTAGAGAGCCCAAGAGGGTGTGTGGTTTGCAATAGATTTTTCCAGTTTTATATTTTACACTATTCTTCAATAGTGGCCATCTCATTTAATCCAGTAAGCAAGTGGGTCTTCACACCATGTTGGTCAAGATCGTGAAGCCGGTTCACACAGTTTTCAACATATAAACACGGCCCTCCTTTTTTGGCTGCAAGTACTACACGAAGACGAAGACGAAGCCAAATACCCTCTTCACGAAATAGTCTTTTTGATTCAAAAGATTGATGTTTTGTTGATTTTCGTAAACACAAGATTCAAATATGGCATTACCGATCAAGAAGTTTAATGAGCACATAGTAGAGGTGGTACCCATGCGGCTTCTAGTATGTGCTACCATGAAAGGGAACTTATGTGAAGGATGTCGATCGGATACAACTAAAGGATCGTTGAAGACTGTGGATCAGTTTGTCACATACAGTCAAATTGTATTCTATAATGGTTAAATTAAGCATTCCATGATTCAAGGAGGTGACCCAAAAATAGCAGAAGCAAGTTCGGATTGATCTCTTTCAGCTCAATTTTCAGGCAATATTCTTCAACTGCTTTTCAATTTAATTGTCCTATCTAAAAGTCATGTTTTGTCATGCTGTCATAGGTCTGTTATGATTTTATCTGTTGTCAGTCATGCCATGATAAAAACTTTGTACGGGTTAGACACTGCCACAAATACAAAAGTGGTAAGACCTCCCAAAAACATTTGTTCTCAACCCATTTTTCGTTTTGCTTCTCGTGATCTTACTGGGTACACCTTAAACCCAAGGTTTGTCAATGAACCAAAAACATTTATTGGTAGCAAATTTTTTGACCTACACCCTATTTGTTCAAGGGGGGGTTTTACTATCACAGCACCAGGTTATGGATACACCAGAAATCCTTGGTTGTGAATGAACCAAAAACTCACGGTAGCCGAGTATACCAAAAACTTGAGGTATCATGAGAGTTGCCTGTCTAGTTTGGGCTTGAGGGGGGATTGTTGGGTTCAAACCCTCAATCGGTTATTTTGGTGTCAGCTCGTGCAAAACCCCTCAGAGGCTTGCAATTAGAAGAGCGATTTTGCATGGCCAAATCCTTTTATATGTAAGGGTTTTACACAAACAATTATAACATATAGTGTTTTTCTCTCGTGCAGTGTCGACTCTCTCTCTCTCCTCTCTTGTTCGTTCTCTGTTTCTCTGCACTTCTCCATGCCATGGAAGCTCCAAGGTATCATCCACCCTAGCTCCACTCACAACAGGTAATTTGTCTTAATTTTTGGGGGTCTTCTGCTCAAAATTTGGAGAAACGGGAAAAGCACGATGGTTGATGCTCAATTGTATTTTTCATCCAAAACTTGTTCGTCTCCTTCAGCTCTTCAATTTGAGTTCTAGATTTGCATCAATCGGAGTTCGCAACAGAAAGCTATGTTGTTTTTTCTACAATGGAGCTTGACGCTGTCATGCCGTGGCACGTACATAGTGTGAAATGAAAACCTCCACCTCACTCTTGACACTTCTCAATGTATGTAAATAAAACCAATCATGTACATATTGTGATTTATGTTAAAGCGCCTACTGCGGTCATTACATGTACATACCTATCTGGGGAGTCGTGGCCCTTGATGTGGCACATTTGTGTGCTTTTCCACTTGATAAGATGATTATATTGGTTTTACAATGTATATATTCCAAGTGTTTCATGGTGGCACACTCATCTTGCCTATAAAGACTGATACGGGCAAAAACTGCCAAGAATAGCAGCTAACAGGCGCCGTTGCAGAATTGCATGAAAAGTGACCCAAATGGTATATTGATGGAAAATGATAATTATCTATGATTTTTATGCTTATGCAAGTGATCCCACAAATTTAGGGATTTTTTTGACTTCAATTGGGATTTTTCGCATCAAAAATGACATTTTTTGGGTCAAAAATGAGTTGAAAATGACCTAGTTTTGGTCCAAAGTGGCAAATGGCCCAGAATTTGACACATCAGCTGAAAATTCCATGGGTAAGAGAGAGAGGGCTTATTTTTACAGAAAAAACTAGCAATTTTTCACTACTGTGTAATAGCTTCCATGGTTGCTCAATCTATGTGTGTTGCAGTCCCACCTTTTCGGAATCTTCTATCTGAGCTAGTGAGGAAGTGAATTAGGGTTTTTCCTTATCAAAATGGTGTTTGGGCTTCAATACAGAAGATCTTAAATCTCTACAAAATCATAAAATGGTCGTCGTGAAGGTGGAAGCTCGAGCATGCCTTTCAACTGTTTGATGTTACGACTATGTAATTGGGGACAAGGCTATATGATACCATGAAAGAGGTTTGGGTTTTGATTGATACTTGTGCTTGTATGAGCATCGAGGTTTCATGGCTTAAACATTAGTGTTTTTCAATGGTATTTTTAAGTGAAATTGAATGTGATTTGGTGATCCTCTCATCATACTCTTGACTACAAGAACAAGCAGCCTCCAAGCACGATAGGAAAGAGGGTTTGTGACTTTGCTATCAGGAACGCTCTTAGATTTTCTATCACCCTTAGAAAGAGGGTTGGTGATTCTCTACAAATGATTTTTCACAAAGTGTTTGTGACTCTCATCACGAATTCTCACAGCTAGAGGTTTTGCACCTTCCCAGCTAGACTGCACACATTCCGACACTTTTGGTGAACCCGAGGCGAAGTTACTGGGGTGGGAGTTTGTGAATTCATCTAGACACTTTGTTAGCCATGGAAGAAAATCAAGAGACACATGGGATGCACTTTAATCCTGCAGTCATGCGGATGTTTCAAGCATTTGCCATTTACATGCAGCAACAACAAGCAGCAGAAAGAAACCAGATTTCAACCACAGAAGCACTACAGTCCATTGTGAAGAGAATTGACCAGTTTGATGGCAAGGACATCACAAAGTATCTACGATGTTATATGAAGGAAATGGAGTTGAACCGAGTGTGTGAGGAAGACATGGTTCAAAGTTTTGAGTTAGTTTGTGTCCCAGAGATCAAAGACCGTATTAGGGCAATTCAAAATGCTCATGGAAGAAATTGGGAGGAATTCAAGCTTGCTCTTAAATAAGACTACTTTATGGAGGACTTTGATAGGGTGACCAAAAAAACTTCCTTATATTGGGTTGCAAAGACTAAGAAGGGATTTTTGCTACAGAGCTTCTCAGAGAGTTTGAGCGACGCTATGCTCAACTATCACAAACTGAACAAGCTTCCTTGGATAGGGAGAAGGTAGAACTTTTCCTACAAGCAATAGAGAAAGAAATTGAAGAAAATTTAGAGCTTCTCTTGGAAGACAAAGATGCAGAGCAAGGTTTGAAGACAAGGTGGAATGATGTACAAGATGCATTCTCCCTATTGGCAAAAAGACAACGAAGAAGAGACAAGATGGTGGTGAACAATGGTGCTCCAGTTCCTGCTATTACTGAGAAGCAACCAAAACCTTCTATTGTAGCTTCTAAGGATGATGGGTCTATGCTTGAAGAACTTGTGAAGGGCATATGCGAGCTGAAATTAAAGCTAGCAAGGCTTGAACAAAAGGGGAAAATGTATGGCCATCGGTGGTGGAGTTAGCTATGAAGGGAAAGTTGACTAAAGAAGTGTTACATGAAGCAAGACATTGTATTAGTTTTGAGAGTGGGTGGAATGAACCTGTAAATGCTTTGTCAGTGCATGCCTACATTGCAAAGTGTCGAGGAAACAAGGCATTTGTTGAAGAAAAACGCAGGAGAGAAAATGCGGAAGAAGGCCCCTCAAAGAGGGCTACTAGAGGTTGAGGGAGAAAGGATCCGAGTCCCTCTCAAGAGCCCATTGCAAGGGAGTCTCCATCACAAGAAGTACCAATGAGAGATGCTGCATCAAAGGAGAAGAAAAATAAAGAAACGAGCAAGGGAAAAAGCCCATCATACAAGCTACAATCAGATATTGAAGCTGCCACAGATTTAAAGAAAGTTTTAGAGGAAAGGATCTTAAATATCAAGGTGGAGTTTACATTGGGAGAAGTCCCTGGCATTGCAAAAAGAGAGTTCCACAAGGAAATCATTGATATAATAAGAAGGAAGCGACAAGCTTTAATGGAGTCTATCCAATTAGAGGCTGAAGAGAGTGCTTCAAAGACACATGTGATACAAGTACAACAAATAGATGAAGATGAGAATTTTGTAAGCTGCTACCAGTCTTCGGGTGGCAGAAATAGGCATGTTAAATTTGAAGATGAAGATGAAGAGCCACTATTGTAGAAACCATTGGGCAAGGGTTACAACAGAAACCTTGGTTAAGGTGGGAGATCTTGAGGAGCTTTATGTGGCCTTGATAGACCATGGTTCAGAGATTAACCTTGTGTCCAAGCTAGAGTCTCTATATGATGGGAAACTGGCCAATTGATACTGACCATGGGTGGATGATTAGGGCTGCAAATAACTCATCCGGGGATCTGTATGGTGCTTGCCCAAATGTTAATGTAACCATAGGGCATGTGAAAGGTGAGCAAAATTTCTTTGTTCAAGAGATTTCAGGCTATCCTCTAATCCTTGGACAACCATACATCACCGCAATGTGAATGGAGATAAAAGTATTGGATGATGGATCTACCCATGCCAGGGTTAAAAGCAAAGATGGAAAACGAGTTGTTCAATTCTTGACAGTTTGCGCTGACCATGAGCGAAATCATGACAGCTTAAGGGACCATTCTCTACTTAAACCAAGCAAGGAGTTTAGAGATCAAAGGGAGATGAGGGGTTTTGGCCGAGTACCATTGTAAAGCGGGACTGTAGTGGTACAAAAAGAAAAAGGTTCTTGCATGATCCAAAGGGAGACGAAGCTTTTTCTACAGGTGCCTTAGTAGCAAAGGATCGATCAGTATCTTTCACAAAGCTTGGAGATTTAAAGAAAGGACAAAAACAATATGTCAATAGTGTACAGAGAAAATACAAAAACCATAATTTGCTAGATGAAGACGAGTACATTTCAGGTGTTTCTGAGGAGTTTTGTTTTGTAGATACGATGGGTGATCTCAATGCTATAATAAGTTATAGTTTCCAGCAAGGAAATGACCTCATAAAAGTAGTTTCTATGGACATGTGTAGAATCATTGATGTCTTTCAAAGATGAGGAGTTCTTCAATGTGCAAAAAGATGTAGAAGTGTGAGTGGAGACAAAGTACAAAACTATAGAAAAAACGGTGAAACCAGTTGCATTTCCTTTGCCTACAGATTGCAAGGAGAAAATGGATCACGCTTCTTTGCAACCTAGTCTTCGAGATCCGAAAAGAATTGGACACATGTTTACGCAAGAGTCATTGAAGATGTTAAAAGTTGGAGGCAATGACTCCTTGACAGAGACTGAAAGAAAATGCTTTGAATAGACACTCTCCAAACATGGAAAAGCTTTTGTATTTGAGTCGCATGAGATAGGGTGTGTGGATCCATCTATAGTCAAACCAATGGTAATATTCACTGTATCTCATGTGCCTTGGAATCTACAACCAATTCCAGTGCCAAAAGCACTCTTGCCAAAGCTTATAGATTTACTCAACGAAAAGATAAAGATGGGGATATTGGAACCTTCATGTGCCCCCTACTCAAGCGAATGGTTCACAGTACCAAAGAGAAATGGAGCTTTGCAGCTTGTCAACAAAGTCACAATCAGAAATATGGGTACAGGGCCGATTGTAGATGAGTTTGCAGAAGCATTTGCAGGAAGGGCATTATATTCTACGGGGGATTTGTACTTAGGGTATGATTAGTTCCAACTAGCAATGGAAAGCAGGGACTTGACTACCATGAGAACACCCTTGGTTTTGGTAAGGATGTGCACCTTACCGCAGGGATCAACCAACTCGGTTGCACACATGATGAACGGTATGAACAAATTCCTTTGTGACTTCATACCTCAAATTACAATGCATTTTCTTGATGATGTTCCAATCAAAGGATGCGACTTACCTAAAAAAGATGAGGCTCTAGATTCGAGGGGGTGCCGTAAATATGTAGAAAACCACATCAATGATTGTGATAGAATTTTAACAAGGCTGGAGGAAGTGAACCTTACATTATTCGGGAAAGTCAGTGTTTGGGGATGAAGAAATATTGATAGTGGGACATCTATGTAATCCTCATGGCCGCCGACTTTGTCCAACTACAGTGGATGCAATATAGAGGATGAAGGAAGTATGCGTAAATATCACGAAGGTGAGAAGGTTTCTAGGTGCATGTGTCTTCTATCTCATATGGATTCCACATTATGCACATATTGCAGATCCTCTTTATCAATTTCTAAGGAAGAATCAAAGGTTTCAATGGAATGATGTACATGTAAAAGCTATGAGGAAGGTGAAGCAATTTTTGCTGTCTTCACCAACTTTGAGGAAGATTGACTATGAGTGTAGAAGACCGGTAATTGTGATAGTGGACACTAGTCCAACGGGAACTGGATGGGAAGTAGGACAAGACAATGAAGAGAAACACAGGTATGTGGTGAGGTTTGGGGCTAAGGTTCCAAGGTCTCGCCAAAGAGCATATCCACAGGTAAAAAGGGAGTTATGGGGGGTGGTTACAACATTAAAATGTGACAAAGAGTACTTCATTGGAGCATCTGTAGTTGTGGAGACTGATCGCTTACCACTTCTAGGGATGGTTTCAAGATGATCTACTCCTGATATTGCTATGCTTAGGCGGATTGCTTATATAAAGTCCTTGAACCCAAAATTGAATCACATTGCAGGAAAAGATAATGCAATGGAAAATATGCTTTCAATGGCAAGGTATGAAGATGAGGATGATATGATTGATGAGGAAGAAGATGTGGGCACAAAATTCTACACAATTTCTCGTGCAAAGTGTGATGATATATGCATTGTATCTTCACTTGAGTCCTTTTCAGAGGAGTTATATGAGGATGAATGGTTGCTCATAGTTAGCTACCTAAGTACTTTACAAAAGCAAGATGATTGGAGTGAGTCAGAATTCAAAAGGATCAGAAAGAAAGCATATGGATTCTTCTTGAGGGATGGCTACCTATGGAAACATCCTAAAAGAAGAGATGTGACTCCATTACGAGTAGTATGTGATAAGCCTACTCAGCTCAAAGATATCAAAGAGCTTCATGAAAGCCTATATGCGGGACATCAAGGTGTATGGGCAACATTTGCCAAGGTAAAAGAAAGGTATTGGTGGAAAGGGATGTATAAGGATGTGGCTGAGTTTGTGGAGTCTTGTGTGACATGCCAAATGTATTCAAATGTACGACATCGTGATGAAATACATCCTACGTATCCATTAGCCATGCATTACAAATGGGTTGTGGACTTGGTTACAACGCCTTTTTGACTTTGGAAAATGAGGTATTTGGTGCTTGCAAGAGAAGATTTGTCTAATCAAGTTCAAGGGTGTGCATTGAGGACAAAGAGTACATAAGCTGTATGTAAATTTCTTCTTGAATATATGATCTGTCGCTATGGGTGTGTGGGAAAGATAATTACATATAGAGGAGAATTGGATGCTGATAAAGCAAGGGAAATCTTCTCTAGAATGGGTGTCAAACTAGGTGCTTATAGCCCAGAGAAAAATGGCAAAACTGAAAGAGGGCATCCTCCAATAATAAAAGCTTTAGCTAAGGCTTGTGAAGGTAAGCTTGGAGAGTGGCCAAGGTTACTACCATTTGCATTGTGGGCTGACCGTACAACACATAATTCAATCACTGGCTATATGCATGTTGAATTAATGTATGGTCCTATGATGCCAATTGAAGATGTAGTTCTTACATGGAATGTATTTCCATGGGAAGATGGAATAAGTAGCGAAGACCTTTTTGCATTGCACATACGGAAATTTAAAAGAAGGCTTGAAGAAATCGAGCTTGCAAAGGCTCGACTAAAGAATGCAAGTTTGAAAAACAAAGACAGATTTGACAAGATACATAGGCTTATACCAAAAGGCATTAAAGAAGGTGATTGGGTGTTGTTGGTGTACGATAGTAGCCTAGAAACCAGCACTCTACAATAAGGAATCTTGCAAAGAGATGGTTTGGTCCTTATGTTGTCTAACATGTGCATGGAAGTGCAACTTACACCTTGCGTGAACTGGATGGGACGAAACTGAAAATTCCCATTGCAAAAGAAAGAATTAAAGTATTCAAAAGAAGAGGGGATGCTGATTCATTTGATGCACAACTAGTGAAGAGGATGATGAAGCCAAATATATGCAAACTGAGGATGAAAGTGAGAATATGGTGTCTGACCATGAGTTTTAATGCTCTACAAATGTTGTTGTGGCACATACCGGAGGATATGCAGGTTCAGGGGGGTGGATTTTGTGTCGTGGTACGTACATAGTGTGAAATAAAAACATTCACCTCACTCTTGACACTTCTCAATGTATGAAAATAAAAGCAATCATGTACATATTGTGATATATGTTGAAGCGTCTACTGCGGTCATTATCATGTACATACCTATCCGGGGAGTCCTGGCCCTGGATGTGGAGGCTTTGCGTGCTTTTTTACTTGATAAGATGATTAATTTGGTTTTACAATGTGTATATTCCAAGTGTTTCATGGTGGAACACTCATCTCGCCTATATAGACTTATGCGGGTAAAAACTGCCAAAAAATAGCAGCTAATAGGCGTCGTTGCAGAATTGCATGAAAAGTGACCCAAAATGGTATATTGAATGAAAATGATACTTATCTATGATTTTTATGCTTATGCAAGTGATCCCACAAATTTAGAGATTTTTCTGACTTCGTTTGGGATTTTTCGCATCAAAAATGGCATTTTTTGGGTCAAAAATGAGTTGAAAATGACCTAGTTTTGGTCGAAAATGGAAAAATGGCCCAAAAATTGACACATCAGCTGAAAATGCTGTGGGTACGAGAGAGAGGGATGCTTTTTACCAAAAAAACCATTAATTTTTCACTACTGTGTAATAGCTTCCATGCTTGCTCAATCTATGTGTGTTGCAGTCCCGCCTCTTCGAAACCTTGTATCTGAGCTAGTGAGGGAGTGAATTAGGGTTTCCCCTTATCAAAATGGTGTTTGGGGTTCAGTATAAAAGCTCTTAAATTTTTGCAAAATCATAAAATGGTCGTGGTGAAGGTGGAAGCTCGAGCATTCCTTTCAACTGTTTGATGTTACGACTATGTAATTGGGGACAAGGCTACATGATACCATGAAAGAGGTTTGGATTTTGATTAAGAATTGTGCTTGTATGAGCATTGAGGTTTCATGGATGACAAATAAGTGTTTTTCAATGGTATTTTTAAGTGAAATTGATAGTGATTTGGTGATCCTCTCATCATACTCTTGACTACGAGAACAAGCAGACTCCAAGCACGATAGGAAAGAGGGTTTGTGACTTTGATGTCACGAACGCTCTTAGATTTTATATCACCCTTAGAAAGAGGGTTTGTGATTCTCTACAAATGCTTTTCCACAAAGTTTTTGTGACTCTCATCACGAACTCTCACAGTCCGAGGTTTTGCACCTTCCCAGCTAGACCGCACACATTCAGACAACGCAGGTTTAGTCCTCATGCGTCTTCGTGAAGCATCCGCGATCCTTTTTCTAGTTTTGCCATCAACTTTTTTGAGCGAATTTAGCTTTTTGTTATTCATATTGCGTTCGTCAATCTTGAGTCTCACGTCACTCTATTTTGAGGACTCTTTTACTATTAACGTCTCCTTTTTTTTTTGAGTGACATCAATCACATATTTTGACATTTATTGAGCATCCTTATGGGTTTATCATTGACAAAACACAGTCATCATAATTATATCATCCTCAATTGCAGCTTTCATCATATATGGTGTGCAGATTCTGCGATCTTATCTTATTCGTCTTCTCACAACCAAATATGGCTATGACTATTCTCATCAATGATTTTCCTTTTGGCCAGCGTCGTGTTCCTCTTTTCCAAGGCCAAGGATTTCCAGGTTGGAAAGAAAATTCGTTGCTAATTCTTGAAGGTGATGAATTCTCTGATATTGTTGGAAATTGTGTATGTCTAGCTCAACTTATTGATACGGATCATGACAACATGCTTACACTGAAGGACATGTATTTGAAGATTGGCATGCTACGTATACGGATTGGCAACAATGTGATAAAGCAGCTCGTTGATATATTCGTTCTGCTCTTATTGATTCCCTTTTTCTTGATGTGTGAGAAGCACCTACTTCGCACGATGTATAAAAGTACCTTACTACAAACTTTCAAAAGAAATCTGTTATTACATAAATACTTTATTTGAGAGGTTTGCTTAGCAAGTTACAATATGAAGTTGGTACTACCATTAAGGGACATACTGAGTCTTTCAAATCCATTATTAATCAACTTGCTGCTACCGATGGTCTTGTTCCACAAAAAAATTGATTACACTTCTCCTTAACACGGTGAAGGACTCTTCTTATGATAACATTGTTACCATTCTTTCTAATAAAGATGGTCTTGATTTCAACCAAGCCCGCATGTCTTTCATTGGATACTCTCAACGTCAAGATGAGGTAGTGTTGGTCATGATACAACTATGATTTCAAAAGACAAGAATGAGCCACAACAGATGGAACGTACTTTTTATGCGCGAAGACGTCCATTTCAACGAGGAAACCACAAAGCTGGCCATCGCGGTAATATTTTCTCTCATCTCAAATTTCCTAATAAGAAATGTTGTTAATGCAACAAAAACAGCCATATTGAAGATGATTTTTGGGCACGTCAGTATGGTAAGGAACATAATATTACCACCAAAGAAGCACGTTTTATCTAGAGATTCTTGTTCTTCTTGTGAATATTGTGGGCGATCTGATCATCCCACTCATATGTGCTATAAGCGTCGGTTTGACACAAATCATAATAGAGCATATGCTACTGCATATCAAAACAATATTGTTCCAAAAACTAGTTGCGACCTATGTTCAGTTGCTCCAGATAGAATACTTCATGTACGTGATGGATCACTTTTTATTGTAAATTCCGGTGCTACAGGAAATATGACATACCTGTCTAAGTGTCTCCATAACTATCATTCATTACCAGTTCAAGGTGTTGTTTATCTTGCTTTGATATGACTTGTCAAGTAAACGGTATTGGAGATATATCTCTTGGGACCTTATCTTCTTCCACTCAAATTTTGTGAGGAGTATTACATGTACCAGATCTTCAAGGTAATCTTCTTTCAATTGCTACACTTATTGATCTTGGTCTCTTTCTTAAATTTGATCATACCAAATGCCAAATTGAGAAAGATGGACAAACTATAGCCATTACTTTGCAAAACGGTAATTTGTTTGAACTCTCTCTCAATGATGCTATAGCAAATGTTTTCACTGCTCTAAATGATCGTGATTGCAAATTATGGCATCACCAATTTATTCTTGGTGATCTCTCCAAACTCCTTGATCTTCACCGTCATGATCTTGTTCATGAAATGGATCTTAAAGCTCATCCCTATATGGGAATTTGTGAGTTTTGTGCTCTTGGAACACATAATCGTAAACCCTTTCCTCTCTCAAATACAACTCATTCTCATGAAATATTAGATCTTGTTTCATACTGATATATGTGGACCTCTACCTTCTTTAAGATCACAATATTGCCACTTCATTACCTTCATTGATGATTTCTCACGGTATACGACTGTATTTCTACTTAGGAAAACTTATGAGGCCTTATCTGTTTTCAAACAATTTCACAAGGCTCTGGAACTTCAAATTGGTCGTCACCTCAAGAAGCTTTGTAGTGACAATCGTTGAGCTATATAGATACTATATATACCTCAACAATAATGGACGCGAATATGTTTCTCAAGAGTTTGTGAGTTACTGTGCTGACAGTGGAATTCATCACAAACACACTATGTTATATTCACCTCAACAGAATGGCGTTGCTGAATGAAAGAATCGCACTATTCTCAATGTTGTACAATCTATGTTGATTCATTTTGGGTTATCTCATGTTTTGGATTTAAGCTACTTTGACAGCAATGTTTATTCAAAATCATCTTCTTACTACTGCACCCTCTGGTAAAATACCCATCGCAGCATGGACATGTGGCATTCCTTCTATATCGCATTTTTGAACCTTTTGGATATATTTCTTATATTCATGTTCCCAAAGAAACACGAACAAAGCATTATGCTCATGGTCTTAAAGTTATTTTTATTGGATACTCTAAAACTTCCAAAGGCTACAAATTGTTGAGCTCTATATATAGCACGAGCTCCATATATAGCACTTGGGTCCCCTCTATATATACATCATCTGTGTGAGTATTCTACACACTTTGGGGTTTGCAATTGTGGTGTCGTCTCTCTCTCCTCTATCTCGTGCGTGCTTGTTCAACATGGTATCAGAGCTGTGGTCACATGGCACGCATGACAATCTTGAAGTTCGTCATCACAAGGAAGATAAGTTATTATTTATTTAATTTGTTGGTATCATTTACTGTTCGTACTAACATTAGCACTGTTATGCGAGTCCTACAGAGATGAACGATCAATTTTTAGGGCTCTATTGTGAGCAGGCTTTAGGAAAAGCGAAACCAAAAACTACTGAGTGTTGTGATATGGCTTGCAATCTCAGCTCAATATCCCCTGCAAGAGCGCTATGGATTGTTGAGCTGACAGACACTTGATACGTTAATCAGTGAGCCGATAAACTTTGCATGGGAAGCACATCTATGTCTCATATGTAGCATGGCGGTAAAAGAAAAAATAGTGCACCCCTGAGAACTGACAGCACTAGCGAGTAGAAGCCCTCTACTGCCGCTCGGGCATACTCTGATAGTGTGCAACAGCAAGAAGAGGTGGCGTTCTTGCAATAGCAGCAATGCTTAGCGTTGATGGCAGCGGATTCAAGCGCAGCTATATCGCTGCAATTGGTAACACGATGGGTCTGCAACCACGCTATACAGCGCTATTATTAGTTTGCATGTTTAAAAATAGAATGCTTTCTAGCTAGATTTAGCGCTCTCAGTATATGTTGGTAATTATAAAACTACAAGCTAGCACAGATTAAACACAAGCCGGGCGCAGATTAAACACACACCAGGCAAGTTCGTATTTGGCCTTCAGAGCCTAATTTTATTACTTAAGCTGAGCTACTTCGGGCTTGATTGGTCTGCCTGACAGAGGAAGATTAAAAACACACCAGGCAAGTTCGTATTTGGCCTTCAGAGCTTAATTTTGTTACTTAAGCTGAGCTACTTCGGGCTTGATTGGTCTGCGAGAGAGGCGGCATGTTTGAGCTCTCTCTACATCAAGGCTAGTGCTTTTTAGCTGTGGTGCTATTTTAATGATGGGGAGCATTGGGTCAGCACAGAATTGCACTAATATGCAGACATCGCAGCCTTTTTTTGAGAGACAGTCTTCTGTTTTAATCTGCGCTAGCACTAATATGCAGACCTCGCGGCTGCTATCAAGCCATCATTTCCTTCATACACAATCGACCTCGCCCTGTCGTTATATACTACCGAGGGCCTGCTCCCATGCTGACGAAGTTTCTCTTCCACCTCCCATGCTGACGAAGTCAGTTTCTGTTGGCATCGCGATGAGTTTTTAGCAGCAAGGAGCCAACACCTTGCTTTATTTAATGTCTTATGGCTACTGCCCATGACTTCCACTATTGGCTTGTTGCGTACTGTTTGCTGCCATGCAAACTCTCTCAAGAAAGCGCACTATCAACCAGGAAATTTTTACACTGTCAATGAGTCGCAGCTTTGGCAGTGCCTCACGATGGCTATGACCTTCTCTAAGATCTCCAAGTCCCGGCTTAACAAGTGCCTCCAAAGGGCTACGTCCACCGGTCCCAATCAACAATGGGGCGAGGAATGCTATTTTTATCATGATTTGTTTTAACTTGCATGCTTTATTAAAAGAAACATCACATTATTGTAACTAGTGTTGATGATCGAGTGGACTTTTATGGATATGCTTGTGCGTATCTGCAAGCAAGGCATCCATATTGACATAGAACCATATCGTTCCCTTGACAAATAGGTGTTATAGAACATTGATGGGTGCAATTCATTTGAACCTTGGAGGTGCACCTCAAGGGCCTGCAAGCACCAGAAAAACAAAAACCACGAAGGACCTTACTGAGGTATGGATTGTAGAGTTGTGTCTTATGGACAGGGTCCTAGAAATTTGCTTCGTTTTATGAGTTTCAATTTGTGCTACAGTATTTACATGCAGACACTCTCAAGTATACACTATTTTATGTAAGGTCCTTGACTCATTAGAGGTCTTTGACTCATTAGGTCGCAGCCTGGATGTGATGGCCGAAGACATCATTGCGGATAGTTTATGTCTAAGGTCCTGATGGGGACTAAGATGGGGACTAAGATCAATATAAGATGAGAGACCCATAGGCATCTAGGACATTGACCAATGTGGTCTTTGAGTGATGTGATGCATGCTCTATGGTGGTAGCATTGTGTATATGGATAATCAAAGAGCATGTTTGCATGATGTCAGTGTCTGTTCAGGTGATGTCAGCCCATGGTTTATTGAGTAAGTTGGTCTCTACTCTCATGAGAGTAACCTCTAGCTTCCATGGCTTTGACTTCAATGGTGATGAGGAATGTCATATTTGGTTTATTCATGAGTAAGTTGGTCTTGGTGCTGGACTATAGGCTCTGCGATCGGTTTGTAAGAAGAGGTTGCAATTTGCAAATCATATAGTTTCTTTCATTATATTGAGATTAAGACTGAGATTTGATTGAACAGGCCCTTGAAAATCATGTAGATAGAAAATTGTGGGGGTTACGTTCTTAAAGCTCTTGTGTCATATGTGAGGCTTATGTTTCTAGCTGGACTTTATGAATTTGTAAACCATAGATTTTCTTTCATCATATCTTTGATTGACATTGTAGAATTAGATTGACTAAATAGGCTCTTAAAAATCATGTGGACAAAATTGTTGGGCCGGGTTATGTTCTTAGAGCTCTTCTGATGTACGTGAGGCTTATGTTTTTAAGTAGACTTCATGTCATATTTAATTACTGAATTCATTCAACAGAGACGAATTTTATACCAACTGACTTTGATCCCATGGAATGCCCATGGATTTTAATATTAGTGCTTTATATCATGAATTTCTAGATGATGTGTTGAATATTTTAACTTCAATTTATGATGCTCATGTAGTGACATGACCAATATTGGAGAGTTTGATGCTCTTTCACTCATAAAGAAATTCATATAATTTACAATGAATTATTACTAAAATTCTTGATGGAGTAATTTACTCGATTTTGTGCCTTGATGATCATTCTATAGAGTTGAATGCGTCATCTTGACACTTGAAAACTTATTTTCATGGAAATCACTTTTGAATATCATCTCGAACATCGTCATCGTCATGCCATCATTGTTGTGCCCATTGTTATGAATATCGTCTCAAACATCATCATCGGCATGCCATCATTACTATGGTGATTGTTATGAATATCTTCTCGGACATCATCTTCTGTCATTTATTTATGTGCACACATACATTCTTATTTTGTTATACATACATATGTGCTATCTGATCGTCACGCCATCATTGTTATGGCCATTGTCTTGAATATCATCTCCGACATTGTCATCCTCATGTCATCATTACTATGGTCACTATTATGAATAGCGTCACGGAAATTATCAATCGTCATGCCATCATTGTAATGGCCATTGTCTCGGACATCGTCATCATCATGCCGTCATTACTATGGTCATTGTTGTGGCCATTTTCTTGAATATCGTCGTGGACATTATCAATCGGCATGCCATCATTGTTATGGCCATTGTTATGAATATCGTCTTGGACATCGTCATCAATATGCCATAATTACTAAGGTCATTGTTATGAATACCTGCTTGGACATCATCTTGTGTCATGTATTTATGTGCACACATACATTCTTATTTTGTTATACATACATATGTGCTATCTAATCGTCATGCCATCATTGTTATGGCCATTGTCTTCAATATCATCTCGGACATCGTCATCCTCATGTCATCATTACTATGGTCATTGTTATGAATATCGTCGCGGACATTATCAATCATCATGTCATCATTGTTGTGGCCATTGTCTTGAATATCGTATGGAGATCATCTCGTTATATATACATATGTGCACACATATACTCCTATTTTGTTATACATGCATATGTGCCATGTCATCGTCATGTCATCATTGTTATGGCCATTTTCTTGAATATTGTATGGACATCATTTCATGTCATGTATTTATGTACTATCCATTGTTATGTTATCAAAAGGGCAGCATTGCAAACCGTCTCTTATGATATTTTGACTGTGATTATTTTAATTGACATTGCTAAGATTTTCTCGATTGTATTTCTTGAGTTTATGATATTTGCAGGTATCACCAAAAGTTAAAGTTTATCAAAACATTTTTTGGTGAAGAGATTATGGCAGAATAGAGAAGTTTATGAAGACATTTTTGGTGAGCAGATGTCAGCAGTCTACACAAAGATATCTCTCTCTTTAGCCTTTTAAGGCGATTGTTGTACTTGGTTGGAGTGATGTAGCTCCTCATAAGCATTCTTTGTAAACTCAATGATATTTTTAATATAACGGTGGGTGTATATAGAGCTGTGGGTTTTTTCCTTGAGTCCCCCAAGGGTTTTTCCATCCATAGTTAGGGACCCTTATTTGAGTGGGGGTGTTGAGCTCTATATATAGCACGAGCTCCATATATAGCTTCAAAGCATGTTTAGTTGCAAAAGGTTACTCCCAAGTTGTTGGTGTTGACTATCAAGAGACCTTTTCATCGTTGTTTGCATTACAAGTGGTCAAGTTTTATTGATATTTTTTGTTCAATTTGATTTAGAAGCTCGTCAAGTGGATATGCGAACTACTTTCCTTAATGGTGACTTGTCAGAAGGGTTTGTTATTTCATGTAAAGAAGACCTTTTTGCTCAACTCCATAAGGCACTATATGGTCTCAAGCAAGCTTCGCAAGCCTGGTATACAAAATTTGATCTTTTTCTCACCTGTAAAGGATTCATCTCTTGCTCTTGAGACCCCAACTTATACATAAAGCACCAAGGTAGGAGTTTTGTGATTCTTGCTCTTTATGTGGATGATACCATCCTTGTTTCCAATAATTTGGGATTTCTTCAACAATTGAAAAATTTTACTGTATTCTGCATTTGATATGGTGGATTTGGGAGAGAGTCACTCCTGTCTTGGCATTTAAATTCAAAGGAACCGTACAAAAAGTATTTTATTCCTTTCACAGTCAATGTTTATTGCAGATACTATTCAAAAATTTGGTATGGAATCAACACATTCGGCCAACACACCTTGTTTTGTGAGTTCTACGAAGAGCACTTTTGACAATTGTGGTCAACTTGTCACAAATCAACCTTATGCTAACTTAATTGGATGTCTTCAGTTTGTTGGCATGAAAACTCACCCTGATATTTTGTTTTTTGCTAATTATCTTGCACAACATATTGCATGTCCTTCTCTTAAGCATTGGTCTACAACAAAGCATGTATTGAAATACTTAAAAGACATCGGATTCTATGAAATATCTTTCTCTTTTGGGTTACAAAGATGCAGATTGGGCAAGCTCACATCTATCTATGCAATATACTAGTGGGAATTTCTTCTTTATAAATGGTTGTCTTCTTTCTTGTACTAGCAAGAAACAATGATGAGTTGCAGTTTCTACGACCGAGTCAGAATATGTTGCGGCGTCACTTGCATCTCCTGAGCTAATCTGGTTTGAAAAATGTTCATTGTTATTGGTGACTCTCCTCTTTCTATCCCACCCTTGTAGTGTGATAACTAGAGTGCTATTAGTCTTGCAAAAGACTATGTTCAACGTAATAAGTCAAAGCACATTGTTGTCCATTATCATTATGTCATGTATGAAGTATGCAAAGGCACCATAATGGTTGAACACTCTCTAAGTGACCAGATGATTGCATACATTCTCTTGCGCTCGGAGCTTGGAGTTTCTTTGGCCTCATTCTTTTTAGATTAGCTCCTCTTCTTAACAGTTTTGTATATATGACATTGTAATCCTATAGGTAACAAGAACTAGGCACAATCTACACTTGTACATTGTGATCTCTGAGTAACTTGTATATTTGTACATAGATACACAATTTACTTTCACGTCATCATCACTAGTTCATATCTCCACATTGTATAGGGACTTGGGTTTTTCCCTTGAACTCCCCAAGGGTTTTTTCATCAAGATCTAGAGGCCTTTTTTTTAGTGGGGATGTTGAAGCTATATATGGCTCACTCTACTCAACTTGGTCTCACCTATATATTTGTATTTTGTCCTCAATATGAATCAGTATTCGGGAGTGTACATGGTGTGTCTCTTGTCTCTTCTCTCTCTTTCTCTCTACATCTAAACAATATGTACACACACATGCATAAATAAAACATATATATTAATTTGCCTACAATCTAAATACACTATGAGCACGCACACACACACATTTTCAAATGTTTTTTTTTTAATTTATGATTCACAACGAAAGAAAGTGAATTGATAATACAAAAAAGAGTTCTTTTGATTTAAGTCAATCTAGAGTTAGTTTTTCATTATTATGCAAATTTATTTGGAAATTAATAAATTTTGTTTCTTTTTTAAACAATGACCTGTCATAGGTGTTGTAAATGTTAGAATGTTTTTAGTCAAGCTTTAGTGCTAGGTTTTAATTACATTTGATTAACTTCATGTGTATGGCAAATCGGCATTGTTATGTCGATTGCTTAGGTCAAATTGATGTTGTTATTTCAATTGAATGTAGTTTGCCTCTTTAGACTAGCCGCTTAATTATGTTAGGTGCTTAGGTTTAGCCACTTAGGTATTCAACCGCTTAGGCATTTAGCTGCTTAGGGATAGCCCCTTAGGACTAGTCAGTATTCATGCTGTTGAAGGCTAGACGCTTAGGGCTAGCCGCTTAGTGTTAGCCGTGTGTGGCTAGATGATTAGGGCTATCTGCATAGGCTTTCATCCGCTTAGCCATGTTGCTTAGGCCTACCCGTTTCATTATTTAGTCACTTAGCCACTTAGGGCTAGTCGCTTAGGTCTAATCAATATTCAAACCGTTTAGGGATTGCCACTTAGGTATATGTTAGTCGCTTAGTCGCTTAGGGCTAGCCACTTACGGTTAGCTACTTAGGGTATACTGCTTAGGATAAGCGGCTAGGCTGTTTCTGTCCGCTTAGGGTTTAGGTCTTACAGCTAGTCTCTTATATGTTAAGTTTTTGTAATCTGGCTATTTCAAGCCGCTTAAGTAAAGTAATGTTTACTTTGTCCGCTCAAAGTTGGCCGATTAGGGCGAAAGACGATTAAGGTTTGGTTGTGAGGATGTGGCTATGTTTGGGTGGGTGAAATAGAAAAAACACAACCCACTTCATCAAAAGCTTGTGCACTTCAAAAATGCAAAATCCTTTAATAACGCAAAGAAACTTTGACAAACAAACTTTAATAACACAAACAGAATTCAATAACGCATATAGAATTTAGAAATGGTATGGAAATGAATGGAGTGAACCCATTTGGATTACAGAGATGTTCATGGATCAAATGGCCTAATTGCTTGGTAGTTATAATCTTCCACAATGGCTAGCTATCAAGAAGGGTCATCTTCTACTGTCACTGATTGTCCCAAGAAAGTACAAGGCAAAGAACATGGACGTCTGTCTGACACCACTTATAGAAGAGCTTTAAATCCTGTGGATAGGGATCGATGGTGTTGACATGTCCCAACTAGTCAGATGATGAAATAGACCATGTACAAGGCATTCTCATGTATACCATGCATGACTCGCTAGGATTTGATGAGTGTTAAGGTAAGTATCTTTGAAACCCTCACCTTTTTGCAATACCTGGCCATGCTAACACTTTTATTTCATTTTTATTATTTTTTAGGCTTGAGTTACTTGGGCAATCATGCATGTCCAAAATGTGGTCCTTGACTTGACTCCTGTCACTTTGATCATTTGAGCCAGATAGTTTACAAGGAGTATGGTAGATTTTTTCATGAAGGAAATGAGCTACGTGGACCAAACATATGCAAACACGATATTCCTCTACTGAAAGCTAGTGATTGGAAGAACACGTGGCTAGAGAGGGGATATTTTAAGCCATTGGGCATGAAGAGACTATCTATTTTTCATGAACTCTTGTATTGGAGTTACTTGCTTATTAATCATCTGCTCGATCCAATGCACATTTTTTAGAATGTGGCCGGGGGAGATCCTAGGAAGACCATCACTAGAAAAAGGGAGAGCAAGGCCCAAAGAGATGACCTATAGGCTGTGGGTCTAATGCCTAAGATGCGGCCTCAACTTAAACTCAATGTAAAGTTTTTTATACCAAAAGTCCATGGATTTCAAGTCATGCAATTGGGAAACAAGTGAAGAAGACCATATCCTCATTCAAAACTCCTACTAGTGCATGGGATGTTTGAAAATGGCTTTCTCTAGAGATGAAAACCTTAGTGGTCTAAAGTCCCACAATGGGCTACATCCAAAACATCTTGAAGATTAGCTTTAGGAGTTTGATATTTTTATCTTTGATGTCAAGTGGCTCAAAGTTATAACTAGTGGGCCTAATGAAATTGTGCACAAAGATAAGAGTGGACTAAGTCAAGTGAACTCTAGGCGGGTATGTACAGATGGTCGGGATACATTTATACTTTCATAGCATTGTGAATAAGTTGTGCTTACAATAGATCCACGATGGGATGAAAAGGATGAAAAAGATTTGTCTAAACAACATTGGTTCTTTGTTGTTCACGTTGCTCCACGGAGCAAACAAGAGTGTGTGAAGGATTTGAAGTTGAGGTCAAATAGCTTCATGACCAAAGTGCACAGCCGATGGATGATGTAATTGAGGATTCTAAGCTAGAAACTAGTAGTGAGCAGATGCTTGAACGTAGAGATGAGATCTCAAAGATGCATGTAGATGCAGAGAGCAATGTAGAAGTGGAGTTTGATGATAAAAATGTAGAAGTATAGATTGAGATAGATATCTTTGGTGCAACAACGCTCATGGAAGATGAGAGATTAAATACTCGTTTTTTCTAGGATCTCTTTTGTAAAACTCTTTTAATTATTCTAAAACAAAGGATAGATATAATAAGTTGTGTTGTAGCTTCATTTTTTTTTCATTTGCATTGTTTAAGTTGTTCTCTTATGGATATGTGAACTAACATATTGTATCTCTACTATTTGTGTATCTGTAGCCATGGCCGATGATGACGAGACGTATACTCCTAGCTTTAGTTTTCTAGTCACTCCAATTAGCATGTCACCTAAGTAGATGGATTCATCTTTATCAGAGTTTAAACTGGAGCAGGTTGCTTACTCAAAAAACCTTTGGGGAGTTGGTCCCTCTAGACCTAGTATAGCCGGTGGCCCTACTCCTTGGACAACTATGCCCCCTACACCGATCGGTAATATACCTCTTTCAAGTGTGTTAGCTACACCAATGGCTTGTTCTTATTTGAGATAAGGTAGGCGTCAATCTAGAGGTGGGGTTGTTGTGGTAGCAGCTCTTTCAATGCGTCTAGTGTCGACACCACCAAGAGAGCATCCACCTCTCTCTTGAGTAGATAGTTCACTAGCAGGCACACCACGTACACCTTGGGGATCACATGAGCATGAGCCTTTTAAGGTGTACAAGAATAGGGATGGGGATGTTGTCATGGATAGGGTCTGAAAGGCCATGAGATAGAGGATTTGGCAGCTCTGCACAATTCAATTTGGCCACTCTGTGATGGAGATTTGGGATGATCAAGATGATGAGAGAAAGAATTACATCATCGAGGCTATTCATGGAGAGTATAGGCCGGCAGAGGGATATGATCTAGTCTCAAATGACTAGAACTTGAGTGTGGTGATTGCCATGATGTCACTATTGGTGGAGCTATATATGGCTCACTCTACTCAACTTGGTCTCACCTATATATATGTTTCTTGTTCTCAATATGAATCAATCTTTGGGAGCATACATGGTGTGTCTCTTATCTCGTCTCTCTCACTCTCACTCCCTCTTTTTCTCTACATCTCAACATGGTATCAGAGCGGGAACGATCATGCGACAAATCAACTCATGGTGATGGAATAGATTATGTGTGTGCGGTTTGTGTGTAAGATTCATAATTTGTCTAAATTTTATTTTTGTGCATTGATTCTTGCTAACCATGATTATTTTGTGTTAAGAAGAATATAATTAGTGGTTTGTGTAGCGGTTATTGTTAATCGATATGGTGAATTTTTTATTACATTTACTTGTTGATTTGTGGTTTTGACACCCTCAACTTCGTCTCAATTTTTGAGGGTCTTGTCCTCAAAATTTGGAGAAATGGGAAAGAACAATGGAGAAAAGATTATTTTGCCTTTCAACCAAAACTCTTTCATCTACTTGTGCTCTTCGATTTGAGTCCAAGTTTGCAGTAAATGGAGCTTGCTGTAGAAAGTTATCTTGTTTTTATTGCATTCAAGATTGACGTAGGCTTCATCTTCGTGAAGCATCCATGATTGTTTTTCTATTTTTAGCATCATCTTTCTTGATCAAATTTAGGATTCAACCATTCGTATTGTGGTCATGAATAATGCACCTCATGTCACTCTACTTTTGTCAAATTTTCATCTCACGCCAGTGTATTTTGATGACTCTTTTTTTATTGACATTGTCAAGCATTTTTTGGATGAAGATAAAGTCACTAATCCACTCTAAAATCTTACTCAATAGCCTCGAGTACATAGATGTATATAATGCTTTGAGCTTTTAGAGTGCTCTTGTAAAAAGTATGTATAAAGGCTTGGTTCCGCTTAGTCATTTGCAAGAGTTTTGGGTTGTTAGAACTTCTAAAAGGTGGATCTCAATGAGTATTTTTAGTCGTGCTTGATAGCCAGTGAATCGGACTCATACATCATGAGCTACATGCATTTGAAATGGGTGATTCCTTACTTAGAAAGTGGGTGCAGATGCATGCAAGGAAAGGCAAGTAAGCCAATTTGATAGATTTAATTAGAAAAGGTGTGGTTGAAGATTTTTGGAAATGGCCAAAGTGATAAGCTCCAAGCCGAGCTTTACAACATCGCATTTGGTGCTTGGAGTCACCCTCCACGCCTCCATCGGTGTGGGGAGCAAAACAGGAAATTTATGTGCTTAAGTGAGGAGGTGGGAGGATGGTGCCAAGTGGCAATGAAGTAATCCTACATGGGGGGGAGCAAGTGGAAAATGGAGGGTATAAGGGGGGGAGTGGGTACCCCCTAAGGTTGTATCAAAGGAGAAATGGTGCTCTCTTGCCTTGCTAATGGGGGCTCGCGGGTATTGGGGGAGAGAGGGGGTGCTCATTTTGGGTTCCCACCAGCTAAACAAGAACCCTAGCTTGCTTCTGGTCCTCTAGAAACCTACCCTCCCCCCTTTTCCTTGGTCAAAAAGTGGCCGACATGCCATTTTCTACCCAAAATAACCTCAAAATGAGCCAATTAAAAGGGGACTACAAGGAGAATCATGTCGGCTAAGATGAGAGAGAATATCCCTTAGGATAAGAGCCAAAAAATCCCCCATTTTAATAGCTACAATTCCCTGCACACCCTTTTGGCTTACAGAGACTAGCTTTTTTGGAGCTGTTGAGAGATACCCCATCTTCGAAAGCTTGTAACTCTCTCGTCTGTTGTTGAAATCAAGCATATGGATACTCTACGGAGGTATACACGACACAAAATTCATATTTATGGTCTTTGTTTTCAAAAATTTTAATCATGGTTTGGATTAGGGATGTTTGCCGCCCTGCTTTACAGGTGCTCGACATAGATGTTTTCTGCAGCTTTATGGTGTTTCCTTCCGATGGTATGGTGTGTGCAAGGCTATAGAGGTTCTCATTTTCCTTATTTTTTGCATGCCAACATTTCTTTGATGCCCCCACAGAGGATCAAGCACTGTGATGTTCCCATTCATATGAAATGTGTTTATTCTGCAGTAGGCAGTGAATGTAAAAGGGATGTGGGTCCTTACGGACAACCACCTATGTATGTGCATATTGTGGACAACACTCAAGGTGGTCGTATAATTGGATTGAAACCTTTGGAGGGTCATGAAGTTTTGTCTAGGTTACCCAATGTAAGGTGGATTAGGTACTTGAGCAATCCATGACATCCCTTGGTTTTTCGATGTCACATGTAAGTGTTTTTGTGGCAATCAAACATGGCAGAAAAATTCCCATAGTTTCATGGATTTCCTAATGAGAATGCACAGACCTTTATTGAAAAGTTGTAAGTCAATTGCTTACTACAAAATATACTAGACCGAGCTATATTGCTGCGAGATGCAATATAGTTTACAGGATAAGGCAAAAGTTTGACTACACAATTATGAGGAGTTGATTCAATCACAAATTCTAGGGGTAATTTTGGACTACAATCATGTGAAGCAAGATTTCTTGGCACAATACCAATCCATCAAAGTACCTGATAAAGTTTGGCATGAAATTCTCGGGCACACTCAGAGGGCTAATCAAAGTGTTGATGATTTCGTCATGCAATTCACCCGTTTATGGGATAAATGGTCTCAGGCTTTGGGAAATGAGATCCCTCCATCCATGTTAAAGAAGGACCATTTTGTGGAAAACCTAAAATAAGGCATAAAGTTCAAAGTCGAGCTAAAAAGACCCGTCACCTTCGAGGAGGCAATCGCTATCGCTAGAGAGAGAATGAAAGGCTTAAAGACTTAATGAATATGGAAAAGTGGTCCCTGTATGAAATATTGGTGGCCAAAAGGAGGAGAATCATACAAAAGCTAGAGGCTAACGTGTTCAAAGGGCTGCTAATACCAAACAATTACAACAAAATTTGCAAGACATGATGACCATGATGCAAGAATTGCCACTTAGTGTTCTTGGAGGAGGTGACCGTGGTCATGGATGTGGTAGAGGAATGGCTCGAGCATGTGAAGCTTAGCCTAATGGTAATGTGGATCATGGACAAGGTGGTTTTGAGCCGCATAGGAGGTTCATTCCTACTTGTTATAGTTGTGGTGAGCTTGGTCACATCAGCACTTATTATTCAAAGCCAACAAGGATGGGAGATGATATGTTCCCACTCCCCCAGTAGATTCTCAACAGGGCTAGTGATTATGCGTTGGATATACGGGGAGATCAGGGTGATGAACAGGAAATTCAAGCCTCAACCTTTGGTGGTCATGTGGGTATTGTGCGGGCATAAAAGAAATATGCAGATGTGTTGCTAATAGGCAAAAGAGAGAGGGAAGGCTATGCCGCGCGAGGGCCCAATAAAAAGAAAGGGAAGGAGAAGGAGGGTGAAGATGAAAAAGACAAGAGGAAAAGAAAACCCCATAGATGATTTAAAGTGGCATATTTGCGTTTGGGAGAAGGCCAAACAGCTTGCAGTTTAAAGGAAGACCTGATTGGGAGGAAACTAGATTGTACTTTTTGAAAATTGATGAATATTGTGCCCAAAATTAAAAGGCAATGGAAATCATTAGTGAATCTAAAGAAAGAGCTGAAGAATGGACAAGTGTTGTCTGTGGGAGAGTTACCTGCCATCTGTCCTGTGGTGAACGCTTGGCACAAAGGTGTGGGCATGGGAGAAGCCTACACTGATGGAGGTGCTCAAGTTTGTGTGATCACACATTCATGTGTCAAGAAACTGGGTCTCATTACATGCAGAAGCTCTGTGTTTCAGATTTGACTAGTAAACCATGCCAGAGTGAAATGTTTGGACATGATCAAGAATTTAAAAGTCGAAGTCTTTAACGTGAAGGTTATGGTAAACTTTCATGTTATGTCAGCTGGTCTAGGAGCCTTTCGTATCATTTTGGGATGGCCTTGGTTGAGATCTGTTGGTTCCATGCAAGATTGGGGCAAGGGTACAATCGGTGTGCATGGCAAGAAGGTTGAAAAGCGAGTGTTTGATATGACTACCAAACAACCTATGGCACTTGAAGATATGAGTGAGAATGATGAATCTGAAACTACCAGCGATGATAGTTCTGAAGACTCAGGAAGTAGCACTACTTTGAGCTCTAATGATAAGGGTGAGTGTCATTCTTGTTGTTGGATGAGGAACATAAAGAAATTAGTGAAGTGTTGCCAATATCAGGGAATATAAATGCTTCAAGATGTTTAGAGCAACTTGAAGAGTTGACGCAACCTAAACATGAACTGCCAGTGAAGAAAGAGTTGATCCAAAATATGATGAGTACTAATTTCAAACAAGGAGAAAGAATGGAATAACTAGCAATGTTGGACAGGTTTCCAGATCTTTTCATTACCTCATATCAATAAATAAGGGGTTTTTTTGGGGATCCTGTGATGATCAAGCTAGTTGAAAGGGCAAAGCCAATATGGTAGAAATTAAGAAGGATGGGTAAAGAACATATGAATGCTTTAAAGGAAGAAGTGGATACACTATAGGATGCAGGGTCCATTGTGCCACTTGATAATGCCGAATAGGTGAGCCTTGTAGTGGTCACTCCGAAGAAAGATGGACGCTGGAGAGTTTGTGTTGATTACAAGCCATTGAATGCAGTGACCAAGAAAGATCCTTACCCTTTGCCTCTCATTGATCAACCTCTAGATGCAGTGGCTGGTTTTGAAAGATACAATGTCTGTGATGGTTATTCAGGATATTTTCAACTTATCATAGCTCTTGAAGACCGGAAAAAGACTACTTTATCACGCCATGGGGATGTTTCTGCTTTTGATGCCTTCCTTTTGGGTTGGCAAATGGACCTGGAGCTTTTGAAAGAAAAGTGGACTAGATCCTGACCCCGTTCCTTGGGAAGTTTGTTAAAGGGTTCATCGATGATTTTTGTGTATACAGTTCAAGAAAGAGCATGTTCAAAAGCTTGAAATGACTTTTCCAAGGTATGATGAATACAAGGGTCATCTCAATCTCAAGATATGTCATTTGGCACAACCACGGGTAAACATTCTTGGGCATGTGATTTCAGGAAATGGAATTGAAGCAGACCCAAAGAAACTCAAGGCTTTGCTGAACTACTGTCATCTCCAAAAGATACCACACAGTTGGCCATTTTCATATATAAATTTAAATACATATATATTTTTCTCGTTTCATACCTTTGGCATCACAGCTATTGTATCCATTGTAGCAAACAATTAAGAATGATCCCTTGGAGTGGTCTCGTGACTGTGATGATGTTTTTGATAAAGTTAAACAGGTTTTGAGTACGCTACCTATTATGCAAGCGCTTGACTGGGAAAAGGAGTTTTATGTCAACCCATCAATGGGAGATGATGTCATTGGGGCCATGTTTTTGCAAAAAGAAAAGGAATCTCGGTATATGAAGCTTGTTCATTATGCTAGTAGAGTGAAGACTCCTCCTGAAAGAGTTTTTTTTTTAAATTGATGTGGTGATGATCAGTATGGTTTATGCTTGCACACGATTCAGACACTACTTGCTGCAAAAGTCATTAACCTTTCTCACCAGTTATTCATTGCTTCCCTAGAAATTCAATAATTCAAATATATAAAAAATAGTGATGAAGTGGGCTATTGAGATTCAAGAGTTTCAGTTCACCTTTTTGGTAGAGGAAAGTACTCGGGCTACCCTAGAAGATCTTCTCACTTATAAGGATACTCCGGTTTTGGTCAAAGAAGAGGTGGCTAGGAAACAGAAATTCGAGACTCTTGCCATCTCTAATGCTTCATTGTTATACTTTGATGGTTTTCATTGAAGAATCCATGATGCTGCTTCAAGAGGCATTGTTATTTATGATGCACAAGGGAAGCTTCTGAGAAAGCAAGGGCTGAAATTTGATGCCAAAAGTAATAATGAAGTAGAATACATGGCTCTTGAAGGTGGTTTGCATATTTGCTTACAATTGGTAATTAGAGGCTTGCAAATCAAAGGAGATGCTTTGTTGGTTGTGAAGCAAGTGCTAGGAGTATGGAAGAATAAGAACCCTGAACTGAAGAATTTATACTTCAAAGTAAAAGCGTTGCTCAATAAGCTTGAAGCATGGATTTTGCAACATATTGAGAGGTCTCAAAATGAAGAAACTCATGATGCTGCTGAAGAGATGATCACTTGTGTGTTTGTGGTAAAGGCAGATGCTCCTTTATATCATGGGAGGGAAATATTATCAAAGGAAGTGAATTTTCTATTGACAGGTGTTCTACCTGAAGGTTTACCGTCTTCTAAAAAGTATGCATTCATAAGGAAAGCCAGGAAATACAAAATTCTTAATGATGTACTTTACATGAAAGGAGGTGATTTGGTTTTGCGTAATGTGCCTTGGAAAGAGGAAATTTATAAAATTTTGGAAGAAAATCATGAGGGATGTTGTGGAGGCCATTTTCCCATGAAGATCATGTTGCATAAGGTTTTTCAAGAAGGCTATGTCTGGCCCAATATTCAACGGGATGTAAATTATTAGTGCAAGTCATGTTTGCCTTGCCAGAGGGTGGGAAAGAGAATTTTGAAGCCTAAATTGTGGAAGACAATTCTAGCTTTTGATGTGTTTTAAAAATGGGGTCTTGATTCTATTGGACCCTTGCCTATGACTAGCTAAAACAATTCTTACATTTTGACAACACTGGATTATTTGTCACGATGGGCAGAAGCCAAAGCTGTCAAATAGATTACTAGTAAGGAGATGTGAAAATTTGTTTATGAGCATATATGCTGCAAATCATGTGTACCTCTAGAACTACTTTCTGATAGAGGACCAAGATTTAGAGGAGAGTTGTTTGATTTCCTATGCGAGAAGCTCAATATATAGCATCGGTAAAATTCTACCTATTATCCACGATGCAATGATCTTAATGAAAGGTTCAATGGAGAGTTGGTAAAGATCTTGACCAAGATGACTCAGGCACATGGGAAGACTTGGGATTTAGAGTTTCCTTGTGTGTTATGGGCCTACAAAACTGCTATCAAAACGAGCACATGATTTTCCCCTTACCACTTGGTTTATGGCAAAAGGAAGGTCTATTGCCAATTGAAGTGGAAATTCCTGCTCTCAAGTTGTTGTCATTGGAAGATGAGGAGCAAACAAATGCAGGCAGAATGGGATTTACAATTCTTGCAATTGGATAGAGTTTTAGCTTTGAGTTGCTATGAGGAAGTGTCAAGGAAGGCCCACCTAAAAGCCAATGAGTGCATGGAGGATTAAAAATTTGAGAAGGGTGATTGGAAGATGCAATACAATAGTAAATCGGAAAATACCTTTTAAAAAAAATTTCAAATCCAATGGGAAGGTCCTTTTACTGTCGTGAACAAATTTGAAAACGGCACATATCAGTTGGCAGACTTAAATGGTGCGCAACATAAATATCATGTTAATGGTTATAGATTGAATAAGTATCTCGCATGTTTGATGACAATTGTGACTGATGAAATGCTATCAATAGAAGGAGACAATGTGGAAATATCTGAAAATGCGGATGAGGTTTTTGGGGATGGAAATATCTGAAAATGTGGATGAGGTTTCTGGGGATGAGATGCAGTAGTTGTTCACCCTAGACACCTGTGCTTGTCGTGAATGATCAAGCAGTCCAGGGGGGATTGGCAAGCGATGTCAGGTATTTTTTGGATGAAGATAAAGTCACTAAGCCATGCTAAAATGATTGCTCACTAGCCTCGAGTACATAGATGTACATAATGCGTTGAGTTTCCAGAGTGCTCTTGTAAAATTTATGCTAAAGGCTTGGTTTTTCTTAGTCATTTGTAAGAGTTTTGGGTTGGTCAAACTTCTAAAAGGTGGTTTTTAATGAGTATTTTTAGTTGTGCTTGATAGCCGGTGAATCGGACTCATACATCATGAGCTACATGCATTTGAAATGTGCCGTTCCTTACTTAGAAAGTGGGGACGGATGCATGCAAGGAAAGGCAAGTAAGCCAATTTGATAGATTTAATTATAAAAGGTGTGGTCAAAGATTTTTGGAAATGGCCGAAGTGATAAGCTTCGAGCCGGGATTTACAGCGTCGCATTTGGTGCTCGGAGTCACTCGCCACGCCTTCGTCAAGATTTCTCGGTGTGAGGAGCAAAACAAGAAATTTTTGTGCTTAAGTGGGGAAGTGGGAGGATGGTGCCAAGTGGAAATGAAGTAATCCCACATGGGGGGGAGCAAGTGGAAAATGGAATGGTATAAGGGGGGCAGTGGGTACCCCCTAAGGTTGTATCAAAGGAGAAATGGTGCTCTCTTACCTTGCTAATGGGGGCTTGCGGGTGTTGGGGGAGAGAGGGGTTGCGCATTTTGGGATCCCAGGAGCTAGACAGGTGCTTGGGCTTGCTTTTGGTCCTCTGAACACCTACCCTCCTCCCTTTTCCTTGGTCAAAAAGTGGCAGACATGCCATTTTTTACCCAAATTAAGCCCAAAATGAGCCAATTAAAAGGGGACTACAAGGAGAATCATGTCGGCTAAGAGGAGAGAGAATATCCCTTGGGATAAGAGCCCAACAATCCTCCTTTTTAATAGATTCAATTCCTTGCATACCCTTTTGGCTTACAGAGACTAGCTTTTTTGGAGCTTTTGAGAGATACCCCATCTTCGAAAGCTTGTAACTCTCTCATTTGTTGTCAAAATCAAGCATATGGATACTCTACGGAGGTATACACAACACAAGATTTAGCTTAATGGTCTCAATTTTTAGCAGTTTTAGTCATGGTTCAGATTAGGGTTGTTTCCCGCCCGAATTTACAAGTGTTTGACATAGATGTTTTCTATAGCTTTATGGTGTTTCCTTCCGACGGTGTGGTGTGTACAAGGCTATAGAGGTTCTTGTTTTCCTTCTTGTTTGCATTCCAACAATGTCTCCTTTGTCTTGTTTTGTGAGTGTCGTCTCTCGTCATCTTTGAACTTCTGAAGATTAGAAATGCACAACTGTGATTATTCTTTCGTCTTTAGTTGTGGCCTTCACCATATATGGTGTGCAAATTTTGTGATCTTATCTTATACTTTTTCTCGCAATCGGATATGGCTATGACTATTCTCGTCAATGGTTTTCCTTCTGGCCAGCATTTCGTTCCTTTAAGGCCAAGGATTTCCTGGTTGGAAAGCGAAGATGCTCTTAATTCTTGAAGGCAGTGAACTCTCTAATATTGCTCTCGGAAATCATGTATGCCTATCTCATCTATTGATCTGGATCATGAAAATGTTCTTGTCACTGAAGGAGCTATCTTTGAAGAGTGGCATCTTGTGTATACGGATTGGCAGCGATATGATAAAGCAGTTTCTCGGTACAGTCTTTTTTCTCTCACTGATTCTCTTATGCTTGATGTGTATGAACTTCTTACTTCCCATGCCGTATGAAAGTATCTTATTGTAAACTTTCAAAAGAAATCTCTCACAAAAGTACTTTATTTTGATAGGTTTTCTTACCAAAATAAGTCATAAAGTTGCTACTGCTTGAGATTATTTCTCTTCTTGCGAATATTGTGGAATATGTGATCATCCCACTCATATGTGCTATAAGTGTCAATTCAACACAAATCGTAATAAAACAAATGTTATTGAACATCGTAACAATATTGTACGAGAAACAACTTGCATCCTTTATTTGGTTTCTCCAAAAAATAAACTTCATGTACGTGATGCTTCAATTTATTATAGATTTTAGTACTACAAGAAATATGACATATCAGTCTAAGTGGCTTTATAATTATCATCCACTACTACCAGTTCAATGTGTTTTTTATCTTGTGGATGATCGACTTGTCAGGTAAAGGGTATTGGAAATTTATATATTAGTACTTTATCTTCTTCCACTCCAGCTTTGCGAGGGGTACTACGTGTTCTAAACCTTCATAGTACTCTTCTTTTGTTTGGTAGACTTGAGATCTTGTTCTTTTTTATTGGATTTGATCATACCAAATGCAAAATTTAGAAAGGTGGACAGACTATGCCACTGCTCCTTGAAATGGTAATCTATTTAAACTCTCCCTCAATGATGTTTTAGCAAATGTTATCACTGCTAGAGGTGATCTGATTGGAAGGTATGGTATCACCGCTTTATTCATTATGATGTTTCAAAACTCCTTGATTCTCGTTTTTGTGATCTTGTTCGTGTAATGGATCTTAAAGCTCATCCCCAGATGGAAATTTGTGAGTTTTGTGCTATTGAAAACATAATCGTTATCCCTTTCTCTCTCAACTACAACTCATTCTCATGATATATTGGATCTTCTTCATATCGATATATGTGGAACTCTACCTTCCTTGAGATCACAGCAATGCTACTTCATTAGGTTTATTGATGATTACTCACGATATACCACTTTTGTTTTGCGCTTAAAAATTTTGAGGCCTTATCTGTTTTCAAACAATTCCATAAGGCTGTGGAACTTCAAACCGGTCGTCACCTTAGGAAGCTTCATAGTGATAACGAAGGCGAATATGTTTCACGAGAGTTTGCAAGTTACTGTGTTAACAATGACATTTATAATGAACACACTATTCCATATTCCCCTCAAGATAACGGCATTGCTCAATGAAAGAATCACACTATTGTCAATGTTGTAGGATGTATTCTCATTTATTCTGGGCTATCGCGTGTTTTTTGGGCTGAAGCTACTTTGACAATAGTATTTATTCAAACTCATCTATCTACTACTGCATCTTTCAGTAAGATACCCACCACAACATGGGCATATGGCATTCCTTCTATATCTCATTTTTGAACGCTTGTATGTATTGCTTATATTCATGTTCCCAAAGAAACACAAACAAAGCTTGATGCTCATGGTCTTAGAGATATATTCATAGGATATTCTGATACTTCTGAAGGTTAAAAATTCTATGACCCTTCCTCCAAGAAAGTAATTGTGAAACGTGATTCTACTTTGAATGAAGAGATTATAGGAGGCTCTTGGTCCATGGATGATGCCAATGATACTAAATCATTGCTTTAGGATTTTCCATTTCTTTTAGATGATGAAAATATTCCTATTGAGCATCTTTTCTCTTCACAACCATCTATTTTGATTGATACCAATGATGATATTGACATTTTTGTTGATCTGCTTATTGGTTTTGAACACGGTTCATGTCCATGTTTATGATGATCATATTGTTGATAATGTTTTCTCTACTTTTAAAAATCCCATTACTTATAGTGGAGATATATTTTCTCCACAAAAGGATCCATGGCAAAGGGCTATGGAAGCAGAGTACGGTTCTCTTATCTCTAAAGATACATGGATACTAATTGAACTACCTCCTAGTTGGACAACTACTAAGTGTAAGTGGGTGTATAAGACAAAAGTAAAAGCAAATGGATCTGTTGACAAGTTCAAGGCACGCTTAGTTGCAAATGATTATTCCCAAGTTTTTGGTGTTGATTATCAAGAGACCTTTTCACTAGTTGTTCGTGTTACAAGTTTTCGAGTTTTATTGGCATTTGCTGTTCAATTTGATTTGGAAGCTCATCAAGTGGATGTGCGAACTGCTTTCCTGAATGGTGATTCAAAAGAGGAAATTTATATGGAACAACTAGAAGATTTTGTTATTCAAAGTAAGGAAGACCTTGGTTATCAGCTTTATAAGGCACTATATGGTCTCAAACAAGCTTCGCGAGCCTCGTATACAAAATTTGTTTTTTTTCTCACCTCCAAAGGATTTATCTCTTGCTCTTCAAACCTTAATTTATATACAAGGCACCAAGGTGGTAGTGTTGTGACTCTTTATCCTTATGTGGATGATACCATCCTTGTTTCCAATGATTTGGGATTTCTTGAGCAAGTGAAAAAAATTATTGTCTTCAGCATTTGATATGGTGGATCTCAGAGAGCTTCACTCTTGCCTTGGCATTTAGATTCAAAGTATCAACACAAAAGGTATTTTGTCTCTTTGATAGTCAAAGTTCATTGTAGATACTGTTATGAGCACATATAGAGCTAAAAGAGAGCAAGTGGAGGTACTCACAATGTACAAGAACTTAGGACTTGATGATAAGCTTAATCTTGATTACAAGACTTAGTACTTTATTAAGAGATCTAGATAAAAGACTTGGATTACATGACTTGAGTATAAGAAAAGGCTTGATTGCAAGGACAAGACTTGAACATAAGACAAGAACTAGAAGAGGGATTTCCTCATAGGAGCCTCACAACTAGTTTTGGCAAGATTGAGGGGCTTGTGGCCCAAGACCCCTTTTTATACTAGTGCTTGAGGAGGTTAGAACTTTATAAGTTCTTCTTGAGGAGGTTAGAATCTTCTAGAACCTTTTTGATCCTTCTAGTTCTTCTAGAACCTTTTGGATCCTTCTTCAATTTTCTAGAGCTTTCCAGAAACTTCTAACTTCGTCCGGAATTTTCTCCAAGCTTCTAAAAACTTATTGATCCTTCTAGTCCTTCTAGATTGTTCTTCAACTTTTTAGAGCTTTCCAGAAACTTCTAAACTCTTCCAAAATCTTCTCCAAGCTTCTTAGAAACTTCTAGGATCTCCTTGATACTTTTAGAACCTTCTAGAATCTTCTAGGTCCTTCTAGAATCGTCTAGAGCCTTCTAATGATGATGTAGGCGATGATGCAGGCAGCGACGATTGACTCTCAAGCATCCATGACATTACCCCCTCCTCTAGCGATGAGTTCCACAAGGAGAAGTGGTGTTCCTTGACTGGGCCTTCCATGGATGCCGTTGATGAAACTCTTGGACTTTGAGAGATGCATGTTGAAGATTGTGCACTGTTTCCCAGGTTTGTTCGCTGACATTATAGCCTTTCCAATGCACCAAGTACTATAACCTGCCACAAAAAACTCAAGAATCTAGGACTTTTTTGACCTCATATTCATCGATCGTGTCCTTGAATCTTAACCGAAGGAGGTGATTGTAGGGATCTTCCTGGGATCTTAGATATGTGGCAAGGTTCTAGGACTGAGACATGAAAGACTGGATGCATTTTCATGGATGAGGGCAACTAGAGATGATAGGTGACTAGATTGACTTGACGGATAATTTTAAATGGGCCAAGCCTTCGATAGTTAAGTTTTTGACGCCGGAGGAGCCACACTTTATCCCCTTCTTTGTATTTTGGATGTTGCATGCGATGGAGATTTGCACTTTCCTTATACTTGGATTGAGCTTCTTTGATATGAATTGTATGTTCTTTGTTAATTGCAGATATTTGTTGTGTAAGATGAATAGAAACTGGATTCTTGACTTAATGATGTCTGTGGATATCCTGTTTGGGATGTTGACCATAATTAGCAAAAAATGGAGTGTGACGGGTGGAGGCATGAAAGCAGTTATTCAAGGAGAATTCTGCTAGCGGTGAGAGCTCGACCCAATTATCCTGGTGATAATTAATAGTACAACGGAGACACTGCTCCAAAACTTGATTTACCCTCTCTGTTTGTCCATCACTTTGTGGGTGATTGGCTGAGGAGAGGTTGATTCATACTCTGAGTAGCTTGAATAAGATTTTCCAAAAGCTAGAGATGAATTGTGGGCCTCGATCAAAAACAATGTCATCCGGTAATCCATGGTAATGATAGATATGTTGTAGAAAGAGTTTGGCCATACCTTCACCGGTGATGCTTTTAGTGGTTGGAATGAAGTGTGCCATTTTTGTAAACGGATCCACGAATACTAAAATGGAGTCAAATCCTTGGGACAAGGGTAGCTCTACAATGAAATCCATGGAGATGGATGACCATGGTTTGCTTGGAATGGGAAAGGGATGGAGTAACCCATGAGGACGATGTGACAAGGGGCCTTTAATCTATTACAAGTCTCACTAGTGCCTACATACTCCTTAAAAAGCTTCCACATTTGAGGCCATCAAAAGTCACGGGAGAGAAGCTCAACTATCTTCCTAACCCCAAAATGCCTTGCTGATGGAAGATCATGCCATTGCTGAAGTACCTCCAAGCGTGTTGGTCCTGGTGGAATATAGAGAAGACCCTTATACTAAATTAGTCCATCAATTTCTTGAAAGTCCTCATTAACCTCTTGTCCTTCTAGTTGTTGTCTAATACTTTGAGCAAGTGGGTCTTTGGCAATTTGTGTCTTCACCTTAGAAAGAAAAGTAGAATCTTGAGGAGCTTGGCTCATGTTGGCATTTATCTTAAGCTGTTTAGGTTTCAAAATCACTGACTCTTGTTGACCAAATACTGCGTTGCCTTTTCCAGGTGCAATGTAGGATCTTCTTAATAAGGCATCTGGCTTACGCTGTTGACGGCCAGGTCTATAAGAGATAAGAAAATCCAACCTTGATAGGATACCACTCCACCTGTTTGGCAACGGTTTGAGACGCGGGATGCCATGAAGTATTCCAAATTCTTATGATCTGTACAGACAGTGATCTGATGAGGAGCTCCTTCAAGTAGGTGACACAAAGTATCAAAGGCATTGATGATTGCTAAGAGCTCTTTGTCATGAATTTCATAATTGATTTCTACAGTTGAGAACTTGCAGGAATGAGAAGCCATTGGATGTACTGTACCATTCTCTCCTACTTGAGATAGAATAGCACCAAGGGCAAAATCTGAAGCGTCTGTTCTTAGGATGAAAGGCTTTGTAGGATTTGGATGAATTAGAATGTGTGTGGTAGTGAAAGCTTGCTTGAGAGTTTGAAAAGATTTTGCGACCTCTAAGTCCCAGACAAACTTATTATGGCCTGTCAACCTTGTGAGTGATGTAACCACCTTGGAGTATGCCTACAAAAAAACATTTGCAAATCGGAGGAAGCATTGAGAATCTCTTACCGAGGTGGGTGTCTCCCAATCGAGGATGGTTTGAATCTTGTTTGGATCCATGGAGATTCCCTTTCCAGAGATAGCAAAACCAAGAAATTCCACCTTAGATTGATGAAAAGCGCACTTCTCAAACTCTGCATATAACCCCGATGTACGAAGCTTTTCAAGCACTAATCATACATGGTGCTCATGCTCTTCTTGATCCTTGGAAAATATCAAGATATCATCCAATTATATTACGACAAAATAATCCAAACACTCCTGAAAGATATCCTTCATTAAATGTTGAAAATCTACTGGGGCATTTGTGAGACCAAATGGCATGACAGTATATTCGAAGTGGCCATACCTTGTTTGAAAGGCTATCTTCCATTCATCACCTTTTTTGCTTTTGACTAGGTTGTAAGCACCACAAAGGTCTATTTTTGTAAATATTTTTTCCTTGCCAAGGCACTCAAGAAGCTTTGGGATCAAGGGACGGGGATAGGATTCTTGACGGTGATCTTGTTCAGGCCCCTATAATCCATGCACATCCAGAGAGTTCCGTCCTTCTTTTTTAGAAAGTATTGGAGCTCTTGCTAGGGACTTTAAATGCTGTATGAACCCCTTAGCAAGATTCTTATCGTAATTCTACCAATTCATCTTGAGATGGCTTGTATATTGGGCCAAAAGGGGGTTGAGTTCCCTCTTGAAGCTCTATAGTACAATCATAGGGTCGATGCTCCGATAAGAGGTCTACATTCTTCTTCTCAAAAACATCATTGTAATCTTGATATCGACATGGCAATGCCTCCATGATTTTTGTTGTCAACGTGTCGGTTGGTGTTGCAAATATTTGGAAAGTTGGATACTTTTTGGCTACACGGATGAAGACCTTGGCTCCAAGATATATAGGCCTATTATGCCTTCTCTTCTTCTGTTGGACTTTTCATGGTTCAATTCTCCGAGCCCTCTAGTCAATGTCAGGATTATGTAATTCAAGCCATGATAGCCCAATAACAATTAGACTGCTTGGGCTTTGTAATATTGAACACTATTCTTGAAACATGCTCCTTCAATGTTACTTCTATGGGGCGAGTTTCATACTTGACATCCCCTAAAGCGAGGGGATGACCATCAATGACTTCAAGAGTTGCCGGATTAGACTTATCCCCAAGTGGTATGCCTTGTTCTTTTGTAAATTCTTTGTCCATGAAGCACGCTGTTGCACCTGTGTCTAGTAATGCTTCACAATCTATGTGCCTACCCGGCATATGGATCTTGACTGTAGAAAAAAACTTGAAGTGGAATCAATGGGAAGAAAGAGACCTTATTTTGCTTGTCTTTTGTCCAACCGATCAGTCTCTATTGGGGTTGGACGTCCATGTTTTCTAGACACGTTGAGGCCATTTCACCATGACCTTCATCCTTCTCTTCCTTGAACACTGTTGAACAATGTGTCCCTGCTCTCCGCAATACATGCATAAGCCATTAATGTGTCACCTTTGCTTCTCTTGGGCTGAGAGAGGTTGAAAAAATGCTGAATCAATTTGCATGGGCTCAATGCTTGATTCATGGCCCTGTTGAGGTGTGTATCCATTATGTATCACTTTTGTTTAGGGTCGCAATGGTGCCCCAAGATGCCTCTCTTGTCTCCTCTCAAATAGTTGATTATCACATTCTATTTCTTGAGAAATGAACTCGCTTAGTGTGTAAATTTTTGGCATAGTCAATAAAAGATCTTTTATGTCATCTTTTAATCCCCACCAAAATTGGCTAATAAAATATTCCTCATGCCAAGTCAAATCACAAGTGAGATGTTGAAATTTGGATGCATAGACAGACACAGGCCTTGATCCTTGGTGGATATTTCTATGTTTGGTTTCAGCAACCCTTGCTCTATCAGTATCCCCAAAGTTGCAGAGAACTCCCACACAAAAGATTCAAAGTCATGAAGGAGAGAAGATTCTTTTTCAAGTAAGGGAGCAAACCAAGAGAGAGCCGTACGCGAGAGGAGGGTCCCAATAAGGGCTACTTGAGAAGCATTAACGCTCTCGTTGCATTCGAATGAAGAGACGCACTTATTGGAGAAAACCTCTAAACTTTGATCTAGTCCCATCAAATTTTTTAGGCATGCTGACCTTCGGCGCCTTTCTTATGTTGTTGAGAATAGCTAGATCTTGCAGCTTGCGCTTGATGTGTGTTTGTCTCTTCAAGATCTTGACTTTGATGTTGAAGATCTTGCAACGCCGGTCCCAAGATTAAGGTTTTCCCTGCTTGAAGTTGTGCGTTACTCTCACAAAGTTCTTGTAACTAAGCTTAGATACTTTGCAATGCGTTGATGACACCTTCCATCGTCGTCTCCATGATGGCTTGAGAAGATTAAGAGATGGTAGTCTTGCCAAACTATTATGAGCGCGTATAGAGCTAGAAGAGAGCAAGTGGAGGCGCTCACAATGTACAAGAACTTGGGACTTGATGATAAGCTTAATCTTGATTACAAGACTTAATTCTTTATTAAGAGAGCTAGATACAAGACTTGGATTACATGACTTGAGTACAAGACAAGGCTTGATTGCAAGGACAAGACTTGAACATAAGACAAGAACTAGAATAGGGATTTCCTCATAGGAGTCTCACAACTGGTGTTGGCAAGATTGAGGGGCTTGTGGCCCAAGACCCCTATTTATACTAGTGTTTGAGGAGGTTACTTGAGGAGGTTAGAACTTTCTAGGTTCTTCTTGAGGAGGTTAGAATCTTCTAGAACCTTCTTGATCCTTCTAGTTCTTCTAGAACCTTCTAGTTCTTCTAGAACCTTTTGGATCCTTCGTCAACTCTCTAGAGATTCCCAAAAAATTCTAGATTCTTTCGAAATCTTCTCCAAGATTTTAGAAACTTCGTGATCCTTCTAGTTCTTCTAGAACCTTCTAGATCCTTGTTCAGCTTTCTAGACCTTTCCAGAAACTTATAGATTCTTCCAAAATCTTCTCCAAGCTTCTAGAAACTTCTAGAATATCCTTGATACTTTTAGAACCTTCTAGAATCTTCTAGATTCTTCTAGAGCCTTCTAGTGATGATGTAGGTGATGACATAGGTGATGATGCAGACAGTGATTGACTCTCAAGCATCCATGACAGATACTATTCAAAAATTCGATATAAAATTTGTACATTTGGTTAATACACCGTGTTTTGCGAGTTTCACAAAGAACACTTCTAAAAGTGATGGCCAGCTTGTGACAAATCAACCTTATGCTAACTTGATCGGATGTCTTCAGTTTGTTGTCATAAATACACGTTCTGATATATTGTTTTTTGCTAATTATCTTGGACAACATCTTGCGCATAATTCTCTCAAGAAATGGTCTGTAGTGAAGTGTGTATTGACATATTTAAAATGCACCACACATTTTGGTTTGGTCTATTGATGACAATTGGCATCGTACTCTCTGCAATTTATCTCTCTTTTGGGCTACACAAATGTAGATTGGGTGAGCTCACATATATCTATGCAATCTACTAGTGGAAATTGTTTCTTCATAAATGGTTGTCTTGTTTCTTGGTACAGTAAGAGACAACGTTGTGTTGCAGTTTTTGACTAAGTCTTAATATGTTGTTGAATTACTAGAAGCTCATGAATTGATTTGGCTTCAACAAATCTTGTTTGATATTGTTCACTCTCCTCTTTCTAGAACACCCTTGTGCTGTGATAACTAGAGTGCTATTAGTCTTGCAAAAGACTATGTTCAACATAACAATTCAAGCATATTGTTGTGCATTATCATTATGTCTGGTATGAAGTATGAAAAGACACTATCATGATTGAACACTATCCAAGTCACAATATTAATGCAAACATTCTTACCAAAGGCCTCAATGAGTCATGCTTCATCCTCTTGTGCTCGGAGCTTGGACTTACTTTGGCCTCACTCTTTCTAGATCAGCCTCTCTACTATTATGGTAGCTTTGTGCAGATGACATTTTAATCATATAGGTAGCATGCATTGTGCACACTCCACACTTACACACTGTGATCTCTTGGTCACTTGTACATAGATACACTTTCACATCATTATCAATGGTTCATATTTTTGCATTTGTATGAGGGCTTGGGTTTTTTCTTTGAACTTCCCAAGGTTTTTTCATCCAAAGATAGAGACCTTTGTGTGAGTGGGGGTGTTGGAGCTATATGTGGCCCACTCTACTCAACTTGGTCTCATATGTATAAAGGTCTATTTTCCTCGATATGAATCAGTCTTTAGGAGTGTACATGGTGTGTCTCTTATCTCATCTCTCTCCCTCTCCCTCTATCTTTCTCTCTACATCTCAATAGTTAAATCGTCCATTAGAGGCGAGAGCCATGTACAAGGCCTATAGTCCAAAGACGGCATGGTTGGAAGTAGAGGAGTGGGCGAGGATTCCATGATAGACACAAGACAGTCCTCAGAGATTTTAGCAGCAAAGAGATGCATCTAAAGAAAGTTTGGAGTCTACTGGAGCATCACATCTTAGGAGTGGAGGCTATGACACTCTTTTGTTATCTTAGTATCTATCTTATGGTCATTGATTATTTTGCAGGAGCTTGCCATGAAGCGCCCTCCAACATGCTGAGAGAAGAAGTATGAGTACAAGCATGGACTTGTGGCCCTTTGACCCAGCTTCAAGAGGAGGGAGAGGTCGTTGACTGGAGGCATTACCATGAGGGTGACATCCTCTAGTTATGATTTTTTGTAGTTATGCTCATCCGGATGACCATATTCATGCATAGAATTTGACGTTTATGCTCATGGTTAGTTGTTTATGCATACTCTTTGCTAAATTTTTAAGATTATGGTCTTTGATGTGATACGGTTATTTTGTTAAAATCAAGTTATGATTATGATTATGTTTTTGGGTTGATGTTATGGTGAGTGTAAGACAAGGGAAGCTAGAGCCTGAGAGTCCACCACCCATCCACCCATTATATAACAAAGCCCTTGGCCCTTTGCCCTAGTTGGACTCCCTGTTCCACACCGCCTAGCCCGGCCCTGCCCTTGTCTAATCCGCCAGCCTTGCCGGTGTCCTGACATTACTCCCCCCTTAGAGGAGTTCTCGTCCTCGAAAACAAAAGTGGGAAACTTCTTCTTAAGAGCACTAATGTTTTCCCAAGTGGCACCTTCTTCAGGTTGGTCTTTCCACTTGATTAAGGCTTGTTGACGTACGTGATGACGTGTACGCAACTCATGATAATCAAGAACACGTTCAAGTTCATGCGGTAAGGTAGGAGGTTCAATGAAAGCAACCAAAACCTGTCGGTCAATGACATTGTCATCCCCATGTAACCGCTTACGTAAATGACTTATATGAAACACCGGATGAATGCGATAATGTGAAGGTAGTAATAATTTGTAGGCATGATCACCTACTCGCTTGAGTATTTTGAAAGGCCCATAATATTGGGAAGATAATTTAGGTGTCGACCCAGTTTTCAGACTTTCTAAATGTTATGGCACACATAAAAATACTTCCTCCCCTTCTTTGAAGGTAACTTGCCAACGTTTCTCATCAACGTACTTCTTATACCGATCCTGTGCTTGGAGGACATTCTAACGAGCAAGTTTTAGCATATCTGTGTGGTCTTAGAGAAAATCCTTAACCTGTTGGAGTTTTTCGGTTGCCAACCCCACCGTAACTGGTGACCTAGGTTGAAACCCGTACATGAGCGTGAAAGGACTAAAACATGTTGTGACATGCTTAGAACTATTGTAGGAAAACTCGAGAATAAGTAAGTATTCTTCACAGTCTGACTGTTTTTGCTGACGTAGGCTCTTAGCATATCCTCTAGCACCTGGTTAACCCGTTCTGTTTGACCATCTGTTTCTGGATGATCAGCTGTACTAAGGTTTCATTGTGTACCCAATTGTTTAAATACAACTCTCCAAAAGTGGCTGTTAAACTTGGGATCATAGTCACTAACAACGTTACTTGGAAAACAATACAATTTGTATAGATTATCCACAAATAACTTGGTTATTTTTGGTGTCTTAATAGTTGATTTGTTTGGAATAATATTACATAGTTTAGTCAACTGGTATACGACCACCCATATTGAGTCATGACCTCGTACAATGGTTGGTAAACCTACAATAAAATCCATAAATATGCTTTCCCATTTTACATTGGGAATCTCCAAAGGATGTACGGGTACTCCTGCTTTCAGGCGCTCTGCTTTGTTAACTTGACATTTTTGGCCATGCAAGACATAAGCTTTAACAAAGACATGTAGACCTGGCCAGTAAAACTGTCATCGTACGAGAGCATGAGTTTTTCTAGTCCCCGGGTGCCCTGCACTTGGACTATCATGACATTCATAAAGAATATGGCGCCGAATGTCTGTGTCCATCGGTACACAAACTCTCCCCTTATGGAGTAGGTACCCATTGTCGATGGTGAAATGCTTCCATCGCTCTAGTTCATCCCTTGATAAAGGAGAACTAGGTGTGGAGGTTAACTCTACACTACCTTCATTGGAGTGAGAAGGATCCCTCTTTTGAACATGGCTCCACACTTTGGAATATGCTTCATCATGCTTATATTTGCCTTTGAGAGAATCTAAAAATTCACCAGGAAGTTCCGTGAACAAGAGTGAATTGATCTCTGGCATTCAACTTAGAGTGTCTGCCACTACATTGTATTGGCCTTTGCGATACCTTAGATTGGCGTCATATTCCTGAAGGATCTCTGCCCACTTGGCTTTTTGACCCTTTAAATCCGCTTTTTGTGTAAACCATTTGATGCTTTGATGGTCAAACACAATCTCAAATTGAGCACCATTCAGATAATTCCGCCATGTTTTTAAGGCAGTCACTATTGCATAGAGTTCATGTTCGTAAGTAGAATAGTTTTGCTGAGCTGCATCAAGCTTCTTGCTTTCAAATGCAATTGGTCGTCCGTATTGTAACAAGACTGCTCCAATAGCACGATCACTAGCATCCATTTTTAGAACGAATGGTTTCAAAGGATCTACAATAGCCAGTATAGGAGATGTAGCTATTGCATCCTTGAGCGTATCAAAATTATATTGTTGAGCGGATCCCCATTGAAAAGCTTTACCTTTGCCTTTTAGTTGATCCGTCATAGGAACAACAATTTGAGCATAGTTTTTAACGAACCTTTGGTAAAAACCTACAAATCCTAAAAATATATGTAATTCTTCTAGATTTTTAGGAGGAGGCCATTTTTGGATGGTATCCACTTTGAATTGATCCATGTATAGCCCGTTTTCTAAAATAAATTGCCCTAGATAATGAATTTCATCTTCTAGAAAATCACATTTAGATTCCTTGGCATATAACGTGTTTGTGCATAACAACTCAAACACCTTCCTGAGATGTTGTAAGTGTTCTTCTTCAGAAGCACTATAGACTAGAATGTCATCGAGGAAAACAATGACAAATTTTCCCAAATATGGCTTCAAGACACTATCCATAAGTGTCATGAGTGTTGCGAGTGCATTGGTTAACCCAAAGGGCATCATCAAAAACTCGTAGTGTCCAAACCGTGTTCGGAATGCAGTTTTAGGTATATCGGCAAGTCAAATACGGACTTGGTGATATCCTGACCGCAAGTCTATTTTCGTAAAAATACGAGCATGAGTGAGCTTATCAAACAACTCATCTACTCTGGGCAATGGGTATTTGTTCTTAAATGTAACCGCATTTAAGCCACGGTAGTCTACGCCATGGGATTCAAACATCAAGTTGTTGTGCTCATAGCTACGCTTCAGTGATGGTCCTAGGCTATGCAACCACTCCCTACCAAGAACCACATCAACCCTTTCCATGTTCATAACCTGAAAATCCAAACATGTGGAGTATCCTTATACTTCCAATGGAACAGCTCGGTAATGAGTACCCCATATTTTAGTATCATGTGCATTCATCATTGCTACCTTGTTGTGGTGGGTACTCAGAGTGTGAGGGAGTTTGAGTTTTTTCACCAATCCATACTTGATGAAATTATGAGTAGCACCTTTATCTACCAAGATGTGCACCTTGTGCCCTTGCAGATATCCGTGCATACGTACTAACTCATGTGGTCCAAAGGTTTGTTGCCACTTGGAAGCTGCGAGACAGTAATCATGCACCACCTCAGTGTGTGTTACTTCCGCTGTAGATAATCGTGAGGAAGAGTTAAGAGGTAGAAGTTGCACCGTGTGCACTGCTTTCTCCTTGCCCTGAGTAGCAGATTTCCCCTTGGGATAATCCTTTTTGCCATGACCTCTTCCTAAACATTGAAAACATAATTTCTCTTCTTGGCTTTATCAAATTCCTCAGGAGAGAGAAGACCCCTGGGTCCCTTGGGTTTTTTAGATGCATCTAAACTAAAAACTAAAAACTTTCTTTTATTGTGCCCATATTGAGTGAGTGTATTACCATGTATATTAGCAAGCGCATGACTATTATGTGTTTTCTTCTCATCAGGATCATCATGAATATGTGCTTTCACTATGGATTCCTCAAGTGTTTTAGGCTCTTGGGTCTTGACATACATCTTAAGCTCAGGTGTCACACCTTGTATGAACCCCCGTACTTGTTGAAAGGTATCTAAGCCTTCCAACTTGAGTATAACGTCCCGATAGTGAGAGATACATTCAAGTAGTGATGGGTATTGGCGCATGGAACATGTGTCCCAATCCGTCCAATTTCGATCGGCCTCGATGGTAGGAAAACATTCCTTGCTAAACAGTTCTTCAAAAGCTGCCCAAATCTGCGGTATCATGTTCTTCTCCTTGAGAGACATCCACCATTTGTAGGCCTTGCCTTCCAGAGTTAAGCTTGTTTGTAGAGCTCAGACTACGTCCGGAGTACACCATAAGGCGTGAATTTCATCCCACTTGCTGAGAAAGATATTCACTGCATCCTTATTGCAGTCTCGGTCTTCTCCCTTAAAAATCGGTGGTTTGGTGTTCTTTAACAATTCATCCACCTCTTTTGCACTGAGAGTATGCAACATATCAGCATTTGGGCCTTGCCCTAGATTGGAAATGCCTTGCCCTTGTGTGGCAACGTGCTCATTGTTAACCCTCACGGCACACGGACACCCTATGATCTATAAACGTTGTATTATTTAGAGTCAGGTACCGGGCTTGTCGGACCAATAGGGAAAGGTAGAGTGATCGCCGATGAGAGGCGCACTTTAACTTGGACATTCAAGGGATTAGTTGGCTAAGCATGGGCGCCCAAGTCTGAATGGGGTGAGCTCCTATAAAAGCCAACTAAACCTAATTTTTACTCATTCTCTCATTTGTGCAATAGAAGAGTGCTCTTGCTCCATCTCCATCTTCTTCTTCGTCACCTCCTTGTGTGTGTGTGTGTGTGAGAGAGAGAGAGAGAGAGAGGGAGAGTGTGTGTGCGATCGAGCATTACGAAGGCACGACGGCGGCGAAGCGGTTGAGCGCGGCACGACTGCAGCTTCTTCTTCATCGCGGCGAGGAATCCACCACGAAGGCGAGCGTAAAGCGGTGAGTGACACACCCTTTGTTTTCTTGAGCTTGCTAGTTTAGGCTTGTTGTGTGCTTGGAGCCGTTTGTGGCTCGCACACGGTGTATTGGCAAGTCCCTTGCTTCGACAGTGCGGCAAGGAGCGCACATTTTTGGCGCCGCTGCTGGGGATATGCCCTACACTAAGCTCGGTTAGCACTTTACGCTTCCTTGTGGTGCAATTTCTATCATAGGAAAGGCAGGGAAGGAGTGTGTGGAGATTTCTGTTTTTTGCGTTTTCTGCATTTGCTGTCAAGTTTCAATTTCTGCTATTGTCTGCGTTTTGTCAATTTCTGCAATTTCTGCATTTTCAAGTTCGGCGTTTTCAATTTCTGCAATTTTTTGCATTTCTGTGTTTTTTCAATTTTCTGCAATTTCTGCATTTTCAAGTTCGGCGTTTTCAATTTCTGCAATTTTCTGCATTTCTGCGTTTTTTCAATTTTCTGCATTTCTGCATTTCTACGTTTTTTCAATTTTCTGCATTTTCAATTTCTCGAAAATAAAAAACGTGACTCTGAAAACGGACGGGTTGGTTTGTATAAAAGGTAGATCGGGATCATTTTCCCAAGCCCAAGCCCAAGCCCAGGCCCAGGCCCAGGCCTCAGTCCTTAGTCTTATGATATATATTAGACTCACTCTTATATATATACCCTACTCCCTCAAGAGAGAATGAGAGCATGTGGGACAAGTCCTCCACTCTCCTCCTTTCTCTTCCCACTTGCACCCTTAGACTTTCTAGTTTGGGCCTAGTTCCCTACTGAAAATTGACAGTTTTAGGGATTCCGAGGGCATAGAGTGACCAAACGGAGGGCTGTAAAGCACGGCGCGTCCCTCCTAGCGATACGCTCGTTTCAAGCTATCACACGGCCCATTCCACGACACGCTCTAAAAAATCTAGCAAAAAAACAAACAAAAAACACGCTAAAAACTAGTCACAAGGCCTCCTAGAGCAGCTTTTTGACACCTTAGGGTATCAAAAGCACATGCACTTACGCTCTGGACGAGTGTTAGAGCACGATCACATTGGTAGTGCCTCTGTTCATACGGACACCCATTACCCATCCACGATAAGCTCTAGACCCTCAACGGGGACACAAGGTAGCACCACCCAAGACCCTAAAATAGCCGCTAGTGATTCCTCCTCCGACTCAGAAATCATGGAAGCATACCCTACCCAAAACACTGAGAGAGAAGGCCATGCACCTCCCGAAGCTCCACAGCCTAGTACTAGTATGTTTAGCCGTTTCATGGAAACATTAGGTAGAGCTACTCGCTCGGAACCTGATGCAAATGAAGCACACGAAGGGGGTGGGGAAGTGGACTCTCCTTTCACATCGCACGTGGACCCCACACCCCCAAAGAGTGTCCATGTGGATATCCTACCAACTTCTTACCAAGAAGGCCCTGTTGAGCTGCCTCCTTCAGAAGTTCCCTCTAGAGTACCGTTGGTGACAAGTAAAACCACGGGGAGCAATATTGCTTCTACCTCACAAGAAACCGTTAACACGTCGACTCTAGAAGGATGGTTCATTAATGATCATTGGACATACGACCTCCACACTGAGGTGTTGACGGATCTACACTCTGGCCACGCCTACCATGTAGGATGGATAGAGATTGTACAATCCACCTCTAGTGCCACGAGCATCGAAGATCAACAGAAAATGATCTGTAATGTTATCCATGGCATTATTCAATCCGAAAGACAAAACCGAGGGGTAAATATACTCTCAACTGGCCCCATGAGATTTCTGGATACGAGCAAGGCTCAACAGCCCACTCTATCACAAATGGAGACTCCTCTAATGAGTCCCATGGACCCATCTTACGTCATTTCACCTGGGGTCTCTATGCAATCTGAGCCTCCGAGCGAAAACTTTAGCTTCCCTAACTTGGCTCAACCCTCTATCAAGGAAAACACAGTGCTCACTCCAGGGATAAGCCTGACAGAGAATGTACCGATGACATCTACGGTTAGCGCAGTGCCACTACCTAGTGTCGTAGTACCTAATATGGGGCCTCGACCATATGTGCCTCTAGCCCCTTATGCACACATGGCCCCCACACCTCCAATTGTACCACTTGCTTATGCTCCTCGAGTGCCGCTCCCTAGCCCTTATCCGAGTGGACCTATGCCCGGTTATGTTCCATATCCTGCATCATCCACACATATGCCAAGACCGGTACCCGTCCCTCTCCCACATATGATTCCAAGAGTACCTCCACCGGCCCTGCCTCCTCACATAGGTGACTTGGCAGCGTTTGCTCAAACCATAGGTCGATCTATCGCGGAAAATATGCGTCACGCATCTGATAGAGAGCCTAGAAGTAAGGCAGTACAAATTGCCAAACTCACGCAAAAATTCAATGGGGACGAAGATGCTAGGAAACACATTGAAGTGTTTGAACAAGTATGTGATTCCTTAGGGGAACGATACGAACTACATAAGTGCAATGCATTAAGCTTGACATTAAGTGGGAAGGCTGGAGATTGGTATAGGACCCTAAGGGTGGACGAGAAAACAATCTACCCTACCCTTCGAACGTTGTTTCTAAAGGAGTACATACGAGAAGGTGTGCTTTGGGGTGTAGCATCTCAGCTACAGAAGGCCGAACGTAAGGAAGGAGAGTCAGTAAGGGACTTCATTAGTCGTCTAAAGCACTTAAACTCTCGCTGCCCTGTAAATGAGCGCTTCAACAATAACCAACTGCTTGATCGATTCATTCGAGGGTTGAGGAATGAAGGAATCTATAATGGACTAGTGATTAGAGGTATCACAACCTGGGAAGATGTCACTGCCAATGCAATCCAATTAGAGGACAACTTGATGATAGCAGGCATGAGGGTGTCTACTGACACGAGATCCACTAGCTCACAAGCCATTGAGTATGAACCCATGACTGCAAAGCCCATTGCCAATGAGCCAAAGGTATTTGAGACATTCTTGACAGACCTCACCAAGGCAATCCAAGAGTCTCTTAAGGATAATCGACCCCCTCAAAATAGTCACATGTATCCAAGAAGGGAGCAACAATGGTGTTCCATTTGCTTAGGTCCACATAGCACTAGTGAGTGCCCTACATTTAGAGTAAAATTTAATGGAACTTGCAACGCATGTGGTAGGTATGGTCACCAAGCTAAGGATTGTTTAATGATCAAACGTATGATGGAAAATAGACCACCTGTAGCCTGGACGGATGCACCTCGAGCTCCTGTATTGATGCCTGCTCCACCTGTTGAGAAACTACCGCAACACATGGTCCCTAGATCTCAAAATGTTGTACAAGCTACACCGCTACCACCTCCTGTGCTAGGACCGCAGCCCCCGCATCCAAGAGTCGCCCCTATGAACCAAGTGGGTTGCGAGCCATCAAATGCTTATCCAGATGGCTGTGAGGAGGAAATAGACACTAGTATTGCCTACGGTCTTGATACATTGGAAGAGTGTCCTATATACTACATGGAAGATTGTTGGGGACAAGTCAAGCCGGTTTATCAAGCTGCTGCTCTCGCATCCAGAGGTCAAAATATCAACACCCCGGCTGGGAGGCCACCTCTTCAATGCTACGAGTGTGGTGGACCACATCGAGCAGCGGAGTGCCCTATTAGGCTGCAAAAGAATGCTGCACAGATGCAAATGAATCAAGGGAGCATGTCTGCAATGCCAATACTCACATGTAATCGTTGTGGCATAGATCACTTGATTGCCCAATGTCCCTATAACCCAAATGCGCCTAAAATCACACCCCTAAATTTGGTCGAAATTGCTAGTGTGACATCGCCAATACCACCCGTCGCACCCGCTTATGCGATTACACGGTCCATGCTTCAAGGGCCAGGCCATATCCTCGAAGAGAGAGAGACCGCGTCAGTTATCCAAGCAAAGAAAAAGAAGACACGAAGGAAGAAGTCGCAGAATACGGAAAATTCAAAGCCAAGTTCCAAAACAAACATAGGAACAGGAGATGACCCCGTGTATATGAATGACCTCGAGGATGATTTAGATTCAATCGAGACAATGGAGACTAGAACCAATACCACAAGGGGAAAGACCGACAAAGAAAACCGTAACATGGAACCAAATGAAAACCGAATAAGAGAAAACCATAAAGAGCCTCTGAAAACACCACAAGTGTTTCCAAATCCAATCCAAGACCCCCAAGATAAACCGCAGGGGCAAAAAGGGAAAAATCGTAAAAAGAAGATTGGGACGTACCCAAACCCAGTAGACGAGATTAAGCAGGTGAAACATCTAAGAGGTTTAGTGGAGAAGACTCAAAGGAAACTAGAACCAGAACCCATGCATGTCAAAATTCATGACACAGTGTTTCCCACGCAAGTTCATCCACCCCACATGAACCATAGACCGTTAGCCATATCTAGTATCATCCAAGAAGGGAGTGAGGACCGGACATCAGAAAGTGAGCATACACCCTTCTTGTTTGAAAGGATGTTTAACGAAGGAATACCTGATCCCATTGAGGAATATGAGATTCCATCCTCACCAGTTCCTAGTCAAGGACCTACACCCTGCAAAACGCCAATGAATGTTGCCAAACTAGTGAACTTCATGTCTTCTGAGGTCCGAACCACGATCATAGCAAAGCTGTATGGAGATCCTGAGTTATTCCTTGCACTTCGAGCATTCCTTAACGGAGAGCTATGAACGGGATTACCGCAGTTTGCGCAACCAAATAGGCCTGACTCGATTATGATTGATGAGGAAAATCATGTGCAATCACTTGACTTAGATGGACACGAGTCTGTGATCGAGGTACCCATTAACGAATTAGGGTAGTATTTTGAAGGTGACGAGTCTAATGCGACCCTACCCATCACTACCAAGGGATTAACTATAAAGGGAATTCTTGATGGTGGTGCGGGAGTTAGCATCGTTACAAAAGATTGTTGGGAATCCATGGGAAAACCCCGCCTCAGTGTTACTAACATTGTGGTAAAGATGGCAAATGGTACCATAGCCAAACCTATGGGGATGCTCAAGGATCTTAAGATCAAAGTTCTAGGACACAAGGTACGACATACGTTCATTGTAATGGATTTCTCTAAACACCTTATGTCATATGATATGATTTTAGGACGACCATTCATGAGGGAAGCACAAATGGTTCACGATTGGTCTAAAAATCATGTCTATTTGCAATTCCAAGACTCTGTCCTTAGAGTGGATTTGGTGACTGGTAAGGTACACCCCTTAGGGAGTAAAACCATTATTGATCATCGCTCTGACACCACAGTTCACTCGGCCCCACTACAATATTGTTACACTTGTAAGAAGGATACAGACATTGGCCAAGATTCTCCTTACATGGATGTGTTACCGGGTATGATGGAATCAGACAATGTAGACTGGGTCCACCTAGCAGTAACCATAGACACTTGGGGAAATAGGGGGACGACCTGGGTAACACCTGAGGGGGATGAAATGCCTTTACCCTTAAATATGCTACAAGCAATGCATATCGCTTCTGACAAGACTCATCCTAAGGTAACGAAGAAAACATACAAGTGGGTCCCTAAAGCTTCTTTAGTGACCATAGCTAGTGCTAAAAAACAGAAGCCTTGTAAGAAACGTACCACTCGCTCCAAGAAAAGTAAGAAAATATTGCGATGGATCCCTAAACGACTATTGGAAGCCCAAGGCTACTATCAAGGAAATGATCAAATCTGGGTGCCAAAACGTAGATTGTGCTCTTACCTATCACCTGACCCAAGTGAGCCCAATCCCGTAGCTCCAAAACGAATCAATGATCGTGGAAAGAAAAAAATCACAGAATGCTACACACCCGCTCCCGAGCTAGTTTGGGTACCAAAGAAAGAACGATTTGTTCCACCTAGCTCAGGAAGGGGGGAGTCGCATGAAGCTTCTAGCTCCTCATGTAATGCATCCGTAGAGGTAAAAGCTTCTCCACAGCCTCCACCTACAATAGTGGACCTCCATAAAGCTACAAAGGAATCCACACCTCCCAGTGTTCAAGAATCACCTGATGAACTACTTCAAGTTCGATCTTGGGAGAGTACCTTACCACCCTTGCAACTCGACGAGGCGCCTAAGGTAATAGAAAACTACTGGCAAAAATCTCCACCTATTACCAACTGGAACAATTGGTTTCAAAGGGTGACAAGCTCATTTCAAACGGTATGATCTACCCAAGGAAGGGGGGAGTGTTTGCTGACAGTCATCATTCATTTGCTTCCCTCTCAACCTTTTTCCCTGACCTCTCAATCACCAATCTTAGGGAATGTACATATAAAGCTTTATACTCACAAAAAACAAAAAATAAAGAGCAAGAGCAATTAGCAAACGAGTATGCACATTAAAAGTCAAAACATTGACTCAGACCTACACATGTCACATCTGGTACAGTGAAACAGAAACCTATGCCATAAAACACCTTTGATCCTCATCACTTGAGTGATGGAGGGTAGGTAAGATTAGTACGATAGGAGTGTTTCTGTTTTAGAGTTGAGTGATTAGCGAAGTTCTCTTTTCCCACTAATGTGCCTCCTGGAGGTATTCCTTTTGTTTCCTAGTGTGTACAGGAGCGTGTTGCTATTGATAGGATTTGGACCTTCATGGAACGTTTCTCTCGTTCACACTTCAAATCAAGCGCGACCATCGACACAAACAGGTGTTTCTTGTCCATTAGCATTGTCCTTATCTTTTTTGCATCCATGTTTGTCTGTTTTGATTGTGATTGGTCGCATAATATTCAGCGCATTTGCTTAGTATCAAACATTTAATTCAATGTAATGTTTTGTCATAATCACTTGTTTAGGTGTAAAAATCAAGCAGTCCGACTAAGCTAGTTTGACCAAGCTAGGTATTAGAAATCTTCTCTTAATACCATGGGGAATGCCTTCCTAATAAGCAATGGTTACTTAGGTTCTTAATCCGATTTAGGCAGCATTGTATGAAATGTACTAGGGCTTTCTAGTGGGCTTAACCCTAGTGACCTTTAGCTTAAGTATTATAAAGGGAGTTTACTAATGTGATGAGCCTGGGGAGGGTAACAGTGTTATATGACCCCCCAAAGTTACAAAATTAAAATGCTGAAAATGAACAAACAAAAAATCAAAGTGCCACAATGTAAAATTTTAAGCTAGAAGAGAAATCTCAGCTTGATTTGGTACTTCACTCACATGTATTGCCTATGGTACTTGAGCCCTAGAGGTTCCCAGCGTGGGCGCTTTTCCTTGAAAAGCAAAAAACCCAAGGCATACAAAATAAGCACACACATCATAATTGAATCAATGTGAAAAGACTTTGGGGAGTCAAAGAAAAAGTAATCAGTCAGGCGATGATTTCATGAGAAATTCCTTTCATGGTAGCTTAACTACAAGGTTTTCTAGATATAGCCTCTAGTCAGCCCTCGAACATCAATACTTGGCTCTCGCGATTAAACAACTTAATTGACCACAGATAATTAAGAAGCTTTCCTATGGTATTAATATTGGATCTCTAGTGCCTTTCGACCGTCAAATTAGCGACCCCAGACTTGTTTAATTTTCTACCTTTACATCTGTTTATGCATTTGATTACATTGCAATTTAATGTTCATTGCTACCAAATTGTTTGAAATTCTTTTACCAATCAATTTGTCTACCTAAAACTGCATATGCTTTTTAAGAGAATGCCATTACTGTGCCAATGTTGTTTGATTTTGCAGTGACTAAAGAAGGCTAAGGACATTCATCTCAAATGCTCTTCCACCTCGACGAACCAGCTTCAACTCAATAGCTTCTGAGGACGGAATCTACATCAGGAAGGGGGGCATGTTAACCCTCACGGCACACGGACACCCTATGATCTATAAACGTTGTATTATTTAGAGTCAGGTACCGGGCTTGTCGGACCAATAGGGAAACGTAGAGTGATCGCCGATGAGAGGCGCACTTTAACTTGGACATTCAAGGGATTAGTTGGCTAAGCATGGGCGCCCAAGTCTGAATGGGGTGAGCTCCTATAAAAGCCAACTAAACCTAATTTTTACTCATTCTCTCATTTGTGCAATAGAAGAGTGTTGTTGCTCCATCTCCATCTTCTTCTTCTTCACCTCCTTGTGTGTGTGTGTGTGAGAGAGAGAGAGAGAGGGAGAGTGTGTGTGCGATCGAGCATTACGAAGGCACGACGGCGGCGAAGCGGTTGAGCGCGGCACGACTGCAGCTTCTTCTTCATCGCGGCGAGGAATCCACCACGAAGGCGAGCGTAAAGCGGTGAGTGACACACCCTTTGTTTTCTTGAGCTTGCTAGTTTAGGCTTGTTGTGTGCTTGGAGCCGTTTCTGGCTCGCACACGGTGTATTGGCAAGTCCCTTGCTTCGACAGTGCGGCAAGGAGCGCACACTCATGCATGTTCATGTCAGTAGGACTCTAAGACTGCTGATGCATTAACTGAATTACTAATGTGGATACTTTAGTAACATTTTCATTTAAATCTTTAAAATTTTCATCCATGACTGTCATGCATGTCTGAACTGCACGAAATTCTTGAATATCAAGCAATTCGTAAGTATCTCCACCTATCGTAGCGTCACAGGTACTCTCCTTGAGAGGATCCGACCGCGGGAATCATTGGCAGGATCAGGAGTACTTTGCTCAAAATCGAATGTCATATTGATACCCGAATCCATGGCTACACAGTGCGGTGTAAGGAGTACTCAGAAAAAATACCTACTCGCGAAGTATAATGAGCCTTGCTAACTCCGTCAAAATCAAGAGTAGTCAGGTGGAGAGTGATTCGAAGTGTCTGCCGTATATGGAATTCCACAAGTTCTTGATAGCCGAATCAATTAGGGTTGAAAGCGGTAATTGATTTCACAAAAAACTTGTACTGCAACTCTGCCAAATTGGTGGTCTTGAAATCTCTGAGTTTCTGCATAATATGCAAAAAATTTGTGTCAAAATGTGTGCCGGCTTCGTCGATGCCTTCCTTTTCGGCCTTGCCTTACTCGCACGTGGAGTGGAGTAGGGGGGGTGGGGTACCGCCCCTTTGTGTATGGCCACTACCCCTAAGGGGTTGGGAGCCTTCAAAGTAAAACGAACAGTCGGCTATGGCCGTGAGCAGGTAGAACGCAGATGTTTGGAACGTCGGGGGCGGAGGATGCAAAGCATGAGGGGCTTCAGCCCTGTGTCAAGAAAATCCAAGCAGACCTTTGCTCCTTTGATGAGCTCGCGTGCCATCAGTTTGGTGCTCCTGCACCTGACGGCTCTCCTTGCTAGGCCCGCGTGCCCACGGAGCTTTGTCTTTGTCGACTTCCTTAGCAAGGGGGGATCCCCACAGTATTGGACTAGGACATGCAAGGCTTGTATGGTTAGAAAGCACCACGCCATCCCATTTCCCAAAATAGGCACTTAGCTCTGATACCAGTGTAAGACAAGGGAAGCTAGAGCCTCAGAGTCCACCACCCAACCACCCATTATATAGAAAATCCCCTGGCTCTTTGCCCTAGTTGGACTCCTCGTTCCACACCGCCTAGCCCGGCCCTGCCCTTGTCTAGTCTGGTCTTGCCCGTGTCCTGACAATGAGACTTGTTTCAATTGCTCTTTGGTTATGGTTTTGCATTCCAGTTACGATTATGGTTATGATATGGCAATCATATTATAGTTATGGTTTTGCAATTATGTTGTGAATGTGTGTAACAATTTCTGAATCATGTTACATTTATGGTTTGAGAATCTTCTTATCGTCATGGTTATGGTTTTCAAGTCATGTTTTACATTAGAAAACTTTGGAGGTTTTTTGGAGGGCCTTTTAGTAGAGAGAGGAAAAAGAGTTCCACCAATGAGAGAAGGGACAATGTTACGTAAAACAATAGGCTGATATTAACAAAAATTTGAGAAAACTATCACCTACTCATTCAATGAGCCAACGATCATTGAAAACGGTCACCTTTTCATTAAATGTGATTATCTTTTTCACGAGGTCGGTGTGGCTCATTCAATATGGCTTTCTACATCATTCAAATTTTAAGAAATACAAAATTGATGTCAGAATTTGAATATGTCCACATCGATAATGTGTCCGGAATGCCCAAATACCAAAAAATCGACTATCTACTTGCCCTGTTCTGACACCCGGAGAGGGAGAAAATGCAAAAAAACCTCAAAAAGGGGATTGTAGCAGAATGGCGTGCGAGGGACACTCTAAATTTTTGTGAAATGGCCTGTGAGCGTTGTTCTACTACTTCTCTCTTTTATGGGTTTATATAGATATATATATGTATATGAGAGAGAGAGAGTAAGAAGTATCTGTGTATGTACATATATATATAATATTTACTATATATATATAGAGAGAGTTAAAAGTTTATAGTATATATATATATATATACACTTTTTACTATATATATATATAGAGAGAGAGAGTAAGAAATATGTATCTATATATATATATATATATATATATATATATACATATATAATCCCATAAAAGAGGGAAGTAGCCCAACGATGCGTTGTCGGGGGATATGTGTTCGCTATGTGAGCCGGGCAGGCGCCGGGCCTCTGGCTGTGGGAGGTGTGAAAGAGAGAGAACAAGAGACAATGACAGCTCTGCCAATCACCACAATCATCAATTAATTGAATATTACTTTGAGTACAATTTATCCTTAGCCAATGCGGGCTATTAACAGCGTCGTCACTTGGATCATCTGCTAACCAGGAGTTTAAGCTCCCGCTTTACAGTATTAGCTGGGCCATTAATGACACTGGGGCTTAACAATTAGTCAATCAATCTCTAGTCGATGACGATGATGGTAACTCCCTCATGTCGCTTCATCTGCTTCGATTGCCCGTGGATTTTGCAGTCTTCAAGTCAATTCCCTGCCTCAATCATCAAGCCTAAATTATTATCGATTATCCTGAAACTTCCTGCTCTTTATGCTCTGCACTTTAACTTCCTCCTGCTCTTCCTTCTTGCTTTACCCTGGTTCTTAGGCACGTTTGAGAGGTAGCCTGTTACCTGCTTCAAAGCCTCCCATGCCGGCTTTGCTAGCTGATGTCTCCTTCTCGTCTTTTGTTAACTCCCTTCACGCTTCTTGCTGAGCTCACCTCGTGTTATAAGGCTCGACTCCTTCTTCTTGCCCCTTCTCTAGCACGGATCCTTGTCAAAGCTCGAGAGAGAGAGAATGAGCTCCGACTGCTTCGAGCATGAAAGTGAGAGAGATGGAGCTTTGCTCCTTGCTCCGACCCCTCCCCGCCTTCGTAACCTTTGCAAAGCTTTCCCTCCTTCAACTCTCCCTCCTTCTTCTCTTCGATTTGAGACCTCTTGCCTTCGTTGGCTTCAAGTGCCATTGCTGCTTATGCTCGAGAGAGGGAGAGAGTGCCTTTGCTTCATTTCTTTGACACAAGAACGAGAGAGAGTCCCGTTATGCTTCTCAAGCTCGAGGACCAGAGTGAGAGAGAGGTAGCTCTTCCCCGCCTTGCCCTTCGACTCCCTCCTCTCCCTTGTTCCCTTGCGTTCCAAGCTTCCAATACCCCTCTTCACTCGTTGGCTTCCATACCCTCATGCAAAAAGTGTCCTATTAATAGCTCGCTTGCCCCTTAAGGAGTGGCGCCGGCGTCATTGACGTGGCGCGTGAACCTATTCAATGACGTGGCAGCCGAGTTTCTCAGCAGTGCCATTCGCGGCAAACTTGGTCCCAGAAAAGTGCGCCATGCTGAGCCTCAGGTTTCTCGTCTCTCCATCGCTCTCATTGGAGCAAAGCTGCAGGCGGAGCATCTCTCTTTCTCCCTCACGCTGCCTGTCGCCTCTTCTCGTCATCTGCCCGCCATGCTTTGCTTTTTTCCTTTTGTTTTCCCACTAAAACCCTTTAGTGGGTGGCCTTTGGCCTTAATGGGCGGCCATTCCCTATTATGGGCAGGCTTTTATGAGCTAATGACTGCCTTTTTGGCTCATGTGGGCGGGCAGCCATGCCCTTAGCTTCTAAAAGGGCACCACATTTGGGCATACATATTGGCCCTGCCCATGTAAGTATATCCCGCAGTCAATGCATTCCAAGAGATTACATTCCGAACACGAAGCTCTTCAAGCACTTTTTGTGCTTTCGTAACGACACCACAACTGGCATGCATATCATCCAGGCAATGTTAAGCTTGACATTTGGCTCCAAAATTTTTTAGCATTACTGTAAATTAATATGAATCTCCCTGCTTGGCATAAGTATCAGCCAAATCTCTGTTAAGCACATCATGTTTTAGCCGGCCATGGAATTCAATTCAACTGGAGCATTAGCTATCAATGCACTGCAAGAGATTCAATTTTGAACAAGATATTCCTCGAGCACTTTTTCCACCATTTTCCAGAACCCGGATAAAGCTCAAAACTCCCAGCTGAGACGCCAATCGAGCCGACCGGACCGGTACGGAACCGACCCCCGGTGAATCTTTAACGACCAATATCTTAGCGACCGGAACTCCGATCATCACTGATTTGGAAAGACCAACGCGCTCCACGAAGTGAGAACTTCATGCCCGTGCATTCATTTCAATCTTGTCACCTCAGCTGCAGTTGCCCAATCCGGTACGTATCTACAATCCACTCAAACTTCGAACTGCCATAACTTCTTCTTTGTAGCTCCAATCGACGAGCCGTAAAGACAGTCCGGTAGAGCACCTCAAGCACTGCAGTTCTAGATCATAATATCTTATTTGTGGTCACTATAAGCATACTCATTTTTGGCATCATTAAGGCATCTGTTGGCCCTTCTAAGCCGCATCTGGCATACATTAATCATTAAGCTTGGCCTGTTATCAAGCCCTGATCACTGCTCAATTAATGTGTAGGCTTCAAAGAAGCTTAGCTTGCATTCCTCTACTCTTTTTCTCTACATGGCAACAGAGCTGCACGACAGCGTAGAGGCCATTTCAGAAGAATTTAGAGTGTCCCTCATGCATCCCTCGGATAAAACCTCTTTAAAATATACATATACATATATATATATATATAGATAGATAGATAGAGAGAGAGAGAGAGAGATAGAGCGAGAGAGAGTGAGAAGTATATATACGTCTTTATATAAAGTGTAAGAAGTATATACATATATTTATATATATACATATATTAATCTTTATATATATATATATAAAACCATGAAAGAAAGAAGTAGCAAAACGGTGCGTAAAGGCCATTTCACAAAAAATAGAGTGCCTCTCGCATGTCGTTTTGCTACAACCCCCTTTTAGAGGTTTTTTGGCATTTTCTCCCTCTCCAAGTGTTAGAACAGGGCAAGCAGATAGTCAATTTTTAAGTATTTTGGTGTTTCAAACACATTGGTGATGTCCAAATCTTCAAATTTTAACATTATATGACAATTTGATATTTTTAACAATTTAAATGATGTAGAAAGATGTATTGAATGAGCCGCACCGACCTCGTGAAAAAGACAATCGTGTTTAATCAAAAGGTGATCATTTTCAAAAAAATGCCAAAAAGTTAGGTTTCCTTTTCAAAGTATCAAGTTGTCCTTTTAGATGTACTCAATATGTGCAAACACATATTAAGAAGGTTTTCTGGAGAGAAAAAATGGAATTTCCTAGAAGGCCCTCCAAATGACCTCCGAAATGTTGAGATGTAGAGAGAAAGAGAGAGAGACGAGACAAGAGACACACCATATACGCTCCCAAAGACTGATTCATATTGAGGACAAGATACAAATATATAGGTGAGACCAAGTTGAGTAGAGTGAGCCATATATAGCTCCAACACCCCCACTCAAACAAAGGTCTCTAGCTTTGGATGAAAAAACCCTTGGGGAGTTCAAGGGAAAATGTGAAAATATGAACCAGCGATGATGATGTGAAAGTGAATTGTGCATCTATGTACAAATATTCAAGTGACTTAGAGATCACAATGTGCAAATGTGGAGTGTGCATAGTGCATGGTACCTAAAAGATTACAATGTCATATGTACAAAGCTATTACAATAGCAAAGAAGCTAATCTAGAAAGAGTGAGGTCGAAGCAACTCCAAGCTCCGAGCGCAAGAGGATGAAACATGACTCGTTGAGGCCTTTGGTCAAAATGTCTGCAATCATCTGGTCACTTGGACAGTGTTCAACCATAATGGTTCCTTTGCGTACTTCATACCTGACATAATGATAATGGACAGCAATGTGCTTTGACTTATTATGTTGAACATAGTCTTTTGCAAGACTAATAGCACTTTGGTTGTCACAGTGCAAGGGTGTGCTAGAAAGAGGAGAGTGACCAATATCAACCAGCATTTGTCGAAGCCAAATCAACTCACAAGCTGCAAGTGATGCCGCAACATATTCGGACTCAGTCGTAGAAACTGCAACATATTCGGAGCTATATATGGCTCACTCTACTCAACTTGGTCTCACCTATATATTTGTATCTTGTCCTCAATATGAATCAGTCTTTGGGAGCGTATATGGTGTGTCTCTTGTCTCGTTTCTCTCTCTTTCTCTCTACATCTCAACATGGTATCAGAGCAGTAACGATCATGCGCCGATTCAATTCATGGTGACAAAACAGTATGTGTATGCGATTTGCATGTAAGATTCAAAAATTGCTACAAATTTTATTTTTGAGCATTGATTCTTGTTAATTGTGGTTGTTTTGTGTTAAGAAGAATATGATTAGTGTTTTGTGTGACGTTTATTGCTAATCAATCTAATCGTTGATTACGTTTTCTTGTTGATGACACCCTGAACTTCATCTCAATTTTTCTTGCTGTTCTGCTCAAAATTTGGAGAAACGGGAAAAGCGCTCTTCAGTGCCAAAATGTAAAATGGAGTACGGTTGCATGATTTTACACTCTTCCTTTGGGCACAAAAAACTTTTCCATTCCTCTCTACCCAGAAACGATTTTACAGGTTTTGGCACTAGTGTAGGTGCTAAGGTTATACACATGAAAATCAACGTTAAAATAATTGTCAGAAAGTAACATCAAAATAAGCGTCGATATACGGATCAAAATTAGTTTCAAAAATATATTACTACTTTAGCATTCATTTAGACACACATATTGATGGTTATAGATATTCCGATGAAACATAAATTGAGGTGTATACTGACATGAGGATACTAGCATAAATACCAACGCTTTTTATTTTTGGAACAAGTTTTTCAGTGTCAGTACACATGTTGATCTTTGCACGACATGTTGTAGTGATTGTTCTATCTATTCTACATATTCTTTCAATTTTTTGTTTGCTAAGCTTTTTTCGCTCTCCCATGATACATCAAAACTGAGAAATATTGATTTTTTGGCATAGATCACTACAAGAAGCCTTTGTTGGTAATGAGCTTGTTAAATTAGCTAGGTTTTCTTATGTAATACCCAATTTTTTTCACCAAAAACATAGAAACATGTACTCTTTTTGTGTATCACATATAATTAGATGCATGTGTATCGAGTTAGATCAAATTCATATCACTTTAGATCTTTTTATTTTTCTTTTTTTAATTAAAATTATGTATGATTTATGAATAAAATCACATCTATAATTTTTTTTATTGAATCGACTAAGAGTCACATGATGTTATTGTAGAGAGCATTATATCCATCATTTTATATTCCACACTGAGAATTGATGTACGTTGTTTTACATAAAAAAGTGAATTTTTTTCATCGTCGTTATATTGAAATGTTATGGATTTGATGATTCACAAAGAGTTATAATTGTAGATGTTGAAGAACCATAATTTTAAAATTTGTGTTATATTTAAAGATTTATGCTAGAGCCTTATGTTTGGATAAATCTTTTTATTCTTTCTTTGTGGATAACGAAGTGTTATGTTGCAATGATTTCTTTGGCTACAATTCAAACACTTACGATTTTAATGATTCATTTCATTTTATAATTTTCAATTGTGATGTTAAAGATTATACTTTGATAATTCATATTATTTTTCTTCTCTATGAATGTCAATAATTATGATTTTGACAGTTTATCAAAGAATTATTTTTGATGAGTTATTTTTTCTTTTGATTGTAAACATTAAAGAATTACAATTTTAATATTTTAGTTATCATTAATAACTCATGTCAATCGTTATGATTTCTTGATTCATGTCAATTCCTTACATATGAAGAATTATAATTTTTATGATTTATCAAAGAAATACATTTTAACAATTTATCTATAACTAGAAACATCAAAGATTTGTGATCTTTACTCATGACGAGTTCTTATGAGATTTCTTATTGTTAAAATTATGATTATAGAGGTATTCGATGATGGCATAATGTATTTTTGTACTGATTACAAATCGTTCCTACCAATTGTGTATCATTGAGATGATTGTTCTTCCATGGAATTGCTCCATGATATCATGGTGCATTTCTATGATAATCAAAAGTTGTTCATATTGATTGTTTATTGGTGAGATGATTATGTTTTTAGATTTATTTGATAATGCCATGATACATTTTCATTATCACTGAAATGATTATCCTTCAATGAAGTTAGTCGATGATGCCATGATGTATTTCCATGGTGATTAGAAGTTATTTGTGCTGATCCTTTGTCACTAAAATGATTAAATGTCATGATGTGTTTTCATAATGATTTACAAATCAATTGTACTGATAGTCTTCCATGGAGTTTTTTCATGATGTCATGATGCATTTTTATGATGACTAGAAGTTTTTTATATTGATCGTTCATTTTATTGAGATGACTGTTATTCCATGGAGTTGATCCATGATGCATGATGTGTTTTAATGATGATTAGAAGTCGTTCATACTGATCGTTTGTTAGTGAGATGATTATTCTTTCCCATAGAGTTGTTCCTTGATTCCATGACACGTTCTCATGATTAGGAGTCATTTGTAGTGATGGTTTATTTCTAAGATGATTATTCTTCCATGGAGTTGTTCCATGATGCTATGATGTGTTTCGTTGTGATTTAAAGTCATTCGTATATTGATCGTTTCTCATTGAGATGATTTATTTTTTATGGAGTTATTCCATGATGCTATGATGTGTTTCCATGATAATTAGAATTTCCTTGTACTAATCATATGCTACTAAGATGATTATTTCTTTATAGAGTTGGTTCAAGATGCCATAATATGTTTTCATGATGATTACAAATTGTTTGTATTGATTGTTCATGATTGAAATGGTTCGTATTCCATGGATTTGTTTCATGATGTCAAGATGTATTTTCATGGTGATTTTACATCATTCATACTCATATTTTATTATTAAGATAATTATTCTTCCATAGAGTTGCTCCATGATGCCATGATGTATTTCTATGATGATTAGAAGATGTTCATAATGATCATTTATTACTGAAGTAATTATTTAAATGACAATCCAAAGCTCATTAAAGATGAGCTTCTAACTAAATGCCTAGTACGGGTTCATTTTATTGATCTTCCCTCGTTCCTACGGTTTTCTTTAGAAGAGTTGGCTAACTCATTGGAAAAAGTTTTCTTTTCCCCCATGATTCATTGTCCAAATTACAATAAAGTCTCCATCCCTTGAAAAATGGACCACAAGTTCCTCAAGACCCTTGAAATTGAACTAGACGCAATAAGAAAGCTAATTATCAACTCAAAATGGGGCCATGTAGCAACCCCATGGTTCCAATGTGGTCACTTTGACCAATTCCCCAAGAATTGCCACACAACTCTCTCTTCTATAGTGGATCTCATCCCATTTTATCCCAAAAGAAAAACCATGGTTCCCTGAGAGAAAACCTTTGTAATCCCAATAGCCCTTATGACCCCCATCTATGCAAGTGCA